>NC_134032.1:2500-712407 GCF_964204645.1 Tubulanus polymorphus
CCCTAACCCTAACCCTAACCCTAACCCTAACCCTAACCCTAACCCTAACCCTAACCCTAACCCTAACCCTAACCCTAACCCTAACCCTAACCCTAACCCTAACCCTAACCCTAACCCTAACCCTAACCCTAACCCTAACCCTAACCCTAACCCTAACCCTAACCCTAACCCTAACCCTAACCCTAACCCTAACCCTAACCCTAACCCTAACCCTAACCCTAACCCTAACCCTAACCCTAACCCTAACCCTAACCCTAACCCTAACCCTAACCCTAACCCTAACCCTAACCCTAACCCTAACCCTAACCCTAACCCTAACCCTAACCCTAACCCTAACCCTAACCCTAACCCTAACCCTAACCCTAACCCTAACCCTAACCCTAACCCTAACCCTAACCCTAACCCTAACCCTAACCCTAACCCTAACCCTAACCCTAACCCTAGGTCCGTGGTTCGAGTCCCGGTCTAGGTGGTGGACTGTGCTTTTCCCGATGCCCCTAACTCTAATGCCTTCCGACAGGTGGGAGTTAGCCTGATTTCCCGCTGCCCGTGCTCTAGTGGGGAACTGAAAAAGAAATTAATTAATACATCTCGATTAACAGTCTCGGGGGTTAATCTGAAGAACACACTTGTCATATAATTAATATTCAAATTCAAAAATTGGTTCCCCTAACCTCTATCTCTATACCTAACCTCAGCCTGTGCCAGGAATGAAGGAATGCGAGGTCACAGGAAATGACAGTCGTCGGTCTGCCCAGGTAGCTCAACTGGTAGAGCAGTCGTCCGGCAAACGAAAGGTCCGTGGTTCGAGTCCCGGTCTAGGTGGTGGACTGTGCTTTTCCCGATGCCCCTAACTCTAATGCCTTCCGACAGGTGGGAGTTAGCCTGATTTCCCGCTGCCCGTGCTCTAGTGGGGAACTGAAAAAGAAATTAATTAATACATCTCGATTAACAGTCTCGGGGGTTAATCTGAAGAACACACTTGTCATATAATTAATATTCAAATTCAAAAATTGGTTCCCCTAACCTCTATCTCTATACCTAACCTCAGCCTGTGCCAGGAATGAAGGAATGCGAGGTCACAGGAAATGACAGTCGTCGGTCTGCCCAGGTAGCTCAACTGGTAGAGCAGTCGTCCGGCAAACGAAAGGTCCGTGGTTCGAGTCCCGGTCTAGGTGGTGGACTGTGCTTTTCCCGATGCCCCTAACTCTAATGCCTTCCGACAGGTGGGAGTTAGCCTGATTTCCCGCTGCCCGTGCTCTAGTGGGGAACTGAAAAAGAAATTAATTAATACATCTCGATTAACAGTCTCGGGGGTTAATCTGAAGAACACACTTGTCATATAATTAATATTCAAATTCAAAAATTGGTTCCCCTAACCTCTATCTCTATACCTAACCTCAGCCTGTGCCAGGAATGAAGGAATGCGAGGTCACAGGAAATGACAGTCGTCGGTCTGCCCAGGTAGCTCAACTGGTAGAGCAGTCGTCCGGCAAACGAAAGGTCCGTGGTTCGAGTCCCGGTCTAGGTGGTGGACTGTGCTTTTCCCGATGCCCCTAACTCTAATGCCTTCCGACAGGTGGGAGTTAGCCTGATTTCCCGCTGCCCGTGCTCTAGTGGGGAACTGAAAAAGAAATTAATTAATACATCTCGATTAACAGTCTCGGGGGTTAATCTGAAGAACACACTTGTCATATAATTAATATTCAAATTCAAAAATTGGTTCCCCTAACCTCTATCTCTATACCTAACCTCAGCCTGTGCCAGGAATGAAGGAATGCGAGGTCACAGGAAATGACAGTCGTCGGTCTGCCCAGGTAGCTCAACTGGTAGAGCAGTCGTCCGGCAAACGAAAGGTCCGTGGTTCGAGTCCCGGTCTAGGTGGTGGACTGTGCTTTTCCCGATGCCCCTAACTCTAATGCCTTCCGACAGGTGGGAGTTAGCCTGATTTCCCGCTGCCCGTGCTCTAGTGGGGAACTGAAAAAGAAATTAATTAATACATCTCGATTAACAGTCTCGGGGGTTAATCTGAAGAACACACTTGTCATATAATTAATATTCAAATTCAAAAATTGGTTCCCCTAACCTCTATCTCTATACCTAACCTCAGCCTGTGCCAGGAATGAAGGAATGCGAGGTCACAGGAAATGACAGTCGTCGGTCTGCCCAGGTAGCTCAACTGGTAGAGCAGTCGTCCGGCAAACGAAAGGTCCGTGGTTCGAGTCCCGGTCTAGGTGGTGGACTGTGCTTTTCCCGATGCCCCTAACTCTAATGCCTTCCGACAGGTGGGAGTTAGCCTGATTTCCCGCTGCCCGTGCTCTAGTGGGGAACTGAAAAAGAAATTAATTAATACATCTCGATTAACAGTCTCGGGGGTTAATCTGAAGAACACACTTGTCATATAATTAATATTCAAATTCAAAAATTGGTTCCCCTAACCTCTATCTCTATACCTAACCTCAGCCTGTGCCAGGAATGAAGGAATGCGAGGTCACAGGAAATGACAGTCGTCGGTCTGCCCAGGTAGCTCAACTGGTAGAGCAGTCGTCCGGCAAACGAAAGGTCCGTGGTTCGAGTCCCGGTCTAGGTGGTGGACTGTGCTTTTCCCGATGCCCCTAACTCTAATGCCTTCCGACAGGTGGGAGTTAGCCTGATTTCCCGCTGCCCGTGCTCTAGTGGGGAACTGAAAAAGAAATTAATTAATACATCTCGATTAACAGTCTCGGGGGTTAATCTGAAGAACACACTTGTCATATAATTAATATTCAAATTCAAAAATTGGTTCCCCTAACCTCTATCTCTATACCTAACCCTAACCCTAACCCTAACCCTAACCCTAACCCTAACCCTAACCCTAACCCTAACCCTAACCCTAACCCTAACCCTAACCCTAACCCTAACCCTAACCCTAACCCTAACCCTAACCCTAACCCTAACCCTAACCCTAACCCTAACCCTAACCCTAACCCTAACCCTAACCCTAACCCTAACCCTAACCCTAACCCTAACCCTAACCCTAACCCTAACCCTAACCCTAACCCTAACCCTAACCCTAACCCTAACCCTAACCCTAACCCTAACCCTAACCTAACCCTAACCCTAACCCTAACCCTAACCCTAACCCTAACCCTAACCCTAACCCTAACCCTAACCCTAACCCTAACCCTAACCCTAACCCTAACCCTAACCCTAACCCTAACCCTAACCCTAACCCTAACCTAACCCTAACCCTAACCCTAACCCTAACCCTAACCCTAACCCTAACCCTAACCCTAACCCTAACCCTAACCCTAACCCTAACCCTAACCCTAACCCTAACCCTAACCCTAACCCTAACCCTAACCCTAACCCTAACCCTAACCCTAACCCTAACCCTAACCCTAACCCTAACCCTAACCCTAACCCTAACCCTAACCCTAACCCTAACCCTAACCCTAACCCTAACCCTAACCCTAACCCTAACCCTAACCCTAACCCTAACCCTAACCCTAACCCTAACCCTAACCCTAACCCTAACCCTAACCCTAACCCTAACCCTAACCCTAACCCTAACCCTAACCCTAACCCTAACCCTAACCCTAACCCTAACCCTAACCCTAACCCTAACCCTAACCCTAACCCTAACCCTAACCCTAACCCTAACCCTAACCCTAACCCTAACCCTAACCCTAACCTAACCCTAACCCTAACCCTAACCCTAACCCTAACCCTAACCCTAACCCTAACCCTAACCCTAACCCTAACCCTAACCCTAACCCTAACCCTAACCCTAACCCTAACCCTAACCCTAACCCTAACCCTAACCCTAACCCTAACCCTAACCCTAACCCTAACCCTAACCCTAACCCTAACCCTAACCCTAACCCTAACCCTAACCCTAACCCTAACCCTAACCCTAACCCTAACCCTAACCCTAACCCTAACCCTAACCCTAACCCTAACCCTAACCCTAACCCTAAACCCTAACCCTAACCCTAACCCTAACCCTAACCCTAACCCTAACCCTAACCCTAACCCTAACCCTAACCCTAACCCTAACCCTAACCCTAACCCTAACCCTAACCCTAACCCTAACCCTAACCCTAACCCTAACCCTAACCCTAACCCTAACCCTAACCCTAACCCTAACCCTAACCCTAACCCTAACCCTAACCCTAACCCTAACCCTAACCCTAACCCTAACCCTAACCCTAACCCTAACCCTAACCCTAACCAAATATCAGAAACAGTTAGAAAAATAAACAAAAGCGCGATATCGGGAACCGAACCCTAACCGCTAGTACAGACTGGTTGCCTGTCCCAGGACGATAGAAACCGGTAACCAGTCCACCGCTATTATCTATTTCGAAAATATGCGTCAGCACTGAGATTATATCATAGAAACACCCGAAAAGTATTTATTAATCTATTATAAATTTAGAAAGAAAGGGAATCTAGAATAGGTAAGAATATACTCAATTACTAAAACGGCGCGCCTGATCGGGACTCGAACCCGCGGCACCCGAATTAAGCTCCGGAGAATACTCGGGAACCGTACCCGCCGCTCCGAAATTAACCGCTAGTACTGACGGGTTGCCGGTGTCCCGCGTTAGATACCGGCAACCAGTCCACCGCTCTTATTTATTTTGAAAATATGCGTCGGCACTAAGATTATATCGTAGAAACATCTGAAAAGTACTATTGTATCCGTCAAAGATTCAGAATTAAAAGGAATCCAGAATAGGTAAAAAAACATTTAGAATAGAACTATTCAATTACTAAACGGCGCCTGGTCGGGACTCGAACCCGCGGCACCCTAATTAACCTCCGTTTAATCTATAACGTTCGGTCGGGGACCTAACCCGCTACGTCCTAATTAACTATTATCGTATCTACGCGCCAACTCTTGGAACATACTCTATATAGATCCGGGTGTCAAGTTTCAAATTTCTCTAAAACAGACAGTTTATTTTCGGATAACAATTCTAATGAGATCGCTCAAAAGTATTAGTAGCTATATTCAAAAACCGCACTATAGGTTGTAGAAGTATAAGAAGTTTATAGGATAAATACTAGTCCACGGACATCAATCACTGTTTACGATTCACTCCTAATTAGTGACCGATCGGCCACCTGCGCCTCTTGACTAATTATCCGACACAATTCTATACAAAATCGCAGTTACGACGCCTTCAAACTCATCAGTTTTTTTCAAAGAACACAGCCCAATATTCCCGATTCAAAAAGAGTTTTAAAATCACGTATATATTTCAACCTTCGGATTAAAGAAGAGATCATAGTGTTTTTGAACCACTCAAACTACGCAAGCTTAAACCGATTTACTGAATACCCGCGCTCCGGTCTGAATATATTTGTCACATGTTCAAGTTCACATAGCTTTACTCGATCCTAATAACTCTAAATAAGCGTAGTTTATCTAATAGAATTATATTTAAGAACTTAGAATTAAAACAGACGTATTAGTAAGACATTTCTATCAAAACTCGTCACCCATAATTAGGGCTAATTAACCACCCGCGCTCACTCAGTAATTTAGATCTTACGGGTTATAACTTCCTACTAAATCGCCGACGCCGCGCTGTCTAATTCATCCAATTTTCGGTAGAATACCGCGTAGATATTTCAAAATCCGCTCTTTAAAGCTTTAGAATACGGAGAAAACTTGATTAACTAAGAACCGGATTTCACCATTTACGACTATTTAGTAAACACGCGTATATCGGAATACGCCTCGGCCGCGCACCGCTAATTAACGCATCTAAACTAATTAGGAATTAAGCAATTTTGAAACTGAACTCGGACATATTTCGAACATTCCGGTTCACGTATATTAATAATACATATTCTAGATTTCTCTTTATAGAAAACACTTTGAGTATTTATTAGGTTATATCGAAATAAACTTTTCAATTCTATATTAGACACGCCGTTCTTTAGATCTTTAGAACTATACATCAAAGCAAACTATTCAACAGCTAGATCAAGGGCCATAATTAGTGCTGTTTTCTAGTCACTCTGGATCAAAGGCATAATTAGTCAGACCCCTAGTTTGTCTATTAGCTTGATCACAGAAGTACAATTAGTCTAGATCACAAGGTCTCATATGGTCACTTAACTTCTAACTCAAATACTGTTCACTTGTTGCGCGCTGCGTGTATAAAAACCCGTGTCTAATCCTAGTTCAGCATGATTCCTGCACTGACACTGACGAAGGCAACCTCGCCGAAATATCTGTCAATGGAGCGATCTACTCGAAAGAAGAAACGACCACCAGCTGAGAAGACCAGCAAGGGCGGAGGACGCCCTGAGCGACACCAGCAACCCGGGATGTCGCCGAAAACGTATTATAGAGCTCTTCAAGTGGCGCACCACCTTGCCCAGTTGAGCTCTGGTCCGAAAGCGATTCGGAGGAAGAAGGACCATCTGAAGATGTTCCTGCGGCCGGCGGCTTGCACCGAAGCAGTAACGGTGCAGCTGCACGCTGCCGCGGACGTCTGGATGGAGACAGTTTCGAAAGAGCTGACCATCCATTACGCTGCCACATTTGTCGAGCTAATGGGTGATCCTCTGCCGGACTGTCTATCAGCACAGGATGTCGCCCTGACATGGGCCCGGAGGAATTTCGGCTCCCGTCTGAGCCCCGGAACGATCCGGCTTTTCAACATCGCGCTGGATTTGCGGTCGAAATTCCGCGGTCAGGCTCTGTCTGACAAACTCAGAAATGTCCTATCTAACCCACCTTCTTCCCCTTCTCATTTCAGGTCACACCACCAGGAGGCACCCACGGAGCCGAAGATTCGTCCGCCGCCGAGACCGAGCCGGAAGATTCGAAAGCCCGCGACGCCGAGGACGCCTGCACCAACCGCAGCCGCGCCCGCCGCGCCCACAGCGCCTCCTTCTTTTTCTGATTCCAGGTCACCGAGAAGCTACGCGGATGTCACCAGGACGCCACCAACCAGAATGGCGCCACCACCGAGAAGTCCGATGCCGACGCCGCCGCCGCCGCCACCAAGAAGTCCGACGCCACCGAGAAGTCCGACGCCGCCGCCTCGAAACCCGACGCCGCCGCCGCCGCAGAGAACGCCGACCGCACCAACCAGCAGTCCGACGCCGTCTCTCTCTTCTTCTCTTTCCAGCTCTCCGTCTCATTACAGGTCACCAGGGCGCCTACTGCCAGCGCGAAGTCCGACGCCAACACCGAGACCGATGGCGCCCCAGGAAGTTCGCCGTCATCCGAATACGGGTCGGAAGAAACAGGATTGGAGTCTGCCACCAACCCGGCGACCCATTCTGGTGATTGGTGACTCAAATCTGAGTAACATCACATCAAGCCGCCGTCCGGATGACGTCCAGATCGAGAGCTTCCCCGGCTGCAAGATAGCTCATCTCGCCGACCTGATCGATGCTGTACCGGAGCGCCGAGATCGCCCGGATACGGTGATCATCAGCGTCGGAATCAACAACCGCGACAACAACTTCGAAGCGACCGCCAGGAAGACCACACAGCGCCTGATCAACGCCGCAGTCAAGAAGTATCAGCACTCGTTCGTCCACTTCGTTCAACTCAACACGACCCGCGAACACCAGCAGTTCGCCCGGAAGTTCAACGAATTCCTCGAGATTCACGACGACGTCACCGCGATACCACCCATCGATGATCGACGCTTCAGAGTTGTTGGTGACGGGATCCACTGGAACCGTGGTACAGCTAACACCCTGCTGGACCACTGGCTCAGTGGTTTAAACTAAGTATTAGTGAGACCAACGGGTCCACTATTGGTGAGTTAAATCAACCGGAATTAACCAATGCTTCTCTGATTTCTTCCATTTCCAGGTCCGACGAACACGAAGAACCGGCACCAAACCGAGCGCGACGCGATCCGGTCACCGCTCTCGGGAGCCCGGTGGTCAACCTCACACGTTCACTCCGCCTAAGTCCGGCGCAACATCAGCTACTCCGAAAGGGCCTCACTTATTGCCCGACTCCAAAAATCGGTTCTGATGCCGCCGCGACCGAGCGCACCAAGGGAGTGTGCCGATTCAACCGGCTAGTGAAACTCGACCATCACTTCCGAGACAAACCGGACCGCGAGGCTCCGCGTTTCCGTCTGCCCAGCAGTTGGGCTCCGGATGAAATAGAACCAGTAATCGCCGGGTTCTGCAACGACGCGCACGAATTGGCTCAACAAACCAGGGATACGCGTCGCGTAAATGATAACCTCACTAAACAGGAACGCGAAGCCCTCCAGCAGCTGCGTGACAACACTAATATTGTCATCAAAGCCGCCGATAAGGGTTCCGCTACGGTTATCATGGACCGCGACGACTACGTCCACGAAGCCATGCGCCAACTAGCCGATCTCGAGTATTATCAGCCGCTGCAGCAACCGATCTTCGAACAGACCGGGGAAGAAATTCGCGAAATCATCGAAAATATGGCTCGACGAAAAATCATCCCGCTAAAAACCGCCGAATATCTATTACCGCCCGATAATCCGAAACAGAGGCAGTTCTATCTGCTTCCCAAAATCCATAAAGAACGCGAGAAGTGGACGGTACCCGATCGCGTACCGCCGGGGAGACCGATCGTCTCCGACTGCGGCTCCGAAACCTACGAAATTTCGGAATGGATCGACTACTATTTGCAGCCGATCGCCCGCGGTCACCCGTCGTACGTCAAAGATACCAACCACTTTCTAGATATTTTGGCCGGTAAACAATTTAGCGCCGATGCGTTACTCGTCACCATGGACATCGATTCGCTCTACACCAACATCCCCCACGAAGAGGGTATCGCCAGCATCCGACAAGCTCTCCGAGATAACCCGAACCCGGGACGCCCGGATGCCGAGCTGCTGAAACTACTCGAAATCAGCCTGAAGAAAAATGACTTTAACTTTAACGAAAACACATATTTACAGGTAAAAGGTACCGCAATGGGTAAGCGTTTTGCTCCTTCTTATGCCAATATCTTTGTAGCCGAATGGGAAAAAGAAGGTCTGTCCAGAAGCGAACTCCAACCATCGCTATACGCTCGGTTCATCGACGACATCTACATAGTTTGGGAACACGGCCGCGAAACGTTGATGCAATTCATCGACGTCCTACAAACAGTGAGCCGATCCATCAAACTCAAGTTCGAAATCAGCGACACCAGCGTCAACTTCCTGGACGTAACCACTTTCAAAGGCCCGCGATTCGAGACAAGTGGCACAGTAGACACCAAAGTCTACTTCAAACCAACCGATTCGCATCAATTACTACATCGATCCTCGTTTCACCCTAAACACACGTTTTCCGGTATAGTTAAAAGTCAAATTCTCCGGTTCCGGCGCATCTGCAATAACGATTCGGACTTACACGCAGCGTCCGGAACCGTCCTTAAAGTACTCAGAGGTCGTGGCTACAAAGACCGCGAACTGCGACACATCAAAAGCCAAGCTCTACGGCACCACGCCGAACGAGATCTACGAGAACAACAACGGGCCGACGAACCGCCGAAAAAGCGTTTACCGCTTATCTTACCTCACTCCGAAGCCAACCGAACCCTAGCCCGTAACATCCGAACCAGATTTACGGAACTGGCTACGGCCACCGGCCGGTCGGACGAGGTAACCACGGTCACCGCCTACACCAAGCACAAGAGTCTCAAAGATCTCCTAACTTCGTCGCAGCTCAAACCCACGGAGCCACCCCCTCCCCGAGTCCCCTCTTCACCGCATCGTAACAGAAATACTTCCGTTGTTTCCAATTCTTCTATTTCCAGGTCTACTCAAAGAACTCCGTCAACCCGACGTCGAGGCACCGAGAAATGCAGAACACCGAGATGTCGTACGTGTCCACTCGTCCGAGAAACAACCGTTTGCCGCAGCCACAACAAAATGCACGCGATCCGCAGCACAATTAATTGCGCGACCCGTGAAATTGTATACTGCATCGAATGCACCAAGTGCAACATGCTGTACGTCGGCCAAACCGGAATGTCTCTACGAGAACGCGTCACTCATCACGTCTCACGCAT
The DNA here is from genome assembly GCF_964204645.1 of Tubulanus polymorphus. Classification (NCBI taxonomy): domain Eukaryota; kingdom Metazoa; phylum Nemertea; class Palaeonemertea; order Tubulaniformes; family Tubulanidae; genus Tubulanus; species Tubulanus polymorphus. Next base: position 12,522 of record NC_134032.1, read on the forward strand.
CAGAACGAAGAATTCGACTCCAGTCTCGGACCACTTCAACCAAGTCGACCACACCCGCGAACACTTTCGGGTGTACGGTCTCCAACACCTACCAGGCTCCACGAGACCGATCCGCGAAGCAGCCGAACAAGACTGGATACGACGACTCGACACGAACACGCCCCGAGGCATGAACGTCCCGTAGACCGCCTCACTACAACAATTAACTCTCACTACTTTTTTACAGGGATAACCCGCTGCCCGTGCACTAGTGGGGTCTCCAAACCTTCGGTTTGGTCCCCTAACCTCTATCTCTAAACCTAACCCTAACCCTAACCCTAACCCTAACCCTAACCCTAACCCTAACCCTAACCCTAACCCTAATTCATTAACCCTAACCCTAACCCATTAACCCTAATTCATTAACCCTAACCCTAACCCTAACCCTAACCCTAATTCATTAACCCTAACCCTAATTCATTAACCCTAACCCTAACCCATTAACCCTAATTCATTAACCCTAACCCTAATTCATTAACCCTAACCCTAATTCATTAACCCTAACCCTAATTCATTAACCCTAACCCTAATTCATTAACCCTAACCCTAATTCATTAACCCTAACCCTAATTCATTAACCCTAACCCTAATTCATTAACCCTAATTCATTGTAATTAATCGTAATCATGTGTGAAATTAGAGAATCGGATAATTAGCGTAATCCTATTAACCTTAATCGTAATCCCATTAACCCTAGCTTGTAATTAATCGTAATCATGTGTGTAATTAGAGAATTGGAGGATTAGCCTAATCCCATTAACCCTAGCTTGTAACTAATCATAATCATGAGTGTAATTAGAGATTTAGAGAATTAGTGAAGTACTAGTGAAAATCTGTCAACCACCGACACCGGGACTCGAACCACGGATGTCTCGCTTGCCAGGCAGGCGATGCTCTACCACTTGAGCTATCGGGGTGACTTGCTGGTTTTCACCTTTGATTCGTTGTTAGCCTTCTGGCACAGACTAGTGTTAGGATCACAGATAGAGGTTTTGTGGCTCTTGACCATTAATAACGCACCGAATTATTAACTCATTGACTATTATTCAACCCTTTTCATAGGTTGTTCACTTGCGTAAGGGTCTTTTCTCTCTGCCTGAAACATTTCAGGCAACTACGATCATCCTTAAGGGAATTAAAACAAGTTTTAAGGGGTTATATTTTCAGGTCTGGACAGAGTATTTTCGCGTATTTTCACCTATCTCCGACACTCATTTTCGCAACCTAGGCTCAATGGAAGCCCGCACCCGAGGTTTTAATGCTTCTATACATACTATAGGGCCCCTTCTAAATACCTGACATGTTTCAGGGCCCTGAGCATCTACAAAGGGTCTTGTGACCCCCTGAAATGTGCTCGCACGGCCGTCTGAGACCTCTGGTAAATCCGTGCGTCAAAAGGTAGAAAGGGGTGACTTGCAGGTCTAGGGTCCTTTTATAAGATTTGCACACTTTGATTAGACCCTCCCCTAGGTCACTGAGAAGTTTCAGAGCCCTAGGGCCACTATTAAGGTCGTAGGAGATGTTAGAAGCGTCATTTTTCACGTTTTTCATGTCTCATGTGTATTTTGGCGTATTTTGACACTGATTTTTCGCGTTGGGTCCGCCCAGACCCAACGGACCCCCACGACCCATCTTTTCAGATTGAATCCATCAACTTCAGGAAAATAAGTAGCCAGAAAATTCGGAATCTTTCAATGTCATGACTGTTATGCTATATTTTACATTTCAATATCTTATAAGTTACAGTCTATGGTTTTGTATACAGTATTCTCAAGTTGGCATCCAGTCATACCACAAACTATTCCCAATCAACTGTTAAATGTTAACCAACCATATAATCATGTACGCTATATACAGTCCTCTGAATAAAGCCGTTAGTCAGTAGAGTTCATATTACTACACCGTGTTGGTCGTTTACTTTGGGTCCGCCGCATTTCAGTACATTTGGTCCCTCGAGCCTCTACTAGTGATTTGGAAATGGAAAAAATGGAGAAACTCAAAGCGTCACGTGCAACCCATCGATGACAATTTACTAAGCTGAAGTGATGTGACCAGTCGTTGCGTGAGGAAAATCTAGTAGAAGGTACGTCATTTTTGTAAAATATGAAATTCAAAATTTGAACTCTTAGAAAGTTTGGACTGTCAAATCTTAGAGGAAGCGCATGTGTCTATCACATCTTATATAGACTTGGTTGTCGAATTCGACGAGTATATTTGAGAACGGAAGCTTGAGGTGGACACATTGGCTTTCAGTGAGCTGGCATTAAGGATGAAAGCTTCAACCACCAATTCACAAAATTCGAGGGGCGCTAATAGTCAGTCGATTAACTTACCGAGTCTTAAGAATTCATGTATTTAGTGGTCAGTTGTTGGAGTGTCAATCCTTCTGGGATCTGTTTATTGTCACAGTGGATATCAGACCAGATTATTAGATATTGAAAAGTCCAGCCACCTTTTGTGTTATTTAAGCGGTGAGGCCAAGACTGCAGTAGAAAGGTTATCGTTGTCGGCAACGAATTATCAGTCAACAAAGAAATTACTTTTTTCACGTTATGGTCAACCACACAAAATTGCGGAGGCGCACTTGATAGCGTTAACAAACAGATTTGCACCGTCCATCGTCTGATAAGAAATCACTTCGTTCGTTTTATGACAGTATAGAAGTTTATGTTCGTTCGTTAGGCCGACATAAAAATTCTTACGAGACATTACTAGTACCAGCAATCTTATCGAAATTACCAAATGTTATCAAGGCCAATCTTACTCGGATTAATGTAAAAATGAATGGTAATTGGATGATTATTGCAAGCATTGTTAACTGAAATTTTTAATTTTGGATTTTTGCAGCGATTCACCCCTACCAGAAGAACGTGGGCACTACACCTCTACACTTCGCACCAATACAACTCGAGATGTCCGGAGATACAGCTGTCTTTACTGTGGTGGTAACCATACCCCCACTCTCAGCGATAAGGTCACGGATGTCAACAAAAGGCTTCGAAAAGTTCGTGAGTCTAATTTGTGTTTTAATTGTCTCGGCAAACACCGGCTTAATTTGTGTCGTTCAAAAATCGTTGTAAAAAATGTTCGCAAAATCATCATACGCCTTTGTGCGGTGCCGTGTTTTCGAATCGTATTAATCCTGTGAAGCGAATCGTCCATTCATCAATTGGAGTGAACACCGAATCAACCTACGTCAAAAGTCGCGTCATCATCAAATCATGTCCCAATATCTCAGAGCTCAGCGAATGTTAGTCCGAAAATTTGCTTGAAAACCGCGGTCGTCTCGTTGCAGTCAGAAAGCGTAAAATTGGACGCGAATTTATTATTTGATGACGGATCTCAACGGACCTTCTTCGCAGAGAAATTGGTTAGAGAGTTGGGTGTTCAACCAATTGGCAAAGAATTAATTAGTACAGGTAGTTTTGGATCTAACATGCCGAGTAATCAAGAAGTTGACGTAGTTAGCATTAAAGTTTCATGTAATGATAATTCAATAGAAATAATCGAAGCTTTAGTCATCCCCTTGATCACTTGACCCTTAGTTAATTTCCAATTAAATCTAAGCAAAATTCCGGAATTCAATGGGTTGAGGTTGGCACGTTTTTGTACGTCAGTAATAGGAAAAGTGGGGTTTCAGATAAATGGGTTTCATTGAGTACAAAGGAATTAAAAGATTTAGAAGGATTTAAAATAATCTATCATGGAAAAAATGAAGATGGTCATCATGATTTACAAATTGTTGATTAAATTTTTAAAAAATACATTAATTAAATTAATGAATATCTAGAATCCGAAATGACTTATCTGAACAATTTAATTGCTCCGCATAGATAGACAAAAGTAGTGATCCATTAATGATTAATCCATTTTTTTTGTTATCAATTTTGGAATTTCAGAAGTATTTTCATTTTTGATAGCAGTTGTTTCAGAATTATCAATATCATAAATTTTATTTGATTTTTCATACATCCAATCAAAATGAATATAATTACAAATCCAGTTGTAAAATATAAATATTTATCAAATATTCTATTATTAGAAGTAGCAGAAATAAAAATATTTTCACCATTTTCATAAACATCTTTATTATCTATTTTTTCTTTTTTAGCTTTTTTATATTCTTGTGATTGAATTCCTAATATCCGAGACTGTTCAATTTGTTTCAGACTTCTCAGGTTTTTCTTCACAGTTAATTCCTTCACTTCTTCCACTTCGCTCATTTATTGTAGAAAGATTTTTACTTTCAATATTCGAAAATGTTGTAACTCCAGTTGATAATAATGTCATAAATCCACCTAATTGAAATGATAAATATCCAATCCATTTATTTAATTCGGTCATAACTAAATAATCATTTTTTAAATCAGCATATAATCTATTTTCATCTTGAATTGGCAGCATATAATTACATAATTTACTATAACCTTTTACTACATTTTCTGATATCGCGTCATTAATTCTAGCTGTTCTCGCGGTTTCATAAATCTTAAATAATTTAATAATTTTATCTGATTTCATTGTATCTAATTCATTATAAGTTAAATTTTTACATTTTCCAGATGCTATTAATATTTCTAATTGATGTTTACAATAATGATAATATTCATGATTATTATTTGTTGTAACATTATTTAAAGCACCATCATCTGGATTTAATTTTGTTTCTGTTATTCCTAAATCATCTAAAGTTTTTTCAATTGGAACATCACCATTTTTAGATTTTATTTTCTTTTCACCTCCCATTTATATAACAAAAAAAATAGTTGTGATGTTGCAACTAGAATTTAACTAGAATGTAACTAAAAATCAACTAGATTAACAAACTAGTTGAATTATTATTGTTTTTATTTATTTCTTGTTAAATCTAGTTGATTTTTATTCCAACTACCAATAACTAGAATTCAACTAGAATGTAACTAGAATTCAAATAGATCAACAAGCCAGTTGAATTTAAATAAATTCATATTTAAATGGGTGTTGTAATCTAAATAGTAATTTTGATCTTTTATTATTTTTCAATTTATCCATATATTCATTATGTATATCATGTGGAATTATATCATTTTCCTCAAGTGCATTTTTCATCGATTTTCTATCTTTATTGTAGAATAAAACTAAAAATCTAATGTTTTCTCTAAAATCTTTAATAATTGAATTATATTTTTGATTTAAACCCCATGTTGTTATCCTAAAATGTCTACCAGAAAAAGCTAACTTTAGAATCATGTAAATTTGCACAATCGTCTATAATGAATAATGTATTTGATCCTTTATATATATCAATTGCTATTTTAATACAATTATCTAAATTTTCTTTTACTGTTTAAGGATCTAATATAATAAATTTATTATTTCTAGTAATATTTCTATCATAAGTTTGATTAAATTCATATGTTGGACAAAATAATATTATCAAAATAGTTTTTATAAACAGTTTCTAATAAATTTAATATAAAATAAGTTTTTCCACAATTTGTTACGCCAGAAATTACCATATTATGAGGCTCATATAAGAATAATTTCTATTCATTTATATATTTCTAATTTTACTTGATAATATCCATTCATTGAATTTATCTGGCCATCCAACCCATTTTACTAAAGAACATTTTTTTTCTTTTAACAGTTTTTGTTTTTAATACTTTTTCAATTTTATATTCTTGTTCTAGATTTTCAGTAGTTAAACTCAATTCTTCTTCATAAAACCCATCAACTTCTTCACCATCTAAATCTTCTAATTTATAAACATATGGTTTTGTTATTATTACCTTTTTCGATCGTATCCCTTGTCAAATATCTTTTTATACTTAGAAATTCTAACATTTTGACCAACTTTAAATTTAGGTTCACCAAAATCATCTACAAGAAATGCTCCGTATAAATTATTCCAAACAATTTCAGCATTTTCAGGTTTTCTAGCATCAATAGGTTTCATTCCAATAGAAGAATGATAAGAATTATTATATCCTTCTATCAATTTTGGTAAAACATCAATCCATTTAAAAGTATTATTTGCTGTAAAATATTTCCACATTCTTGTTCTTAATGTTCTATTAAATCGTTCAACAACTGCTACTTTTTTATCCGATTTTGTTGAAAAATATTTAATATTATGATTGTCTAAGAGTTCATGAACAAATGAATTATCAAATTCTTTTCCATCATCAAATTGTATTTTTTCTGGTTTTAGTTTATCATCCGAAAGAAATTTTCTTAAAACATTTGATGTTTGTACAGCATCTTTTCTATAAAGTGTGGAAGCTCCATACATAACGACTAAAAATATCAATTACATTCAATATTCACCAATAATCATCATTATCTTTCTTAACATTTTTCATATCAATTAAATCTCCTTGCCACTGTTGATCTACATAACTTACCATAGTTTTACGAGTTTTATATTTTCTAACAATCTTATTATGTGTTGTATATGTTGGTTGTTCTAACATAAATTCATTTATATCTTTATATTTAACTAAATGTTGTGGGATTATCTTATCTAATTTATCTTGTTTTACTTGACGCCATATATTTTTGGTAGAAGAATAAGCAACCGAACTCTCAGGGTTGTAATATATATTTCTTAAATATTGTTCTTTAGTATTAGGAGTTTTTTTACCACCCTATTTATATATTGTTAATTTTAACTTTATATTTCTAATATTGAATACTATCTAATTGTGAATTTACAATATTTAATTGTGCGTCAGATATAATATGAATATGCATTTTGAAATTTAAGCTTTCTTTTTTCTTTGTCACGAATAATTGTATTCCATCTTTAGTGTTCTGTAGTTTTTACCCAGAACCATGTAATGAATTATCTTCAGTTGTTCTAAAATCTAACCATAATGCATATTTATTGCCGGTATAATAATCAATTTGATCAATATTACAATTTTCAAATGATTTTACTTTTTCATTCATAAAATGTTTTCTAATTTCTGGCCATTGATCTATCATTCTCATTCCTTGACAAGATATTTTATTTGCTATTCCTTCGATAGTTATTTCTACTTTTGTTATTTCAGGACTATAATAATTATCTACCTTTATTGCGCCATTAGAATATGTTGCAATGGGAAAAAAAATATTAATATACCTTTAATAGATCTTCTTGGGAAGTTAATATTCTCATTAATTATTTCATCATTTGCATTAATAGTTACAGTTTTAAATTTATCAATATAATCATATAATAATGAAAATCCTTGATTGTATCCAGAGTGAATTGTATTAGCAATATTTTCATTAGTTACTGTATTATATTCTAAACATATATTCGATAATTTATAACCCATATCTTTAACAACGCTAGATAATACAATTTCATTTTCAATTGTATCAATGTTATTTCGAATATAATATCTTCTTGAATTGCGTATTTATATAAAGGCGCATTATTATTTATCAATTCAAAGTCTAATGGAATTCTATATTTGCTTCCATAAATCTTTTTTTATCAAATTATCTGCGGTACGAGTTACTATTGCGTCATTAGCTCCTGATCTTAATTTATTTTGGTTTTCTGATTCCTTGAAATATCATATTATTTCTATTTTCTTTAGTTAACCATAAATCTTTATAATTCATAAATAAATTATCATCATCTAATGAGAAAACTGTTTCTGGACCGATGTAGTTAATTTTTTAATCAAATATCTTCCAACATTATCAACAACGTAATTATTATCATGGCCAGTTTCTTTTATATCGGCTGATAAATAAATACTATTTGGAACATAAAAAGTATTTTGTGTTAATCGAGGAATTCTAACATAAAGTTTCATCGGGATTAATATTTGAAGGATTATGAGTAATTATATGATGCGATCTTTCTGCTTTAATAGCATTAGATATTCTAAAAATCTTAGAAGGACTTATATAACTCCCACTCATTTATTTAAGAAAAAAATTAATTATTTATTTTTGATTATGTTTATTTGATATTTTTTGATATCATATTCACTAACCCAAAAATAATAGCACTTACAACTGTAATTAAAAATAAAATAATATGTTCAGCAGCAAAGTTAAGAATATTCCCAGCAGATTTCAATATAAAACCAACAATTGATGCAATAATTCCGGGTAATGCTGCAGCAGATTTTTTAGATAGTTCCCATAAATATTTTGCTAATTTCTTTAAACCATCCTTAACTTTATCTTTTATAGAATTATTATCTGGTTTATTGGGAGTAGGAGTAGGAGTAGATTTCAAAGAATTTGATATAATTAAACCAATTGTTAACATAGTTACAGCTGTTACAATTGAAAGAATTGTTGTTCCTTCTAGTTTGAATAATAATCTTATTCTATCTTTTAATGGTATTTCAGAATTTGGTTTAATTATTAAATCTTTAAAAACATCTTTTAATCTTTTAAAATTATTACCAAATTCTTTTAATAATATATCTATTTCACCTTTTTGTAATTCTGAATTATATTTTAAATCATCTATTTCTTTTTCTAAAAGTTCTTTTTGCCTATATTTTATTTCATCAATTACTTGATGATTAAGATCAGACTTTAATTGTTTAAATTCTTCTATCAGTTTTTTCTTTTTCCAATTACATAATTTTTTGATCTCTTATACTTTTATCATGCGCAATTTTATTAGCTGATATTTGTACGCCTTTAATTTCTCTACGCGTTTGTTCAGGAAATGCTTCTAATTCATCATCAGTTAAATCAAGTAATCCTTTTTCTAGTAAAGATTGCATTCGATTTATTCCAGTTTCAGCACCGGGTGTATCTAACATGCTATCAATTTGTTTTTCTAATACTAATTGTAATTGACTTGAGCCATTATCAATTTGTTGAATATCTCTTCTCGATGTTTCTGGTGTTGAAGTTCTTAATTTATCTAATCGATCAGCATACTCTTCCATTTCTGGATCAAAATCAGTAGGATTTGGATGTGGATTTTTAAATGGTGAATATTTGTTTATATCAATATTAGGAATTGGTTCTTTTTCATTTATTCTATCGATTGCATTCCATATAATTCTGAGAAATTCTCCTTTTGAACGTTCAATTGTAGATCTTGCTCGCATTTCTGGACGGAACAGATTTTCTTGTCCCATTTTAGATAATTGAATTGATACTGTTTCGTTATTTAATTCAACTTTATAAAACCATGAATCATTTTTAAATTCTAAATTTTTCATGAAAAATGGATCATCTTTTCTAATTTTTATTGCAATATCTTCTGGTTCAATGTTATCTGTTATATTTTTTGGTAATAATCCTTCAATAACTGTATTTGTTACAATATTTTTTATGTAAAATAATTCTTTTCTCACTGTTCATTCTAATTCTTTAAATAATTCTCTTCTTTCTGGTATAGTTTTAATTATTATCTCATCGCGGGTTCTTAAATAATCAATTAATTTTTCACTTTTTTCAGTATTATCTTTAAATTTATCATAATCATATAATATAGGCCCACTAGAATCATCTAAATTAGTATTATATGCTGATTCATCATCATTATCAATATTAGTTTCTGCATCATTATAATCATCATCAATATATCCTTCATTATTATTTTCCATTTCATAATCTTCTACACCTTCTAATTCCTTTTACATAATAAAACAATTAAAATTTAAAATATAATATTCCTCCTATAACAATTCCTATACAAGTTAAAGCTAATTTAGCATTTTCATGGGATTTATTATCATCATTTAGTTTAATTATTTCATGTTGAATAATATCAGTTTTAATATTTTCTGATGTATTGTAATCTTTTATTTTAGAATCATTATCCAATTTAATATTTTTAGTTTTAGTTTCAGTTGATTGAATATGTTTTTTTATTTTTTTCACCTTCCATTAATTTTGGAGCAGTAAAAATCTTTTTATTTATATCATTTAATCCAAATGAATTATTTATTGTTGCAGTTTTAATTAGATTATTATAACCAATTATATTTCCCACTTTAATACTAAATCATTAGAAATAATTAATAGATTAGGGCCTATACAATAATTTAATCTAATATGTGATTTATCTAAATAATTTTGATATCTTACAAGGTTTTCTGGAATCGATCTATTTTTATGAATAGAATCTTCAAATAATACTTTGAATTGTTTCTGCGCATCAAATGAAGTACTATCATTTCCAACTATTGGTGATCTTGTTCCAACTTGTGCACCTAAAATACAAATTAAATAAGTTCTAATTCTAGTTCTAAACCTTCACCATTATCTACAATGAAATTATTCCAAGCATCATCATTATCGATTTTATAATTATGATAAGCTGAAATTGTATGCATATAATCAATTCTTTTTATTTCATACTCTTCACCAATACCTTGCAATTTACCTTAAATTCATTACATATTTTTTAAAACTTAGATGAATATTATTATCCAATTCTTTAAAATATTTCGATCCGAGTAAAGGACATTCTAATTCATTTAATATAATTCTAATTTGAAAGTATGCATGAAATCTAAATATTGTATGAATTAATTTTAAATCAAATTGTTAAATAAATTATTCAAGTGATCATTCCAACTTATACCACACCCTGTTGTTGCACAATAAACAGCAAAATTTAATTGATTCTTCCAATATTTCATATTAGATTTTATTTTATATATATTATATTCATCTTGAGTAAAAGTAACTTCATATGTATTAAATATATTTTCCATTCTAGAAATGAAAAACTTTGTTTCAGTAACATAAATTTCTAAATTAATTAATGAAGGTAAAACTACATTTTTATATGTTATAATACTATTAAAATCTATAGGTGGAATTAAATATCTATATGATTTATTATATTGGTAAGCTTTTGGAAACCCCATTTATATAATTAAAAAATTAATAATTTATTAATTCTTTTAATAATTTATCTTGTTCTTCAACTGTTATATGGCCATTTAAACTTATTATATAATCTAGTTTATTCTTCAATTTATTAATTTCTTTTATATTAGTTTTAATTTTTTCTTTATTACTTTTTATATTTCATTTTGAACTTATGCCGGTTAAAACACTTTAACTTAAACCTAACACACCAATTGATATAGCTAAAGGTGTTAATGGTGAGAATATTGCTAGAAATGTTATTACAGAACTAATTGTAACTGAACCACTAATAATAAGATAATATATAATTTTACTTTTTAAATATTTTTTCTTTTTTATCACTTTCAAATTCTAACATCTGATTTTAAATATAAATCAACTAATTCACCATGATTTTTCATCTTAAAATGGTTCCAAATATTTAATGTTCTATTAAACACTTCATCTTTCATATACTCCTATTTTAATTGATCATAAAATTGATCTTTTAATGATTCTGTTACATTAAAATCATTGTGTGTTTTATAAAATGAATAAGGAATTGCACCTTTATATCTCAATAATTTAAAATCTTGTTCATTTGGATAATAATATCGAGTTATTATAAAATCATTATCAACTAAACTTTATGATAAATTATCTAATGAACTTGCTAGAAACCTATAAGAATCTTAAAATCTAATGCAAAAACCAAATTGAAATGAAATATAATTTTCGAATGTTTTAGCTAATAGTTTAAAATCATATTTTCTCACATTTACACCATTCATAGCATTATATTCTTCTATTTCTTGATTAATTGCGCCCAATTTTCCCGATAATTGTTTTATAAATAGATGGGTATCATAGCCTGATAAATTATGAAATAATATTGGTACGAAATTAACTTTCTTAGCTTGAAATTACAATCTTCATGAGCAGCTCCACGATATTTTGAATTTAAATGATCATGATCTCTAACTTTTTTATCAAATGAATAAAAACGTTTTTCACAATAACAACAATGAGTTGCATAATTAAAATCAATTTCATCTTCTTTTGTCATAACTATTCATTTATTTTTGTTTAATAATTTAGCAAAATCACTTTCTAATTCAATTATTTCATTACAAAAATCATTAACTACATTTTCACCTCTAAAAGAAATATATTGACTTTCATATAATTCAGGATAATTTGATTTTATATAAATTCCATAAGCAGCAGCTCTTTGAACTTTTTTAATTGTATTTAAAATAGGTGGGTCTTGAATTATATCTTCATTTAGTTCATTTCCTTTATCCATTGATTTTAAAAATTGCTTTTTGTTATATATTTCTTTTCTATCTTGATCGGTTAATTCTTTATTCAACGATTCGAAATCCCCATAAATTACAAATGGAACAATATTCTTAAATTTATGATTAGTAAATTTCAATTTATAATCTTTTTCTGTTGGCATTATTAATTTACAAAAATCTTTATCATCACATAATTCTTTATGTTTTAGTAACGCATTCTCAGTCATAAATTTAGATAAACATTTTCTACATAGATAAATTTTATTATGGTGATCACTTTCTGTTCTAAAGAATAAATCAATTTGTTTTAACCACATATAATGTTCATTTTCATCTTTTTTGTAATATAACAAATCTATAGCATTTTCATCATCATAATATTCTGTTAAATATAAAGCTTCCAATGTAAAATCTTTTATCACCTTTTGTCTTTGGTAATTGCATTAATTAATTAATTTATTTATTTATTTTTAAATCATTAACTTTTTCTATTTTAGGAATCATTTTTATAGTTACTGGATATTGATCAATTTTATATAATGTTTCATATTTCCGGTAATTTGTTATTCTAAAACTATGTGTAATATCTTCTGTTGGGTGTAAACAACTAATAATTGACCATTCTGTTGGATGTAAACAACTAATAATTGACCATAGAAAACATTTATTATCTTCATTTTGAATATTTATTACTGCTTTTGTTGTAAATGGAAATTCAATATAACTTAATATCCTTTTCTGTTGTAAAGTTTGAGTCATTTTTAAACATTGTTTTACTTTTTGATGTTTTATTCCTTTTTGTATTATAAACATTTAAATCTAAAAATATAATTCCATTCAATGTTAAGCCAGAACCCTCAAAATATCTTTCTTCAATATGACGTTTAAATTCATTAAATATTTTTTCTAACTTCTCTTTTATTTGTGTTTTTGAAATTATTTCTTCAGAGTGTGTATGAATATTATAATACATTTTTTCTTCTGACTTTATAAAACTTACTTTCCCAGAGATACTTATTTTTGGATATTCAACATCTGTTATCCAATCTAGTATTTTTTCTATTATTTCATTAAATTTACTATAATCTTCTATTGTTGTACCTTTAAAAAATCTAAATATAATAGCTGCAGGTCCAATTTTACTGTGTAATGTTTCTAAAATTTCAATTGTATCTTTTATTTCTAGTGAATCAATATAATTTCTAACATTTTCCACGTAGGGTTTATTTGAAATGGATTTAGTTTTTGAAGTTGGTTTTTTTTACTTTTTGAGGTTTATCATCGAAATAATCTTTTCCTAAGACATTATTACTCAAATTTTGATGGTGTTTTTGTGATTCGAGATGTCTACTATAATTCCTTTTTATTATAAATTCATTACAAACTTCACATTTTATTTCATCCACATTCATATTTTCTAATCGTTCTTTTCTTTCATTGGAATTTTCTGAAGTTTCAAAATCTATAACATTTTTTATGTTTTGAAGATTTTTCATGTTTAGATTTATTAGATTTATCGATGTATTTTTACAATATGGGCAATAATATTGATTTTTATTAACATTATTGTTTTCTGGCTGGTGTTCATTCTCCCCCATTTATTAGGAAAAAAATTACTTGTGGTGATGAGAGCTAGTACTCTCGTACTCTGGTATGAAAGCCTACTTTCCCAATTACTTACGTCTAATAACTCAACGTTTGAGATTGATATTCTAATCGGTAGTGATTACTATTACAAATTCATTCAGTCCAATCTAATTAAATCTTCAACTGGACCTGCAGCATTACATTCCAGATTAGGGTACATTATATCTGGACCTGTATTTTATGAATTTAATTCTAGTCGTTCTGAGACAAATGAGCGTTGTTTTTGAACCTGAAGAGAATTATTGGAGTCTTGAAACAACCACCTACACTGCAAGAGAATTTCTTTGAAAACTATTGCACCAATTATATTTCTAAGTCAGATAATATGTACATTGCCAGATTGCCCTGGAAAGAATAGCACGGCAATTTACCAGATAATTTTGGTCTAGTTAATTCCAGAACACGTTCATTAGCTCGTCGATTAGCTAAAACTTCAGATATGCTGGACAAATATCATGACATAATTAAGTATCAATTAGAGCGGGAATTTATAGAGAAAGTTGATTCTAATGATTGTGAATATTATGATAAGTTACATTATTTGCCTCATCATCCCGTTTTCAGACAATCCAGTACAATTCCAATACGAATTGTTTTTGACTGCAGTAGTCTTCAGACCAAGAACACATGTAATCTTAATGATTGTCTAGAATCAGGTCCTTCTTTATTGAATGATATTTCTTCAATTCTAATACGCTTTAGATTGTCTAAATACGACGTAACTCGATATTTATGGTTGATCCGAATGAACCAGAAAGCGAATTTGAAACTTTCAGATTTAAGAGGGTATTATTTGGGGCCACTTGTTCCCCGTTTATCTTGAACAGTGTTATTATTTACCATTTACGGGCTAGTAGTGAATTATTTTCAGATCAAATTTTACGTGACATTTATGTCGATAACGTAATAACTAGTATTTCTAGCTCCGTAGATGAAGTGAAATTTTATGATGAATGCAGATCTATGAAGTCATCGACAAGTTTCAATTTTCGGTCATGGGCTCCAAATTGTTCAGAATTGAATAGTTTAGCCTCAGAACATGGTATTTTGGATAATTCGGGAAAATGTCAAAATTTTAGGGATGAATTGGAATCTTGTATTGGATAAATTTTTGTTTCCGTATAGTTAATTGCCTTTAAAATCTCCCGTAACCAAAAGGAATGTCTTACACTCGATAGCATCTATATTTGACCCATTTGGGTATTTGAATCCTGTGACTATACGCGCAAAGATTTTGTTACAGGACATCAGGAAGGCAGGACTTGATTGGGACTCTGAACTTCCATGTGAAATTGTTGAAAAATGGAGTTCTATCCATAAAGATTTAAACGCGTCTCTCAAGTTGGATTTCAATCGTCGATATCTTTGTGGTGATATTTTAGAGCCCGAACTTCATGTAATTTGAGATTCCAGCTCACGTGGTTATTGTACGGTAGCTTTTTTGAAAGGTGATAAAGATTCGGCTTTCATTATGTCAAAGAATAAAGTTTCGCCCTTGAATGGTATGTCAATTCAAAACTCGAATTAATGGCTGCGACAATAAATGCGAGATTGTGTAACCATGTCAAAAAATCTTTGGAGCCTGTATTGAAATCTCCATTGAAGTTATTTTTATGGTCTGATAGTCAAGTAGTTCTCAGCTGGATTCGAAACGAGAAACCTCAACCTTTTAGGCCAAACTTTCACGCTAACCCTAGCTTTTTACCTGGCCTTGATGCACGGATTTCGAAATTTTCAAAGTCCAGCCCTGACAAAGCCTTCCATTCGGGGGGTCAAAACCGACCCCGGGGGTGCAACTCGTCTAGCCAACAATGTTGATATCGAAAAAAAGAATTTTTTTTCTATTTTCGAAACTTGACCCTGGCGCCCCCTATGCACTTATTTTCACTGTCGAAGTTTAGAAGTCTTACCGTCAGTTTTAAGCGTTTTATAGTGGTCAGAATTTTTGGTCATTTATTTCGGATAAGCTTGGTGGATAGAACGGCTGGCCTTGGTGCACGGATATTTTTTTACTACAAAAACGGTCAGAATTCCCCTTGTGAGGGTCTGGGGTACTATCAACTCATTTGGCCACTCGCACCAGGCCGTCTTCTATATGCCTGAGAAGTTTCGGCGATTTCCGAGTCGTTTTAAGGGTTCAAATTTCTTTTCCAAAATGGGACCTTCGATAATTTCGACATTTTTGACTTATAAAATGACTTATACAGGGGGCGCTGGCATCTGTGTATACGATTTCGGTGACTGCCCGCTATCTACTAAGTCGCTTCTACGTACCCTAAAAGTTTCAAAGTCCTAACATTAGTTTTAAGGGTTTTATAGGTGTTAGAAGTTCCATTTCGGGTTAGCTTGGTGAGTGGCCTTGGTGCACGGATTTGTGTTTTCTTTGATTTCGGGTTAGCTTGGCGAGTAGTTCGTTGGCCTTGGTGCATGTTTTGCTATCCTGGTGACTTAGGCGCGTTTCTTTTTACGCAAACGTGTTCAGGAGTATCTCCTCTATAGGGGTAAATTGTCAAAGCGTTGTTCAGCTCGTTCTAAAAGTTAAATATTTTCGGGAATCGACCCAATATCTAGGGTAAAGCACTGTCCTCTAACCGGTTGACCTTGGTGCGCAGTTGACTTTTTTCTCGTAGGCCTAGACACGTAACGCGCGTAACGACGTTTTGAATGCGGCAGCAAGCGCGTCGCGTGCCGCATAGCTCTCACCTATCCTACCGAGACGTTTAGGGTAAAGCACTATCTTCTAACTACTTGGCCTTGGTGTACGGATAATTTCGGGATTCGAACCCAAATCTCTAGGGTATTCTAACGGGTTGGCCTTGGGGCGCGGTTTACTTTGTCATTTTTCGCCGAGTTCTCGCAGCCGAGGAACGGTTTTGCGATTCTTATTCTTAAGCTTTGTGGGTTTCGACGACCGAATCGTCATCGTTTACCGAAGCTACACATCCCCGGCTACAAAAGTCAAGTAGTGTCGTGATGTTCGACGACCTAGAAATCGGTTTTAAGACCCCCCCCCCCCAAAAGTGACCGGGCGCTCGGGCTAAGCACTCGTTCATACACCGTGCACCAAAGCCATGAAACTATCAAGTTCCGTGCCCGAAGGCTATTCCGATATAAGACGTCCATGCACCAAGGCCGTGGTGAGTGGCCTTCGTGCACGGTTTACTTTGAATTTTTCGAAATTTTACACAAATTCACGTATCTACACATGTTTTAAGGGGTGAATACCCCCGACTTCCGGTAGACTAAGAACCTAAAGAACGACCCCAATCCACACAGCCCGACCCGCTGTACGGCACCCAGGGGATATCGAGCCCTACCATACCCCCAGGGGCCCGGGGACAGGGGCCCAAAGTGGCCGTAAACGCCTAAGACATTCTCCTAACAGAAACGTGCACCAAGGCCGTGAAGCTTATGAAATCCGTGCATGAAGGCCGGAAAACTATCAAGTTCCGTGCTCGTAGGCCATTCGTGCTATTCATTTCCGTACACAAAGGCCCCTTACACACTCAAAAACAACAGAGTCCAGCGAGTTGGTGAGTGGCCTTGGGGCACGGAGAAAAATGACCGAAAACGTCCGAGTAAGGGTTTGTCCAGGGGGAATTCCCTGACTTTCGGTCATCTCAGAAACACAATAAATACGTCTTACGATAGTATACAAGGACCTGTATACGCCCAAAGACCTGTATACGCCCAAGGAGTTTCAAAACTTTACGCCATCCGCAAGGGTCCCAACCCCTGGGCCCAATATGGACCTTTAAAAAGCCTCAAAAACCCGAAAACTAAGTTTTTCGTGCACGAAGGCCACCCGTGCACCAAGGCCGACGTCCGTGGCCTTTGTGCACGGATCGAGTTCTGTAACTGTTGGCCTTTGTGCACGGATCGAGTCCTCTAACTGTTGGCCTTTGTGCACGTATCGAGTCTTGTAACTGTTGGCCTTTGTGCACGGATCGAGTCCTCTAACTGTTGGCCTTTGTGCACGTATCGAGTCTTGTAACTGTTGGCCTTTGTGCACGGATCGAGTCCTCTAACTGTTGGCCTTTGTGCACGGATCGAGTCCTGTAACTGTTGGCCTTTGTGCACGGATCGAGTCCTCTAACTGTTGGCCTTTGTGCACGTATCGAGTCTTGTAACTGTTGGCCTTTGTGCACGTATCGAGTCTTGTAACTGTTGGCCTTTGTGCACGGATCGAGTCCTCTAACTGTTGGCCTTTGTGCACGGATCGAGTCCTCTAACTGTTGGCCTTTGTGCACGTATCGAGTCTTGTAACTGTTGGCCTTTGTGCACGGATCGAGTCTTGTAACTGTTGGCCTTTGTGCACGTATCGAGTCGATCCTGTAACTGTTGGCCTTTGTGCACGGATCGAGTCCTCTAACTGTTGGCCTTTGTGCACGGATCGAGTCCTGTAACTGTTGGCCTTTGTGCACGGATCGAGTCTTGTAACTGTTGGCCTTTGTGCACGTATCGAGTCGATCCTGTAACTGTTGGCCTTTGTGCACGGATCGAGTCCTCTAACTGTTGGCCTTTGTGCACGGATCGAGTCCTCTAACTGTTGGCCTTTGTGCACGGATCGAGTCCTCTAACTGTTGGCCTTTGTGCACGGATCGAGTCTTGTAACTGTTGGCCTTTGTGCACGTATCGAGTCGATCCTGTAACTGTTGGCCTTTGTGTACGGATCGAGTCCTCTAACTGTTGGCCTTTGTGCACGGATCGAGTCCTGTAACTGTTGGCCTTTGTGCACGGATCGAGTCCTGTAACTGTTGGCCTTTGTGTACGGATCGAGTCCTGTAACTGTTGGCCTTTGTGTACGGATCGAGTCCTCTTACTGTTGGCCTTTGTGCACGTATCGAGTCCTCTAACTGTTGGCCTTTGTGCACGGATCGAGTCCTCTAACTGTTGGCCTTTGTGTACGGATCGAGTCCTCTTACTGTTGGCCTTTGTGCACGTATCGAGTCCTCTAACTGTTGGCCTTTGTGCACGTATCGAGTCTTGTAACTGTTGGCCTTTGTGCACGGATCGAGTCCTCTAACTGTTGGCCTTTGTGCACGTATCGAGTCCTCTAACTGTTGGCCTTTGTGCACGTATCGAGTCCTCTAACTGTTGGCCTTTGTGCACGGATCGAGTCCTCTAACTGTTGGCTTTTGTGCACGTATCGAGTCCTCTAACTGTTGGCCTTTGTGCACGGATCGAGTCCTCTAACTGTTGGCCTTTGTGCACGTATCGAGTCCTCTAACTGTTGGCCTTTGTGCACGGATCGAGTCCTCTAACTGTTGGCCTTTGTGCACGGATCGAGTCCTGTAACTGTTGGCCTTTGTGCACGGATCGAGTCCTCTAACTGTTGGCCTTTGTGTACGTATCGAGTCCTCTAACTGTTGGCCTTTGTGCACGGATCGAGTCCTCTAACTGTTGGCCTTTGTGTACGGATCGAGTCCTCTTACTGTTGGCCTTTGTGCACGTATCGAGTCCTCTAACTGTTGGCCTTTGTGCACGGATCGAGTCCTCTAACTGTTGGCCTTTGTGTACGGATCGAGTCCTCTTACTGTTGGCCTTTGTGCACGTATCGAGTCCTCTAACTGTTGGCCTTTGTGCACGTATCAAGTCTTGTAACTGTTGGCCTTTGTGCACGGATCGAGTCCTCTAACTGTTGGCCTTTGTGCACGTATCGAGTCCTCTAACTGTTGGCCTTTGTGCACGGATCGAGTCCTCTAACTGTTGGCCTTTGTGCACGGATCGAGTCCTGTAACTGTTGGCCTTTGTGCACGGATCGAGTCCTCTAACTGTTGGCCTTTGTGCACGGATCGAGTCCTCTAACTGTTGGCCTTTGTGCACGGATCGAGTCCTGTAACTGTTGGCCTTTGTGCACGGATCGAGTCCTCTAACTGTTGGCTTTTGTGCACGTATCGAGTCCTCTAACTGTTGGCCTTTGTGCACGGATCGAGTCCTCTAACTGTTGGCTTTTGTGCACGTATCGAGTCCTCTAACTGTTGGCCTTTGTGCACGGATCGAGTCCTCTAACTGTTGGCCTTTGTGCACGGATCGAGTCCTCTAACTGTTGGCCTTTGTGCACGGATCGAGTCTTGTAACTGTTGGCCTTTGTGCACGGATCGAGTCCTCTAACTGTTGGCCTTTGTGCACGGATCGAGTCCTCTAACTGTTGGCCTTTGTGTACGGATCGAGTCCTCTAACTGTTGGCCTTTGTGAAATCGGTTTTAAGACCCCCTCAAAAGTGACCGGGCGCTAGGGCTAAGCACGCGTTAGAGTCATTGACCTTGGCGCACGTTAGTTTCTCGTAGGCCTAGACACGTAACAAGCGTAATGACGTTTTGAATGCGGCAGCAAGCGCATCGTGTGCCGCATAGCTGTCACTTATCCTACCGCTCAAAAGTGACCCGAGATTTTTTTCGTCGGACCGAGCTTAAGCTATGTGGGTTTACACGACCGAATCGTTATCGTTTACAGATGCTAGGTATCCCCGGCTATAGATTAAAATTAATTTCGCCATGTCAGACGACCTTAGAATCGGTTTAAAGACCGGCCTAAAATGGACCGGGTGTTAGAGTCATCGGCCTTGGGGCGCGGTTGACTTAGGGTTGACGTTTTTTGAGTGGTTTCGAAGCCCGATGGGTCCGACCCCGATGGGTCCGACTTTACCGCCCTACCATTTCGCGCCTAGCGCCCCCTGGCCACAATTGACATCGGATACCCAGAGTCCATATCCCGGTCTACCATTAGACTATCGTCTTTATTTCTTGTCGTAAAGTTCCCCTTTACAAATCCGATATCGGACCAAAGACCACGGAGTAGTCCGACTTGGAAAATCGTCAGTGGCCTTGGAGCACGGGAATTTTTAGTCATCCGACTGTTTATCCGCCACTTATCTCCGAAAGTATTTGTCCGATCTGAAATCTGTAAACGCCACGCGATTCGGAATGCCTTAAACTGGTTAGTAAGCCCAGTTTTGGCTCGATAAACCCAGTTTGAAAATTGGGCTAACCCGGTATAAGATAGAATTCATCATCTTTGGGACCTTATTTAGCAAGAAAAATCTGTATCTTTCAGCCCATCTACTCGAAATCAGTTCAGTTTACCTTAACCTATCATTCCAGATCGAATCCATCATCTTCAGGAGCATTTAGTAGCCAGAAACTTCTTAATCTTTCCACCTATCTATTTGAAATCAGTTCAATGCGCCTTAACCCATCTTTTCAGATTGAATCCATCATCTTTAGAACCAAAAGCAGCCAGAAAATTCTGAATCTTTCCACCTATCTATTTGAAATCAGTTCAATGCGCCTTAACCCATCTTTTCAGATTGAATCCATCAACTTCAGAAGGATAAGAAGCCAGAAAATTCTGAATCTTTCAACCAATCTATTGAAAATCAGTTCAGTACACCCTAACCCATCAATTAAGATAGAATTCATCATCTTCAGGACCGTATTTAGCAAGAAAAATCTGTATCTTTCAACCCATCTATTCGAAATCAGTGCTGTTTACCTTAACCAATCATTTCAGATCGAATCCATCATCTTCAGGAGCATTTAGTAGCCAGAAAATTCTTAATCTTTCCACTTATCTATTAGAAATCAGTTCAATACGCCTAAACCCATCTTTTCAGATTGAATCCATCATCTTCAGAAACATAAGGAGCCAGAAAATTCTGAATCTTTCCTCCTATCTATTTGAGATCAGTTCAATACGCCTTAACCCATCGTTTCAGATTGAATCCATCATCTTCAGAACCAAAAGCAGCCAGAAAATTCTGATTCTTTTAACCTATCTATTTGAAATCAGTTCAATACGCCTTAACCCATCGTTTCAGATTGAATCCATCATCTTCAGAACCAAAAGCAGCCAGAAAATTCTGATTCTTTCAACCTATCTATTTGAAATATGTTCAATACGACTTAACCCATCTTTTCAGATTAAATCCATCATCTTCAGAACCAAAAGCAGCCAGAAAATTCTGATTCTTTCAACCTATCTATTTGAAATCAGTTCAATACGACTTAACCCATCTTTTCAGATTGAATCCATCATCTTTAGTACCAAAAGCAGCCAGAAAATTCTGATTCTTTCAACCTATCTATTTGAAATCAGTTCAATGCGTCTTAACCCATCTTTTCAGATTGAATCCATCATCTTCAGAACCGAAAGCAGCCAGAAAATTCTGAATCTTTCCACCTATCTATTTGAAATCAGTTCAATACGCCTTAACCCATCTTTTCAGATTGAATCCATCAACTTCAGAAGGATAAGAAGCCAGAAAATTCTGAATCTTTCAACCAATCTATTGAAAATCAGTTCAGTACACCCTAACCCATCAATTAAGATAGAATTCATCATCTTCAGGACCGTATTTAGCAAGAAAAATCTGTATCTTTCAACCCATCTACTCGAAATCAGTTCAGTTTACCTTAACCTATCATTTCAGATCGAGTCTATCATCTTTAGTACCAAAAGCAGCCAGAAAATTCTGATTCTTTCAACCTATCTATTTGAAATCAGTTCAATGCGCCTTAACCCATCTTTTCAGATTGAATCCATCATCTTCAGAACCAAAAGCAGCCAGAAAATTCTGATTCTTTCAACCTATCTATTTGAAATCAGTTCAATACGCCTTAACCCATCTTTTCAGATTGAATCCATCATCTTTAGTACCAAAAGCAGCCAGAAAATTCTGATTCTTTCAACCTATCTATTTGGAATCAGTTCAATGCGCCTTAACCCATCTTTTCAGATTGAATCCATCATCTTTAGTACCAAAAGCAGCCAGAAAATTCTGATTCTTTCAACCTATCTATTTGAAATCAGTTCAATACGCCTTAACCCATCTTTTCAGATTGAATCCATCATCTTTAGTACCAAAAGCAGCCAGAAAATTCTGATTCTTTCAACCTATCTATTTGAAATATGTTCAATACGACTTAACCCATCTTTTCAGATTGAATCCATCAACTTCAGAAGGATAAGAAGCCAGAAAATTCTGAATATTTCAACCAATCTATTGAAAATCAGTTCAGTACACCCTAACCCATCAATTAAGATAGAATTCATCATCTTCAGGACCGTATTTAGCAAGAAAAATCTGTATCTTTCAACCCATCTATTCGAAATCAGTGCTGTTTACCTTAACCAATCATTTCAGATCGAATCCATCATCTTCAGGAGCATTTAGTAGCCAGAAAATTCTTAATCTTTCCACTTATCTATTAGAAATCAGTTCAATACGCCTAAACCCATCTTTTCAGATTGAATCCATCATCTTTAGTACCAAAAGCAGCCAGAAAATTCTGATTCTTTCAACCTATCTATTTGAAATCAGTTCAATGCGCCTTAACCCATCTTTTCAGATTGAATCCATCATCTTCAGAACCAAAAGCAGCCAGAAAATTCTGATTCTTTCAACCTATCTATTTGAAATCAGTTCAATACGCCTTAACCCATCTTTTCAGATTGAATCCATCATCTTTAGTACCAAAAGCAGCCAGAAAATTCTGATTCTTTCAACCTATCTATTTGGAATCAGTTCAATGCGCCTTAACCCATCTTTTCAGATTGAATCCATCATCTTTAGTACCAAAAGCAGCCAGAAAATTCTGATTCTTTCAACCTATCTATTTGAAATCAGTTCAATACGCCTTAACCCATCTTTTCAGATTGAATCCATCATCTTTAGTACCAAAAGCAGCCAGAAAATTCTGATTCTTTCAACCTATCTATTTGAAATATGTTCAATACGACTTAACCCATCTTTTCAGATTGAATCCATCAACTTCAGAAGGATAAGAAGCCAGAAAATTCTGAATATTTCAACCAATCTATTGAAAATCAGTTCAGTACACCCTAACCCATCAATTAAGATAGAATTCATCATCTTCAGGACCGTATTTAGCAAGAAAAATCTGTATCTTTCAACCCATCTATTCGAAATCAGTGCTGTTTACCTTAACCAATCATTTCAGATCGAATCCATCATCTTCAGGAGCATTTAGTAGCCAGAAAATTCTTAATCTTTCCACTTATCTATTAGAAATCAGTTCAATACGCCTAAACCCATCTTTTCAGATTGAATCCATCATCTTTAGTACCAAAAGCAGCCAGAAAATTCTGATTCTTTCAACCTATCTATTTGAAATCAGTTCAATACGCCTTAACCCATCTTTTCAGATTGAATCCATCATCTTTAGTACCAAAAGCAGCCAGAAAATTCTGATTCTTTCAACCTATCTATTTGAAATATGTTCAATACGACTTAACCCATCTTTTCAGATTGAATCCATCAACTTCAGAAGGATAAGAAGCCAGAAAATTCTGAATCTTTCAACCAATCTATTGAAAATCAGTTCAGTACACCCTAACCCATCAATTAAGATAGAATTCATCATCTTCAGGACCGTATTTAGCAAGAAAAATCTGTATCTTTCAACCCATCTACTCGAAATCAGTTCAGTTTACCTTAACCTATCATTTCAGATCGAGTCTATCATCTTTAGTACCAAAAGCAGCCAGAAAATTCTGATTCTTTCAACCTATCTATTTGAAATCAGTTCAATGCGCCTTAACCCATCTTTTCAGATTGAATCCATCATCTTCAGAACCAAAAGCAGCCAGAAAATTCTGATTCTTTCAACCTATCTATTTGAAATCAGTTCAATACGCCTTAACCCATCTTTTCAGATTGAATCCATCATCTTTAGTACCAAAAGCAGCCAGAAAATTCTGATTCTTTCAACCTATCTATTTGGAATCAGTTCAATGCGCCTTAACCCATCTTTTCAGATTGAATCCATCATCTTTAGTACCAAAAGCAGCCAGAAAATTCTGATTCTTTCAACCTATCTATTTGAAATATGTTCAATACGACTTAACCCATCTTTTCAGATTGAATCCATCAACTTCAGAAGGATAAGAAGCCAGAAAATTCTGAATCTTTCAACCAATCTATTGAAAATCAGTTCAGTACACCCTAACCCATCAATTAAGATAGAATTCATCATCTTCAGGACCGTATTTAGTAAGAAAAATCTGTATCTTTCAACCCATCTACTCGAAATCAGTTCAGTTTACCTTAACCTATCATTTCAGATCGAGTCTATCATCTTTAGTACCAAAAGCAGCCAGAAAATTCTGATTCTTTCAACCTATCTATTTGAAATCAGTTCAATGCGCCTTAACCCATCTTTTCAGATTGAATCCATCATCTTTAGAACCAAAAGCAGCCAGAAAATTCTGAATCTTTCCACCTATCTATTTGAAATCAGTTCAATGCGCCTTAACCCATCTTTTCAGATTGAATCCATCAACTTCAGAAGGATAAGAAGCCAGAAAATTCTGAATCTTTCAACCAATCTATTGAAAATCAGTTCAGTACACCCTAACCCATCAATTAAGATAGAATTCATCATCTTCAGGACCGTATTTAGCAAGAAAAATCTGTATCTTTCAACCCATCTATTCGAAATCAGTGCTGTTTACCTTAACCAATCATTTCAGATCGAATCCATCATCTTCAGGAGCATTTAGTAGCCAGAAAATTCTTAATCTTTCCACTTATCTATTAGAAATCAGTTCAATACGCCTAAACCCATCTTTTCAGATTGAATCCATCAACTTCAGAAGGATAAGAAGCCAGAAAATTCTGAATCTTTCAACCAATCTATTGAAAATCAGTTCAGTACACCCTAACCCATCAATTAAGATAGAATTCATCATCTTCAGGACCGTATTTAGCAAGAAAATTCTGTATCTTTCAACCCATCTATTCGAAATCAGTGCTGTTTACCTTAACCAATCATTTCAGATCGAATCCATCATCTTCAGGAGCATTTAGTAGCCAGAAAATTCTTAATCTTTCCACTTATCTATTAGAAATCAGTTCAATACGCCTAAACCCATCTTTTCAGATTGAATCCATCATCTTCAGAAACATAAGGAGCCAGAAAATTCTGAATCTTTCCTCCTATCTATTTGAGATCAGTTCAATACGCCTTAACCCATCGTTTCAGATTGAATCCATCATCTTCAGAACCAAAAGCAGCCAGAAAATTCTGATTCTTTCCACCTATATATTTTAAATCAGTTCAATACGCCTTAACCCATCTTTTCAGATTAAATCCATCATCTTCAGAACCAAAAGCAGCCAGAAAATTCTGATTCTTTTAACCTATCTATTTGAAATCAGTTCAATACGCCTTAACCCATCTTTTCAGATTGAATCCATCATCTTTAGTACCAAAAGCAGCCAGAAAATTCTGATTCTTTCAACCTATCTATTTGAAATATGTTCAATACGACTTAACCCATCTTTTCAGATTGAATCCATCATCTTTAGTACCAAAAGCAGCCAGAAAATTCTGAATCTTTCCACCTATCTATTTGAAATCAGTTCAATGCGCCTTAACCCATCTTTTCAGATTGAATCCATCAACTTCAGAAGGATAAGAAGCCAGAAAATTCTGAATCTTTCAACCAATCTATTGAAAATCAGTTCAGTACACCCTAACCCATCAATTAAGATAGAATTCATCATCTTCAGGACCGTATTTAGTAAGAAAAATCTGTATCTTTCAACCCATCTACTCGAAATCAGTTCAGTTTACCTTAAGCTATCATTTCAGATCGAGTCTATCATCTTCAGAACCAAAAGCAGCCAGAAAATTCTGATTCTTTCAACCTATCTATTTGAAATCAGTTCAATGCGCCTTAACCCATCCTTTCAGATTGAATCCATCATCTTTAGAACCAAAAGCAGCCAGAAAATTCTGATTCTTTCAACCTATCTATTTGAAACCAGTTCAATACGACTTAACCCATCTTTTCAGATTGAATCCATCATCTTTAGTACCAAAAGCAGCCAGAAAATTCTGATTCTTTCAACCTATCTATTTGAAATCAGTTCAATGCGCCTTAACCCATCTTTTCAGATTGAATCCATCATCTTTAGAACCAAAAGCAGCCAGAAAATTCTGATTCTTTCAACCTATCTATTTGAAACCAGTTCAATACGACTTAACCCATCTTTTCAGATTGAATCCATCATCTTTAGTACCAAAAGCAGCCAGAAAATTCTGATTCTTTCAACCTATCTATTTGAAATCAGTTCAATGCGCCTTAACCCATCTTTTCAGATTGAATCCATCATCTTTAGAACCAAAAGCAGCCAGAAAATTCTGAATCTTTCCACCTATCTATTTGAAATCAGTTCAATGCGCCTTAACCCATCTTTTCAGATTGAATCCATCATCTTTAGAACCAAAAGCAGCCAGAAAATTCTGATTCTTTCAACCTATCTATTTGAAACCAGTTCAATACGACTTAACCAATCATTTCAGATCGAATCCATCATCTTCAGGAGCATTTAGTAGCCAGAAAATTCTTAATCGTTCCACTTATCTATTAGAAATCAGTTCAATACGCCTAAACCCATCTTTTCAGATTGAATCCATCAACTTCAGAAGGATAAGAAGCCAGAAAATTCTGAATCTTTCAACCAATCTATTGAAAATCAGTTCAGTACACCCTAACCCATCAATTAAGATAGAATTCATCATCATCAGGACCGTATTTAGCAAGAAAAATGTGTATCTTTCAACCCATCTACTCGAAATCAGTTCAGTTTACCTTAACCTATCATTTCAGATCGAGTCTATCATCTTTAGTACCAAAAGCAGCCAGAAAATTCTGATTCTTTCAACCTATCTATTTGAAATCAGTTCAATGCGCCTTAACCCATCTTTTCAGATTGAATCCATCATCTTCAGAACCAAAAGCAGCCAGAAAATTCTGATTCTTTCAACCTATCTATTTGAAATCAGTTCAATACGCCTTAACCCATCTTTTCAGATTGAATCCATCAACTTCAGAAGGATAAGAAGCCAGAAAATTCTGAATCTTTCAACCAATCTATTGAAAATCAGTTCAGTACACCCTAACCCATCAATTAAGATAGAATTCATCATCTTCAGGACCGTATTTAGTAAGAAAAATCTGTATCTTTCAACCCATCTACTCGAAATCAGTTCAGTTTACCTTAACCTATCATTTCAGATCGAGTCTATCATCTTTAGTACCAAAAGCAGCCAGAAAATTCTGATTCTTTCAACCTATCTATTTGAAATCAGTTCAATGCGCCTTAACCCATCTTTTCAGATTGAATCCATCATCTTTAGAACCAAAAGCAGCCAGAAAATTCTGATTCTTTCAACCTATCTATTTGAAACCAGTTCAATACGACTTAACCCATCTTTTCAGATTGAATCCATCATCTTTAGTACCAAAAGCAGCCAGAAAATTCTGATTCTTTCAACCTATCTATTTGAAATCAGTTCAATGCGCCTTAACCCATCTTTTCAGATTGAATCCATCATCTTTAGAACCAAAAGCAGCCAGAAAATTCTGAATCTTTCCACCTATCTATTTGAAATCAGTTCAATGCGCCTTAACCCATCTTTTCAGATTGAATCCATCAACTTCAGAAGGATAAGAAGCCAGAAAATTCTGAATCTTTCAACCAATCTATTGAAAATCAGTTCAGTACACCCTAACCCATCAATTAAGATAGAATTCATCATCTTCAGGACCGTATTTAGCAAGAAAAATCTGTATCTTTCAACCCATCTATTCGAAATCAGTGCTGTTTACCTTAACCAATCATTTCAGATCGAATCCATCATCTTCAGGAGCATTTAGTAGCCAGAAAATTCTTAATCTTTCCACTTATCTATTAGAAATCGGTTCAATACGCCTAAACCCATCTTTTCAGATTGAATCCATCATCTTCAGAAACATAAGGAGCCAGAAAATTCTGAATCTTTCCTCCTATCTATTTGAGATCAGTTCAATACGCCTTAACCCATCGTTTCAGATTGAATCCATCATCTTCAGAACCAAAGGCAGCCAGAAAATTCTGATTCTTTTAACCTATCTATTTGAAATCAGTTCAATACGCCTTAACCCATCTTTTCAGATTAAATCCATCATCTTTAGTACCAAAAGCAGCCAGAAAATTCTGATTCTTTCAACCTATCTATTTGAAATCAGTTCAATACGACTTAACCCATCTTTTCAGATTGAATCCATCATCTTCAGAACCAGAAGCAGCCAGAAAATTTTGATTCTTTCAACCTATCTATTTGAAATCAGTTCAATACGACTTAACCCATCTTTTCAGATTGAATCCATCATCTTCAGAACCAGAAGCAGCCAGAAAATTCTGATTCTTTCAACCTATCTATTTGAAATCAGTTCAATACGACTTAACCCATCTTTTCAGATTGAATCCATCATCTTCAGAACCAGAAGCAGCCAGAAAATTCTGATTCTTTCAACCTATCTATTTGAAATCAGTTCAATACGACTTAACCCATCTTTTCAGATTGAATCCATCATCTTTAGTACCAAAAGCAGCCAGAAAATTCTGATTCTTTCAACCTATCTATTTGAAATCAGTTCAATACGACTTAACCCATCTTTTCAGATTGAATCCATCATCTTCAGAACCAGAAGCAGCCAGAAAATTCTGATTCTTTCCACCTATCTATTTGAAATCAGTTCAATACGCCTTAACCCATCTTTTCAGATTGAATCCATCATCTTTAGTACCAAAAGCAGCCAGAAAATTCTGATTCTTTCAACCTATCTATTTGGAATCAGTTCAATGCGCCTTAACCCATCTTTTCAGATTGAATCCATCATCTTCAGAACCAGAAGCAGCCAGAAAATTCTGATTCTTTCAACCTATCTATTTGAAATCAGTTCAATACGACTTAACCCATCTTTTCAGATTGAATCCATCATCTTCAGAACCAAAAGCAGCCAGAAAATTCTGATTCTTTCAACCTATCTATTTGAAACCAGTTCAATACGACTTAACCCATCTTTTCAGATTGAATCCATCATCTTTAGTACCAAAAGCAGCCAGAAAATTCTGATTCTTTCAACCTATCTATTTGAAATCAGTTCAATGCGCCTTAACCCATCTTTTCAGATTGAATCCATCATCTTTAGAACCAAAAGCAGCCAGAAAATTCTGAATCTTTCCACCTATCTATTTGAAATCAGTTCAATGCGCCTTAACCCATCTTTTCAGATTGAATCCATCATCTTTAGAACCAAAAGCAGCCAGAAAATTCTGATTCTTTCAACCTATCTATTTGAAACCAGTTCAATACGACTTAACCAATCATTTCAGATCGAATCCATCATCTTCAGGAGCATTTAGTAGCCAGAAAATTCTTAATCGTTCCACTTATCTATTAGAAATCAGTTCAATACGCCTAAACCCATCTTTTCAGATTGAATCCATCAACTTCAGAAGGATAAGAAGCCAGAAAATTCTGAATCTTTCAACCAATCTATTGAAAATCAGTTCAGTACACCCTAACCCATCAATTAAGATAGAATTCATCATCATCAGGACCGTATTTAGCAAGAAAAATGTGTATCTTTCAACCCATCTACTCGAAATCAGTTCAGTTTACCTTAACCTATCATTTCAGATCGAGTCTATCATCTTTAGTACCAAAAGCAGCCAGAAAATTCTGATTCTTTCAACCTATCTATTTGAAATCAGTTCAATGCGCCTTAACCCATCTTTTCAGATTGAATCCATCATCTTCAGAACCAAAAGCAGCCAGAAAATTCTGATTCTTTCAACCTATCTATTTGAAATCAGTTCAATACGCCTTAACCCATCTTTTCAGATTGAATCCATCAACTTCAGAAGGATAAGAAGCCAGAAAATTCTGAATCTTTCAACCAATCTATTGAAAATCAGTTCAGTACACCCTAACCCATCAATTAAGATAGAATTCATCATCTTCAGGACCGTATTTAGTAAGAAAAATCTGTATCTTTCAACCCATCTACTCGAAATCAGTTCAGTTTACCTTAACCTATCATTTCAGATCGAGTCTATCATCTTTAGTACCAAAAGCAGCCAGAAAATTCTGATTCTTTCAACCTATCTATTTGAAATCAGTTCAATGCGCCTTAACCCATCTTTTCAGATTGAATCCATCATCTTTAGAACCAAAAGCAGCCAGAAAATTCTGATTCTTTCAACCTATCTATTTGAAACCAGTTCAATACGACTTAACCCATCTTTTCAGATTGAATCCATCATCTTTAGTACCAAAAGCAGCCAGAAAATTCTGATTCTTTCAACCTATCTATTTGAAATCAGTTCAATGCGCCTTAACCCATCTTTTCAGATTGAATCCATCATCTTTAGAACCAAAAGCAGCCAGAAAATTCTGAATCTTTCCACCTATCTATTTGAAATCAGTTCAATACGACTTAACCCATCTTTTCAGATTAAATCCATCATCTTCAGAACCAAAAGCAGCCAGAAAATTCTGATTCTTTCAACCTATCTATTTGAAATATGTTCAATACGACTTAACCCATCTTTTCAGATTGAATCCATCATCTTTAGTACCAAAAGCAGCCAGAAAATTCTGATTCTTTCAACCTATCTATTTGAAATATGTTCAATACGACTTAACCCATCTTTTCAGATTGAATCCATCATCTTCAGAACCAAAAGCAGCCAGAAAATTCTGATTCTTTCAACCTATCTATTTGAAATCAGTTCAATGCGTCTTAACCCATCTTTTCAGATTGAATCCATCATCTTCAGAACCGAAAGCAGCCAGAAAATTCTGAATCTTTCCACCTATCTATTTGAAATCAGTTCAATACGCCTTAACCCATCTTTTCAGATTGAATCCATCAACTTCAGAAGGATAAGAAGCCAGAAAATTCTGAATCTTTCAACCAATCTATTGAAAATCAGTTCAGTACACCCTAACCCATCAATTAAGATAGAATTCATCATCTTCAGGACCGTATTTAGCAAGAAAAATCTGTATCTTTCAACCCATCTACTCGAAATCAGTTCAGTTTACCTTAACCTATCATTTCAGATCGAGTCTATCATCTTTAGTACCAAAAGCAGCCAGAAAATTCTGATTCTTTCAACCTATCTATTTGAAATCAGTTCAATGCGCCTTAACCCATCTTTTCAGATTGAATCCATCATCTTCAGAACCAAAAGCAGCCAGAAAATTCTGATTCTTTCCACCTATCTATTTGAAATCAGTTCAATACGCCTTAACCCATCTTTTCAGATTGAATCCATCATCTTTAGTACCAAAAGCAGCCAGAAAATTCTGATTCTTTCAACCTATCTATTTGAAATATGTTCAATACGACTTAACCCATCTTTTCAGATTGAATCCATCAACTTCAGAAGGATAAGAAGCCAGAAAATTCTGAATCTTTCAACCAATCTATTGAAAATCAGTTCAGTACACCCTAACCCATCAATTAAGATAGAATTCATCATCTTCAGGACCGTATTTAGCAAGAAAAATCTGTATCTTTCAACCCATCTATTCGAAATCAGTGCTGTTTACCTTAACCAATCATTTCAGATCGAATCCATCATCTTCAGGAGCATTTAGTAGCCAGAAAATTCTTAATCTTTCCACTTATCTATTAGAAATCAGTTCAATACGCCTAAACCCATCTTTTCAGATTGAATCCATCATCTTTAGTACCAAAAGCAGCCAGAAAATTCTGATTCTTTCAACCTATCTATTTGAAATCAGTTCAATACGCCTTAACCCATCTTTTCAGATTGAATCCATCATCTTTAGTACCAAAAGCAGCCAGAAAATTCTGATTCTTTCAACCTATCTATTTGAAATATGTTCAATACGACTTAACCCATCTTTTCAGATTGAATCCATCAACTTCAGAAGGATAAGAAGCCAGAAAATTCTGAATCTTTCAACCAATCTATTGAAAATCAGTTCAGTACACCCTAACCCATCAATTAAGATAGAATTCATCATCTTCAGGACCGTATTTAGCAAGAAAAATCTGTATCTTTCAACCCATCTATTCGAAATCAGTGCTGTTTACCTTAACCAATCATTTCAGATCGAATCCATCATCTTCAGGAGCATTTAGTAGCCAGAAAATTCTTAATCTTTCCACTTATCTATTAGAAATCAGTTCAATACGCCTAAACCCATCTTTTCAGATTGAATCCATCATCTTCAGAAACATAAGGAGCCAGAAAATTCTGAATCTTTCCTCCTATCTATTTGAGATCAGTTCAATACGCCTTAACCCATCGTTTCAGATTGAATCCATCATCTTCAGAACCAAAAGCAGCCAGAAAATTCTGATTCTTTTAACCTATCTATTTGAAATCAGTTCAATACGCCTTAACCCATCGTTTCAGATTGAATCCATCATCTTCAGAACCAAAAGCAGCCAGAAAATTCTGATTCTTTTAACCTATCTATTTGAAATCAGTTCAATGCGCCTTAACCCATCTTTTCAGATTAAATCCATCATCTTCAGAACCAAAAGCAGCCAGAAAATTCTGATTCTTTCAACCTATCTATTTGAAATCAGTTCAATACGACTTAACCCATCTTTTCAGATTGAATCCATCATCTTTAGTACCAAAAGCAGCCAGAAAATTCTGATTCTTTCAACCTATCTATTTGAAATATGTTCAATACGACTTAACCCATCTTTTCAGATTGAATCCATCATCTTTAGTACCAAAAGCAGCCAGAAAATTCTGATTCTTTCAACCTATCTATTTGAAATCAGTTCAATGCGCCTTTACCCATCTTTTCAGATTGAATCCATCAACTTCAGAAGGATAAGAAGCCAGAAAATTCTGAATCTTTCAACCAATCTATTGAAAATCAGTTCAGTACACCCTAACCCATCAATTAAGATAGAATTCATCATCTTCAGGACCGTATTTAGCAAGAAAAATCTGTATCTTTCAACCCATCTATTCGAAATCAGTGCTGTTTACCTTAACCAATCATTTCAGATCGAATCCATCATCTTTAGGAGCATTTAGTAGCCAGAAAATTCTTAATCTTTCCACTTATCTATTAGAAATCAGTTCAATACGCCTAAACCCATCTTTTCAGATTGAATCCATCATCTTCAGAAACATAAGGAGCCAGAAAATTCTGAATCTTTCCTCCTATCTATTTGAAATCAGTTCAATACGCCTTAACCCATCGTTTCAGATTGAATCCATCATCTTCAGAACCAAAAGCAGCCAGAAAATTCTGATTCTTTTAACCTATCTATTTGAAATCAGTTCAATACGCCTAAACCAATCTTTTCAGATTGAATCCATCAACTTCAGAAGCATAAGTAGCCAGAAAATTCTGAATCTTTCAACCAATCTATTGAAAATTAGTTCAGCACACCCTAACCCATCAATTAAGATAGAATTCATCATCTTTAGGACCATATTCAGCTAAAAAAATCTCTGATTCTTTCAACCTATCTATTTGAAATCAGTTCAATACGCCTAAACCCATCTTTTCAGATTGAATCCATCATCGAATACCGATATTCTAACCGATATTATATATATATAAAACACTAGGTTACCCCTGTTATTATTTCGATGGCATAATATGATATGAATCAAACAGTACGAAATGACTTCAAAACGATGACTTAAAAAGTTCGTAGCCACATCCAACATTTATAATCTATAGAATAATAGTAATAAACTGTTGAATCTAATTCTGTTTTATGTAATGAATTTCTATGTTTGCAATAAAACACTGATGTTCAATGGTACAAAAACAACCACTTCTATTACGAGATTAATATATGAAATTGAGAGGAGACCTCAAAATAACAAGGTGCGAATGATTTAAATATAATAATTATTCAATGATTTGAATCTACAATTAAAAAAACCGCGTCTTCTAAAAATATACGCGAGAAATATCGACATCAAAAACAGCGCGACCAAAATCAGTAAATTAATTCAACCAAATAAACCAGAAACCGAGGTACCTCAGGAATAGGACCCGACCGGGTGAGGTGGGTGCTATCTGAACCTGAAACCAGTTGTACGTAAGTAAATGTCATTTGTATTTTATAAGAAGTAGAGTTCAACAGTTCAACTCTTCATCTTAATCAAATCACACTTAACTCACAAACTGTCAAACATTTTCAATCAAGTTCAATTGTAAATAAATGCAACTTTTATTGTCAAAAAGTTCCACTTGAAATAACAACTGTATTTTATATAAACAGCTGAAATTATGTTCTAATTCACAGATTTATCAACTAACTATTCTAACCTAACCTATATATTCGGCCTACCTATTCGGACTCGGGTTTAGGGGTTAGGGAGGGGATACTGAAATAGAGACATGTTATACAGGTCCCACCGGAATTCTTCAGTCACTCTGTCATCATCATTCAACTTCAGGTTCAATCTTCTGTGACTAGGGGGTCTTGGTCTTTTCACTGAAATAGAACATACAGGCCGCACCTGAATCGGGCCACTCTGTTGTGTGCTGGGGGTGAAGACACGTACTCTGTGGCCTAGTCTTCTGGGGTCTTGTCTCAGCGATGACCCTGAAATTGTCATGTTTATTTCAAATAATTTATTTACATAATAGGCGTTGTCTAGTAAAGCAATAGATTTAAAAAACCGAAATTCTGAAAAAAAGAAAAACACCTGAAAATAGAGAGAAACCCTGGAAAAAAAGAAGCATGAAATACAGGATCCTGAAATTAAGATATTAAGCATCAAAATAAACAAACAGCTTCCTCCAACTGAGAACTCCCAGGACACCACGCATAGCACCCTAATTTCATCACTTAAATTAACCCATTATATTTCCATGTAATACTATAACTTACTAACTCACCGAGTAAGTTCCTAATAACTAACTTAACCTATAAAACATAATTTCAGCTGTTAATGTTTTTTCTAACTTACAGTTTATCCAATCCTGTGTGTGTAATGTATGAATCCAATGATAATCCTTGAGTCAATTTGAATCCTTGTGTTTTTAATAACGTGCCGAATAAATCCTGAATAAGAAATTTAGTTTTCAGTAACAGTTCACAGTTTTTGAGAACAGGTCATATTAATCGATTCCATTCATAATAAATCCGTATATATGTTCACAAGAGGTAGGTATGTTAAAATGTCTGATTTTTACTGTAGACATGACGTGCGAGCACCTCTAAGTCCGACAGTCATACGAATAATGTACACTTGACACCCAGATGTAATAATCTGTGCTGGACACAACGAACGACAAGAATGGTCGAACACAATGAAGCTTCATATTTCATATTATCTAACTATTGAGGTCACTGGTCATAATCCATGTTCGCTCTATAAACTGCGCGGCTCTGGTGAAATCAATCCATTCCGAACTGCATGAAGTATGTATCAGTATAAATCAGATACTATAGAAATATCTTATAGCAATTGATTTAACTTGAAATTTGAATTTTATTGATTAACTTATATTTTCATGAGGTTAGGCCAACACCGGGTCCAGCTTCCAAAACATCCTCATCAATGATTCGACGCATAATTAGTCATACTCGTCGGTGATTGGATACAAAGTTAGTTATACTCGTCGGTGTTTGGCTAACTGGTACAAAATATGAATATCTAAACTGGATGAAACCGTTTGAACGCGCGTCACGTAGGCATTTGTATCGTATTGTCCGAGAACAATAAACAATGACATTTGACACATTTCACGAGACTATAAATCATCTTCTTTACATCGTTAACTCAATGCAGGTCACTATACGCTAATCATTAACAATACAATATCAATATCATCTCAAACTGGACCGTTTTAATACTGAATGTATCTGTGTATGATTTTGTGACAGGTTCCTACGTGATGAACTAATGCAACACCGCTATCGTAGCTTTATTAGTTGAAAATCATTTAACTTGAATTTATTTCGAATGTCCCATTTAACCAATGTATAAACTTTAGATCAGTACATTAATATGTGTAACCAATTTGTCGATCATGATCATACAACTTTAAGCTAATCAAACCCTGGAAAACATAACGCAGTCTACAAATTGTCTCATTTTGTCATAACTGATCAATACTGAAATAAGTGAAACTAGTTCTGCAGTCTGCTATCTACCCCCTGATACCAGTACAAATCCCGCCAATTCTCCTCGACTTTTCTTTATATCAAAGATCAAACTAGTATAATGAGTTACTGTAAGAGCTGATCAGTGATAATCAGCAAAATGAGATGTAGTTGATAATAGAGCGCGACCTAAAACACAGCTTACCCCGCCCTGTGTCTCTAATGCGGCACCGCTCTCTTACCCCGCCCTGTGTCTCTAATGCGGCACCGCTCTCTTACCCCGCCCTGTGTCTATAATGCGGCACCGCTCTCTTACCCCGCCCTGTGTCTCTAATGCGGAACCGCTCTCTTACTGAGTCTCTCTCAAAATATTCCTGAGTTTAATTCCTAATAATCCATTTTTGTAAATTCAACTCGTATAAACTATCAAACCGACATAAAACCACATTTCATCATCGTAACGCAGTTAGTTATTTTACTGTTACGTAATTTGTGTCGAGTCAACTAGACACCCAGATTAATGAGGATGACTGAGGTTTTTTTTTAAAGAGAAATATCTAGAGGTCACCCAGACTCAATTTTACCCCTTTGATATCATTCGAGGTCAAGTTCTTTATTTCTGTGACAAATTTCTATGAAATATTTTGCTCAAATAAATTCATTCTGATCTAATATCAATGAAAATAAGTGTAGTTATTCATTTCAGTATGAAATTTGGCTCTGTTTTCAGGAATTACTGTTTTTCCAGACATCGGATCCAGAATATCACCTTGCCATCACCATGACAACGCACCAGTCAAAACAAACAACAATCATTCAGAAATGAAGCCCTGTAGATTCTTAAATTTGGTTTGAAGTTTCTTTATTTTGGTTGAGTAGATTCTGAATGATGCAAAGTTTACTAGAGACACTGGTTTTATCAAAATCAACTCTGGGGGACAGTGCCAATCATGGAAAGGTTTTAACAGTCACTCAGATATTGTGTTCCACTGCATTCAGATCAAACCAACAGTTCACACTCAATTTGAGAAATATTTTGTCTTAATGTATAATAAATTTCACGTTTAATTTGACACTGAAGATATAAATTTCTAAATTTCCAATAGATGGCGTCTGTGACATACAGTATATTCGTATTAATCCAATAATTTGGTGGTTCAGCAGAAATCCAATAGGTGGCGATCATGTCGTAATAACTATTCATCGGTATATATCAGACACCCTGGTTTATCATCTGATCAAAATCACTGGGTTTGAACTTGGAACATCCTAAAAATCCTCTAAACAGCATGAAACATCACAGTCATTTAGAATCAATAATTCATTCATTTGACGCGCAGTCAATTTCAGGTGTAGACGTGTCGCAGGTTTCAGTTATTGAGATCCTCCTCCATTAGACTGAAAATAAATCAAACAACATTCATTATAACATCATTAGAGCAATTCACAAAAATCATATCAAATATTCGATATAAATAAGAGTAACTAAACAAACCTGATCTAAACATCACCTTCTTTTGAGTAGAATAAACAAAACTCTAGCGTTACGCCTACATCTGAAATAATACAAAACACTGAAAATCATTATTTCTTCATCAGATAAAAAATGAAAACAGATTCAACAAGATTCAAAATGCTTTTAGTGCCAAGAATTTGTTACAATTTTTTTTCATACAAGACTTAACGGTAAATTAGTTCAGACTTAGAGCAGGGAACACTATATGAATTTATTCCCACAGCGTCTGAAATTACAGATTTCACACCAGAATTTTCAGCCTGTTCGTTGCTCAGCCGCAGGTGAATCGCACCACTCAAACATGTTTGATATTTGCACAGTAAATTGGTTTAGACTTAGAGCAGGGAACACTATATGAATTTATTCCCACACCGTCTGAAATTACAAATTTCACAATGAAATTTTCAGCGTGTTCGTTGCTCAGCAGCAGGTGAATCGCACCATTCAAACATGTTTGATATTTCCACAGTAAATTGAGCCGCAATCTTTGACAAGCTTTCAAATCATGACGGCATCAATGATTTGAGAATGGCGCTGAAAACCTGCTTGGATTTTGGTTAACTCGGTTTTAAAACACCACAGTTTTTAACTTCGAAACTGTTTCTACAAATCTACTGTGGGTTTTTTATTCGTCAACTAAAAGTGGTGCAACGCCGTGCATATCACAGCAGTTTGTGTCAGTTGCGATCGAAAGCAACTGTTGGCCTACCGTAGGCCGGAGTAGAACACGGGCATCTAGCCCGATACGGCTTGCGACGAGTCGGTTAAGTGTTGGTTATTCAACGTGTTGGTTATTCAACGTCACTCTGTGAATTCAATTCGAATACAGTCTATATTCAATCCCAGTTTTTGGCTATATTCAATTATTGAAAAACTGGGATTGGGATTGACTGGAATTGACTTTGTATTGAGTTTAACAGTTGTGTGGGTTTAGTTTCGACATGAAAGGACATTTCAAAGGACATAATGATATCTGTAATGAGGCATTCAATAAATGAACACTTTGAATCCCAGTTCATCTGTTTGGGTTAAATTCCTTTAGTTCAAAAATTTCCTCAAATTGAAAAACTGTAGTCAGAAAGCTGACCTATCACACATATTAAGCTATCATTCTATGTCTCACGTGGTCACCCTGTGTGATAGGCCTCACGTATAAAAGACTTCCAGTTATGTGTCCGTATATGTTCCCGGAATTCAGACCAAAAACGACCTTTTGGGCACGAGGCCCTTGTGACTCGTGTGGAAATATAATAATGATCACTAAATTGAGATTCTCAGAGACAGACGGCAGATGGATTCCTAATATTAGTCGATAATTTACCTCGCGTCCGACCCAGACGGGAATCCCTATGATCATCGCGGGAACTGCGATTCCAGCAACGAGTCCGATACCGACCGGAGCGCCAACTAACGTGACAAGTTGCCACAATATCTTCTTCTTTCGGCTCCATGGCTTTTTACCCCAGAAAGTGCAGCCAGACGGACTGAAAATCAACATAATCGACTAAATTATTACTCAATTTCTAAGGACTTATAAACCTTTATCATCGATTAAAGGCCGAGCTCGGGTTTACAAGGAAGGACCATAAATATCAATGGATTTATTCTATCACTTGCAACCATTTGATTCAGAGCTCTGACAACTAGAGAATCGCCAGTTGCATAGTCATGGCTTAGACTTAAGACTACTCTAAGACCAACTTAGTTAATAATATAACCAATCTAACAACTTAAGACCAGGGCCCTGTTTCACAAAAAAGTTAAACTCAAATTCTTGGTGTAATTGCCATTGGTTACTTCATTTCTTCAATGAACACAACAATTCAAACTTAACCGTTTAAGCCTTAAACTTTTTCGTGAAACTGCACCCAGTCCCAAGATTTAAGACCACCATTATAACATCATTAGAGCAATTCACAAAAATCATATCAAATATTCGATATAAATAAGAGTAACTAAACGAACCTGATCTAAACATCACCTTCTTTTGAGTAGAATAAACAAAACTCTAGCGTTACGCCTACATCTGAAATAATACAAAACACTGAAAATCATTTTTTTCATACAAGACTTAACGGTAAATTGGTTCGGACTTAGAGCAGGGAACACTATATGAATTTATTCCCACACCGTCTGAAATTACAGATTTCACAATGAAATTTGCAGCGTGTTCGTTGCTCAGCAGCAGGTGAATCACAACATTCAAACATGTTTGATATTTCCACAGTTAATTTCATTGCAGCCAAATTTTTGTTCAGTCCCAAACACAGTATATTGAGCCGCAATCTTTGACAAGCTTTCAAATCATGACGGCATCAATGATTTGAGAACGGCGCTGAAAACCTGCTTGGATTTTGGTTAACTCGGTTTTAAAACACCACTGAAACTGGTTTCTAGAGGTCTGTGATTAGGGCCTAAGATATATCTACCTGAATTGAGGGATCACTTGTTCACTTCATCGCCAAACAGTTATTCCTTGAACTTCCTGATGACTGCAGTTATTCAGTAGAGCATCACCCTGAAATAAATATAGAAACCTGTCAGAGAAATCACTCTAAAATCCAGGGTATCCGCTGGGTCAAATGCTCCATCTGTATTGATAGTAATAGTTTAGGCCTCGATCCACTCTTTATGTTATTGATACTTTTTACTGCGGTGAGGGCTAGTGGTTAGAGCCAGGTCATGGGTTCGATCCCCGTTGTGTCCTCGGGCAAGACACTTATCCTCACTGCCTCTCTCCACCCAGGAGTAAATGGGTACCTGGCCTGATAGAAGACTCCTGAGCGCTTGTTAG
Organism: Tubulanus polymorphus; assembly: GCF_964204645.1. NCBI lineage: Eukaryota > Metazoa > Nemertea > Palaeonemertea > Tubulaniformes > Tubulanidae > Tubulanus > Tubulanus polymorphus. Next base: position 53,572 of record NC_134032.1, read on the forward strand.
CAGCTCGGTGTTACTTCTCAAAAGGGAGAGATGACTGATACATGTTAGAGTATTAAAATTGGCCGGGGTAATAATACCGAAAAATGTAAAGCGCTCTGAGCAGCCTGGCTGGATTTAGCACTATATAAGACACATATTAATATTATTATTATTACTGAATGATGATGGTTTTACAGCACGCATCAGTGAATAGAGATTGCTGCTGCTCGTGGGGTTAAACCGGACTGTTTTATGTCGCTCTCCATCTCGAATCACCTTCATACATCACAAGTATTCGATTCATAAGTAAATTTACTTACTGTATTTCAATGTTGAAATGGTTTGAACACATTCTGTCGCTTCTGCGTTGAAAGAGAAGCTTCTAAATATTTCAAGTGAAAATTGCGCCATCATTCTTAATTGGGACATACTCCACTTGGGAGGGCTAGTTCTGTAGACCGCGGAGATCGAGGTCGACTCGGACTCAGGCTTTGCGCTCCGAGCACCAACTAAAGAGTTCACGGTTCTAGCCGCGGATGGCTTTAGGTACCGCTCCGGATTACTAGCGGGGTAATGAATTCCACGGAATTAGCAATACGTAGCAATTCTAGTGAACTTCCGAGCTATAGTTCGAATAAAACATTCTAAAATTATTCCCAATTAATGAAACAATCAAATGATCTTTTAAGTTGAATTGGTGACTCACAACACGTATTTAACCTAATAGTTTTTTCAGCGGGGCTCGGCCGACAGTATCGACAAGTTTTGTATTTCTGTAACAAATATCTATGAAATATTTTGCTCAAATAAACTCATTCTGTTATCATATCGATGAAAATAAGTGAAGTTATTCATTTCAGTATGAAATTTGGCTCTGTTTTGAGAAATTACTATTTTTCCAAAAACGGATCCAGAATATCACCTTGCCATCACCATGACAACGCACCAGTCAAAACAAACAACAATCATTCAGAAATGAAGCCCTGTAGATTATTGAAATTGGTTTCATGTTTCTTTACTTTGGTTGAGTAGATTCTGGATGATGCAAAGTTAACTAGAGACACTGGTTTTATCAAAATCAACTCTGGAAGACAGTGCCAATCCTGGAAGGGTTTTAACAGTCACTCAGATATTGTGTTCCACTGCATTCAGATCAAACCAACAGTTCACACTCAACTTGAGAAATATTTTGTGTTAATCTAAAATGCATTTCACGTTTATTTTGACTCAAGATATAAATTTCTAAATTTCCAATAGATGGCGTCTGTGATATACAGTTTAATCCAATACGAATACGTATTCGTATTAATCCAATAATTTGGTGGTTCAGCAGAAATCCAATAGGTGGCGATCATGTCGTAGTAACTATTCATCAGTATATATCAGACACCCTGGTCTATCATCTGATCAGAATCACTGGGTTTGAACTTGGGACATCCTACAAATCCTCTAAACAGCATGAAACATCACAGTCATTTAGAATCAATAATTCATTCATTTGACGCGCAGTCAATTTCAGGTGTAGACGTGTCGCAGGTTTCAGTTATTGAGATCCTCCTCCATTAGACTGAAAATAAATCAAACAACATTCATTATAACATCATTAGAGCAATTCACAAAAATCGTATCAAATATTCGATATAAATAAGAGTAACTAAACAAACCTGATCTAAACATCACCTTCTTTTGAGTAGAATAAACAAAACTCTAGCGTTACGCCTACATCTGAAATAATACAAAACACTGAAAATCATTATTTCTTCATCAGATAAAAAATGAAAACAGATTCAACAAGATTCAAAATGCTTTTAGTGCCAAGAATTTTCAGTGTTACAATCTTTTTTCATACAAGACTTAACGGTAAATTGGTTCAGACTTAGAGCAGGGAACACTATATGAATTTATTCCCACACCGTCTGAAATTACAAATTTCACAATGAAATTTTCAGCGTGTTCGTTGCTCAGCAGCAGGTGAATCGCAACATTCAAACATCTTTGATATTTCCACAGTTAATTTCATCGCAGCAAAATTTTTGTTTAGTCCCAAACACAGTAAATTGAGCCGCAATCTTTGATAAGCTTTCAAATCATGACGGCATCAATGATTTGAGAACGGCGCTGAAAACCTGCTTGGATTTTGGTTAACTCGGTTATAAAACAACACAGTTTTTAACTTCGAAACTGTTTCTACAAATCTACTGTGGGTTTTTTATTCGTCGACTAAAATTGGTGCAACGCCGTGCATATCACAGCAGTTTGTGTCAGTTGCGATCGAAAGCAACTGTTGGCCTACCGTAGGCCGGAGTAGAACACGGGCAACTAGCCGGTCAGGCTTGCGACGAGTCGGTAGGGGTCGGGTTGCTGTCGCAAGCCGGGCTTACGTTGAACAGATAGAGCAGCAACTGGCGGCCTCTCGTAGGCCGTTAATCGGCGATAAACCCAGTTGTGTCGGTAGGCATCGCGTTGCTTGTCGACATAAGTCAGCCTTAATCCTGCTTTCTCAGAGAACTGCTCTTCCTTCTCCATGAGATTTTCCTAAATCTGCACCCGTACGTTCGCCGTGCCCTTCTCCAATTTTCCAGGGGATCCTCGTGATTCGTGAGATTGTAGTCGGGAAAATCTCTTACCTGTTTTGGAATCCGCTCGGTCCGGCAACGGCGCTTCCCGATAAACTACCGTTTAAACTGGAGCCAGCAATCGCTCTGTTACTGGCCGATTAGCGATCGCTCTCATCGCGGATTATCCCGACTCGGTCGATGTGGTTTCCGCTAGCGCTAAGACTGCCAGTCATAGCCATAGACATCTCACCGATACTAGGTCCGATACTGGGGTTCGCTACCCGGTGACTGGTCGTTTCTATACTGTGAGAATCAGCTACAACAAATATAAACATTCACTCATACTAGTACTGAACTAACTTAAATGACGTCATAGGGGGATTTATATAGCAGCCACACCAGACAACATGGCTTTATCAGTTAATCCCCCTATGACATCATCAAATTATCTTTCTCTTTCTGGCAAGTCTATATAAAACGTAGAAAAGTTGGCCACCTCCAATAAATCCGCCTATGACATCATCAAATTATCCCTTCAGATTCCTAGAAAGACAGCTGATTCCGGACCCTGCCCTATATGAAAAGTATGGTTTAAGTACTTACGGGCGTAAGGCCCCGATGGGCCACTTCCTTCGTTTTTTTCGAACTCAAATCGAACTCCGCCCGGAGTCAGTCGTCGATACGCCGCAACCACCGCTGCGACACAGCGATATCGGAACCACGCCGTAAACATACGCCAATAATATCGGTACACCGATACCAACGGCTAAACTAGCGACAACTGGCGCTACGATAACAGACGCAGTTACACCACCGGCTATTACCATATTCCTCTTGTGCTGTGGTAGGTGACCGTAACGTGTGTGTAACTGAAACACAAGATAAACACATGAGAAATAGCATTTTTCATAGTAAAAATCTCGCCTGTGGTGGATTTAGGTTCCAATTTCTGTTTCTGACTAGCGCCATCAAGCGAGTAATTTCAGAACTTGAATTTGTCGATATCCTGTATTTCACCCGATAAGCCTTATCCTATGTCCTTGTCATTACGGTTAAATGACAGTAACCACTTGATACAGTTTATGCGCAGTGTTTAGAACTAGGATTTTGACAAATCAAATCAATAAGGATTTATTATTTCTAAGTGTTGGTTATTCAACGTCACTCTGTGAATTCAATTCGAATACAGTCTATATTCAATCCCAGTTTTTGGCTATATTCAATTATTGAAAAACTGGGATTGGGATTGACTGGAATTGACTTTGTATTGAGTTTAACAGTTGTGTGGGTTTAGTTTCGACATGAAAGGACATTTCAAAGGACATAATGATATCTGTAATGAGGCATTCAATAAATGAACACTTTGAATCCCAGTTCATCTGTTTGGGTTAAATTCCTTTAGTTCAAAAATTTCCTCAAATTGAAAAACTGTAGTCAGAAAGCTGACCTATCACACATATTAAGCTATCATTTTATGTCTCACGTGGTCACCCTGTGTGGTAGGCCTCACGTATAAAAGACTTTCAGTTATGTGTCCATGCGTATATGTTCTCGGCATTCAGACCGAATATGACCTTTTGGGCACGAGGCCCTTGTGACTCGTGTGGAAATATAATAATGATCACTAAATTGAGATTCTCAGAGACAGACGGCAGATGGATTCCTAATATTAGTCGATAATTTACCTCGCGTCCGACCCAGACGGGAATCCCTATGATCATCGCGGGAACTGCGATTCCAGCAACGAGTCCGATACCGACCGGAGCGCCAACTAACGTGACAAGTTGCCACAATATCTTCTTCTTTCGGCTCCATGGCTTTTTATCCCAGAAAGTGCAGCCAGACGGACTGAAAATCAACATAATCGACTAAATTATTACTCAATTTCTAAGGACTTATAAACCTTTATCATCGATTAAAGGCCGAGCTCGGGTTTACAAGGAAGGACCATAAATATCAATGGATTTATTCTATCACTTGCAACCATTTGATTCAGAGCTCTGACAACTAGAGAATCGCCATGTGTGCAGGGGCCAGTTGCATAGTCATGGCTTAGACTTAAGACTAGTCCAAGACCAACTTAGTTCTATAGCTAATCTAACAACTTAAGACCAGTCCCAAGATTTAAGACCACCATTATAACATCATTAGAGCAATTCACAAAAATCATATCAAATATTCGATATAAATAAGAGTAACTAAACGAACCTGATCTAAACATCACCTTCTTTTGAGTAGAATAAACAAAACTCTAGCGTTACGCCTACATCTGAAATAATACAAAACACTGAAAGTCATTTTTTTCATACAAGACTTAACGGTAAATTGGTTCAGACTTAGAGCAGGGAACACTACATGAATTTATTCCCACACCATCTGAAATTACAGATTTCACAATGAAATTTGCAGCGTGTTCGTTGCTCAGCAGCAGGTGAATCGCACCATTCAAACATGTTTGAGATTTCCACAGTTAATTTCATTGCAGCCAAATTTTTGTTCAGTCCCAAACACAGTATATTGAGCCGCAATCTTTGACAAGCTTTCAAATCATGACGGCATCAATGATTTGAGAACGGCGCTGAAAACCTGCTTGGATTTTGGTTAACTCGGTTTTAAAACACCACTGAAACTGGTTTCTAGAGGTCTGTGATTAGGGCCTAAGATATATCTACCTGAATTGAGGGATCACTTGTTCACTTCATCGCCAAACAGTTATTCCTTGAACTTCCTGATGACTGCAGTTATTCAGTAGAGCATCACCCTGAAATAAATATAGAAACCTGTCAGAGAAATCACTCTAAAATCCAGGGTATCCGCTGGGTCAAATGCTCCATCTGTATTGATAGTAATAGTTTAGGCCTCGATCCACTCTTTATGTTATTGATACTTTTTACTGCGGTGAGGGCTAGTGGTTAGAGCGTTCAGCTCTGGGAAGCCAGGTCATGGGTTCGATCCCCGTTGTGTCCTCGGGCAAGACACTTATCCTCACTGCCTCTCTCCACCCAGGAGTAAATGGGTACCTGGCCTGATAGAAGACTCCTGAGCGCTTGTTAGCAGCTCGGTGTTACTTCTCAAAAGGGAGAGATGACTGATACATGTTAGAGTATTAAAATTGGCCGGGGTAATAATACCGAAAAATGTAAAGCGCTCTGAGCAGCCTGGCTGGATTTAGCACTATATAAGACACATATTAATATTATTATTATTACTGAATGATGATGGTTTTACCGCACGCATCAGTGAATAGAGATTGCTGCTGCTCGTGGGGTTAAACCGGACTGTTTTATGTCGCTCTCCATCTCGAATCACCTTCATACATCACAAGTATTCGATTCATAAGTAAATTTACTTACTGTATTTCAATGTTGAAATGGTTTGAACACATTCTGTCGCTTCTGCGTTGAAAGAGAAGCTTCTAAATATTTCAAGTGAAAATTGCGCCATCATTCTTAATTGGGACATACTCCACTTGGGAGGGCTAGTTCTGTAGACCGCGGAGATCGAGGTCGACTCGGACTCAGGCTTTGCGCTCCGAGCACCAACTAAAGAGTTCACGGTTCTAGCCGCGGATGGCTTTAGGTACCGCTCCGGATTACTAGCGGGGTAATGAATTCCACGGAATTAGCAATACGTAGCAATTCTACTGAACTTCCGAGCTATAGTTCGAATAAAACATTCTAAAATTATTCCCAATTAATGAAACAATCAAATGATCTTTTAAGTTGAATTGGTGACTCACAACACGTATTTAACCTAATAGTTTTTTCAGCGGGGCTCGGCCGACAGTATCGACAAGTTTTGTATTTCTGTAACAAATATCTATGAAATATTTTGCTCAAATAAACTCATTCTGTTATCATATCGATGAAAATAAGTGAAGTTATTCATTTCAGTATGAAATTTGGCTCTGTTTTGAGAAATTACTATTTTTCCAAAAACGGATCCAGAATATCACCTTGCCATCACCATGACAACGCACCAGTCAAAACAAACAACAATCATTCAGAAATGAAGCCCTGTAGATTATTGAAATTGGTTTCATGTTTCTTTACTTTGGTTGAGTAGATTCTGGATGATGCAAAGTTAACTAGAGACACTGGTTTTATCAAAATCATCTCTGGAAGACAGTGCCAATCCTGGAAGGGTTTTAACAGTCACTCAGATATTGTGTTCCACTGCATTCAGATCAAACCAACAGTTCAGACTCAACTTGAGAACTATTTTGTGTTAATCTAAAATGCATTTCACGTTTATTTTGACTCAAGATATAAATTTCTAAATTTCCAATAGATGGCGTCTGTGATATACAGTTTAATCCAATACGAATACGTATTCGTATTAATCCAATAATTTGGTGGTTCAGCAGAAATCCAATAGGTGGCGATCATGTCGTAGTAACTATTCATCAGTATATATCAGACACCCTGGTCTATCATCTGATCAGAATCACTGGGTTTGAACTTGGGACATCCTACAAATCCTCTAAACAGCATGAAACATCACAGTCATTTAGAATCAATAATTCATTCATTTGACGCGCAGTCAATTTCAGGTGTAGACGTGTCGCAGGTTTCAGTTATTGAGATCCTCCTCCATTAGACTGAAAATAAATCAAACAACATTCATTATAACATCATTAGAGCAATTCACAAAAATCGTATCAAATATTCGATATAAATAAGAGTAACTAAACAAACCTGATCTAAACATCACCTTCTTTTGAGTAGAATAAACAAAACTCTAGCGTTACGCCTACATCTGAAATAATACAAAACACTGAAAATCATTATTTCTTCATCAGATAAAAAATGAAAACAGATTCAACAAGATTCAAAATGCTTTTAGTGCCAAGAATTTTCAGTGTTACAATCTTTTTTCATACAAGACTTAACGGTAAATTGGTTCAGACTTAGAGCAGGGAACACTATATGAATTTATTCCCACACCGTCTGAAATTACAAATTTCACAATGAAATTTTCAGCGTGTTCGTTGCTCAGCAGCAGGTGAATCGCAACATTCAAACATCTTTGATATTTCCACAGTTAATTTCATCGCAGCAAAATTTTTGTTTAGTCCCAAACACAGTAAATTGAGCCGCAATCTTTGATAAGCTTTCAAATCATGACGGCATCAATGATTTGAGAACGGCGCTGAAAACCTGCTTGGATTTTGGTTAACTCGGTTATAAAACAACACAGTTTTTAACTTCGAAACTGTTTCTACAAATCTACTGTGGGTTTTTTATTCGTCGACAAAAAGTGGTGCAACGCCGTGCATATCACAGCAGTTTGTGTCAGTTGCGATCGAAAGCAACTGTTGGCCTACCGTAGGCCGGAGTAGAACACGGGCAACTAGCCGGTCAGGCTTGCGACGAGTCGGTAGGGGTCGGGTTGCCGTCGCAAGCCGGCATATGTCGAACAGATAGAGCAGCAACTGGCGGCCTCTCGTAGGCCGTTAATCGGCGATAAACCCAGTTGTGTCGGTAGGCATCGCGTTGCTTGTCGACATAAGTCAGCCTTAATCCTGCTTTCTCAGAGAACTGCTCTTCCTTCTCCATGAGATTTTCCTAAATCTGCACCCGTACGTTCGCCGTGCCCTCCTCCAATTTTCCAGGGGATCCTCGTGATTCGTGAGATTGTAGTCGGGAAAATCTCTTACCTGTTTTGGAATCCGCTCGGTCCGGCAACGGCGCTTCCCGATAAACTACCGTTTAAACTGGAGCCAGCAATCGCTCTGTTACTGGCCGATTAGCGATCGCTCTCACCGCGGATTATCCCGACTCGGTCGATGTGGTTTCCGCTAGCGCTAAGACTGCCAGTCATAGCCATAGACATCTCACCGATACTAGGTCCGATACTGGGGTTCGCTAACCGGTCACTGGTCGTTTATATACTGTGAGAATCAGCTACAACAAATATAAACATTCACTCATACTAGTACTGAACTAACTTAAATGACGTCATAGGGGGATTTATATAGCAGCCACACCAGACAACGTGGCTTTATCAGTTAATCCCCCTATGACATCATCAAATTATCTTTCTATTTCTGGCAAGTCTATATAAAACGTAGAAAAGTTGGCCACCTCCAATAAATCCCCCTATGACATCATCAAATTATCCCTTCAGAATCCTAGAAAGACAGCTGATTCCGGACCCTGCGCTATATGAAAAGTATGGTTTAAGTACTTACAGGCGTAAGGCCCCGATGGGCCACTTCCTTCGTTCTCTTCGAACTCAAATCGAACTCTGCCCGGAGTCAGTCGTCGATATGCCGCAACCACCGCTGCGACACAGCGATATCGGTACCACGCCGTAAACATACGGCTAAACTAGCGACAACTGGCGCTACGATAACAGACGCAGTTACACCACCGGCTATTACCATATTCCTCTTGTGCTGTGGTAGGTGACCGTAACGTGTATGTAACTGAAACACAAGATAAACACATGAGAAATAGCATTTTTCATAGTAAAATTTGCGATAAAAATCTAGCGCGTGGTGGATTTAGGTTCCAATTTCTGTTTCTGACTAGCGCCATCAAGCGAGTAATTTCAGAACTAGAATTTGTCGATATCCTGTATTTCACCCGATAAGCCTTATCATATGTCCTTGTCATTACGGTTAAATCACAGTAACCACTTGATCTGGTTTATGCGCAGTGTTTAGAACTAGGTCAATTTCAGGTGTAGACGTGTCGCAGGTTTCAGTTATTGAGATCCTCCTCCATTAGACTGAAAATAAATCAAACAACATTCATTATAACATCATTAGAGCAATTCACAAAAATCATATCAAATATTCGATATAAATAAGAGTAACTAAACGAACCTGATCTAAACATCACCTTCTTTTGAGTAGAATAAACAAAACTCTAGCGTTACGCCTACATCTGAAATAATACAAAACACTGAAAATCATTATTTCTTCATCAGATAAACAATGAAAACAGATTCAAAATGCATTTAGTGCCAACAATTTTCAGGCTTAAAATTTTTTTTCTCATACAAGACATAACGGTAAATTGGTTCAGACTTAGAGCAGGGAACACTATATGAATTTATTCCCACACCGTCTGAAATTACAGATTTCACAATGAAATTTGCAGCGTGTTCGTTGCTCAGCAGCAGGTGAATCGCAACATTCAAACATGTTTGATATTTCCACAGTAAATTGAGCCGCAATCTTTGACAAGCTTTCAAATCATGATGGCATCAATGATTTGAGAACGGCACTGAAAACCTGCTTGGATTTTGGTTAACTCGGTTTTAAAACACCACTGAAACTGGTTTGTAGAGGTCTGTGATTAGGGCCTAAGATATATCTACCTGAATTGAGGGATCACTTGTTCACTTCATCGCCAAACAGTTATTCCTTGAACTTCCTGATGACTGCAGTTATTCAGTTGAGCATCACCCTGAAATAAACATAGAAACCTGTCAGAGAAAGCACTCTAAAATCCATGGTATCAGAGGGTCAAATGCTCCATCTGTATTGATAGTAATAGTTTAGGCCTCGATCCACTCTTTATGTTATTGATACTTTTTACTGCGGTGAGGGCTAGTGGTTAGAGCGTTCAGCTCTGGGAAGCCAGGTCGTGGGTTCGATCCCCGTTGTGTCCTCGGGCAAGACTCTTATCCTCACTGCCTCTCTCCACCCAGGAGTAAATGGGTACCTGGCCTGATAGATGACTCCTGAGCGCTTGTTAGCAGCTCGGTGTTACTTCTCAAAAGGGAGAGATGACTGATACATGTTAGAGTATTAAAACTGGCCGGGGTAATAATACCGAAAAATTTAAAGCGCTCTGAGCAGCCTGGCTGGATTTAGCACTATATAAGACACATATTAATATTATTATTATTACTGAATGATGATGGTTTTACAGCACGCATCAGTGAATAGAGATTGCTGCTGCTGCTCGTGGGGTTAAACCGGAGTGTTTTATGTCGCTCTCCATCTCGAATCACCTTCATACATCACAAGTATTCGATTCATAAGTAAATTTACTTACTGTATTTCAATGTTGAAATGGTTTGAACACATTCTGTCGCTTCTGCGTTGAAAGAGAAGCTTCTAAATATTTCAAGTGTAAATAGCGATTTATTCGTCCGCCATGCTGGTTCTGCAGACCGCGCAGCTCGAGGTCGACTCGGACTCAGGCTTTGCGCTCCGAGCACCAACTAAAGAGTTCACGGTTCTAGCCGCGGATGGCTTTAGATACCGCTCCGGATTACTAGCGGGTAATGAATTCCACGGAATTAGCAATACGTAGCAATTCTAGTGAACTTCCGAGCTATTGTTCGAATAAAACATTCTAAAATTATTCCCAATTAATGAAACAATCAAATGATCTTATAAGTTGAATTGGTGACTCACAACACGTATTTAACCTAATAGTTTTTTTCAGCGGGGCACGGCTGAGAGTATCGACAAGTTTTGTATTTCTTTAACAAATATCTGTGAAATTTTTTGCTAAAAATTCATTCTGTTATTATATCGATGAAAATAAGTGTAGTTATTCATTTCAGTATGAAATTTGGCTCTGTTTTAAGGAATTACTATTTTTCCAGACATCGGATCCAGAATATCACCTTGCCATCACCATGACAACGCACCAGTCAAAACTAAACAACAATCATTCAGAAATGAAGCCCTGTAGATTCTTAAATTTGGTTTAAAGTTTCCCTATTTTGGTTGAGTAGATTCTGAATGATGCAAAGTTTACTAGAGACATTGGTTTTATCAAAATCATCTCTGGAAGACAGTGCCAATCCTGGAAGGGTTTTAACAGTCACTCAGATATTGTGTTCCACTGCATTCAGATCAAACCAACAGTTCACACTCAATTTGAGAACTATTTTGTGTTTATCTAAAATAAATTTCACGTTTATTTTGACACTCAAGATATAAATTTCTAAATTTCCAATAGATGGCGTCTGTGATATACAGTTTAATCCAATACGAATACGTATTCGTATTAATCCAATAATTTGGTGGTTCAGCAGATATCCAATAGGTGGCGATCATGTCGTAGTAACTATTCATCAGTATATATCAGACACCCTGGTCTATCATCTGATCAGAATCACTTGGTTTGAACCTGGGATATCCCTCCAAATCCTCTAAACAGCATGAAACATCACAGTCATTTAGAATCAATAATTCATTCATTTGACGTGCAGTCAATTTCAGGTGTAGACGTGTCGCAGGTTTCAGTTATTGAGATCCTCCTCCATTAGACTGAATATAAATCAAACAACATTCATTATAACATCATTAGAGCAATTCACAAAAATCATATCAAATATTCGATATAAATAAGAGTAACTAAAACAAACCTGATCTAAACATCACCTTCTTTTGAGTAGAATAAACAAAACTCTAGCGTTACGCCTACATCTGAAATAATACAAAACACTGAAAATCATTATTTCTTCATCAGATAAAAAATGAAAACAGATTCAACAAGATTCAAAATGCTTCTAGTTCCAAGAATTTTCAGTGGTACAATTTTTTTGTCATACAAGACTTAACGGTAAATTGGTTCAGACTTAGAGCGGGGAACACTATATGAATTTATTCCCACACCGTCTGAAATTACAAATTTCACAATGAAATTTGCAGCGTGTTCGTTGCTCAGCTGCAGGTGAATCGCAACATTCAAACATGTTTGATATTTCCACAGTAAATTGAGCCGCAATCTTTGACAAGCTTTCAAATCATGACGGCATCAATGATTTGAGAACGGTGCTGAAAACCTGCTTGGATTTTGGTTAACTCGGTTTTAAAACACCACAGTTTTTAACTTCGAAACTGTTTCTACAAATCTACTGTGGGTTTTTTATTCGTCGACTAAAAGTGGTGCAACGCCGTGCATATCACAGCAGTTTGTGTCAGTTGCGATCGAAAGCAACTGTTGGCCTACCGTAGACCGGAGTAGAACACGGGCAACTAGCCGGATACGGCTTGCGACGAGTCGGTAGGCGTCGGGTTGCCGTCGCAAGCCGGCATATGTCGAACAGATAGAGCAGAAACTGGCGGCCTCTCATAGGCCGTTAATCGGCGATAAACCCAGTTGTGTCGGTAGGCATCGCGTTGCTTGTCGACATAAGTCAGCCTTAATCCTGCTTTCTCAGAGAACTGCTCTTCCTTCTCTTTGAGATTTTCCTAAATCTGCACCCGTACCTTCGCCGTGCCCTTCTCCAATTTTCTCAGGGGATCCACGTGATTCGTGAGATTGTAGTCGGGAAAATCTCTTACCTGTTTTGGAATCTGCTCGGTCCGGCAACGGCGCTTCCCGATAAACTACCGTTCAAACTGGAGCCAGCAATCGCTCTGTTACTGGCCGATTAGCGATCGCTCTCATCGCGGATTATCCCGACTCGGTCGATGTGGCTTCCGCTAGCGCTAAGACTGCCAGTCATAGCCATAGACATCTCACCGATACTAGGTCCGATACTGGGGTTCGCTACCCGGTCACTGGTCATTTCTATACTGTGAGAATCAGCTACAACAAATATAAACATTCACTCATACTAGTACTGAACTAACTTAAATGACGTCATAGGGGGATTTATATAGCAGCCACACCAGACAACATGGCTTTATCAGTTAATGACATCATCAAATTATCCCTTCAGAATCCTAGAAAGACAGCTGATTCCGGACCCTGCGCTATATGAAAAGTATGGTTTAAGTACTTACGGGCGTAAGGCCCCGATGGGCCACTTCCTTCGTTCTGTTCGAACTCAAATCGAACTCCGCCCGGAGTCAGTCGTCCATACGCCGCAACCACCGCTGCGACACAGCGATATCGGTACCACGCCGTAAACATACGCCAATAATATCGGTACACCGATACCAACGGCTAAACTAGCGACAACTGGCGCTACGATAACAGACGCAGTTACACCACCGGCTATAACCATATTCCTCTTGTGCTGTGGTAGGTGACCGTAACGTGTATGTAACTGAAACACAAGATAAACACATGAGAAATAGCATTTTTCATAGTAAAATTTGCGATAAAAATCTAGCGCGTGGTGGATTTAGGTTCCAATTTCCGTTTCTGACTAGCGCCATCAAGCGAGTAATTTCAGAACTTGAATTTGTCGATATCCTGTATTTCACCCGATAAGCCTTATCATATGTCCTTGTCATTACGGTTAAATGACAGTAACCACTTGATACAGTTTATGCGCAGTGTTTAGAATTAGGATTTTGACAAATAAAATCAATAAGGATTTATTACTTCTAAGTGTTGGTTATTCAAGGTCACTCTGTGAATTCAATTCGAATACAGTCTATATTCAATCCCAGTTTTTGGCTATATTAAATTATTGAAAAACTGGGATTGGGATTGACTGGAATTGACTTTGTATTGAGTTTAACAGTTGTGTGGGTTTAATTTCAACATGAAAGGACATTTCAAAGGACATAATAATATCTGTAATGAGGCATTCAATAAATGAACACTTTGAATCCCAGTTCATCTGTTTGGGTTAAATTCCTTTAGTTCAACAATTTCCTCAAATTGAAAAACTGTAGTCAGAAAGCTGACCTACCACACATATTCAGCTATCATTTTATGTCTCACGTGGTCACCCTGTGTGATAGGCTTCACGTATATAAGACTTCCAGTTATGTATCCATGCGTATATGTTCTCGGCATTCAGACCAAAAACTACCTTTTTGGGCACGAGGCCCTTGTGACTCGTGTGGAAATATAATAATGATCACTAAATTGAGATTCTCACAGACAGACGGCAGATGGATTCCTAATATTAGTCGATAATTTACCTTGCGTCCGACCCAGACGGGAATCCCTATGATCATCGCGGGAACTGCGATTCCAGCAACGAGTCCGATACCGACCGGAGCGCCAACTAACGTGACAAGTTGCCACAATATCTTCTTCTTTCGGCTCCATGGCTTTTTATCCCAGAAAGTGCAGCCAGACGGACTGAAAATCAACATAATCGACTAAATTATTACTCAATTTCTAAGGACTTATAAACCTTTATCATCGATTAAAGGCTAAGCTCGGGTTTACAAGGAAGGACCATAAATATCAATGGATTTATTCTATCACTTGCAACCATTTGATTCAGAGCTCTGACAACTAGAGAATCGCCATGTGTGCAGGGGCCAGTTGCATAGTCATGGCTTAGACTTAAGACTAGTCCAAGACCAACTTAGTTCTATAGCTAATCTAACAACTTAAGACCAGTCCCAAGATTTAAGACCACCATTATAACATCATTAGAGCAATTCACAAAAATCATATCAAATATTCGATATAAATAAGAGTAACTAAACGAACCTGATCTAAACATCACCTTCTTTTGAGTAGAATAAACAAAACTCTAGCGTTACGCCTACATCTGAAATAATACAAAACACTGAAAATCATTATTTCTTCATCAGATAAAAAATGAAAACAGATTCAACAAGATTCAAAATGCTTTTAGTGCCAAGAATTTGTTACAATTTTTTTTCATACAAGACTTAACGGTAAATTGGTTCAGACTTAGAGCAGGGAACACTATATGAATTTATTCCCACACCGTCTGAAATTACAGATTTCACAATGAAATTTGCAGCGTGTTCGTTGCTCAGCAGCAGGTGAATCGCAACATTCAAACATGTTTGATATTTCCACAGTTAATTTTGTCGCAGCAAATATTTTTGCTAAGTCCCAAACACAGTAAATTGAGCCGCAATCTTTGACAAGCTTTCAAATGACGATGGCATCAATGATTTGAGAACGGCGCTGAAAACCTGCTTAGATTTTGGTAAACTCGGTTTTAAAACACCACTGAAACTGGTTTCTAGAGGTCTGTGATTAGGGCCTGAGATATATCTACCTGAATTGAGCGATCACTTGTTCACTTCATCGCCAAACAGTTATTCCTTGAACTTCCTGATGACTGCAGTTTATTAGTAGAGCATCACCCTGAAATAAACATAGAAACCTGTCAGAGAAATCACTCTAAAATCCAGGGTATCAGCAGGGTCAAATGCTCCATCTGTATTGATAGTAATAGTTTAGGCCTCGATCCACTCTTTATGTTATTGATACTTTTTACTGCGGTGAGGGCTAGTGGTTAGAGCGTTCAGCTCTGGGAAGCCAGGTCATGGGTTCGATCCCCGTTGTGTCCTCGGGCAAGACTCTTATCCTCACTGCCTCTCTCCACCCAGTAGTAAATGGGTACCTGGTCTGATAGATGACTCCTGAGCGCTTGTTAGCAGCTCGGTGTTACTTCTACCCAGGGAGAGATGACTGATACATGTTAGAGTATTAAAACTGGCCGGGGTAATAATACCGAAAAATGTAAAGCGCTCTGAGCAGCTTGGCTGGATTTAGCACTATATAAGACACATATTAATATTAATATTATTACTGAATGATGATGGTTTTACAGCACGCATCAGTGAATAGTGATTGCTGCTGCTGCTCGTGGGGTTAAACCGGAGTGTTTTATGTCGCTCTCCATCTCGAATCACCTTCATACATCACAAGTATTCGATTCATGAGTAAATTTACTTACTGTATTTCAATGTTGAAATGGTTTGGATACAATCTGACGCATCTAGGTTGAGAGAGAAGCTTCTAAATATTTCAAGTGAAAATAGCGATTTATTCGTCCGCCATGCTAGTTCTGCAGACCGCGCAGCTCGAGGTTGACAAGGACTAAGGCTTTGCGCTCCGAGCACCAACTAAAGAGTTCACGGTTCTAGCCGCGGATGGCTTTAGATACCGCTCCGGATTACTAGCAGGGTAATGAATTCCATGGAATTAGCAATACGTAGCAATTCTACTGAACTTCCGAGCTATTGTTCGAATAAAACATTCTAAAATTATTACAAATTAATAAAACAATCAAATAATCTTTTACGTTGAATTGGTGACTCACAACACGTATTTAACCGAATAGTTTTTTCAGCGGGGCACGGACGAGAGTATCGACAAGTTTTGTATTTCTGTAACAAATATCTGTGAAATTTTTTGCTCAAATAAACTCATTCTGTAATCATATCGATGAAAATAAGTGAAGTTATTCATTTCAGTATGAAATTTGGCTCTGTTTTCAGGAATTACTATTTTTCCAAAAATCGGATCCAGAATATCACCTTGCCGTCACCATGACAACGCACCAGTCAAAACAAACAACAATCATTCAGAAATGAAGCCCTGTAGATTATTGAAATTGGTTTCAAGTTTCTTTATTTTGGTTGAGTAGATTCTGAATGATGCAAAGTTTACTAGAGACACTGGTTTTATCAAAATCATCTCTGGAAGACAGTGCCAATCCTGGAAGGGTTTTAACAGTCACTCAGATATTGTGTTCCACTGCATTCAGATCAAACCAACAGTTCAGACTCAATTTGAGAACTATTTTGTGTTTATCTAAAATAAATTTCACGTTTATTTTGACTCGAGATATAAATTTCTAAATTTCCAATAGATGGCACCTGTGATATACAGTATATTCGTATTAATCTAATAATTTGGTGGTTCAGCAGTTATCCAATAGGCGGCGATCATGTCGTAGTAACTATTCATCAGTATATATCAGACACCCTGGTTTATCATCTGATCAAAATCACTGGGTTTGAACTTGGGACATTTCTTACAAATCCTCTAAACAGCATGAAACATCACAGTCATTTAGAATCAATAATTCATTCATTTGACGCGCAGTCAATTTCAGGTGTAGACGTGTCGCAGGTTTCAGTTATTGAGATCCTCCTCCATTAGACTGAAAATAAATCAAACAACATTCATTATAACATCATTAGAGCAATTCACAAAAATCATATCAAATATTCGATATAAATAAGAGTAACTAAACGAACCTGATCTAAACATCACCTTCTTTTGAGTAGAATAAACAAAACTCTAGCGTTACGCCTACATCTGAAATAATACAAAACACTGAAAATCATTATTTCTTCATCAGATAAAAAATGAAAACAGATTCAACAAGATTCAAAATGCTTTTAGTGCCAAGAATTTGTTACAATTTTTTTTCATACAAGACTTAACGGTAAATTAGTTCAGACTTAGAGCGGGGAACACTATATGAATTTATTCCCACAGCGTCTGAAATTACAGATTTCACACCAGAATTTTCAGCCTGTTCGTTGCTCAGCCGCAGGTGAATCGCACCATTCAAACATGTTTGATATTTCCACAGTTAATTTCATTGCAGCAAAATTTTTGTTTAGTCCCAAACACAGTAAATTGAGCCGCAATCTTTGACAAGCTTTCAAATCATGACGGCATCAATGATTTGAGAACGGTGCTGAAAACCTGCTTGGATTTTGGTTAACTCGGTTTTAAAACACCACAGTTTTTAACTTCGAAACTGTTTCTACAAATCTACTGTGGGTTTTTATTCATCGACTAGAAGTGGTGCAACGCCGTGCATATCACAGCAGTTTGTGTCAGTTGCGATCGAAAGCAACTGTTGGCCTACCGTAGGCCGGAGTAGAACACGGGCAACTAGCCGGATACGGCTTGCGACGAGTCGGTAGGGGTCAGGTTGCCGTCGCAAGCCGGCTTATGTCGAACAGATAGAGCAGCAACTGGAGATTGTAGTCGGGAAAATCTCTTACCTGTTTTGGAATCCGCTCGGTCCGGCAACGGCGCTTCCCGATAAACTACCATTCAAACTGGAGCCAGCAATCGCTCTGTTACTGGCCGATTAGCGATCGCTCTCATCGCGGATTATCCCGACTCGGTCGATGTGGCTTCCGCTAGCGCTAAGACTGCCAGTCATAGCCATGGACATCTCACCGATACTAGGTCCGATACTGGGGTTCGCTACCCGGTCACTGGTCGTTTCTATACTGTGAGAATCAGCTACAACAAATATAAACATTCACTCATACTAGTACTGAACTAACTTAAATGACGTCATAGGGGGATTTATATAGCAGCCACACCAGACAACATGGCTTTATCAGTTAATCCCCTTATGACATCATCAAATTATCTTTCTCTTTATGGCTAGTCTATACAAAATGTAGAAAAGTTGGCCACCTCCAATAAATCCCCCTATGACATCATCAAATTATCTTTCTCTTTATGGCTAGTCTATACAAAATGTAGAAAAGTTGGCCACCGCCAATAAATCCCCCTATGACATCATCAAATTATCCCTTATGAATCCTAGAAAGACAGCTGATTCCGGACCCTGCACTATATGAAAAGTATGGTTTAAGTACTTACGGGCGTAAGGCCCCGATGGGCCACTTCCTTCGTTCTGTTCGAACTCAAATCGAACTCCGCCCGGAGTCAGTCGTCGATACGCCGCAACCACCGCTGCGACACAGCGATATCGGTACCACGCCGTAAACATACGCCAATAATATCGGTACACCGATACCAACGGCTAAACTAGCGACAACTGGCGCTACGATAACAGACGCAGTTACACCACCGGCTATAACCATATTCCTCTTGTGCTGTGGTAGGTGACCGTAACGTGTGTGTAACTGAAACACAAGATAAACACATGAGAAATAGCATTTTTCATAGTAAAATTTGCGATAAAAATCTAGCGCGTGGTGGATTTAGGTTCCAATTTCTGTTTCTGACTAGCGCCATCAAGCGAGTAATTTCAGAACTTGAATTTGTCGATATCCTGTATTTCACCCGATAAGCCTTATCATATGTCCTTGTCATTACGGTTAAATGACAGTAACCACTTGATCTGGTTTATGCGCAGTGTTTAGAACTAGGTCAATTTCAGGTGTAGACGTGTCGCAGGTTTCAGTTATTGAGATCCTCCTCCATTAGACTGAAAATAAATCAAACAACATTCATTATAACATCATTAGAGCAATTCACAAAAATCGTATCAAATATTCGATATAAATAAGAGTAACTAAACAAACCTGATCTAAACATCACCTTCTTTTGAGTAGAATAAACAAAACTCTAGCGTTACGCCTACATCTGAAATAATACAAAACACTGAAAATCATTATTTCTTCATCAGATAAAAAATGAAAACAGATTCAACAAGATTCAAAATGCTTTTAGTGCCAAGAATTTTCAGGCTTAGAATTTTTTTTCTCATACAAGACTTAACGGTAAATTGGTTCAGACTTAGAGCGGGGAACACTATATGAATTTATTCCCACACCGTCTGAAATTACAGATTTCACAATTAAATTTGCAGCGTGTTCGTTGCTCAGCAGCAGGTGAATCACACCATTCAAACATGTTTGATATTTCCACAGTAAATTGAGCCGCAATCTTTAACAAACTTTCAAATCATGATGGCATCAATGATTTGAGAACGGCACTGAAAACCTGCTTGGATTTTGGTTAACTCGGTTTTAAAACACCACTGAAACTGGTTTGTAGAGGTCTGTGATTAGGGCCTAAGATATATCTACCTGAATTGAGGGATCACTTGTTCACTTCATCGCCAAACAGTTATTCCTTGAACTTCCTGATGACTGCAGTTATTCAGTAGAGCATCACCCTGAAATAAACAGAAACCTGTGAGAGAAAGTTCTCTAAAATCCAGGGTATCCGCTGGGTCAAATGCTACATCTGTATTGATAGTAATAGTTTAGGCCTCGATCCACTCTTTATGTTATTGATACTTTTTACTGAATGATGGTTTTACAGCACGCATCAATGAATAGAGATTGCTGCTGCTCGTGGGGTTAAACCGGAGTGTTTTATGTCGCTCTCCATCTCGAATCACCTTCATACATCACAAGTATTCGATTCATAAGTAAATTTACTTACTGTATTTCAATGTTGAAATGGTTTGAAGACATTCTGTCGCTTCTGTGTTGAAAGAGAAACTTATAAATATTTCAAGTGTAAATAGCGATTTATTCGTCCGCCATGCTAGTTCTGCAGACCGCGCAGCTCGAGGTCGACTCGGCCGAGCACCAACTAAAGAGTTCACGGTTCTAGCCGCGGATGGCTTTAGATACCGCTCCGGATTACTAGCGGGGTAATGAATTCCACGGAATTAGCAATACGTAGCAATTCTAGTGAACTTCCGAGCTATTGTTCGAATAAAACATTCTAAAATTATTCCCAATTAATGAAAAAATCAAATAATCTTTTAAGTTGAATTGGTGACTCACAACACGTATTTAACCTAATAGTTTTTTCATCGGGGCACGGCTGAGAGTATCGACAAGTTCTGTATTTCTGTAACAAATATCTGTGAAATTTTTTGCTCAAATAAATTCATTCTGTTATTATATCGATGAAAACAACTGTAGTTATTCATTTCAGTATGAAATTTGGCTCTGTTTTGAGGAATTACTATTTTTCGAGACATCGAATCCAGAATATCACCTTGCCATCACCATGGCAACGCACCAGTCAAAACAAACAACATCATCAGTAATGAAGCCCTATAGATTCTTAAATTTCGTTTCAAGTTTCTTTATTTTGGTTGAGTAGATTCTGAACGATGCAAAGTTAACTAGAGACACTGGTTTTATCAAAATCATCTCTGGAAGACAGTGCTAATCCTGGAAGGGTTTTAACAGTCACTCAGATATTGTGTTCCACTGCATTCAGATCAAACCAACAGTTCAAACTCAATTTGAGAACTATCTTGTGTTTATCTAAAATGCATTTCACGTTTATTTTGACTCAAGATATAAATTTCTAAATTTCCAATAGATGGCGTCTGTGATATACAGTTTAATCCAATACGAATACGTATTCCTATTAATCCAATAATTTGGTGGTTCAGCAGATATCCAATAGGTGGCGATCATGTCGTAGTAACTATTCATCAGTATATATCAGACACCCTGGTTTATCATCTGATCAGAATCACTGGGTTTGAACTTGGGACATCCCTCCAAATCCTCTAAACAGCATGAAACATCAGTCATTTAGAATCAATAATTCATTCATTTGACGCGCAGTCAATTTCAGGTGTAGACGTGTCGCAGGTTTCAGTTATTGAGATCCTCCTCCATTAGACTGAATATAAATCAAACAACATTCATTATAACATCATTAGAGCAATTCACAAAAATCATATCAAATATTCGATATAAATAAGAGTAACTAAACGAACCTGATCTAAACATCACCTTCTTTTGAGTAGAATAAACAAAACTCTAGCGTTACGCCTACATCTGAAATAATACAAAACACTGAAAATCATTATTTCTTCATCAGATAAAAAATGAAAACAGATTCAACAAGATTCAAAATGCTTTTAGTGCCAAGAATTTGTTACAATTTTTTTTCATACAAGACTTTACAGTAAATTGGTTCAGACTTAGAGCAGGGAAAACTATATGAATTTATTCCCACACCGTCTGAAATTACAGATTTCACAATGAAATTTGCAGCGTGTTCGTTGCTCAGCAGCAGGTGAATCGCAACATTCAAACATGTTTGATATTTTCACAGTAAATTTCATCGCAGCAAAATTTTTGTTTAGTCCCAAACACAGTATATTGAGCTGAAATCTTTGACAAGCTTTCAAATCATGACGGCATCAATGATTTGAGAACGGCACTGAAAACCTGCTTGGATTTTGGTTAACTCGGTTTTAAAACACAACTGAAACTGGTTTGTAGAGGTCTGTGATTAGGGCCTTAGATATATCTACCTGAATCGAGGGATCACTTGTTCACTTCATCGCCAAACAGTTATTCCTTGAACTTCCTGATGTCTGCAGTTAATTAGTAGAGCATCACCCTGAAATAAACATAGAAACCTGTCAGAGAAAGCACTATAAAATCCAGGGTATCCGCTGGGTCAAATGCTACATCTGTATTGATAGTAATGGTTTATACTAGGCCTAGATTCACTCTTCATGTTATTGATACTTTTAACTGAATGATGGTTTTACAGCACGCATCAGTGAATAGAGATTGCTGCTGCTCGTGGGGTTAAACCGGAGTGTTTTATGTCGCTCTCCATCTCGAATCAGCTTCATACATCACAAGTATTCGATTCATAAGTAAATTTACTTACTGTATTTCAATGTTGAAATGGTTTGGAGACATTCTGACGCATCTTGGTTGAAAGAGAAGCTTCTAAATATTTCTAGTGTAAATTGCGATTGATTCGTTCGCCATCATTCTTAAATGGGACATACTCCACTTGGGAGGGCTAGTTCTGTAGACCGCGCAGATCGAGGTCGACTAGGACTCAGCGGCAAGAGCGCTCCGGACACCAACTAAAGAGTTCACGGTAGTGCCCGCGGTAGACTTTACACACCGCTCCGAATTGATAGTTGCGGGAAATAATACCACGAAATAAGGAATTTGTAGCGATTTCCGTGCAATAGTTCACAGAAAAATTATGTAAAAAATATTCCAAATTAAATACCAGTATTTCAAGCAAAGAAACTTTATAACTTGGTGACTCACAATAGATATTTCACCTAGTTTATCATCGGGGCGCGGCCGACAATATCGACTTAAGATTGAGCTACAATTTCGTTTCAAAAAAGTCCTGTAGAAAATTCCATCAACTAGATCACTTAAAAGCCAGACACTGTTTTTTAAGTGACTCATTTCTGGTCTAAAAAGCCAAATGAATCAGTGATATTTTTTATATTCGTTTGATACGTGTTTGATAATCGTGTCGAATTTCCTACTAAAATCCTGCAACAAACTGGTATCAATCTGAACGGGATAAATACGTTCAGACACAAACAACGTCCGATTGACTGGGAGTAAAACGGGACTTCCCGGTTGGAGTAAACATCTAACAGGTGGTGCTCCGGTAGATTTTGTGAAACAGCTGATGACATTTTCATGATCTTTAGACGAGTTTGATCGCCGTTATACCGTCGCTGAATGGCACCTATTGTGAAAACTGATTAGGTGTGAAGTGATGCAATGACATTCAGTTGAAAGTCAAACGACGAGAAGGGCTCCGAGACTGATGTAAACTTTACGAGAGGAATAAACTATTTTTTAGAAGGTATCAAGATGGATCTGGCACAGAGCCAAAGCCGGCAAACTGACTAATGAATTTTATTTCTGTGTTGTTGATAATCTCGCGAGACAAGCGCTAATATTGTATAAATCTAGTTTCGTTCTCGCGAGATTATCAACAATCCGGAAATAAAGTGCAACCTGATTTAGAAGGCCTGCCCGGCCCGGGGGCGCAAACCCTATTGATATTGATGAAAGCAAAATACTTGACTGTTTTTAGAGTAAATATACAGATATCTTTTCTTAATCTATTTATAGACTTATTCTGAAGAAGAGGAGAACACAAATAACAGTTATCATCATCATCATCATCATCTGTGCGGTCTGAAGTATCTAGAGGTCACCAAGACTCAACATTACCCCTTTCATATCATTCGAGGTCGAATTTTATATTTATGTGACAAATATCTATGAAATATTTTGCTCAAATAAACTCATTCTGTAATCATATCGATGATTATAAGTGTAGTTATTCATTTCAGTTTGAAATTCGGCTCTGTTTTGAGAAATTACTATTTTTCCTGACATCAGATCCAGAATATCACCATGCCATCACCATGACAATGCACAAGTCAAAACAAACAACAATCATTCAGAAATGAAGCCCTGTAGATTCTTAAATTTGGTTTGAAGTTTCCCTATTTTGGTTGAGTAGATTCTGAATGATGCAAAGTTTACTAGAGACATTCATCTCTGGAAGACAGTGCCAATCCTGGAAGGGTTTTAACAGTCACTCAGATATTGTGTTCCACTGCATTCAGATCAAACCAACAGTTCACACTCAACTTGAGAACTATTTTGTGTTTATCTAAAATGCATTTCACGTTTATTTTGACTCGAGATATAAATTTCTAAATTTCCAATAGATGGCGTCTGTGATATACAGTTTAATCCAATACGAATACGTATTCCTATTAATCCAATAATTTGGTGGTTCAGCAGATATCCAATAGGTGGCGATCATGTCGTAGTAACTATTCATCAGTATATATCAGACACCCTGGTTTATCATCTGATCAGAATCACTGGGTTTGAACTTGGGACATCCCTCCAAATCCTCTAAACAGCATGAAACATCAGTCATTTAGAATCAATAATTCATTCATTTGACGCGCAGTCAATTTCAGGTGTAGACGTGTCGCAGGTTTCAGTTATTGAGATCCTCCTCCATTAGACTAAAAATAAATCAAACAACGTTCATTATAACATCATTAGAGCAATTCACAAAAATCATAGTAAATATTCGATATAAATAAGAGTAACTAAACAAACCTGATCTAAACATCACCTTCTTTTGAGTAGAATAAACAAAACTCTAGCGTTACGCCTACATCTGAAATAATACAAAACACTGAAAATCATTATTTCTTCATCAGATAAAAAATGAAAACAGATTCAACATGATTCAAAATGCTTTTAGTGCCAAGATTTTTCAGTGTTACAATTTCTTTTTATACAAGACTTAACGGTAAATTGGTTCAGACTTAAAGCAGGGAACACTATATATATTTATTCCCACACAGTCTGAAATTACAGATTTCACAATGAAATTTGCAGCGTGTTCGTTGCTCAGCAGCAGGTGAATCGCACCATTCAAACATGTTTGATATTTCCACAGTAAATTGAGCCGCAATATTTGACAAGCTTTCAAATCATGACGGCATCAATGATTTGAGAACAACGCTGAAAACCTGCTTGGATTTTGGTTAACTCGGTTTTAAAACACCACAGTTTTTAACTTCGAAACTGTTTCTACAAATCTACTGTGGGTTTTTTATTCGTCGACTAAAAGTGGTGCAACGCCGTGCATATCACAGCAGTTTGTGTCAGTTGCGATCGAAAGCAAGTGTTGGCCTACCGTAGGCCGGAGTAGAACACGGGCAACTAGACGGATACGGCTTGCGACGAGTCGGTAGGCGTCGGGTTGCCGTCGCAAGCCGGCTTACGTTGAACAGATAGAGCAGCAACTGGCGGCCTCTCGTAGGCCGTTAATCGGCGATAAACCCAGTTGTGTCGGTAGGCATCGCGTTGCTTGTCGACATAAGTCAGTCTTAATCCTGCTTTCTCAGAGAACTGCTCTTCCTTCTCTATGAGATTTTCCTAAATCTGCACCCGTACGTTCGCCGTGCCCTTCTCCAATTTTCCAGGGGATCCTCGTGATTTGTGAGATTGTAGTCGGGAAAATCTCTTACCTGTTTTGGAATCCGCTCGGTCCGGCAACGGCGCTTCCCGATAAACTACCGTTCAAACTGGAGCCAGCAATCGCTCTGTTACTGGCCGATTAGCGATCGCTCTCATCGCGGATTATCCCGACTCGGTCGATGTGGCTTCCGCTAGCGCTAAGACTGCCAGTCATAGCCATGGACATCTCACCGATACTAGGTCCGATACTGGGGTTTGCTACCCGGTCACTGGTCGTTTCTATACTGTGAGAATCAGCTACAACAAATATAAACATTCACTCATACTAGTACTGAACTAACTTAAATGACGTCATAGGGGGATTTATATAGCAGCCACACCAGACAACGTGGCTTTATCAGTTAATCCCCCTATGACATCATCAAATTATCCCATATGAATCCTAGAAAGACAGCTGATTCCGGACCCTGCACCATATGAAAAGTATGGTTCAAGTACTTACGGGCGTAAGGCCCCGATGGGCCACTTCCTTCGTTCTGTTCGAACTCAAATCGAACTCCGCCCGGAGTCAGTCGTCGATACGCCGCAAACCGCTGCGACACAGCGATATCGGTACCACGCCGTAAACATACGCCAATAATATCGGTACACCGATACCAACGGCTAAACTAGCGACAACTGGCGCTACGATAACAGACGCAGTTACACCACCGGCTATTACCATATTCCTCTTGTGCTGTGGTAGGTGACCGTAACGTGTATGTAACTGAAACACAAGATAAACACATGAGAAATAGCATTTTTCATAGTAAAAATCTCGCGCAGGGTGGATTTAGGTTCCAATTTCTGTTTCTGACTAGCGCCATCAAGCGAGTAATTTCAGAACTTGAATTTGTCGATCTCCTGTATTTCACCGATAAGCCTTATCATATGTCCTTGTCATTAACGTTAAATGACAGTAACCACTTGATACAGTTTATGCGCAGTGTTTAGAACTAGGATTTTGACAAATAAAATCAATAAGGATTTATTACTTCTAAGTGTTGGTTATTCAACGTCACTCTGTGAATTCAATTCGAATACAGTCTATATTCAATCCCAGTTTTTGGCTATATTCAATTATTGAAAAACTGGGATTGGGATTGACTGGAATTGACTTTGTATTGAGTTTAACAGTTGTGTGGGTTTAATTTCAAAATGAAAGGACATTTCAAAGGACATAATAATATCTGTAATGAGGCATTCAATGAATGAACACTTTGAATCCCAGTTCATCTGTTTGGGTTAAATTCCTTTAGTTCAACAATTTCATCAAATTGAAAAACTGTAGTCAGAAAGCTGACCTACCACACATATTAAACTATCATTTTATGTCTCACGTGGTCACCCTGTGTGATAGGCTTCACGTATAAAAGACTTTCAGTTATGTATCCATGCGTATATGTTCTCGGCATTCAGATCAAAAACTACCTTTTTGGGCACGAGGCCCTTGTGACTCGTGTGGAAATATAATAATGATCACTAAATTGAGATTCTCACAGACAGACGGCAGATGGATTCCTAATATTAGTCGATAATTTACCTCGCGTCCGACCCAGACAGGAATCCCTATGATCATCGCGGGAACTGCGATTCCAGCAACGAGTCCGATACCGACCGGAGCGCCAACTAACGTGACAAGTTGCCACAATATCTTCTTCTTTCGGCTCCATGGCTTTTTACCCCAGAAAGTGCAGCCAGACGGACTGAAAATCAACATAATCGACTAAATTATTACTCAATTTCTAAGGACTTATAAACCTTTATCATCGATTAAAGGCCGAGCTCGGGTTTACAAGGAAGGACCATAAATATCAATGGATTTATTCTATCACTTGCAACCATTTGATTCAGAGCTCTGACAACTAGAGAATTGCCATGTGTGCAGGGGCCAGTTGCATAGTCATGGCTTAGACTTAAGACTAGTCCAAGACCAACTTAGTTCTATAGCTAATCTAACAACTTAAGACCAGTCCCAAGATTTAAGACCACCATTATAACATCATTAGAGCAATTCACAAAAATCATATCAAATATTCGATATAAATAAGAGTAACTAAACAAACCTGATCTAAACATCATCTTCTTTTGAGTAGAATAAACAAAACTCTAGCGTTACGCCTACATCTGAAATAATACAAAACACAGAAAATCATTATTTCTTCATCAGATAAAAAATGAAAACAGATTCAACAAGATTCAAAATGCTTTTAGTGTCAACAATTTTCAGTTACAATTTTTTTTTATTAGTTCAGACTTAGAGCAGGGAACACTATATGAATTTATTCCCACACCGTCTGAAATTACAGATTTCACAATGAAATTTGCAGCGTGTTCGTTGCTCAGCAGCAGGTGAATCGCAACATTCAAACATGTTTGATATTTCCACAGTAAATTGAGCCGCAATCTTTGACAAGCTTTCAAATCATGATAGCATCAATGATTTGAGAACGGCGCTGAAAACCTACTTGGATTTAGGACTTATGTTGAAATGGTTTGAAGACATTCTGTCGCTTCTGCGTTGAAAGAGAAGCTTCTAAATATTTCAAGTGAAAATAGCGATTGATTCGTCCGCCATCATTCTTAAATGGGACATACTCTACTTGGGAGGGCTAGTTCTGTAGTCCGCGCAGATCGAGGTCAACTAGGACTCAGCGGCAAGAGCGCTCCGGGCACCAACTAAAGAGTTCACGGTAGTGCCCGCGGTAGACTTAACATGCCGCTCCGAATTGATAGTTGCGGGAAATAATACCACGAAATTAGAAATTTGTAGCGATTTCCGTGCAATAGTTGAACAGATGAATTTCCTACTAAAATCCTGCAACAAATTGGTATCAATCTGAACGGGATAAATACGTCCAGACACAAACAACGTCCGATTGACTGGGTATTAAGCGGGACTCGACCCTTCCCGGTTGGAGTAAATATCTAACAGGTGGTGCTCCGGTAGATTTTGTGAAACAGCTGATGACATTTTCATGATCTTTAGACGAGTTTGATCGCCGTTATACCGTCGTGGAATGGCACCTATTGTGAAAACTGATTAGGTGTGAAGTGATGCAATGATATTCAGTTGAAGTCAAACGACGAGAAGGGCTCCGAGACTGATGTGGACTTTACGAGAGGAATAAACTATTTTTTAGAAGGTATCAAGATGGATCTGGCACAGAGCCAAAGCCGGCAAACTGACTTATGAATTTTATTTCTGTGTTGTTGATAATCTCGCGAGACTAGCGCTAATATTGTATAAATCTAGTTTCGTTCTCGCGAGATTATCAACAATCCGGAAATAAAGTGCAACCTGATTTAGAAGGCCTGCCCGGCCCGGGGGCGCAAACCCTATTGATATTGATGAAAGCAAAATACTTGACTGTTTTTAGAGTAAAAATACAGATATCTTTTCTCAATCTATTTATAGACTGATTCTGAAGAAGAGGAGAACACAAATAACAGTTTTCATCATCATCATCATCATCATCATCATCATCATCATCTGTGCGGTCTGAAGTATCTAGAGGTCACCAAGACTCAACATTACCCCTTTCATATCATTCGAGGTCGAATTTTATATTTATGTGACAAATATCTATGAAATATTTTGCTCAAATAAATTGATTCTGTTATCATATCGATGAACATAAGTTATTCATTTCAGTTTGAAATTTGGGTCTATTTTCAGGAATTACTATTTTTACGACATCGGATCCAGAATATCGCCTTGCCATGACAACGTACCAGTCAAAACAAACAACAATCATTCAGAAATGAAGCCCTGTAGATTCTTAAATTTGGTTTCATGTTTCTTTACTTTGGTTGAGTAGATTCTGGATGATGCAAAGTTAACTAGATACACTGGTTTTATCAAAATCATCTTTAGGGGACAGTGCCAATTCTGGAAGGGTTTTAACAGTCACTCAGATATTGTGTTCCACTGCATTCAGATCAAACCAACAGTTCACACTCAATTTGAGAACTATTTTGTGTTTATCTAAAATAAATTTCACGTTTATTTTGACACTCAAGATATAAATTTCTAAATTTCCAATAGATGGCATATGTGATAACAGTTAAATCCAATAATTTAGTAGTTCAGCAGAAATCCAATAGGTGGCGATCATGTCGTAGTAACTATTCATCGGTATATATCAGACACCCTGGTTTATCATCTGATCAGAATCACTGGGTTTGGAGCATCCTAAAAATCCTCTAAACAGCATGAAACATCACAGTCATTTAGAATCAACAATTCATTCATTAGACGCGCAGTCAATTTCAGGTGTAGACGTGTCGCAGGTTTCAGTTATTGAGATCCTCCTCCATTAGACTGAAAATAAATCAAACAACATTCATTATAACATCATTAGAGCAATTCACAAAAATCATATCAAATATTCGATATAAATAAGAGTAACTAAAACAAACCTGATCTAAACATCACCTTCTTTTGAGTAGAATAAACAAAACTCTAGCGTTACGCCTACATCTGAACTAATACAAAACACTGAATATCATTATTTCTTCATCAGATAAAAAATGAAAACAGAGTCAACAAGATTCAAAATGCTTTTAGTGTCAACAATTTTCAGTTACAATTTTTTTTATTAGTTCAGACTTAGAGCAGGGAACACTATATGAATTTATTCCCACACCGTCTGAAATTACAGATTTCACATTGAAATTTTCAGCGTGTTCGTTGCTCAGCAGCAGGTGAATCGCACCATTCAAAAATGTTTGATATTTCCACAGTAAATTTCATCGCAGCAAAATTTTTGTTCAGTCCCAAACACAGTAAATTGAGCCGAAATCTTTGACAAGCTTTCAAATCATGACGGCATCAATGATTTGAGAACGGCGCTGAAAACCTGCTTGGATTTTGGTTAACTCGGTTTTAAAACACCACTGAAACTGGTTTCTAGAGGTCTGTGATTAGGGCCTAAGATATATCTACCTGAATTGAGGGATCATTTGTTCACTTCATCGCCAAACAGTTATTCCTTGAACTTCCTGATGACTGCAGTTAATTAGTAGAGCATCACCCTGAAATAAACATAGAAACCTGTCAGAGAAAGCACTATAAAATCCAGGGTATCCGCGGGGTCAAATGCTACATCTGTATTGATAGTAATGGTTTATACTAGGCCTAGATTCACTCTTCATGTTATTGATACTTTTAACTGAATGATGGTTTTACAGCACGCATCAGTGAATAGAGATTGCTGCTGCTGCTCGTGGGGTTAAACCGGAGTGTTTTATGTCGCTCTCCATCTCGAATCACCTTCATACATCACAAGTATTCGATTCATAAGTAAATTTACTTACTGTATTTCAATGTTGAAATGGTTTGAACACATTCTGTCGCTTCTGCGTTGAAAGAGAAGCTTCTAAATATTTCAAGTGTAAATAGCGATTTATTCGTCCGCCATGCTAGTTCTGCAGACCGCGCATCTCGAGGTCGACTCGGACTCAGGCTTTGCGCTCCGAGCACTTACTAAAGAGTTCACGGTTCTAGCCGCGGATGGCTTTAGGTACCGCTCCGGATTACGAGTGGGGTAATGAATTCCACAGAATTAGCAATACGTAGCAATTCTAGTGAACTTCCGAGCTATTGTTCGAATAAAACATTCTAAAATTATTCCCAATTAATAAACAATCAAATAATCTTATAAGTTGAATTGGTGAGTCACAACACGTATTTAACCTAATAGTTTTTTCAGCGGGGCACGGCTGAGAGTATCGACAAGTTTTGTACAAATATCTGTGAAATTTTTTGCTAAAAATTCATTCTGTTATTATATCGATGAAAATAAGTGTAGTTATTCATTTCAGTATGAAATTTGGCTCTGTTTTGAGGAATTACTATTTTTCCAAAAATCGGATCCAGAATATCACCTTGCCATCACCATGACAACGCACCAGTCAAAACAAACAACAATCATTCAGAAATGAAGCCCTGTAGATTCTTAAATTTCGTTTCAAGTTTCTT
This sequence comes from Tubulanus polymorphus, assembly GCF_964204645.1. Lineage (NCBI taxonomy): Eukaryota > Metazoa > Nemertea > Palaeonemertea > Tubulaniformes > Tubulanidae > Tubulanus > Tubulanus polymorphus. The sequence goes on from NC_134032.1 coordinate 85,235, forward strand.
TATTTTGATTGAGTAGATTCTGGATGATGCAAAGTTAACTAGAGACACTGGTTTTATCAAAATCATCTCTGGAAGACAGTGCCAATCCTGGAAGGGTTTTAACAGTCACTCAGATATTGTGTTCCACTGCATTCAGATCAAAAAAAAGCTCAGACTCAACTTGAGAACTATTTTGTGTTTATCTAAAATGAATTTCACATTTATTTGACAATCAAGATATAAATTTCTAAATTTCCAATAGATGGCGTCTGTGATATACAGTTTAATCCAATACGAATACGTATTCCTATTAATCCAATAATTTGGTGGTTCAGCAGAAATCCAATAGGTGGCGATCATGTCGTAGTAACTATTCATCAGTACATATCAGACACCCTGGTTTATCATCTGATCAGAATCACTGGGTTTGAACTTGGGACATCCCTCCAAATCCTCTAATCAGCATGAAACATCACAGTCATTTAGAATCAATAATTCATTCATTTGACGCGCAGTCAATTTCAGGTGTAGACGTGTCGCAGGTTTCAGTTATTGAGATCCTCCTCCATTAGACTGAAAATAAATCAAACAACATTCATTATAACATCATTAGAGCAATTCACAAAAATCATATCAAATATTCGATATAAATAAGAGTAACTAAACAAACCTGATCTAAACATCACCTTCTTTTGAGTAGAATAAACAAAACTCTAGCGTTACGCCTACATCTGAAATAATACAAAACACTGAAAATCATTATTTCTTCATCAGATAAAAAATGAAAACAGATTCAACATGATTCAAAATGCTTTTAGTGCCAAGAATTTTCAGTGTTACAATTGTTTTTTCATACAAGACTTAACGGTAAATTGGTTCAGACTTAGAGCAGGGAACACTATATGAATTTATTCCCACACCGTCTGAAATTACAGATTTCACAATGAAATTTGCAGCGTGTTCGTTGCTCAGCAGCAGGTGAATCGCAACATTCAAACATGTTTGATATTTCCACAGTAAATTGAGCCGCAATCTTTGACAAGCTTTCAAATCATGATGGCATCAATGATTTGAGAACGGCGCTGAAAACCTGCTTGGATTTTGGTTAACTCGGTTTTAAAACACCACTGAAACTGGTTTCTAGAGGTCTGTGATTAGGGCCTAAGATATATCTACCTGAATTGAGGGATCACTTGTTCACTTCATCGCCAAACAGTTATTCCTTGAACTTCCTGATGACTGCAGTTATTCAGTTGAGCATCACCCTGAAATAAACATAGAAACCTGTCAGAGAAAGCACTCTAAAATCCAGGGTATCAGCAGGGTCAAATGCTCCATCTGTATTGATAGTAATAGTTTAGGCCTCGATCCACTCTTTATGTTATTGATACTTTTTACTGCGGTGAGGGCTAGTGGTAAGAGCGTTCAGCTCTGGGAAGCCAGGTCATGGGTTCGATCCCCGTTGTGTGCTCGGGCAAGACACTTATCCTCACTGCCTCTCTCCACCCAGGAGTAAATGGGTACCTGGCCAGATAGAAGACTCCTGAGCGCTTGTTAGCAGCTCGGTGTTACTTCTCAAAAGGGAGAGATGACTGATACATGTTAGAGTATTAAAACTGGCCGGGGTAATAATACCGAAAAATGTAAAGCGCTCTGAGCAGCTTGGCTGGATTTAGCACTATATAAGACACATATTAATATTAATATTATTACTGAATGATGATGGTTTTACAGCACGCATCAGTGAATAGAGATCGCTGCTGCTCGTGGGGTTAAACCGGACTGTTTTATGTCGCTCTCCATCTCGAATCACCTTCATACATCACAAGTATTCGATTCATGAGTAAATTTACTTACTGTATTTCAATGTTGAAATGGTTTGGATACAATCTGACGCATCTAGGTTGAGAGAGAAGCTTCTAAATATTTCAAGTGAAAATAATAGCGATTTATTCGTCCGCCATGCTAGTTCTGCAGACCGCGCAGCTCGAGGTCAACTCGGACTCAGGCTTTGCGCTCCGAGCACCAACTAAAGAGTTCACGGTTCTAGCCGCGGATGGCTTTAGATACCGCTCCGGATTACTAGCGGGGGTAATGAATTCCATGGAATTAGCAATACGAAGCAATTCTACTGAACTTCCGAGCTATTGTTCGAATAAAACATTCTAAAATTATTACAAATTAATAAAACAATCAAATAATCTTTTACGTTGAATTGGTGACTCACAACACGTATTTAACCGAATAGTTTTTTCAGCGGGGCACGGACGAGAGTATCGACAAGTTTTGTATTTCTGTAACAAATATCTGTGAAATTTTTTGCTCAAATAAACTCATTCTGTAATCATATCGATGAAAATAAGTGTAGTTATTCATTTCAGTATAAAATTTGGCTCTGTTTTCAGGAATTACTATTTTTCCAAAAATCGGATCCAGAATATCACCTTGCCATCACCATGACAACGCACCAGTCAAAACAAACAACAATCATTCAGAAATGAAGCCCTGTAGATTATTGAAATTGGTTTCAAGTTTCCCTATTTTGGTTGAGTAGATTCTGAATGATGCAAAGTTAACTAGAGACACTGGTTTTATCAAAATCATCTCTGGAAGACAGTGCCAATCCTGGAAGGGTTTTAACAGTCACTCAGATATTGTGTTCCACTGCATTCAGATCAAACCAACAGTTCAGACTCAATTTGAGAACTATTTTGTGTTTATCTAAAATAAATTTCACGTTTAATTTGACACTCGAGATATAAATTTCTAAATTTCCAATAGATGGCATATGTGATAACAGTTAAATCCAATAATTTGGTAGTTCAGCAAAATTCTAATAGGCGGCGATCATGTCGTAGTAACTATTCATCAGTATATATCATACACCCTGGTTTATCATCTGATCAAAATCACTGGGTTTGAACTTGGGACATTTCTTACAAATCCTCTAAACAGCATGAAACATCACAGTCATTTAGAATCAATAATTCATTCATTTGACTCGCACTCAATTTTAGGTGTAGACGTGTCGCAGGTTTCAGTTATTGAGATCCTCCTCCATTAGACTGAAAATAAATCAAACAACATTCATTATAACATCATTAGAGCAATTCACAAAAATCATATCAAATATTCGATATAAATAAGAGTAACTAAACGAACCTGATCTAAACATCACCTTCTTTTGAGTAGAATAAACAAAACTCTAGCGTTACGCCTACATCTGAAATAATACAAAACACTGAAAATCATTATTTCTTCATCAGATAAAAAATGAAAACAGATTCAACAAGATTCAAAATGCTTTTAGTGCCAAGAATTTGTTACAATTTTTTTTCATACAAGACTTAACGGTAAATTGGTTCAGACTTAGAGCAGGGAACACTATATGAATTTATTCCCACAGCGTCTGAAATTACAGATTTCACACCAGAATTTTCAGCCTGTTCTTTGCTCAGCCGCAGGTGAATCGCACCATTCAAACATGTTTGATATTTCCACAGTTAATTTCATTGCAGCAAAATTTTTGTTTAGTCCCAAACACAGTAAATTGAGCCGCAATCTTTGACAAGCTTTCAAATCATGACGGCATCAATGATTTGAGAACGGTGCTGAAAACCTACTTGGATTTTGGTTAACTCGGTTTTATAACACCACAGTTTTTAACTTCGAAACTGTTTCTACAAATCTACTGTGGGTTTTTTATTCGTCAACTAAAAGTGGTGCAACGCCGTGCATATCACAGCAGTTTGTGTCAGTTGCCATCGAAAGCAACTGTTGGCCTACCCTAGGCCGGAGTAGAACACGGGCAACTAGCCCGATACGGCTTGGGACGAGTCGGTAGGCGTCGGGTTGCCGTCGCAAGCCGGCTTATGTCGAACAGATACAGCAGCAACTGGAGATTGTAGTCGGGAAAATCTCTTACCTGTTTTGGAATCCGCTCGGTCCGGCAACGGCGCTCCCCGATAAACTACCGTTCAAACTGGAGCCAGCAATCGCTCTGTTACTGGCCGATTAGCGATCGCTCTCATCGCGGATTATCCCGACTCGGTCGATGTGGCTTCCGCTAGCGCTAAGACTGCCAGTCATAGCCATAGACATCTCACCGATACTAGGTCCGATACTGGGGTTCGCTACCCGGTGACTGGTCGTTTCTATACTGTGAGAATCAGCTACAACAAATATAAACATTCACTCATACTAGTACTGAACTAACTTAAATGACGTCATAGGGGGATTTATATAGCAGCCACACCAGACAACATGGCTTTATCAGTTAATCCCCCTATGACATCATCAAATTATCTTTCTCTTTATGGCTAGTCTATACAAAATGTAGAAAAGTTGGCCACCTCCAATAAATCCCCCCTTTGACATCATCAAATTATCCCTTCAGATTCCTAGAAAGACAGCTGATTCCGGACCCTGCGCTATATGAAAAGTATGGTTTAAGTACTTACGGGCGTAAGGCCCCGATGGGCCACTTCCTTCGTTCTCTTCGAACTCAAATCGAACTCCGCCCGGAGTCAGTCGTCGATACGCCGCAACCACCGCTGCGACACAGCGATATCGGTACCACGCCGTAAACATACGCCAATAATATCGGTACACCGATACCAACGGCTAAACTAGCGACAACTGGCGCTACGATAACAGACGCAGTTACACCACCGGCTATTACCATATTCCTCTTGTGCTGTGGTAGGTGACCGTAACGTGTATGTAACTGAAACACAAGATAAACACATGAGAAATAGCATTTTTCATGGTAAAATTTGCGATAAAAATCTCGCGTGTGGTGGATTTAGGTTCCAATTTCTGTTTCTGACTAGCGCCATCAAGCGAGTAATTTCAGAACTTGAATTTGTCGATATCCTGTATTTCACCCGATAAGCCTTATCATATGTCCTTGTCATTACGGTTAAATCACAGTAACCACTTGATCTGGTTTATGCGCAGTGTTTAGAACTAGGATTTTGACAAATCAAATCAATAAGGATTTATTACTTCTAAGTGTTGGTTATTCAACGTCACCCTGTGAATTCAATTCGAATACAGTCTATATTCAATCCCAGTTTTTGGCTATATTCAATTATTGAAAAACTGGGATTGACTGGAATTGACTTTGTATTGAGTTTAACAGTTGTGTGGGTTTAATTTCAACATGAAGGACTTTTCAAAGGTCATAATGATATCTGTAATGAGGCATTCAATTGAATGAACACTTTGAATCCCAGTTCATCTGTTTGGTTTAAATTCCTTTAGTTCAACAATTTCCTCAAATTGACAAACTGTAGTCGGAAAGCTGACCTACCACACATATTAAGCTATCATTTTATGTCTCACGTGGTCACCCTGTGTGGTAGGCCTCACGTATAAAAGACTTTCAGTTATGTGTCCATGCGTATATGTTCTCGGAATTCAGACCAAAAATGACCTTTTGGGCACGAGGCCCTTGTGACTCGTGTGGAAATATAATAATGATCACTAAATTGAGATTCTCACAGACAGACGGCAGATGGATTCCTAATATTAGTCGATAATTTACCTTGCGTCCGACCCAGACGGGAATCCCTATGATCATCGCGGGAACTGCGATTCCAGCAACGAGTCCGATACCGACCGGAGCGCCAACTAACGTGCCGAGTTGCCACAATATCTTCTTTCGGTTCCATGGCTTTTACCCCAGAAAGTGCAGCCAGACGGACTAAAAATCAACATAATCGACTAAATTATTACTCAATTTCTAAGGACTTATAAACCTTTATCATCGATTAAACATCATTAGAACAATTCACAATCAAATCAAATTAAATCATATCAAATATTCGATATAAATAAGAGTAACTAAACGAACCTGATCTAAACATCACCTTCTTTTGAGTAGAATAAACAAAACTCTAGCGTTACGCCTACATCTGAAATAATACAAAACACTGAAAATCATTATTTCTTCATCAGATAAAAAATGAAAACAGATTCAACAAGATTCAAAATGCTTTTAGTGCCAAGAATTTTCAGTGGTACAATCTTTTTTTCATACAAGACTTAACGGTAAATTGGTTCAGACTTAGAGCAGGGAACACTATATGAATTTATTCCCACACCGTCTGAAATTACAGATTTCAAATCGAAATTTGCAGCGTGTTCGTTGCTCAGCAGCAGGTGAATCGCAACATTCAAACATGTTTGATATTTCCACAGTAAATTGAGCCGCAATCTTTGACAAGCTTTCAAATAATGATGGCATCAATGATTTGAGAACGGCGCTGAAAACCTGCTTGGATTTTGGTTAACTCGGTTTTAAAACACCACTGAAACTGGTTTGTAGAGGTCTGTGATTAGGGCCTAAGATTTATCTACCTGAATTGAGGGATCACTTGTTCACTTCATCGCCAAACAGTTATTCCTTGAACTTCCTGATGACTGCAGTTATTTAGTTGAGCATCACCCTGAAATAAACATAGAAACCTGTCAGAGAAAGCACTTTTTACTGAATGATGATGGTTTTACAGCACGCATCAGTGAATAGAGATCGCTGTAGTCAGTAACCTGTCTGTGGTTTAGTTTCACGATCGGATATTTTCACGTTGGTATAAGCCCATCCGATTATAAAAGCTTACCACCAACGATTAGGTAACTAACTAAGATTGCTGCTGCTCGTGGGGTTAAACCGGAGTGTTTTATGTCGCTCTCCATCTCAAATCACCTTCATACATCACAAGTATTCGATTCATAAGTAAATTTACTTACTGTATTTCAATGTTGAAATGGTTTGGAGACATTCTGACGCATCTTGGTTGAAAGAGAAGCTTCTAAATATTTCAAGTGAAAATTGCGATTGATTCGTCCGCCATCATTCTTAAATGGGACATACTTCACTTGGGAGGGCTAGTTCTGTAGTCCGCGCAGATCGAGGTCGACTAGGACTCAGTGGCAAGAGCGCTCCGGGCACCAACTAAAGAGTTCACGGTAGTGCCCGCGGTAAACTTTACATGCCGCTCCGAATATATGGTTGCGGGAAATACCACGAAATTCGGAATTTGAATTCCTGATGAATGCAGTTTTTTGGTAGAGCATCACCCTGAAATAAACATAAAAATCCTAAATCCAGGGTCAAATACTCCATCAGTATCGATAGTAATTAGATCTCGATCCACACTTGATATGTATCACATTTAATTGTTTCTTGAATGACGAAGTCACAAATCCACTATCCACGTACGCCACCCTCACGCTACTGCTCTACTGAACTTAACGTTAGTTTGAATATGGTCCAGAACTTCAAGGTTAACTTCAAGCTCGTGGGGTTAAACCCGATTGTTTTATGTCGCTCTCCATCTCGAATCACCTTCATACATCACGAGTGTTCGATTCATAAGTAAATTTACTTACTGTATTTCAATTTTGAAATGGTTTGAAGACATTCTGTCGCTTCTGCGTTGAAAGAGAAGTTTCTGAATATTTCAAGTGAAAATCCTCGATTGATTCGTCCGCCATGTTGAATGGTACATACTCCACACTGAGGAGGGCTAGTTCTGTAGGACCCGCAGATCGAGGTCTGCCAATGAACGCTTACAATATAAACTTAAAGGGCAGAGCGAGTTCATAGAAATCCGACCAAAAATCTGGAGTAACTTCTCCAGTAAACAATAAAATGCTGAAAAATACTAGAAATCAAAAGCTTTTTTGCCATTTTGTTGTTGCGCCTAATTCTGATCGCTAGAATACAATACGTCGAGTTCCACAAATCATGGTCGATGTTTACGTACAAACTGACGATCAAAACCCGGCAAACTCGATACAATACAAAAACCTTCCACACTCTGGAGCTCGTTCAGTCTATTCTGGACGCCGTCCTAAACCGTCTCCGGGTGTAAAACTGCAGAGCTTCATCACCCGTAACAGAACCTGTCTTCTTTACATAAATATCATCATAATGATATAAACTATCAATAACGTGTTTTATTCCTGTCTGATATAGCTATTTAAATCTGAAACTACATTTCAAATGTCAAATGTCCTTTAAAAGATCAAAATCAAGATGGCGGCTTTTTCAAGTAAAACCTCGAAATTAAAAAACAATTTCTACAGTAATAAACATCTGTATTGTCTATATGTGTGACGCGCGTTGTTGTACAAGGACAGCTGGTGACTGATAATAGTAACCGTTTTGTTGACAGACGACTGTATTATCTGTAATTGACTTGAATTAATGACACTGATCAAATTTGAATTCCTCCATCTTCACTAGTTGTATACGGTATCGACTGTTTCACTGTTTGATTCACCGTAGATGATGTTCGGGAATCCACGCTTTGAAAATACGAACATTTCCCCCTATCACGTAGTTATGTGATTCAATGTCAGTTAGAGCAAATTAAGATTACGAAATTGACACTTATAGGGCCCAGGTTTTGGACTACATGTTTACCAGATTTAGTTAACCTTTTGAATATCAGACTGACTGTACATATAATCAGCCCACGATAAACCAGGTACCACTATAATAAATACGTGTATTTTGAACATAAGATGTAGAACACCAGAAGATCTCAATCTCTCTAGTCAATCTGAAAATTATTTCATTTCATCTTCCATTTCTCCTTTTCTATTAGTATTTTTTAAAGCATCGATTATCAAATATTCTAAAAAGTAAGTTCCGCCATTTATATTGAAAATTATAAACCCAACAATCATTTTCTTTAATAATGTTTAATTGAACAACTTAATTGTAACGTACAAAATCAACTCGAGGATTTTTTGTAATAAATAAAACCTTAAGTGAATATTTCAATCGCTTTATGTTTACGTCATACGGTCTGCTTCTGTTTTCTGTTTTATCTGGTCTGTAATCTGTCGAAAAGCTATCATTTTCCTGATAACAACAATTTCTAATCAAGGCCCCATTGCCGCCAATAATTAATTACCCCTTTTCCACCAAAATGGCATTTAGGAGACGACAGGAATCATGAAATAGCCCCAAACAAAGGCAAAATAGTCGACAAAATAAGCCCAAATAATAGGCAACAACACTAGACCTGGCTCGCCAACCCTAACCTAGATCGGCCGTAACCCTAACCCTAGCGGGACTCGAACCTGCGACCAACAGCATGCCAGACGAGCATGTTAACCACTAGACCATACACCGGTAACGTAACGATAAACGCGGACTGTAAGTTTGTCTGGTCATTGTGTTAACCAGTGACCAGTCAGGTGTGGTGACCAGTGACCAGTCAGGTGTGGTGACCAGTGACCAGTCAGGTTCGGTGACTGGTGACCAGTCAGGTGTGGTGACTCTTCACTGACTACCCGCTATTATTCTCTGATTACAACAGTTTCTAATCAGACCTGATCTAAATTGCCGCCGCCAGTAATGAATTAAAGCCTTTCTCTTCTATCAACGCTATCAAAATTTACCAGCTGAATTTGTTCTATTTTGACAATATTGATGTATTTAACTGATACAGAGACAGAATTAGGCTAAGGGTCACAATCGACTCGTAAGCCCACATCAGGTAGAGTAAGAAATATCAGAATCTTCGGTGTTAAAATCTCGCAGTATATCACGTGGTTTATTTCAGGAATTCTAATATCGGGCGCAGTTTATATGATTTCAGCGATCAATATTTATTCCTACCTTACAGATTCTGCGACTCATGTGTGTGTATGTATGAATTCAGTGAGGATCCTTAAAGTCAATTTAAACCCTTCAGTTTCAGAAACGTTTTATATTAATCCTGAATGCGATTCCAATTCGAATGATTTCTGAAAAAAACAATTAGAAATTGAAAAGATCAGACGCCAATATTATAGATAAAATACCTTTTTGAATTCATGTTAAATGAGCCCACCGAAGATTCATACAATTCAGATATATTAAAGATTGATTTTTTTAAATATCAATTACACTATTTCTTTTAATAAAATACACTATATCTCTTAATTACTTTTCGTCAATGCTTTTCCTATTTTTTTGTTTTGGTTTTGTTTAGCACGAATACGGTTAATAAATCCTTTTTCCGCCGGAAGAGAAGTCATATAGGCTAAACGAATTGGTTTATTTCACTCGTCAAAAATTTGACCATATGAGACACTTAAATACAACAATAAATGAGTTGAGAGCTATAAATGTTTATTTAAAATATTAGAAATATTTCGGGTGGTTGCTACCACCCTTTCCCGGTCTAAACATTTTTTTCCAATGTTGGTTTTCCATAGACAAGTGGCTGTTTTTATCTACTATTTTTTTCCATTTTTAGACTTAGGAACCACCCGAAATATTTCTAATAATTTTTAAAATCTTTTTAGCTATCAATTATTTTGGCCATAGCTGTGTTTGATCTAGGTTATTTTCTAAATCTCTCATACGTTTCTTATGACTTGTAGCTTATATATAGCATTGAAAATACAATTGTGACTTTTTGGGCTGGGCACCAATTTATATGTTATATGTTAATCTAATTATATGTGTATGCCACATTAATAAATAAATAAATAATAGAACAATATTAAGAAAAAAAGATTCATTTATGTGGGTTTGATTTTACACTTATCGTTTTATCACGGATATTGTGAGCTACAACTGATTCATATCATTTCACAAATCTTAAGATCTCTGTTATATATGCCATAGCTCAATAAGGGGGTCGGTTTTTTTATTTTAAATTTTTTAGTCTGTGAGATGCAATTTAATCACATTTGGCATAAAAATCTATCCATCAACTATATATGGTATTTTGACTCGTTAAAGGAAATATCAGTCATCATCAAATATCATACCATGGTGGCTGATAATAAGGGCAATTAAAATATTTCTTCACAAAAAACTATTTCGTTTTGAAAAAAATAGATTTCCATCAAAATATATTCACAAGTGAAAATAATTCCGCTATAAAAAATAAACCGCATTGAAAATATATTAGCACCTTAAAAAATCGTTATAAGAAATACTCGCCTTCATACAAAAGCGAAGAGAGGAGATTATTTTTTAAGTCGTCAAACCTTGTGAGAGTAAAGTCTTAGTCGGGACAATCATCATGTGAAATCATAATGATGACTAAACCATTGAATTCTAATAAGCGATCAGTGTTGGAATAAGATTGGCAATGTTCATTTCATATGGAAATTGATATTGTGTAAGTAATAAAAAAACAAACTCAGTGCAAATATGAAAGTATAGATTATATATAGGCGTACATGTTAGGAAAGTGAATGAGGCTTATCTCCCTTTACAGGCCGCGTCAACGCTTTATAAGATTGTATGAATTCTTTTTTAACGACACACATTTGGAACGAGTTTTATCAAGTGAACATGAGAATTCATTGTGTATATTAACATTATCATGATACGTCAAATTTAAGAAGGTTTTACAATCGAATTGAATGAATGCGCAGTTGCTAAATAATATATTATTAATGGAGAACATTATGAAAAGTTATTAAGTAAAAGCACTGTTACTTAAATAAATACGTCAAACTTAAGAGGATTTTACATACAAATTAATCAAATCAAAGTAGAGCCATTCTTTGTTAGATGTTAAAAATGTAATCAAAATGTATTACCAAGTTTGTTCTCTGGTGTTATTTTGATGTGAAATTGACTAAATTAAAAAGTTAGTAATGATAGACCGGGACATGTTTTCCTACCTTACAAAAATGGGACATTTTTTTCCGGGACACCGATAAACAATGCTATAACGTACAGAAATAGGTCAATCATGTGACTGATATTGTTTGACCAATAGTAACAGCTTTTCTTCAAGAAATAAAGATATAAAAATGGTTATAAATTGATGAAAGGAATTCATGGAAAATATCACGTACTGTGAAAACAACCGGTTCAAACTGGTGACTGGTGACCGTAATTAAATTCAATCGTCAAAAAGATATAAACGTAAAACGTCTTAAGGTCAGTGTAGAAAGTTATCAAAATCAGTTGTTTATGAGCTGAGATATCGCAGTTTAAACACAGATAAAAAAGCCGCTTGAACTGTGGTCGGTGTCAAAGTCACGCGAATTTGAGGTGTTTGGGCAGTTGGGTACACTAGGATGATCTCTGTGGAGACAACCACTGCCAGGGCTGGTTGAAGGCAGAAAGGTGACAATTTCTGATGGTGTTTATTTCAGCCCGTCTGTTGCAATGGCTTTGCACTAAAATAAAATGCTACCGGCGGAATTTCGCGGAATTTCGCGGAATTTCGCAAAGCTGCTATTAAAACAGTTGAAAGAAGTTTAATTCATCTTTAGCTAGGCTTTAAATCTTCCGACAATAGTTTGGCCCTAAATCGATAACATCGATTAATGAGACGCATTTTATACAATTCTTAAAATTAGCAAAAATATCAGTCTTTTCACTGCGAGTGGTTTTTATCATGTGACATGTACATGTCATATATGTTGACGCACCTGTCATCAATGAACACGTATCTAACCGAACCATCAGAATCAAACGTTGGTTAGGTTAAAATGGCCCAGGTTCCACATAAAAACTTATTGGTTTAAGTGAGACATGTTAGACTTAATACAACAAGAAAATCTAGGGCCTAAATTACGTGCAAACTATAACCGAGACATCAATAGTTGCTGCATCTGTACCGGGCAACAGAGGTCTCAACATTCGAATTCTCTTGGTCGTATGCGCATCATTTCAATATCATATATTTAACCGTCCTCGCAATCAAACCCTGGCAAGCGAGGATGATATTTAACACAATAAAAAGCAGTTATAATAGACCAGTATATACCAGCTGATTTAAAGACTCTTAAATCTGTTCAGCATGTTTATGGATTGAAATCAAAATTCTAAAAATGTTAACTTAACCAAAAATGTGTATGTCTGAACCTACATCAGGCGCTAGGTCCTGTTTGAGTCCTGATTATGTATAGTACAGATGGTCATTAGCTGAATTTATTGTTTAACATATATATTCCTTAGAATGAGCGACAAAATTATATATGAAACCATTAAAAAGTACAATCAGGTCAATTCAATTGTTTACTGAAATCTGTCGTTCAGCTCAATGAGTCAAATACTCTTATCAGAATGCATAGAACTTTATCATTTTTATGTCACAAGCAACGTCTCGATTTTAAAGAGGTGATATAAGCTTTGCATTGATCACAGATTGAACTTTAAAATTTAAAAAAACCTTTATACAAAGTTTATATCTAATCTGGACCGAATTCCACGGTTCTTAAAATTTATATGTGACTGTTTAGTGAAACAGTAATATCTCCATAGAATCTCAATCCTGACCAAGAACATGAGAACTTTTCAATAATATCAGTTTATTTATTTACAAGACCAACCGCGCAAACATCAAACACAGGTTCAAATCTCAACCAATGAAAATACTGCCTCAAATCACAAGGAGTTCGAATAAACAGAAAACCCGTGATTTTATTCACTTTTAATTATTAGTATTTTATACAGCGCTATCTGAATCTAGCTACATTGATAACTTACGATATTATTTTAGGTTTATTTGATCGGACATCTTCAAAGCTTTGTTTATCAAAGTCGATCTGGAGTCTGAGTGAAATGTGGTCACTTAAAATATACTCAAATAACACATGATGCCTTTGTCACAAGACTCTCAAACTATATACCCTGGGCCGTGACTTGAAATTGAACTCTTACTCGGAACAATTTCTTTGAGATTGTTGTTTTCAGGACCTAAAAATTGATTTCATTGGACGCTGAAATCTAGTTGATTACACAAATATTTCTTAATGTTACGACCAATCGTGTGGCCCGAAACGACAGCGGTTTTCTACGGGGTCTAAAAATAATCAGTGTCTTATTCTAATCGAACGACGTAATGTCAGGTAATGTACGGGGTTCACAGGACACGTGAAGATTATTACCTCATATCTAAAAATACGATATATCACGTGACGGGAGTGCGGTGAAATATTGGTCGGTGAAATCTCAATTTGATCGCAGTTCAGTGTTTTACCCAATGCGCAGTAGTTTCTACGGACATTTTTCATACAGTTTTGTCACAAACCAAGAGGTACGTTGTTTTAAATATTGTAGTCATTTTCGGGAATTGTGTTTGAACAGAACGTGATTCTGATTAGGGGAAGGGAGTAGTTTTTATAAAAATACACACAGAATGAGACATCAGGGAGAATCAGGTAAAAACAAAGACCTGCGTCTTGTTTGATATCCGCTATTTACCACTAGAAATCGCGTGGTAGACACAACTAGAACACAACTAACGACAGTTTGATATCCGCTATTTACCACTAGAAATCGCGTGGTAGACACAACTAGAACACAACTAACGACAGTTTGATATCCGCTATTTACCACTAGAAATCGCGTGTCAGACACAACTAGAACACAACTAACGACAGTTTGATATCCGCTATTTACCACTAGAAATCGCGTGGTAGACACAACTAGAACACAACTAACGACAGTTTGATATCCGCTATTTACCACTAGAAATCGCGTGTCAGACACAACTAGAACACAATTAACGACAGTTTGATATCCGCTATTTACCACTAGAAATCGCGTGTCAGACACAACTAGAACACAACTAACGACAGTTTGATATCCGCTATTTACCACTAGAAATCGCGTGGTAGACACAACTAGAACACAACTAACGACAGTTTGATATCCGCTATTTACCACTAGAAATCGCGTGTCAGACACAACTAGAACACAACTAACGACAGTTTGATATCCGCTATTTACCACTAGAAATCGCGTGTCAGACACAACTAGAACACAACTAACGACAGTTTGATATCCGCTATTTACCACTAGAAATCGCGTGGTAGACACAACTAGAACACAACTAACGACAGTTTGATATCCGCTATTTACCACTAGAAATCGCGTGTCAGACACAACTAGAACACAACTAACGACAGTTTGATATCCGCTATTTACCACTAGAAATCGCGTGGTAGACACAACTAGAACACAACTAACGACAGTTTGATATCCGCTATTTACCACTAGAAATCGCGTGGTAGACACAACTAGAACACAACTAACGACAGTTTGATATCCGCTATTTACCACTAGAAATCGCGTGTCAGACACAACTAGAACACAACTAACGACAGTTTGATATCCGCTATTTACCACTAGAAATCGCGTGGTAGACACAACTAGAACACAACTAACGACAGTTTGATATCCGCTATTTACCACTAGAAATCGCGTGTCAGACACAACTAGAACACAACTAACGACAGTTTGATATCCGCTATTTACCACTAGAAATCGCGTGTCAGACACAACTAGAACACAACTAACGACAGTTTGATATCCGCTATTTACCACTAGAAATCGCGTGGTAGACACAACTAGAACACAACTAACGACAGTTTGATATCCGCTATTTACCACTAGAAATCGCGTGGTAG
Source organism: Tubulanus polymorphus (assembly GCF_964204645.1). Classification (NCBI taxonomy): domain Eukaryota; kingdom Metazoa; phylum Nemertea; class Palaeonemertea; order Tubulaniformes; family Tubulanidae; genus Tubulanus; species Tubulanus polymorphus. The sequence continues at coordinate 100,607 of NC_134032.1, forward strand.
ACACAACTAGAACACAACTAACGACAGTTTGATATCCGCTATTTACCACTAGAAATCGCGTGTCAGACACAACTAGAACACAACTAACGACAGTTTGATATCCGCTATTTACCACTAGAAATCGCGTGTCAGACACAACTAGAACACAACTAACGACAGTTTGATATCCGCTATTTACCACTAGAAATCGCGTGGTAGACACAACTAGAACACAACTAACGACAGTTTGATATCCGCTATTTACCACTAGAAATCGCGTGGTAGACACAACTAGAACACAACTAACGACAGTTTGATATCCGCTATTTACCACTAGAAATCGCGTGGTAGACACAACTAGAACACAACTAACGACAGTTTGATATCCGCTATTTACCACTAGAAATCGCGTGTCAGACACAACTAGAACACAACTAACGACAGTTTGGGCTGAAACTGATACAAAATTCACAATTACAGATTTCAGACTTTTATCGTTTTTGATGGAACTTTATATTGCTATACAAATTCATGTAACAAAAAACTCTAACTCTAAATCGATAACATCTAATTAGGTCAGAAAAAATGTGCTGCACTTGTTGAGATGAAATGACAGAATTCTAAATTTTGTTTTTCAGTAAACGTTACAATGGCGGAGAGTAATCCAGGAATAAATGCAGAAAATGTTCGCGATGACGAGGAGCAAACCGTCGATAGACCTGCTGAGAATCTCGGTAATTATAGATTTTAACCATCGGAGTTCAGTTCAGTACAGAATGATGTGACTTGAGTCTAAATGTGATCTCGTATATAAATCCGGTGTAAAGTTTTGAGGCGAAAGTAATATATTGTCTTTAAAGATTCTGAGTACCAAAATGGACCCACCAACCCGATTGGTTTAAATCTTTGACTAATACTGTCAGGGTCTGGTTCTATAATCGGTATTTTGAATTATGGTCTCTTATCAGATCTGGTGACACAGTTTGTTTATCAGTCTCGAGTAGGAATAAAAATAGATTAACAGTATAAATACTGTTAACAGTAAAATAAGACCGCCGGGTGAAAGTTACCGTGATCAGATACTATCACGTTTCAATCCTAACCCTATAATTCAAAATGGGCCTGGGCCCAATTTGGCCCGACCAAAAACGTCGGACCAGGTGCGGGTCAACTGGTTCCGGTAGTGACTCACTTCGCTTTGTTTAGTATCAAGTTAGAGGTTTGCGTGTGAATGCAATCTCTAAGGCCAATTTGACTCGAACCTGATCCGTACCAATTTTGCCGCCCGGGTCAAATCGTCTCCCCGTGATCGCGGCTATAGTCGTTAGTATCGAGTTGCACAATATCAGATATAATTGATATTAGGTGGAGGATTGCTACATGTAGGAGTGAACTCATCATGGGTTAGTTGAGTTCAGACATAGGATTCAATGACTCTCCAATGTAGCAATCCTGTAATGAAATGAAATGTAAGTTAATCAAATTTCTGAACTCATTAATACCGATTTTAATTGTTTTAAGCCCGATGAAAAATATATGATGTCATTATTTTGAAGGCTTAATGTTTTATTAACATTGTCAGTAGTTCTCATAAATTTTCCTCGGCCATTTTTTTCCTACATTCCATTATCCTTTATCAGTAGCGGAAACAAAGAAAACTTCAGTCTGAATATGAGTAGAGGCTGATTGTGTAAATACTGGACACAACAATTAGGTCAGGAAAAATGTGCTGCACTTGTTGAGATAAAATGACTGAATTCTAAATCCTGTTTTTCAGTTCGTGGTACTATGGCACAGAGTAATCCAGGAATAAATGCAGACAATTCTAAAATGCGTAAAAGCGGTGACAATAATACGATGACAGTGACTCAAATTATCCCTGCAGTTACTCAAGCCAGCAACAGACCTGCTGAGAATCTCGGTAATTATAGATTTTAACCATCAAAGTTCAGTTCAGTACAGAATGAGTATATGGCTAGCGAGACTGGTAATATTTGTGGCTAGAATGTGTTTCATGTAGTTTATGTCTTATTATTAACAGGCGAATACTGCTCACAAATTCATACATTTCATTATTGTTATTATTGAGATCTCTTGGGTTGCTACACTTGTATTATAGTAAGCTTTTATCATTGTTATCTGGTCTTCTGCATGTGATATGTACTAATTTACAATTTGGCCAACCAGCATATTTCTTTCAGGAAAACTGTGCTGCACTTGTTGAGATAAAATGACTGAATTCTAAATTCTGTTTTTCAGTAAACGTTACTATGGCGGCGAGTAATCCAGGAATAAATGCAGATAATTCTAATTTAAGTATAAGCGGTGACAATAATACAGTGAATCAAAATATCCACGTAGTTACTCAAGCCAGCAACAGACCTGCTGAGAATCTCGGTAATTATAGATTTTAACCATCAGAGTTCAGTTCAGTACAGAATGATGTGACTTGAGTCTAAATGTGATCTCGTATATAAATCCGGTGTAAAGTTTTGAGGCGAAAGTAATATATTGTCTTTAAAGATTCTGAGTACCAAAATGGACCCACCAACCTGATTGTTTTAAATCTTTGACTAATACTGTCAGGGTCTGGTTCTATAATCGGTATTTTGAATTATGGTCTCTTATCACATCTGGTGACACAGTTTGTTTATCAGTCTCGAGTAGGAATAAAAACAGATTAACAGTATAAATACTGTTAACAGTAAAATAAGACCGCCGGGTGAAAGTTACCGTGATCAGATACTATCACGTTTCAATCCTAACCCTATAATTCAAAATGGGCCTGGGCCCAATTTGGCCCGACCAAAAACGTCGGACCAGGTGCGGGTCAACTGGTTCCGGTAGTGAGTCACTTCGCTTTGTTTAGTATCAAGTGAGAGGTTTGCGTGTGAAGGCCAGTTTGTGGTGCTTTGGTACAGAGTAATGTAAATAAAGTGAATGTAAATGAATCAATGGTTCAAATGGGTGGCAATAATACGATGAATTTTTACCTTGGAGATACACAAACTATCGACAGACCTGCTGAGAATCTCGGTAATTATAGATTTCTACCATCAGAACTCGTGCTTGAGTCCAAATGTGATCCTAAATCATAAGACGGGTCCGAAGTCTTTGACCATGTCTCTAAAGATCGTTCTAAATCTTTAACTAAAATGATAGAAAATTATTTCAAGACATTCTATCCACCAGGTGGCGTACGATTGTTTAAGCCCAGTTGGGACTTTAGTCCCAGTTGGCTGTTGATTTCACTTTTTGCCCGTTCGTCCGTAGATGGAATCCAGTTATTTCGGATTGTCCCTGTTCACGATCAAGATGGCTGACAGGCAGCCAGTTCATACATATTTATTGCTATTGGAAGAACTTGTGACTGACACCTACTCAAAATCTAGTAAACTTACGATCAGTTTTTATAGCCACATTTCAGGCATGAATTCCTCGATTGTTAAACATTAAAAATTATATCTCAGCAACAAATTTAGTTTATGGACGACAAAATAAAATTGATAATATTACTGTAATTAATCAAATATTATTAAATGAAACATATTTAATTACTGAACTAATAGATACTTTCCATAATGGCTCCAGAAATCCTAAAATATTCAATACAGTTTTAGATTATAAAGGTAATTTAGATGAAAAAATAATGAATATTCTTGAAACTCCTTTTAAAGAAAGAAATGATGATTTAATACTTTCTAAAGGTTACAATGATTTGATTAACTTGAGAATTGAAAAACGAAAATAACATAATTTCAATCTTAATAATAAACAGATTACTTATAATGAAAATTCATCAAATATTGGAATTGGAATGACTTTAATCAATATCCTTTATCTTTTATAAGTATATATATCTCCACAGCGCACATCAGCATAAGAAAAAGTTAAAATTTGGTCGATCGGACTCAATATGGCCGTCCTGAGACCTTTTTGTACCTATTTTTGGTCTAAATTCCGAGACCTGTAGCTTCCTAATTGTTTGGTATTTTCTGTTGAAATTTGTGATGGGTATTTTTTTGGAAAGGGGATTTCCTGACACATCAGACAGGTTTTTTTCATCATTCAATTTTAACGTAATTTCTTGCACACATATGAAAAGAGGTGTTTTGGGGGAAAATGTCATTTTCACATAGTGGGTAAGTGATTTTAACTTAGTCTTGATATTTGGTCGTTATCAGCATTGTCATAGGACATGGAATTTCGGTCTTTTGTTCAAGCCACCAGGAGAATTAAATATTGAATTGAATAAAATTTTCCATTTATATTGGTAACTCTGCATATTTTGTAAACGCGATCAATGAATTGATTTAAAAGTTGATTTGCTTAAATCAACTCGTTGATATCAGGACCTATAAGTTTTTTTCAGTGAGCGCTCAAATAAAAGCTGTTTTCGAACAAGCTGGAACAAATATTTTCTTTTAGCTAATTTTTCTCAATCGACCGGAAATTTTGAGACCAAATCAGCGAGCATAGAAATTTTAACGACGCCAGTCGCAGCAAGTCGCACATGTTCTACTTACTGCGACGCGATCGTCGCAATAAACCTACGGCTACGCCCTCTCGTGACTGGGAGATGCGCGATTTTATCCAGTAATACTGGGATTCGAACCCACAATAGTTGTGAGATGCGTTTTGAAATAATTTTTTTTGAAGGATTCGTAGAATTTCTTATCGAGAATTTAATCTCTTTCATTTGTTTTCAAGCTGCTTTGACCATAAAGACCAGTTATTTTAGCTCTAAGTCAATGACTATTACTAAATAGCTGTGTTGAAACCCAATTTTCCCTAATAGGCCAGAATTCGAAACTTTTTATCTTTGCGTGGTTTGGTTCCAATTTTAGTTACCACGTGACAATCGCAAGTACGATCCTATCTTTATATCAGGAAATTTCACAATTTTACCGGCCCCTGCTTTATTGAAATCAATAACTATGGAAATAAGGGTACTTAGCCATTTGAAAAAAATGGCAAATAAAGATATATAGGCAGTTCTAGTAAAACAAGGACAGACTTCGGGGTTGGGAATCGGTAGTCCAGACCCTGCCTTCAAAATTGAACAATGAAAATGTAGATTAAGATTTGTAAGAATTATGAACTTTTGAATGAGATGAGCAAAAATTCAAGTTGAATTATCGGGAAGAGGATATGAATGTTTATAACTTCACCAGCGCGCATTGTTGCTTTAAATTTATGAATGAGTGATATCATAGAAAAGTTAATTATCAGCTGAGTTCATCGATATTTTTACCTTATTTCTATCTTAATCCAATCCAGAGATATGAACGAAATAAGAAAATTAAACTGAGGAAAAAATTGGGACAAGAATTCAACAATGCGGACCCGGTGGGTACCCAAAAATGGCGCCTGGCAACTGTAAAAAGACTTATCGCGTCGCAACCGACTTACACCCGGCTTAAAATATCTCAAACTGATTTCATTTTTGTGGTCGGGTCGCGTAGCAACGCCGACCACGATGTTTTAGTGGTTCGACTTCATTTTCCCATTTTTTCTGTTATTTGACACAAGATACGTAGCTTTGTAATTAGTTCAGGGAAATTTGTTGCACTTTCCTGGGTTTATTGAAAGAACGAATGAATTTATTTCTAAAAGAAGAAATCGAAGGAATTCTGTAAAATAATAATTATTTTCCCGCCTGATGTCATATCGGGATATCCCTTGTCTTTTGCGCACCGATATGGCTGATCGACCTTTCTAAAAAAGTAATTCATACTCGTTGAAGTGTGCCGCTACTTATTGTATTGTATATCCCAGGCCTAGAAACAATTTCTTGATGAAATCTAAATTAACAAAGTATATTTGGTTTACCTGCGCAAGGACTTAAAACCAGCACTTCTTATGCGCGTAAGCAGCTAACATTTGTGTTTAGAAAACCATAGTTCATCGTGTATCACGTGACTAATACAGTTTTCCGATCCTCATTTCAAAAGTTAAGAACTAAATGAAATGAATTGTTGTCATCTGATTAACTCAAACTGAAATTCTGAGAAAGATGAGAAAGATTAATAAACATCTTGTCCTGTGCTGAAAATTGCATGTTGATGCGCGGCGTAGTTTGCAGTATTTACTGCGGAGCTGTGATGATAGCGCCCTTGTTTTAGTAACACGTGAAGTTCACCAAAATCAATGAAGCCGTTTATCTTTAGATTAAGTATAATTTTAAAAAAAGGTGAAAAAGCCGACTTTTTTAAAGGTGACTTTTTGGAAATGTTTTCCTCGTGTAGATTGAAAATAAAGGATTTTTCCACTCGTGTAGATGGGACCTTGAATGTCTCTGATCGAACTTGTTGCTAATCCGACCCCACAGAAAGATTCTTTCTGGTGCATATTTTGTCACCGCAATCAATTGCAAAGTTTTAGCTCATGACATGATGTATGATTGTGGTGAGTTTCAGGTTCGTTGGTTTTTGTTTAAGGTCACTAGGGGGCGTTGAATAGCAGAATAACTCATTAGTTCCTTGGTACCTAGGCATATTTTGTAACTGCGGTCAATTGTACAATTTAAGCTCATGACATTTTCTATGATTCTATGATTTTCAGGCAAAATCAGCCGCCATAGAAATTCTAAAAAAATCTCAAACTGGTTTTATTTTTACAGATGTTGATCAAGTTCAGAAGAACCTGAAAGAAACGTATAAACGAATGATCGATGATGAAAATTACAAAGAGGTTTCGTGGAGCGATGAATTCGTCAATTTCAACGACTTCTTCGCCCAAGAACACGCGAAAATTCGAGCCCAAAAACGAAACCCGAAGAAAAATGAAGGAAGTGAGGAGCAGCCAGTTATTTTACCCGATCATTTCGAGAAGCTTTTCACTTATAAAGAGAGTGATGTGAAACCCGTGTGCCTCGTAGGTGAACCCGGTATGGGTAAAACAACTCAGATTGTTAATCAAGTGTTGTCATGGGAGCGATCACCGTTTCTGAAAAGATTTCCTATGTTATTCTATATACCGTTAAATGAACTGCCCGCTGATAACGCGTGTATTTATAAGTACATTTACAAAAATCTTTTGAGTCGAGAAATCAGAAAGGTTCTGCCGATTGATAGTTTTAAAGAATTCGTTGAGGAAAATGCAGAAAAATCGATATTTTTTCTAGACGGCTTCGACGAGTTGAAAAACGATAAAGCGAAAATAGACATCGTACACGTGACCAATAAATTACCGAAAGCGCATATCGTCATAACAACACGTGAGTCCGGGGGCAGCATGATCGTCACTGATCCCAAATTCACCGTTGTATCGATATCCGGCTTCAAACAGGAAGAAGTCATCGATATTCTGGAGAGAAAATTCCCCGAGTGCAATCCATATCAGCTATTCTACAGGCTTAAAGCCGCAGCGCCACCTATATTTAAAAGTATCTACTACAACCCGCTGATACTACATATGTTTTGTTTTCTGTATATGGACGAGGAAGAAATTACGATACCATCAAAACTCACCGATATCTACATCGATTTGACATGTTTTCTAATCAGTAAACGCGAGGGCCTCGAGTTGTCGAAGGAATGTTTTTTCCGCAATATCGGAAATTCTGAAGCGCTTAAAGAAATTTGTCAAGTCGCGTATGAGACGCTCATCGAGCATCAAAACAGCTTCACCGAAAGTCGTCTTGAACTCGACGAATCGAAAAGGACGGCTTTGACGTGCAAAGAGATGTCGCCGCGACGGAAATCAGACCGCTCCGTCCAGCTACGGTTCATACACAAATCTGTGCACGAATTTCTGGCGGCGGTACACTCGGTCGTGCAATTCAACAACAGTAATGAAATACCCTGGAAAACACCCTGGAATAAATGCGCGTTTGAACAACTACCGGACGAACTTGTGAAATATGGTGAATTATACCCGAGATTCATGGCAGGGCTGCTGTATCGTTACAAGTTTAACCGCGGCCTCGGTGAACTTTTCAAGACTTTAATAGATGAACATTTAAAAGCAGTCACAATAATGGATGAGTACGAGCCCTTGGTTACGGTTACTAGGGAATCGGCAGATATGCCGCTCATCCCCGATTACGAACGCTACATCGAACTCCGATCCGAAAGAACTGTTTTATCTCATCAGTTATCTGATCAGTTGTTAATCTGCATGGATGAAGCCGACTGGCCGGACGACGCCATTAGTGAAATAGTTCCCTACATGCAGAAAATGTTGTCCGTATCTGCATATGGCAGATCGTGGATAAACATGCTCGCAAAAATACTCGAACACAAACAATGTCAGATCGAGCTAGTTTACATACTGGGTATTCACGAACTGGAACCCGACGAATACCGCGTATTAGAAACAGCCATAGCGAGTAACACTAGTCTTCACGGTATGATAATAGATGCAGACTGGTCAGCAAAACCCGATCAGTACTTGACTATGTGTAAGAAGAGCAACAGTATAAATTGGTTTGTGCGGCTAGGGGGAATCCACACTGGTGAATGTTACAAGAAACTCAATAATGAATGGATTATTACAAGTCACGTGATTGAATCTGAAGCTGACGCGCGGTTGATCAGTGGTGATACTAACACACACAATACAGTGGAGAGTCTGATTATTGATGTTAGTGCGGAAAGTTTAGGTAATATTTTAGTCAATATTCACAAATCGTATCCACCCATAAAACATCTATATCTCAGATCTCTGCTACGGCAGGAATATCAGCTCGATAGAAATACAATCAGAGGGCTGATAAACATCATTCCGAGTTTGAAAACCTTATGTCTTGGTGGAGTAATATTCGATAAAGATTTGATCGGTTCGGAGGAATTGAATGATTTTAACAACACATTAAAATCGTCAGACATCGAAACAATTCGGCTCGGACGGCAAGGACTGGACGAACTAACGACAGATGAATGTGCAGCAATGAGTGATAGTGTCGGTTCAATGCAGAAACTAAAACGTCTTGGCATTTACGGATTTAATTTACCAATACACCGCGTTCTAGGTCACCTGCCGCGGCTGACTGTATTAGAAATAAAGTTGCAGTCAGAAGCTGATGTTGACGCACTTGTTCGGTATCTATCAACAGATGCGGTAAATCAGCTGATACAAGTCCGTATTGATAGCTGTCTCGATAGACCGGAACAGAACAATCGTATCTTTAAACAACTAAAACACGTCTCATCAATTCGTTATTTAAAGTTCTACAGTTCACTCCGAGCGCGGATTAATACACAGCACGATATCGATTTATTCGTCAAATCAATCGTCGAATTAATCAATAATCTTCCGCATCTTTCTGACCTGTGTATCGACTGCAGGAGCACCGACCGCGATACGACGAGAGATTACATCATATCAGAACTTAAAAAACTCAATAAAAGAGTGAGAGTAGGAATAGAGATATAGTAAATAAATCAAGAATTTATTCAATCAAGTTAAAAAAACCCGAGGATTCGATCTCGCACAAGATATCGTCAAGTGTGAGATATGGACTAATTATTACTTCATGTATCTTTTCAATTTTTGTTCTCTTCTTACTGATTTTAATCGTTTCACCATTTTTATCTTGCTCGCTGTAGTCAATTGTTTATATAATTGTGTATTTCGTGTCTATTTTATTGTTAACCAATGTTTATTCACTGTACGGGACAGAGAAGGTCTCAACCTAGCTATCCAAGACCAATCTTTGGGCATTTTTGGGTAGAGCTTGGCACCCGGGCTTAAATGAAAGGTGAGACTCCCCCCACCCCCTGAAACACCTGTCTGCCACTATGTGATTTTTCACTTTCGACCTATAGGGGGCGCTAAATACGAGGTATTCGTTAGGAAGGAAAATCGTCAAATATATTGCAAATTAACCTTAAAAGGTTGTTAACCTTTTGCGCGTCAGCAGAGTATGGTTTCATATATATATATACGCTTATACATGTTTTGTCAAACCCAGGAATCCAACGTTTAAAATCATATATTGTTGGCTGCTGCCTAGCAACCTAATGTGGGCGCTGTTCACAGGGCTGAAAATTTCTGTTAATGCAAAGACACGGGAATTATATTAATCAGTTTTAGTTAACTAAATAATAACATAATTCATTTATTGCCCGTGTTTCACATGACGAATCATAATGACCATCATTGTTGAAACGTCGTTGCTATGACACCATAGATTTAGATTCAATTAATGGATAAATGGATAACCGACTTTCCTGTTGCTGTGGGACATCATCATCAAACAAACTCCGTTACCATGGAAGCACATACTGTTAAAGGTTGTACTCCAACATTGTTGACTGTCTCCATGGTAACCAAGGCGGAAAATGCCTATGAAATTATTTTGGTTACAGTCCGATCTCGAGTTGTCGCAGAAAAGTGATACTGGTATCGATTGCTATGTTTTCCGGGTCGCTCTACCCGTTTTTGGGCAGAGAAAAAAGCTACAACTTAAATAAAATGAAAATCTAGTAGTCCGACCACTAATAAATAGTTCTGGAATCATCATATCCCATATAAATCCATTGTATTTTGATGAAATGATCATGACTTCATTTGCAGCTAATGATTCAAATTTAGGTTTGCTCAAAATATCCTTGGAAACGACAATAAGGCAAAAAAAAATTGATACCTTGTTTCTCCGCTCTGCTGAGCTTAAATGTTGACCCGGCCAGCCGCCTATCTACCCTATACATTACTTTTTTAAAATCGTGATCAATTTTACCATAACAGACCCGGCCGCTATAGAAATGAACTGTTTATAAATTTTATATTTTAAAAAAATGACCCGGCCGCTATGGAGAAACAAGGCATCTTTTTGTTTAGCCTAATGGGTGTTGTTTTAAAATCATGTCTCAGATCTTTGCCATGGATGAAGCAATGCAGCTGAATGGAGTCAGTTAAGAGGAAAAGGGTGTTTGATGGTGAAGAGTGTTGTTTGTTTTGTGAAAAGAAGGGTACGGAAAAGTTGTTACTTGGAAAAGATGGTGCCCTTAAGCCCAATATATTCTGCTGAAAATAAAGACTGTGTCATCTAGTTTATACAGATTGTTGTGTGGTGTTTATTTGGAGCTGGGCATTTTTCATTGTGAGGAGATAGGACTGGGCCCGGTCTAATCTTACACAAGTTTCCATTTCTATATGGACTGGGCCCGGTCTAAGAGACGGGTCGCGACTAAGAGACGACTCAACTGTGATCCGGGTCGCGACTAAGAGACGACACAACTGTGATCCGGGTCGCGACTGAGAGATGACACAACTGTGATCCGGGTCGCGACAGAGACGACACAACTGTGATCCGGGTCGCGACTAAGATATGACACAACTGTGATCCGGGTCGCGACTAAGAGATGACACAACTGTGATCCGGGTCGCGACTAAGAGACGACACAACTGTGATCCTGGTCGCGACTAAGAGACGACACAACTGTGATCCGGGTCGCGACTGAGAGATGACACAACTGTGATCCGGGTCGCGACTAAGCTGATCACAGTGAGTATTGATAGCCTTCTCCCAAAAACCGTAAACCAACTTTCGACGCATTTCAAAGAATTCACAATTTTCATTTTGAAAAAACCAATTTCATTTTTCCTCGCAACGATAGAATTAAACACAGATTTTAAAATATTCGGGTAACTGCGATAAACTATTATTAGATATTCAATTTTTACTGATATTTACCGCTGCTATATTAGGTTATTGCCCTTAGTTTGCTCCTCATATTAGAATTCCACTTGGGCCGATCTCAATCCCTCTAATCGGTCAGAAAATTATATGTTATTATGTAATAAATATATCTAATTCCTCCTTTTCTATCGGTATTTTTTGAAGCATCGATTGCGTTATCAAATATTCTAAAAAGTAAGTCCCACCATTGATATTGAAAATTATAAAAACAAAACTACCATCATTTTTGAATACTAAGTTGTTTAATTGAACAAGTTAAATCTAGCAAACAAAATCATCTCGAGGATTTTTTGCTAAATAAAAGTTAAGTGAATATTTCAATCGCTTGATGTTTACGTCATACGGTCTACTTCTGTTTTATAAAAGTCGAACAAGTTTATCTTGCTTGTGAAATATCAAAAAGTTATGATCTTTCTGATTTCAACAATTTCTAATCAGACCCGATCGCCCCCGGTAATAAATTACGCCTTTCCCACCAAAATGACATGCTGGGAAGAACAGAAATAACCCTTAATCTCCCTAACCCTAGCTCTGGTAACCCTAACCCTAGTTCGACCCTAAGCCCTAGCTCTGGTAACATTAATCCTAGTTCGATCCTAACCCTAGCAGGACTCGAACCTGCGATCCTCAGTATACCAGCCGAGCATGTTGACCACTGGACCATAGATCAGTAGTGACTAACCGAGTTTGTAAGTTGGTCTGGTCAGTGTGGTGACCGGCGATCAGTCAGGTGCGGTGACTGATGACCAGTCAGGTGTGGTGACTGATGACCAGTCAGGTGTGGTGACCGGCGACCAGTCAGGTGTGGTGACCAGTGACCAGTCAGGTTCGGTGACCAGTGACCAGTCAGGTGTGGTGACCAGTGACCAGTCAGGTGCGGTGACCAGTGACCAGTCAGGTTCGGTGACCAGTAACCAGTCAGATGAGTGACCAGTGACCAGTCAGATGTGGTGACTCTTCACTGACTACCCGCTATTATTCTCTGATTACAACAGTTTCTAATCAGACCTGATCTAAATTGCCGCCGCCAGAAATAAATTAAAGACTTTCTCTTCTATCGACGCTATCAAGAATTATCAGCTGAATATCTTCTATTTTGTCAACATTGTTGTACCGCGTCTTACCTACAGCGCCTCCTAGTGGAGGAGGAGAATATCCATCCTATAACCTATAAACATCCGCCATCTTAGAGGAAGCAATGAGTAGCATGTGAACTCTTCACAGACACCAAAACCTGAAAGAAGTGAAATTAAATTTCATTTTGATAAGTCGTTACATTTACATCGGAGCCTTAGTTTCTTTCAGGCCTATTTCTAAGTGAAATGTTCGTTTGGTTGAGTTTATCGTCACAACTATAACGAATTCAACAGTGAATTTTAAAACTTTGAAATTTAATTTTATCGACAACGAGAAGGTTGTGAAATTGGAGGAACAGACCTCGCAAAATTACAATACACAGAGACCTACCTAGAATCGGCGTGAGGAAAATAAAACAACACGAAATGACTTCAAAATGATGACTTAAAAAGTTCGTAGCCACATCCAACATTTATAATCTACATATAGAATAATTGTAATAAATTGTTGAATCTAATTCTGTTTTATGTAATGGATTTCTATGTTTGCAATAAAACACTGATGTTCAATGGTACAAAAACAACCGCTTCTATTACGAGATTAATTTGAGAGGAGACCTCAAAATAACAAGGTGTGAATGATTTAAATGTAATAATTATTCAATGATTTGAATCATCAATTAAAAAAACCGCGTCTCCTAAAAATATACGCGAGAAATATCGACATCAAAAACAGCGCGACCAAAATCAGTAAATTAATTCAACCAAATAAACCAGAAACCCAGGTACCACAGGAATAGGACCCGACCGGGTGAGGGGGGGTGCTGTCTGAACCTGAAACCAGTTGTACGTAAGTAAATGTCATTTGTATTTTATAAGAAGTAGAGTTCAACAGTTCAACTCTTCATCTTAATCAAATCACACTTAACTCACAAACTGTCAAACATTTTCAATCAAGTTCATTGTAAATAAATGCAACTTTTATTGTTAAAAAGTTCCACTTGAAATTACAACTGCATTTTATATCAACAGCTGAAATTATGTTCTAATTCACAGATTTATCAACTAACTATTCTAACCTAACCTATATATTCGGCCCACCTATTCAGGCTCGGGTTTAGGGGTTAGGGAGGGGGATACTGAAATAGAGACATGTTATACAGTCACACCGGAATTCTTCAGTCACTCTGTCATCATCATTCAACTTCAGATTCAATCTTCTGTGACTAGGGGGTCTTGTTCTTCACACTGAAATAGAACATACAGGCCGCACCTGAATCGGGCCACTCTGTTGTGTGCTGGGGGTGAAGACACGTACTCTGTGGCCTAGTCTTCTGGGGTCTTGTCTCAGCGATGACCCTGAAATTGTCATTTTTATTTCAACTAGACGTTTTTACATGAAAGTCGTTTTCTTATAAAACAAAAGATTAGAAAAAAACGGAAATTCTGAAATAAAAGGAAAACACCTGAAAATAGAGAGAAACCCTGGAAATAGAAGCGTAAAATACAGGATCCTGAAATAAAGATATTAGGCATAAATAATAAACAAACTGCTTTCTCTATCTGCAAGACCAGAGACCCAGAGACCCCACAGGACCCTGATACAAATATCACCCAAATTTCTTTACTTTAACTAACACATTTCGTTGGAAATTTTACTAATTTTCATGCCTTTCTAAAAACTTACTAACTCACAGAGTAAGTTCCTAATAACTAACTAAACCTATAAAACATAATTTCAGCTGTTATTTTTTTCTAACTCACAGTTTATCCAATCATGTGTGTGTAATGTATGAATCCAGGGATCCTCAAAATTATAGTCAGTTTTTATCCTCGTGTTTTTTATAATAGTTCACAGTTTGTTATGAGCGCAGTTTGTTGTAATATCGCAATAATCCTGATTTAAATTGAACTCCGATTGAATCGATTTCATTCCAAATTCCGTGAAGCCTGAAAAATAAAACAAAGAAGAAATTCAAACAACCATAGTCGAAATACCGATAAATTCATTTCCCGGGCAAAATCCCCTCACAGCTTCGCGCCTCACTGCACTCGCTTTACGGGGGGGGGGGGTGCCCCTTGTAATCGAAAAGGTACCCCACGTATGTTGCCCCCCCCTAAAAATAAACCCTGCATCTTCCCTTGTATCTAGATAGTCTATTAGTAACAAGAAGAAATTCATATACCGTTTACATTGCTGGGTTTCACACGTGTGAAAATCAACTCACTTTTTCACGTAAATATGTTGAAATTTGCGATGCGGAAATCTCGACAAACTCACCTAACAATCGCATTCATCTTATCCGTATCAGTTTTTTCGTTTCTGAATTGTTTTTTTATCGTTTAATTTCGTGTTTTATGATGTAAATTAAACCGCGATTGTGACGGATTCTAATGAAGCGGGTTCCTTGCTCGCTTTGCACTCGGCTCGTGCGCGGCTGGTCATCGCGGCCGGCGATTGGCCGCATAATTGATGCGGGGCGCAATAAGTAATTCTGATTGGTCAAGTGGCGCGCATAGCTAATGATGACCTGAACTGGACAGAACCGGTTTCGGTGACCCTGATGATGATACATGTACAACTGAATTCAACATTGCGCAATACAGCCAGGCTAACCTGTTATTTATCTATTTGACCGACAGAGACATTAGTGAAACCGTTAGTGAAAATAAATATATTAGGCATCGAAATAAACAAACTGCTTTCTCTATCTGCAAGACCAGAGAACCAGAGACTCCACAGGTCCCTGTTGCAAATAGCACCCAAATTCCTTTACTTAAACTTACACATTTCGTTGGAAATTGTACTAATTTTCATGCATTTCTTTAACTTACTAACTCACCGAGTAAGTTCCTAATAACTAACTAAACCTATAAAACATAATTTCAGCTGTTAATGTTTTTTCTAACTTACAGTTTATCCAATCCTGTGTGTGTAATGTATGAATGATTATCCTTGAGTCAATTTGAATCCTTGTGTTTTTTGATAAAAGTTCAGTTTATTGAGCACAGTTTATATCAATCCGGAACTAGTTTCAGCGCGATTTCATTCCAAATAAATCCTGAACAAGATAACAATTCAAATTCCATTGAATTTCCAGTAACGGCTCAGTTTTTGAGAACGGTTTATCTTTCGTTTCAGCGAGATAACATTCAGAATAAATCCTAATATGTTCACAAGAGGTGTCTAATTGTTTACGGGAGACAGTTTGAGCACCTCTGTCCAGACTGGTAAACCATACACCATCGCGATAACCTCCAGGTGCGAACATATACAAGACACCCAGATGTAGTAATCTGCGCGAACGACAAGAATTGTCGAACACAATGAAGCTTCATATTTCATATTATCTAACTATTGGGTCACTGGTCATAATCCATCTTCGCTCTATAAACTGCGCGGTGACTCTAGTGAAGATACCAATCCATTCTGAACTGCATGAAGTATATATCGGTATAAATCACACATCTCTAATAGCAAAATGATTTAATTTGAAAATTGAATAATTAAATTTGCCGCTAAAACCGGGTCCACCTTCCAAAACATCCTCATTAATGATAGGACGCATAATTAGTCATACTCGTCGATGATTGGCTAATTGGTACGAAATATGCGTAATGTAAACTAGATGAAACCGGTTTCGATGGGACCCGCGCGTCACGTGGGCATTTTGACACATTTCACGAGATGTTGCTCATTTTCTACTGAAGGTCATTGAATCTGTATCGGAAGTCATCGAATTTATTCTGTAGCGTTGAGTGTGAAACACAAAATCCAGAGTTCCACATTTTTTGTCAAAGAAAATTTATTATTGGATGTTTTTATGTATTTAATTGGAAGGAGATGAGTTTATTTAATTTACAAGATAAACAGTTCAAACATCGAACACAGTTTCAAATCCCTGAAAAATTAAAAACACTTCTGATTTCCTGTTCAAATCACGAGGAGTTCAAAATATCAGAAAACCCGTGATTTTATTCACTTTTTCAATTTCTGATTCGACAAAAAAGGATCGATTGTAAATTTCTGCTTTGATAATTTCACCCAGTTTGAGATGAGAGGCGGGTGGTGCGGACACAGTCAATATAAACCAATCAGTTTCATCAACATTTCATCGACTTGGAATCGTTTGTATTCGAAGGTAAGTTCAATTTTGATGCTGTTGAATCATCGAGTCAACATTGATCTGATATTTTGTTGCTGTTTCTAGACAGAAATGATAAAATATTTTTGAAATATCAAAACTTATTTCTATTTGTAGGATTGTGTATTTGATTCTGTTAAATTTTGCTAGGTTTTATGATCAATTAGAGATGTATTGAATATTTTTGATGACTGCTGGAAATCAGTCCAAATATCTCGGATTTATTTGTTTCTATTCCAGCTTTGTGAATTTCTCGTATAAATCCGTGATTTGTCACCAAAACAAAACCGCAGTTAAGTAAGTTACTCGTTTCTTGTATTAAACATTCCGTTCCAATAAGGAACAAGTACCCATTTTATCTGTTTACAATATTTTCACTTTTTTGACGGTAAAAATTTGCGAATTAAGTGCGAATAACGAAAGGATTAAATCGACCATTCTAGTAACTGTTACAGTGTTATATCTCAGTGGCTATTTTTAACATTTCAAATTCACTTTCAGATTGTTTACTAAAACTCTGTTCATCGCCTTGGCCTTGTTTATGGTCGTTGGAGCTTCTGTCGCGGCAACTGAAGTTATTTCGTTAGGTTTTTTTAAAACACGAGTTTATATTTTGCTTACAAGTTAAATCAATATAGATCAATCTATTTACAGTAATTCAGATTGAAAAGAGAGGAACTCCGTGTACATGTCATGGGAAAACCGGCACATATTGGTTTGGTGGTTGTTGCGACTCCAGATGTTGCACTGCCTTCTTGGGAGTTTGTTGTCCTAACTAAGATGTTTTGTTTCCGATATTTCGCTAATTCCTAAAGGAATTGAATTCTAATCGTATAAAAAGTGGATACAACATAATCTTCTGACCTCTTTTCTCTGTTCGCTATATACTTTATCGTCCACTAGGGGGCGTAACGTGGTCCGTATTCAGGTGTTTGTGTTGTTTGCAAATTTGTCAACTCTCTTTGATTGTACACCTAAAACTACGGCCCCGACATAAAATCGACGCATTCGAACAATCTGAGCGCCGCAAATTTCGTGCCGTGGCTCCGAGTCTCGATTTACTATTACAGCCTGCAAGTGACATCACAGATCATATATTTGACAACTGATCAGTGAATTCGTGATGAATATAGGAACGCCTTTATCGCGAAAGAGAACGAACTGTTAAACAGGTATCAGTGTTAATTTGATAAAGTGCAAGGAATCACTGAGACACAAAGCGATCGGATAGATAGCGTGAGGTAAACTGCGGAATCTGCGACTTATCGCTATCAGGAACGCTCCTAACGTGAACAAGACAAGCAGACCAGTGACACAGTACAGTAGATTCCAGACCCGTTTATCACAGACATGAGAACGATGTAACCAAGAAAAGGTCGTCGACCAATCCGCATCTGAGTTGAATTCATGATTCGTGCGGATCAGGGTCGCATCCAGCTTACCTTCCATGCCTTCCGGAAGGAAGGATACGAATTTCCAAAATACCCTTTTAAAATCAAAGCATTAGATTTCTGTGAAAACAAAATCAACCCCGAGACGATTGGTGAACACAGATAAAAAGGGCACCATATCCAATGAAAAGGGAACATAAAGTAAAAAGGACAAATAAAAGCACACTTTGTATGGGCCTATTATACGATGACAATTTGTTTCAAAGGGCCCAAATTCCGGATGATCTCATGAAAAAGGGCACTGTTACTGGTCAACCCTAGGTCCCCGTGACAGTTAACGGGGCGGCACCATATCCAATTTAAAAGGCATGAAAAGTAAAACGAAAAAAGGCATTTTTTGGGCCGATGCTGTGAGAAGAAAATGTTCTGCTCCAACACTCAAGACCGCGACCAACACCTTCAACAACTGAAAAATGCGTTCCACCAACTCCAGTACAACCCTGAAATCATCGACCAACAAATCACTCGCGCTACTCACATACCCAGAGAAACAACACTCCAATCCGCAACGTCTAGAGAAACTGAGCGAATCCCCATCGCAGTCACCTACAGTCCGCGCCTGCGCAGAATCCAACGAATCATATCAGATCTCCAACCCATAATCGAATCATCTACGCGACATACTACCACTGAGACCAGTCATCGCGTACCGCAAACCAGCTAACCTTAGAAAACTCCTCATCAGCAGCAAACTATCCACCGTAGAAGACTCAGATAACAAATACACGAGCCCCTGCAATAAATCTAGATGTCAACTCTTCCCTCTCATCAACTCATCACCGACCGTCACCGCAACCAACAACCAACAACTCAAAGTCACTGAACCCTGCACATGCGACTCCACCAACGTTGTTTAGCCCTGGAACCATCTACATCGGAGAAACTGGACAAACATTACGTCAACGCTTAAATGGTCACAAATTTGATATCAGACACAAGAAAATGGATAAACCTATCGGCGAACATTTCAATCTTCCGAACAACACCATCAGTAACCTTAAAGTGACCGCGTTACATAAAATGAACACTTCTAATAAACAATCGCGCAAATCATGGAACAAAAACTTATTCAACGCGGTGATCCTGTTAATCTTGGCCTCAATCGCGATCTAGGATTCATGTCCCGATACAGAACCTAATTTCGTTTGTTATTAATTGTAACCGGACTTCCATTTCTTGTTATTCGTTGCTCTTAGATACCATCGGTTTATTTTACTTTGATATAGTTTCATTTTGATTTATTTCTCTTTGATTTGTTTTAGTTTGTTGTTCCTTAATTAATTAATTATCTACTCACTCACTTAGTTATTAATTATCATCATTTATAATTACTCTTCTCACTCAGTTCTCCGTAATTAAATTTCGACCTTACTCCTAAACCTAACTCCTAACCCTAACTCATAAACCTAACTTCTAACCCTAACTCCTAACCCTAACTCCTAGCCCTAACTCCTAAACCTAACTCATAAACCTAACTCCTAAACCTAACTCATAAACCTAACTCCTAAACCTAACTCTAATTAATTATAACATAATATTATTAGTCTATTCCTAGTTAAAATAAAATTCATGATCAGTAGTAAAGTAGTGATTTTGAACGTCTGGAAATGTCTGAACATAAACTGTGGAATTTTATTATCATCATTTGTTCATTTTAAACTGTTGAAAAAATGTGGTTAGAAATCGTTGGTGGCATTTTTAACGGTGGAATTTTTTATGGTGGCATTTTTTACCGGTGGCATTTTTTTATGGTGGCAATAGTTCCGTATACCATTTTTTAACTGCATTAGCCCATTACTGTTTATCCCTAGTTCAAGACTCTATTTTATGCTCTTCACATGAGTCCAAGTTCAAATCGGGTAGTAATTAGTCGTCTTTGAGATGAAGAGGTAAATACTATTTATATAAGGGCAAACAAAAATTGCATTCAGCTGTTTCTGGTCAGCGCGCGCGGTCGATCTAGAACCCCCGTCGGAATTTGTTTTTTCGGAAAGAAAATCGGCTCCGAAATTCGAGCACCGTGCGCTAGCGCCATCTAGTGAGCGATGTGCTCAAACGCGGAAGTAAAACCATAGAAGTGTTCACGCAGAAGCAGTCAAACGAAACGAAACAGGTTCATATGAGTCCAAATATTCATTGCTATTGTCCGGTATCAGACCACAATTGGCCTAAAAATAGTACCTAGAGTGAAGAGGAGGTCCCCGATAAATATTGCAATAATTTCTGCGAATGGGATAGGAAACGAATTTCGGTTATCTTATAATGAATTCCATTTGCAGGAGCAGGGGCGTAGCCACCTAAAATTCAAAATGGCGCGACAATCGGGAGCGCACATCGCGATGTCTTGTAGGGGGGTTTGGGGCCCTCCCCCAAGAAAATTTTGAACATTAAAACGTCTGAGATGCGTTCTGATGGCTGAGAGCTCATATTTGAATAATTTTTCTGTAGATAATATAATCAATGCCTCTAAGCCAAGGTTATCTCAAGGTTATAGCACAAAACGGGGGACCTGGGGGCACTCCCCAGAAAATTTTGATTTTTCAAGGTTCTAAGATGCAATCTTTAAGCATATTTGGGGCTTAAAGTCTATCCCCCTTGAAGTTTCTATACTAGCCCGCAGAATACTTGCCCGCAATAAAACATTCATGTTAGTACAAGAGCCTGTCAAAATCACGAACTAGAAAACTAGAAGGGCAAACCTGAGTACCCCTCGATACAAGTGGTAGGCTGGATCTGAATTCGGCAACTTTGATACTGTGAGATCAGGTTCATGGTCCAGATGTGATACCGTAAACACTTATAAACAAAACTCGCTGGAGTCACTGGGTTGGATGTGGCCTACACCGAAAATCTCATTACCAACGCCTCTGTATTAGCACCACTGACATCTTCAAAAGAACTTGATACCCCCCCCCCCCCCAATGTAAATACAGAATAACGTTTATTATGACGTTTTAGCATAATGGGTTTTTCAATCATTGGTGCGACATATGTCCGGTAATATTTGTGGCTACGCCCCTGCATTGATCCTGAGAAAGAGACAGATCGATGATGAAATAAGGGATTCCCTGGACTTTTTTTGCTTGGAGTAAGGGTACCAAACACGGTGGGGATTCCCTTAGATATTTGGCTCGGATGGCATCCCTGTACTGGGATACCCCTCCTTTCTAAAGGTTTGATTATTTCAAAAGTTAGGTTGGGTATGTGGGGCGAAAACCACTTCAATGCGTAGCTAAGATGCTGGCCTATGAGCCATAAGCAGGATTTCCCCTGAATTTACGCGCTTGTATATGAACTAAACTCTCGAATTTCTTGTTTTTATTATAGGATATAGAAGATTTTGGAATAGTGGTCTGAGCTCGTCTGATAGTGAATAAAAACCAAAAGATATCAATTTTGCAAGGGCCGGCTACTGTACGTGCGTTTGGACTTGTTCCTGTCGACTAATCCATCACACTCGATAGTCAAAGTAGGATTTTTTGTGCAGAAGGGCCTGACCAGAAACAGAATGTTTTTTTTGGCCTAAATATCTTTAATTTACTGTAGAAATATTCTAGTCAATTTAGTGAATGCGGAATTGTGTTTGAACAGAACGCGATTCTGATTAGGGGGGAGGGGGGCGTCGGTTCATAACACAGAATGAGACTAGTTTTATATCTAGAGTTTATCAGGTTAAAACCTTACATCCTTTTATATCTAAACAACAAAAAAGTGCAAAAAGTAGAACTCTTAAACTTTTGCATCACAAGGGCGAAATTGATAATGTATGAGTTTACATAATCGTTGGTGGTAAACTTAGATCTCAGCATTTCAGAGTTAATGATGATTTTAACGAGATTTTCTGACATCAGTGATAGATATCTTTATCGTGTAATATATAATACATGTAGTTCATTTACTCGCAATCATTATTTTAAACGATTCCCAGCCCTCTTATTACGTCACTACTAAAATAAGAGTGAAAGTTACCGTGATCAGATACTATCACGTTTCAATCCTAACCCTATAATTCAAAATGGACCTGGGCCCAATTTGACCAAAAACGTCGGACCAGGCGCGGGTCAACTGGTTCCGGTAGTGACTCACTTCGCTTTGTTTAGTATCAAGTGAGAGGTTTGCGTCTGAATGCAATCTCTAAGGCCAATTTGACTCGGACCTGATCCGTACCAATTTTGCAGCCCGGGTCAAATCGTCTCCCCGTGATCGCGGCTATAGTCGTTAGTATCGAGTTGCACAATATCAGATATAATTGATATTAGGTGGAGGATTGCTACATGTAGGAGTGAACTCATCATGGGTTAGTTGAGTTCAGACATAGGATTCAATGACTCTCCAATGTAGCAATCCTGTAATGAAATGAAATGTAAGTTAATCAAATTTCTGATCTCATTAATACCGATTTTAATTGTTTTAAGCCCCATGAAAAATATATGATGTCATTAATTTGAAGGCTTAATGTTTTATTAACATTGTCAGTAGTTCTCATAAATTTTCCTCGGCCATTTTTTTCCTACATTCCATTATCCTTTATCAGTAGCGGAAACAAAGAAAACTTCAGTCTGAATATGAGTAGAGGC
This sequence comes from Tubulanus polymorphus, assembly GCF_964204645.1. Classification (NCBI taxonomy): domain Eukaryota; kingdom Metazoa; phylum Nemertea; class Palaeonemertea; order Tubulaniformes; family Tubulanidae; genus Tubulanus; species Tubulanus polymorphus. Next base: position 123,482 of record NC_134032.1, read on the forward strand.
TGATTGTGTAAATACTGGACAAAACAGTTAGGTCAGGAAAAATGTGCTGCACTTGTTGAGATAAAATGACTGAATTCTAAATCCTGTTTTTCAGTTTGTGGTGCTTTGGTACAGAGTAATCCAGGAATGAATGCAGAAAATGTTCGCGATGACGAGGAGCAAACCGTCGATAGACCTGCTGAGAATCTCGGTAATTATTGAGATCAGAGTTCAGTTCAGTACAGAATGATGTGACTCGAGTCAAAATGTGATCTCGTATATGAAACCGGTGTAAAGTTTTGAGACGTGCGACTGAGTCACACGTTTATGCCTGACTTTGACAAAGCAGCTTCCCTTCCTGCGTAATGAATGTCAATGAAATCAACTTTTAGAATCATTTATTTTTTACATTAAAATCCATGAAAGAAAAAACTGATCCTAATTACATTCATTCCAATGTAAGACTGTCGAGTATGCGCCTCTTCCTCCGGCAGGTTAAAACAGTATTCAGTGATTTAGAAGATACAAGTCTTCTCGTTGCAACATCTAACATAAGTCTGTCTTTTGCTGACACAGTTTTTTTTCTACGTAAAATCCTTGAAAGAAACCGATGCTGGTTACATTTCGATGTCAGATTGTCGAGTGTGCGCCTCTTTAAAACTAATCCAGCAAATTAAGACAGTATTCTTCAGGCATTTTTAGAAAATAAAGTCAGTGATTTGCGGATGGCGACCTGTTGTGGCTTGTGATTTGATATCTCAGTCGATGACCGACCCTGGCGCGTTATCTGAATGCGTTTTTCACACGATAAAAACCTAATAAACAATTTCAACTGTGTTTTGTAACGTCGCCGGAAATCTCTAAGGAGGTCAAATTATCTAATGTTCCAAATGCGAACTTGTGATGGAGATGTTGAAGTTTAGTCTATTATCCTTTATCAGTAGCGGAAACAAAGAAAATTTCAGTCTGAATATGAGTAGAGGCTGATTGTGTAAATACTGGACAAAACAATTAGGTCAGGAAAAATGTGCTGCACTTGTTGAGATAAAATGACTGAATTCTAAATTCTGTTTTTCAGTAAACGTTACTATGGCGGCGAGTAATCCAGGAATAAATGCAGACAATTCTAATTTAAGTATAATCGGTGACAATAATACAGTGAATCAAAATATCCACGCAGTTACTCAAGCCAGCACCAGACCTGCTGAGAATCTCGGTAATTATAGATTTTAACCATCAGAGTTCAGTTCAGTACAGAATGATGTGACTTGAGTCTAAATGTGATCTCGTATATAAATCCGGTGTAAAGTTTTGAGGCGAAAGTAATATATTGTCTTTAAAGATTCTGAGTACCAAAATGGACCCACCAACCCGATTGGTTTAAATCTTTGACTAATACTGTCAGGGTCTGGTTCTATAATCGGTATTTTGAATTATGGTCTCTTATCACATCTGGTGACACAGTTTGTTTATCAGTCTCGAGTAGGAATAAAAACAGATTAACAGTATAAATACTGTTAACAGTAAAATAAGACCGCCGGGTGAAAGTTACCGTGATCAGATACTATCACGTTTCAATCCTAACCCTATAATTCAAAATGGGCCTGGGCCCAATTTGGCCCGACCAAAAACGTCGGACCAGGTGCGGGTCAACTGGTTCCGGTAGTGACTCACTTCGCTTTGTTTAGTATCAAGTGAGAGGTTTGCGTGTGAAGGCCAGTTTGTGGTGCTTTGGTACAGAGTAATGTAAATAAAGTGAATGTAAATGAATCAATGGTTCAAATGGGTGGCAATAATACGATGAATTTTTACCTTGGAGATACACAAACTATCGACAGACCTGCTGAGAATCTCGGTAATTATAGATTTCTACCATCAGAACTCGTGCTTGAGTCCAAATGTGATCCTAAATCATAAGACGGGTCCGAAGTCTTTGACCATGTCTCTAAAGATCGTTCTAAATCTTTAACTAAAATGATAGAAAATTATTTCAAGACATTCTATCCACCAGGTGGCGTATGATTGTTTAAGCCCAGTTGGGACTTTAGTCCCAGTTGGCTGTTGATTTCACTTTTTGCCCGTTCGTCCGTAGATGGAATCCAGTTATTTCGGATTGTCCCTGTTCACGATCAAGATGGCTGACAGGCAGCCAGTTCATACATATTTATTGCTATTGGAAGAACTTGTGACTGACACCTACTCAAAATCTAGTAAACTTACGATCAGTTTTTATAGCCACATTTCAGGCATGAATTCCTCGATTGTTAAACATTAAAAATTATATCTCAGCAACAAATTTAGTTTATGGACGACAAAATAAAATTGATAATATTACTGTAATTAATCAAATATTATTAAATGAAACATATTTAATTACTGAACTAATAGATACTTTCCATAATGGCTCCAGAAATCCTAAAATATTCAATACAGTTTTAGATTATAAAGGTAATTTAGATGAAAAAATAATGAATATTCTTGAAACTCCTTTTAAAGAAAGAAATGATGATTTAATACTTTCTAAAGGTTACAATGATTTGATTAACTTGAGAATTGAAAAACGAAAATAACATAATTTCAATCTTAATAATAAACAGATTACTTATAATGAAAATTCATCAAATATTGGAATTGGAATGACTTTAATCAATATCCTTTATCTTTTATAAGTATATATATCTCCACAGCGCACATCAGCATAAGAAAAAGTTAAAATTTGGTCGATCGGACTCAATATGGCCGTCCTGAGACCTTTTTGTACCTATTTTTGGTCTAAATTCCGAGACCTGTAGCTTCCTAATTGTTTGGTATTTTCTGTTGAAATTTGTGATGGGTATTTTTTTGGAAAGGGGATTTCCTGACACATCAGACAGGTTTTTTTCATCATTCAATTTTAACGTAATTTCTTGCACACAGATGAAAAGAGGTGTTTTTGGGGAAAATGTCATTTTCACATAGTGGGTTAGTGATTTTAACTTAGTCTTGATATTTGGTCGTTATCAGCATTGTCATAGGACATGGAATTTCGGTCTTTTGTTCAACCCACCAGGAGAATTAAATATTGAATTGAATACAATTTTCCATTTATATTGGTAACTCTGCATATTTTGTAAACGCGATCAATGAATTGATTTAAAAGTTGATTTGCTTAGATCAACTCGTTGATATCAGGACCTATAAGTTTTTTTCAGTGAGCGCTCAAATAAAAGCTGTTTTCGAACAAGCTGTAACAAATATTTTCTTTTAGCTAATTTTTCTCAATCGACCGGAAATTTGGAGACCAAATCAGCGACCATAGAAATTTTAACGACGCCAGTCGCAGCAAGTCGCACATGTTCTACTTACTGCGACGCGATCGTCGCAATAGACCTACGGCTACGCGCTCTAGTGACTGGGAGATGCGCGATTTGATCCAGTAATACTGGGATTCGAACCCACAATAGTTGTGAGATGTGTTTTGAAATAATTTTTTTTGAAGGATTCGTAGAATTTCTTATCATTTGTTTTCAAGCTGCTTTGACCAAAAAGACCAGTTATTTTAGCTCTAAGTCAATGACTATTACTAAATAGCTGTGTTGAAACCCAATTTTCCCTAATAGGCCAGAAATGCGACACTTTTTATCTTTGCGTGGTTTGGTTCCGATTTTAGTTACCACGTGACAATCGCAAGTACGATCGTTTCTTTATATCAGGAAATTTCACAATTTTACCGGCCCCTGCTTTATTGAAATCAAAGTTTTCAGTAACTATGGAAATAAGGGCACTTAGTCATTTGAAAAAAATGGCAAATAAAGATATATAGGTAGTTCTAGTAAAACAAGGACAGACTTCGGGGTTGGGGATCGGTAGTCCAGACCCTGCCTTCAAAATTGAACAATGAAAATGTAGATTAAGATTTGTAAGAATTATGAACTTTTGAATGAGATGAGCAAAAATTCAAGTTGAATTATCGGGAAGAGGATATGAATGTTTATAACTTCACCAGCGCGCATTGTTGCTTTAAATTTATGAATGAGTGATATCATAGAAAAGTTAATTATCAGCTGAGTTCATCGATATTTTTACCTTATTTCTATTTTAATCCAATCCAGAGATATGAACGAAATAAGAAAATTAAACTGGGGAAAAAATTGGGACAAGAATTCAACAATGCGGACCCGGTGGGTACCCAAAAATAGCGCCTGGCAACTGTAAAAAGACTTATCGCGTCGCAACCGACTTACACCCGGCTTAAAATATCTCAAACTGATTTCATTTTTGTGGTCGGGTCGCGTAGCAACGCCGACCACGATGTTTTAGTGGTTCGACTTCATTTTCCCATTTTTTCTGTTATTTGACACAAGATACGTAGCTTTGTAATTAGTTCAGGGAAATTTGTTGCACTTTCCTGGGTTTATTGAAAGAACGAATGAATTTATTTCTAAAAGAAGAAATCGAAGGAATTCTGTAAAATAATAATTATTTTCCCGCCTGATGTCATATCGGGATATCCCTTGACTTTTGCGCACCGATATGGCTGATCGGCCTTTCTAAAAAAAAGTAATTCATACTCGTTGAAGTGTGCCGCTACTTATTGTATTGTATATCCCAGGCCTAGAAACATTTTCTTGGTGAAATCTAAATTAACAAAGTATATTTGGTTTACCTGCGCTAAGACTTAAAACCGGCACTTCTTATGCGCGTAAGCAGCGAAGATTTGTGTTCAGAAAACCGGTTCATCGTGTATCACGTGACTAATACAGTTTTCCAATCCTCATTTCAAAAGTTAAGAACTAAATGAAATGAATTGTTGTCATCCGATTTACTCAAACTGAAATTCACAGAAAGATGAGAAAGATTAATAAACATCTTGTCCTGTGCTGAAAATTGCATGTTGATGCGCGGCGTAGTTTGCAGTATTTACTGCGGAGCTGTGATGATATCGCCCTCGTTTTAGTAACACGTGAAGCTCACCAAAATCAATGAAGCCGTTTATCTTTAGATTAAGTATAAATTTGTATAAAAAGGTGAAAAATCTGACTTTTTTAAAGGTGACTTTTGGAAATGTTTTCCTCGTGTAGATTGAAAATAAAGGATTTTTCCACTCGTGTAGATGGGACCTTGAATGTCTCTGATCGAACTTGTTGCTAACCCGACCCCACAGAAAGATCCTTTCTGGTGCATATTTTGCCACCGCAATCAATTGCAAAGTTTTAGCTCATGACATGATGTATGATTGTGGTGAGTTTCAGGTTCGTTGGTTTTTGTTTAAGGTCACCAGGGGGCGTTGAATAGCAGAATAACTCAGTATTTCCTTGGTACCTAGGCATATTTTGTAACTGCGGTCAATTGTACAATTTTAGCTCATGACATTTTCTATGATTCTATGATTTTCAGGCAAAATCAGCCGCCATAGAAATTCTAAAAAAATCTCAAACTGATTTTATTTTTACAGATGTTGATCAAGTTCGGAAGAACCTGAAAGAAACGTATAAACGAATGATCGATGTTGAAAATTACAAAGAGGTTTCGTGGAGCGATGAATTCGTCAATTTCAACGACTTCTTCGCCCAAGAACACGCGAAAATTCAAGCCCAAAAACGAAACCCGAAGAAAAATGAAGGAAGTGAGGAGCAGTCATTGATTTTACCCGATGATTTCGGGAAACTTTTCACTTATAAAGAGAGTGATGTGAAACCCGTGTGCCTTGTAGGTGAACCCGGTATGGGTAAAACAACTCAGGTAGTTAATCAAGTGTTGTCATGGGAGCGATCACCGTTTCTAAAAAGATTTCCTATGTTATTCTATATACCGTTAAATGAACTGCCCGCTGATAACGCGTGTATTTATAAGTACATTTACAAAAATCTTTTGAATCGAGTAATCGAAGAGAATCTGCTGATTAGTTTTGAGAGATTCTTACGGGAAAATGCAGAAAAATCGATATTTTTTCTAGACGGCTTCGACGAGTTAAAAAGCGATAAAGCGAAGAAAGACATCGTAGGCGTGACCAATGAATTACCGAAAGCGCATATCGTCATAACAACACGTGAGTCCGGGGGCAGCATGATCGTCACTGATCCCAAATTCACTGTTGTATCGATATCCGGCTTCAAACGGGAAGAAGTCATCGATATTATGAAGAGAAAATTCCCCGAGCGCGATGCAAAACAGCTATTCAACAAGCTTAGATACGCAGCGTCACCTTTATTTAAAAGTATCTACTACAACCCGCTGATACTACATATGTTTTGTTTTCTGTATATGGACGAGGAAGAAATTACGATACCATCAAAACTCACCGATATCTACATCGATTTGACATGTTTTCTGATCAGTAAACGCGAGGGCCTCGAGTTGTCGAAGGAATGTTTTTTCCGCAATATCGAAAATTCTAAAGCGCTTAAAGAAATTTGTCAAGTCGCGTATGAGACGCTCATCGAGCATCAAAACAGCTTCACCGAAAGTCGTCTTGAACTCGACGAATCGAAAAGGACGGCTTTGACGTGCAAAGAGATGTCGCCGCGACGGAAATCAGACTGCTCCGTCCAGCTGCGGTTCATACACAAATCTGTGCACGAATTTCTGGCGGCGGTACACTCGGTCGTACAATTCAACAACAGTAATGAAATACCCTGGAAAACACCCTGGAATAAATGCGCGTTTGAACAACTACAGGACGAACTTGTGAAATATGGTGAATTATACCCGAGATTCATGGCAGGGCTGCTGTATCGTTACAAGTTTAACCGCGGCCTCGGTGAACTTTTCAAGACTTTAATAGATGAACATTTAAAAGCAGTCACAATAATGGATGAGTACCAGTCCTTGGTTACGGTTACTAGGGAATCGGCAGATATGCCGCTCATCCCCGATTACGAACGCTACATCGAACTCCGATCCGAAAGAACTGTTTTATCTGATCAGTTGTCAATCTGCATGGATGAAGCCGACTGGCCGGACGACGCCATTAGTGAAATAGTTCCCTACATGCAGAAAATGTTGTTCGTATCTGCATTTTATAGCAGATCGTGGATAAACATGCTCGCAAAAATACTCGAACACAAACAATGTCAGATCGAGCTAGTTTACATACTGGGTATTCACGAACTGAAACCCGACGAATACCGCCGCGTATTAGAAACAGCCATAACGAGTAACACTAGTCTTCACGGTATGATATTAGATACACGCGGGTCATCAATACCCGATCAGTTCTTGACTATGTGTAAGAAAAGCTACAGTATAAACTGGTTTGTGTGGCGAGATAGAATCGACAACACTGGTGAATGTTACAAGAAACTCAATAATGAATGGATTATTACAAGTCACGAGATTAGATCTAAAGATGACGCGCGGTTGATCAGTGTTGATACTAACACACACAATACAGTGGAGAGTCTGATTATTAATACTGTTGTTAGTGCGGAACGTTTTGGTTATATTTTAGTCAATATTCACAAATCGTATCCATCCATAAAACATCTATATCTCAGATCGTGGCCTCAATATCAGCTCGATAGAAATACAATCGGAGGGCTGATAAACATCATTCCGAGTTTGAAAACCTTATGTCTTGGTGGAGTAATATTCGATAATGATTTGATCGGTTCGGAGGAATTGAATGATTTAAACAACACGTTAAAATCGTCAGACATCGAAACAATTCAGCTCGGAGTGTACGGACTGCGCGAACTGCGCGAACAGCTCGGACTGCTCGGACTAACGACAGATGAATGTGCAGCAATCAGTGATAATGTCGGTTCAATGCAGAAACTAAAACGTCTTTTCATTTACGGATTTAATTTACAAAAACACCGCGTTCTAGATCACCTGCCGCGGCTGACTGTATTAGAAATAGAGTTGCAGTCAGAAGCTGATGTTGACGCACTTGTTCGGTATCTATCAACAGATGCGGTAAATCAGCTGATACAAGTCAGTATTGATAGCCGTCTCGATAGACCGGAACAGAACAATCGCATCTTTAAACAACTAAAACACGTCTCATCAATTCGTTATTTAAAGTTTCACAGTTCACTCACGCGGATTAATACACAGCACGATATCGATTTATTCGTCAAATTAATCGTCGAATTAATCGATAATCTTCCGCATCTTTCTGACCTGTTTATCTACTGCTGCAGCACCGACCACTATACGACGAGAGATTACTTCATATCAGAACTTAAAAAACTCAATAAAAGACTGAGAGTAGAAATAGGGGTTTACTACCCAGCATCTGTATTATCAGATTCATCAGATATATCATCGATATCGGAGCTCAGTGACGCAAATTAAGTAGATTCAACGATTTATAAGATTCAATCGACTAACGCGCATTTTGTAAAACGTCACTTCCTAGAAACACAACAGAAACTGAACTGATATTAAACCGCAGTTTATCCTAGAGCTTATCTTCTGAATTGTGGGTTGTTATGTATGGCATGTTACAGCTTGGCAGCCCGCATGTCGGGTAGTTCAGTGGACTTCCCTGAACACGAAAATGACCGCTGCCCAATTTTCATTGTTACCGTCGTTGCCATAGCAACCGTTTTGTATCCAAATTTCCAAAAAGTGACCATATGGTCATTGGGGCCTAGATTTTGGAATTCACATTATATATGTGTGAAATCTTATTGTCGGAAATTGAAGTAAACTTTACACGCGGTATCAGATTATCTCGGAAAAAAATCTGAATTTGTTGAGATTTATTGCCATGGCAACCGCAAATCTTTGATTTTCTCATTTTGTGTGTGTGTTTTCGGCAAATATAGTTGTTGCATATATTTGAGTTGCCTCACAGGTTTTAAACCATCTTTTTCTTAAAACGTCTTCTCCACATTATTTGGTACATTTTGAATATAACATCGAACATGACTAATATACCGTAGTTGAGATGGGAGGTAAAATTGATCCAAAGATTTTACCTCCTACTGTAGGATCATTAAAACCACACGTCTGAAGGGCGCAACTGCAAACATTGATTTGGACAGCACAAGTATTCAAGCCCGAATTCCATGATCCACAGTTATATTTCCCGAATGAGAAAATCAAACATTTTGCGGTCGCCATGGCAATAAATCTCAACAAATGCAGATAATCTGATATTCACCATTTTTATCTTGCTCGCTGTAGTCAATTGTTTATATAATTGTGTATTTCGTGTCTATTTTATTGTTAACCAATGTTTATTCACTGTACGGGACAGAGAAGGTCTCAACCTAGCTATCCAAGACCAATCTTTGGGCATTTTTGGGTAGAGCTTGGCACCCGGGCTTAAATGAAAGGTGAGACTCCCCCCACCCCCTGAAACACCTGTCTGCCACTATGTGATTTTTCACTTTCGGCCTATAGGGGGCGCTAAATACGAGGTATTCGTTAGGAAGGAAAATCGTCAAATATATTGCAAATTAACCTTAAAAGGTTGTTAACCTTTTGCACGTCAGCAGAGTATGGTTTCATATATATATATATATATATATATATATATATATATATATATCAAACGTTTAAAATCATATATTGTTGGCTGCTGCCTAGCAACCTAATTTGGGCGTTGTTCACAGGGCTGAAAATTTCTGTTAATGCAAAGACACGGGAATTATATTAATCAGTTTTAGTTAACTAAATAATAACATAATTCATTTATTGCCCGTGTTTCATATGACGAATCATAATGACCATCATTGTTGAAACGTCGTTGCTATGACACCATAGATTTAGATTCAATTAATGGATAAATGGATAACCGACTTTCCTGTTGCTGTGGGACATCAACATCAAACAAACTCCGTTACCATGGAAGCACATACTGTTAAAGGTTGTACTCCAACATTGTTGACTGTCTCCATGGTAACCAAGGCGGAAAATGCCTATGAAATTATTTTGGTTACAGTCCGATCTCGAGTTGTCGCAGAAAAGTGATACTGGTATCGATTGCTATGTTTTCCGGGTCGCTCTACCCGTTTTTGGGCAGAGAAAAAGCTACAACTTAAATAAAATGAAAATCTAGTAGTCCGACCACTAATAAATAGTTCTAGAATCATCATATCCCGTATAAATCCATTGTATTTTGATGAAATGAGCATGACTTCATTTGCAGCTAATGATTCAAATTTAGGTTTGCTCAATGACAATAACGACAATAATGGGTGTTATTTTAAAATCATGTCTCAGATCTTTGCCATGGATGAAACAATGCAGCTGAATGGAGTCAGTTAAGAGGAAAAGGGTGTTTGATGGTGGAGAGTGTTGTTTGTTTTGTGAAAAGAAGGGTACGGAAAAGTTGTTACTTGGAAAAGATGGTGCCCTTAAGCCCAATATATTCTGCTGAAAATAAAGACTGTGTCATCTAGTTTATACAGATTGTTGTGTGGTGTTTATTTGGAGCTGGGCATTTTTCATTATGAGGATAATGGACCACAAGTTTCCATTTCTATGGACTGGGCCCGGTCTAATCTTACACAAGTTTCCATTTCTATATGGACTGGGCCCGGTCTAATCTTACACAAGTTTCCATTTCTATATGGACTGGGCCCGGTCTAAGAGACGACACAACTGTGATCCGGGTCGCGACTAAGAGACGACACAACTGTGATCCGGGTCGCGACTAAGAGACGACACAACTGTGATCCGGGTCGCGACTAAGAGACGACACAACTGTGATCCGGGTCGCGACTAAGAGACGACACAACTATGATCCGGGTCGCGACTAAGATGATCACTGTGAGTATTGATAGCCTTCTCCCAAAAACCGTTTTAACCAACTTTTAACGACGCATTTCAAATCATTCACAATTTTCATTTTGAAAAAACCAATTTCATTTTTCCTCGCAACGATAGAATTAAACAGATTTTAAAATATTCGGGTAACTGCGATAAACTATTATTAGACATCCATTTTTACTAATATTTACCGCTGCTATTGCCCTTAGTTTGCTCCTCATATTAGAATTCCACTTGGGCCGATCTCAATCCCTCTAATCGGTCAGAAAATTATATGTAATTATGTAATAAATATATCTAATTCCTCCTTTTCTATCGGAATTTTTTGAAGCATCGATTGCGTTATCAAATATTCTAAAAAGTAAGTCCCACCATTTATATTGGAAATTATAAAAACAAAACTACCATCATTTTTGAATACTAAGTTGTTTAATGAACAACTTAAATCTAGCAAACAAAATCATCTCGAGGATTTTTTGCTAAATAAAAGTTAAGTGAATATTTCAATCGCTTGATGTTTACGTCATACGGTCTACTTCTGTTTTATAAAAGTCGAACAAGTTTATCTTGCTTGTGAAATATCAAAAAGTTATGATCTTTCTGATTTCAACAATTTCTAATCAGACCCGATCGCCCCCGGTAATAAATTACGCCTTCTTCACCAAAAGGACACGCTGGGAAGAACAGAAATAACCCTGAAATCTCCCTAACCCTAGCTCTGGTAACCCTAACCCTAGTTCGACCCTAACCCTAGCAGGACTCGAACCCGCGATCCTCAGTATACCAGCCGAGCATGTTGACCACTGGACCATAGATCAGTAGTTGGTCTGGTTAGTGTGGTGACCGGCGATCAGTCAGGTGCGGTGACTGGCGACCAGTCAGGTGTGGTGACCAGTGACCAGTCAGGTGCGGTGACCAGTGACCAGTCAGGTGTGGTGACCAGTGACCAGTCAGATGTGGTGACTCTTCACTGACTACCCGCTATTATTCTCTGATTACAACAGTTTCTAATCAGACCTGATCTAAATTGCCGCCGCCAGAAATAGATTAAAAACTTTCTCTTCTATCGACGCTATCAAGAATTATCAGCTGAATATGTTCTATTTTGTCAACATTGTTGCACCGCGTCTTACCTACAGCGCCTCCTAGTGGAGGAGGAGAATATCCATCCTATAACCTATAAACATCCGCCATCTTACGAGGAAGCAATGAGTAGCATGTGAACTCTTCACAGACACCAAAACCTGAAAGAAGTGAAATTAAATTTCATTTTGATAAGTCGTTACATTTACATCGAAGCCTTAGTTTGTTTCAGGCCTATTTCTAATTCAGCTACGTAATTTGAAATGGTCGTCTGGTTGAGTTTATCGTCACAACTATAACGAATTCAAACAGTGAATTTTAAAACTTTGAAATTTAATTTTATCGACAACGAGAAGGTTGTGAAATTGGAGGAACTGACCTCGCGAAATTACAATACACAGAGACCTACCTAGAATCGGCGTGAGGAAAATAAAACAGCACGAAATGACTTCAAAACGATGACTTTAAAAGTTCGTAGCCGCATCCAACATTTATAATCTACATATAGAATAATTGTAATAAATTGTTGAATCTGATTCTGTTTTATGTAATGAATTTCGATGTTTGCAATAAAACACTGATGTTCAATGGTACAAAAACAACCGCTTCTATTACGAGATTAATTTGAGAGGAGACCTCAAAATAACAAGGTGTGAATGATTTAAATATAATAATTATTCAATGATTTGAATCATCAATTAAAAAAACCGCGTCTCCTAAAAATATACGCGAGAAATATCGACATCAAAAACAGCGCGACCAAAATCAGTAAATTAATTCAACCAAATAAACCAGAAACCCAGGTCCCACAGGAATAGGACCCGACCGGGTGGGGTGAGGTGGGTGCTGTCTGAACCTGAAACCAGTTGTACGTAAGTAAATGTCATTTGTATTTTATAAGAAGTAGAGTTCAACAGTTCAACTCTTCATCTTAATCAAATCACACTTAACTCACAAACTGTCAAACATTTTCAATCAAGTACAATTGTAAATAAATGCAACTTTAATTGTCAAAAAGTTCCACTTGAAATAACAACTGTATTTTATATAAACAGCTGAAATTATGTTCTAATTCACAGATTTATCAACTAACTATTCTAACCTAACCTATATATTCGGCCTACCTATTCGGGCTCGGGTTTAGGGGTAGGGCGGGGGATACTGAAATAGAGACATGTTATACAGGTCACACCGGAATTCTTCAGTCACTCTGTCATCATCATTCAACTTCATTTTCAATCTTCTGTGACTAGGGGGGTCTTGTTCTTCACACTGAAACAGAACATACAGGCCGCACCTGAATCAGGCCACTCTGTTGTGTGCTGGGGGTGAAGACACGTACTCTGTGGCCTAGTCTTCTGGGGTCTTGTCTCAGCGATGACCCTGAAATTGTCATTTTTATTTCAACTAAACGTTTTTACATGAAAGTCGTTTTCTTATAAAACAAAAGATTAGAAAAAAACGGAAATTCTGAAATAAAAGGAAAACACCTGAAAATAGAGAGAAACCCTGGAAATAGAAGCGTAAAATACAGGATCCTAAAATAAATATATTAGGCATCGAAATAAACAAACAGCTTTCTCTATCTGCAAGACCAGAGACCCAGAGACCCCACAGGACCCTGATACAAATATCACCCAAATTCCTTTACTTAAACTTACACATTTCGTTGGAAATTGTACTAATTTTCATGCCTTTCTAAAAACTTACTAACTCACAGAGTAAGTTCCTAATAACTAACTTAACCTATAAAACATAATTTCAGCTGTTAATGTTTTTCTAACTCACAGTTTATCCAATCCTGTGTGTGTAATGTATGAATCCAGGGATCCTCAGAATTATAGTCGGTTTTTATCCTCGTGTTTTTGATAAAAGTTCACAGTTTATTATGAGCGCAGTTTGTTGTAATATCGCAATAATCCTGATTTAATTGAACTCCGATTGAATCGATTCCAAGTTCCGTGAAGCCTGAAAAATAAAACAAAGAAGAAATTCAAACATCCATAGTCGAAATACCGATAAATTCATTTCCAGGGCAAAATCCCCTCACAGCTTCGCGCCTCACTGCACTCGCTTTACGGGGGGGGGGGGTGCCCCTTGTAATCGAAAAGGTACCCCACGTATGTTGCCCCCCCCCCCTGCAAATTATCCCTCCATCTACCCTTGTATCTGAATAGTCTATAAGTAACGAGTAGAAGTTTATATGCCGTTTACATTGCTGGGTTTCACACGTGTGAAAATCAACTCACTTTTTCACGTAAATATCTAGAAATTTGCGATGCGGAAATCTCGACAAACTCACCTAACAATCGCGTTCATCTTATCCGTATCAGTTTTTTCGTTTCTGAATTGTTTTTTTATCGTTTAATTTCGTGTTTTATGATGTAAATTAAACCGCGATTGTGACGGATTCTAATGAAGCGGGTTTCTTGCTCGCTTTGCACTCGGCTCGTGCGCGGCTGGTCATCGCGGCCGGCGATTGGCCGCATAATTGATGCGGGCGCAATAAGTAATTCTGATTGGTCAAGTGGCGCGCATAGCTAATGATGACCTGAACTGGACAGAACCGGTTTCGGTGACCCTGATGATGATACATGTACAACTGAATTCTATATTGCGCAATACAGCCAGGCTAACTGTTATTTATCTATTTGACCGACAGAGACATTAGTGAAACCGTTAGTGAAAATAAATATATTAGGCATCGAAATAAACAAACTGCTTTCTCTATCTGCAAGACCAGAGACCCAGAGACTCCACAGGACCCTGACGCAAATAGCACCCAAATTCCTTTACTTAAACTTACACATTTCGTTGGAAATTGTACTAATTTTTATGCATTTCTATAACTTACTAACTCACCGAGTAAGTTCCTAATAACTAACTAAACCTATAAAACATAATTTCAGCTGTTAATGTTTTTCTAACTCACAGTTTATCCAATCCTGTGTGTGTAATGTATGAATCCAATGATAATCTTTGAGTCATTTTGAATCCTTGTGTTTTTTGATAAAAGTTCAGTTTATTGAGCACAGTTTATATCAATCCGGAACTAGTTTGAGCGCGATTTCATTCCAAATAAATCCTGAACAAGAAGACAATTCGAATTCCATTGAATTTCCAGTAACGGCTCACTTTTTGAGAACGGTTTATCTTTCGTTTCAGCGAGATAACATTCAGAATAAATCCTAATATGTTCACAAGAGGTGTCTAATTGTTTACGGGAGACAGTTTGAGCACCTCTGTCCAGACTGGTAAACCATACACCATCGCGATAACCTCCAGGTGCGAACATATACAAGACACCCAGATGTAATAATCTGCGCGAACGACAAGAATTGTCGAACACAATGAAGCTTCATATTTCATATTATTATCTAACTATTGGGGTCACTGGTCATAATCCATCTTCGCTCTATAAACTGCGCGGTGACTCTAGTGAAGATATCAATCCATTCTGAACTGCATGAAGTATATATCGGTATAAATCACACATCTCTAATAGCAAAATGATTTAATTTGAAAATTGAATAATTGAGTTTGCCGCTAAAACCAGGTCCACCTTCCAAAACATCCTCATTAATGATTGGACGCATAATTAGTCATACTCATCGATGATTGGCTAATTGGTACGAAATATGCGTAATGTAAACTAGATGAAACCGGTTTCGATGGGACCCGCGCGTCACGTGGGCATTTGACACATTTCACGAGATGTTTCTCATTCTCTACTGAAGGTCATTGAATCTGTATCGGAAGTCATCGAATTTATTCTGTAGCGTTGAGTGTGAAACACAAAATCCAGAGTTCCACATTTTTTGTCAAAGAAAATTTATTATTGGATGTTTTTATGTATTTAATTTGAAGGAGATGAGTTTATTTAATTTACAAGATAAACAGTTCAAACATGGAACACAGTTTCAAATCCCTCACAATTATAAACACTTCTGATTTCCAGTTCAAATCACGAGGAGTTCAAAATATCAGAAAACCCGTGATTTTATTCACTTTAAAATAATAGTATTTTATACAGCGCCATCTGACTACATTTAAAATTTTGTTATCATTTCGGGTTCATTGGATTAAACATTTTCAAAATTTTGTTTTCCAAAGTCGATCTGGAGTGGAATGTGGCCACTTGCAAAGTTGAATATCAAACCTTTGAGAGAAATGTCGATGGAAATCCTGGATATTGATTTTCTTATTTGTGAAAAGTCTGCAAGTGCTACTCGTTTTTTAATGTGGCTACCAACAAACACGTAACACCAATAATACCGTGAACCTTTATCAACTACACAGGTATCAACAAATTCTTGCAAAAGCAATTCATAAAACTAGAAATAAATCATGATTTGTTTTTGATAATAGACGGGTATTGAATACTGGATGGATCGCCGTAAACCGCGCACATTCCATGACGAAGTGGAATTCCGACTCCACTTCGCCAGATTGGCAGATCTGACATGTCCTTTTTTTCCGCGGGTAGTTTCGGATATTGATATCGGCCAGTTTCAATACGGAGCGAGTGGGCACTAATGCGTCATTTTGAGAAGTTCCTACGGGTGGCGGCAGAGTTTGAACAGCGTAAATAATTTTCAGCTCCGAAGTGAGTTTTAAATAATTGATAGGTGCGTAGATTAGGGTTTGAAGGGCATTTTTGGGCCGATGCTGTGAAAAGAAAATTTTCTAAGAATGGCAAAAAAGCTTTTCGGAGGATTTAACCTGAAAATTCCGCTTAGATTTTTAGTGTTTTAAGCTACTGGGAACCTCTCAAATTGCATCTCACGAATTTGGAGTCTGGATGAGATGGATATACGAAGATAATATGGACGCTGAGCAGACCTCCCGCATCAGAAATATTACTTTAGTGTGAAATGAATTTCTCGCGGGGAACTGCTATCAATGAAATTGATTTTACACGTGGAATTCAACGTGTATTTGCAGTGTCTGAATGTCAAGGTCAGATCGACGTTAAAGTACAATATGATGAAAAACACTCGTAGAATTTGAAAACGTTTTTCACCTCATTGAATTCATGCATTTATTGATCTGATCTGATCTGATGTCTGGTGTGTATAGAGTCACGTGATAACGTGCCGATCGAAAGTTGTGGAGAACCCAGTTCCACAGCGCTGAGTCGTTTTTCCACAGTTCAGGACCCAGTTCCACAGTCCAGGACCCAGTTCCACAGTCCAGGACCCAGTTCCACAGCGCTGAGTCGTTTTTCCACAGTTCAGGATCCAGTTCCACAGCGCTGAGTCGTTTTTCCACAGTTCAGGATCCAGTTCCACAGCGCTGAGTCGTTTTTCCACAGTTCAGGATCCAGTTCCACAGCGCTGAGTCGTTTTTCCACAGTTCAGGACCCAGTTCCACAGTCCAGGACCCAGTTCCACAGTCCAGGACCCAGTTCCACGGTCCAGGACCCAGTTCCACGGTCCAGGACCCAGTTCCACGGTCCAGGACCCAGTTCCACGGTTCAGGACCCAGTTCCACAGTTCAGGACCCAGTTCCACAGTTCAGGACCCAGTTCCACGGTCCAGGACCCAGTTCCACGGTCCAGGACCCAGTTCCACGGTCCAGGACCCAGTTCCACGGTCCAGGACCCAGTTCCACGGTTCAGGACCCAGTTCCACAGTTCAGGACCCAGTTCCACAGTCCAGGACCCAGTTCCACAGCGCTGAGTCGTTTTTCCACAGTTCAGGATCCAGTTCCACAGCGCTGAGTCGTTTTTCCACAGTTCAGGATCCAGTTCCACAGCGCTGAGTCGTTTTTCCACAGTTCAGGACCCAGTTCCACAGTCCAGGACCCAGTTCCACAGTCCAGGACCCAGTTCCACGGTCCAGGACCCAGTTCCACGGTCCAGGACCCAGTTCCACGGTCCAGGACCCAGTTCCACGGTTCAGGACCCAGTTCCACAGTTCAGGACCCAGTTCCACAGTTCAGGACCCAGTTCCACGGTCCAGGACCCAGTTCCACGGTCCAGGACCCAGTTCCACGGTCCAGGACCCAGTTCCACGGTCCAGGACCCAGTTCCACGGTTCAGGACCCAGTTCCACAGTTCAGGACCCAGTTCCACAGTTCAGGACCCAGTTCCACAGTCCAGGACCCAGTTCCACAGTCCAGGACCCAGTTCCACGGTCCAGGACCCAGTTCCATGGTTCAGGACCCAGTTCCACGGTCCAGGACCCAGTTCCACAGTTCAGGGCCCAGTTCCACGGTTCAGGACCCAGTTCCACAGTTCAGGGCCTAGTTCCACATTTCAGGACCCAGTTCCACAATGCTGGGTCGCGTTCCCATAGTTCAAGATACAGTTCAACAGCGCTGGTTCGTGTTTGCATAGTTGTGGATCCAGTTCCACAACGTTGGGTCGTGTATCCACAGAGGATCCAGTTCCACAACGTTGGGTCGTGTATCCACAGAGGATCCAGTTCTACAGTTGTCCAACTCAGAACTATGGGACTGGGTCCTTACTAAGGATTTCGTGAAAGCAAATCTTTGGAAACATTTAACGAATTTGATATCCTATTTCCCATGTTTTTTTCATACTAGTGTAGAAATGTTAAAGGTAAAATTTAAGTACCCGTACATAGGTAACAGGATCCACAATGTGATCGCATGATTCGATGAAAAATCAATTTCATTGACATCAGTCCCGAGCGGGCCAAGCTATTTATATAGCACTCCAGTAATATTTCTACTGACAGTTTTGACGGACCCCCGAAAACTCTGTTCGTATTCGGTAAGAAAACTTTATTTCAATATTTTATAAATATTTTATCCCGATACGCACCTAGCACTACTACGATTAAACTTCTGTTAAAACATTCAGCTAAAAGGGAACGCATTTGACTCGCTGAAGATGAAATTGTTAACTTCGATTCTGTTACTAGTTTGTTCTGCAACGGCAGGTAAATGTTCCGATTTAATTGTTTATGACAAATATAGCTGCCAGGCAGCTATAGCGGGTTTATGTACAGTTGGACTGGAAGTTAATTGTAAAAGTTTCACAATTCGAATTTTATATGACATAATTTACTATTGTGAAACCAAAACGGGTCGGCTGCTGCTGAGTTAAAGCCGTTTCATCATCACCTGATGTGACGTGAATGTTAGCCAAACAGCTGAAAATGCTGTCGTTTCATAATTATAAAATTCTATCATATGAAATTTGAATTGAGGGACTTATTCAGTTATCTACGGTTTGCGCGGAATAGAGTGTTATTATTACTGGACTTGTTACTCGAATAACAATCATTTCACTATGTTTTACAGTTTTAGCTTGTTTGTGTCCACCTGGTTCAACAACGGCTGGAATGAAATGTCTCCGGTTTGTCAATGACGCAACCTGTGGTTCCTTCGGCAAAATAGCTGTGATAAATAACCCGCAGGAAAATACCGTGGCTTTTAGTAAAAAAAAACTTCTATCAATCTGTTTTATAATCGCTATCGTTGATTTCAAATACTCAATGAATTTCATCGTTTTCAGATTTATTTCAAAACAGCGACAGAAAGTTCTACTTAGCCTATCTCGGTTTTAAGCGACCGTTTGATATGGTGAGTACAAACTGGCGAGGTTGGAATTCTTAGTCTCACGAGCCGGCCGTGTGATACTGGTTCCAGGAGGAAATCAAGCGATTATGATTTATTAAAATCTGTTTCAAGTATTACAAGATTTCTGGTTCAATAATACCTCTTTAGGCATCAACATCATCAACAGCGCTTGGACTCAGGGCGGGGCTCCAGTGGCTTCTAATCCAGTTATATATTCTCATTGTAGTACGGGCGTTTCACAAACTGGCAGATAGGTGAACCAAATAACCAAGGATATGCAGGTCCCGAAGATTGTGTTGCGATTGATAGAAAGAACGGACGATGGCTCGATGTCGCCTGTTCACTGGGATACCCTCTTATTTGTGAAGATAGCTGTACTGGGTTGTAGAGTTGGTGGTGACGCCACATATACTAAAACAGTGATATTCAAATACATAAGAAGTATTGATTGTCATTTTGAAACAAATAAAACTGCAAACCGCTTCTTTAGAAAAATCAAACTGTTAGTCATGTCTCTCGAGCTGTATGTATTCCCTCCCTCGATCGACCCTACCTGGATGTAGATTCCCTCCCTCAACCTGGCTGTAGATTCCCTCCCTCGACCTGGCTGTAGATTCCCTCCCTCAACCTGGATAATGTGGTTTCCCGGCACTGGACCTGGATGACGTGGATTCCTTCCCTCATTTTTTCCGGGGACATTTTTTCCATGGGACGTTTTTCCGATGAGAATTTTTCCGGGAACATTTTTCCCCGGGACATTTTACCTACATTCGGTTGACAACAATGGCCCTGCAATCAAAATAACAAGTTGGCCGGGATATCGACAAATTCAAGTTTTTGAATGACTCGTTTGATGGCGCTAGTCGGAACCGGAAATTGGAACCTAAATCCGCCATGTTCTAGTTCATTTGCGATAAAAATCTCTCGCTTCAAGTTTTTAGTTAGCCATATTTTGATTACATAGGCACGCGTAATCCTTTTATTATGATATCCTGACAATGTGTTGAATTCGATAAAATCTCACTTCGAACGCTAATGATCACTAGAAATGTAAAAAAAACTACCAAAAATCACAAATTTAGCGATGACGCTCGACTAAGCAGCTAACGGAGGTAATGACTGGTGCCGGGTGTCATCACTTTGTCGTTGAGTTCAAGACTCTAAGGTGAATTTGTTGCAGGCTTCACTGATAAATATGAAATAATATTATGAAATAAAATTGACTTTAGAAGGACTTCACTCATAGATTCATAATAAAAATATGAAAAGTACCAGGACTCAAACCAACAATCGAAATTGGGCCGTCAAGTGCTGCCACCATGTGATACCTGGCAACCAGTCTTTACATCTTCAGACGATGCAAAATGTTTTTTTATAATTTTAGGACACTTATAGTGATTTCTAGCCTTTTCAGTGAGGTTTTATCATATCCAACGTAGTGGTAGGATAACATATTCAAAGGATTATGGGTGACGATATATAGTAAGGAAAATATCGCTCATTGAAAACTTGAAGCGAGAGATTTTCAAATAAACTAGAGCATGGAGGATTTAGGTTCCAATTTCCGGTTCTGACTAGCGCCATCAAACGAGTAATTCAAGAACTTGAATTTCCTAGCAACGAAATTTCATATCAATCTGTGTGAAAATTGAAATCATAGTCTTTAGTTTCCGGAACAACGCGTCGACTCGTGTTGCTAAAAAGACATAATTAAGTGGCCATTGAGCATTCTAGCCTTCAGCCATCTTAATACGGGATATCGACAAATTCAAGTTCAAGTAATTGGACTTCGTAGTGATGAGTATGTCCGGATACATGTATAAACAAAATATCAGGACAATCCATTGGATTGGAGTGTCTTCAAAACTTCCCCAAATAATAACTAGATTCCGTCTACGGACGGACGGCGGACATAAAGTTAACGCAATAGCCCACTTGGGACTAAAGTCTCAAGTGGGCTAAAAAACTAGATCCGTTCAACAACCACTGAACCTAAAAACATCAGTTTCATTAAAAAAAAACACACTGGTAAAAATACTTTTAGATCGAAAAGATTTATTTGTAAAAAATGCGGTTACATTTGACACACGAACATCGAACGACCGACCAAACATTATAGAAATAATTTTTATGAAATATCGAAATCGCCTTGACTTGAATTCATTTTATAGTACATAATACAATATTTACAAATGTCGATTCAGTAAATGCATAATTGTTGAAAGATAAACGAACTACATATCGCGATAGTATAGAACCAGGGGTGAATCTATAGGGTCAGATTCAGGGAGGGCACACTCTGGTGTGTGTAATTAAAAGGGCACCCAAAAAATATTCATCAGAAAAAATTTTGTAAATACATCGAACAACAAGGAGAATATAAACTTTTTGCTGCTAATTCATGATTTTCATACAAAATTTTAGGTCGAGTTGACTTCTTTTAAAAAGGGGTGTGCACCCTGCACCTTCCCTTCAGATCCGTCTCTGGGAGAACTAATCTATCATATCATTCATTCTTTAAAAATTCAGATACCTTTATATATATATATATACATTTCAGGGGCTGCAGGCGGCCAGTTGCCCAAAACTTGGTTTAAGTCAACCAGTCGATTACAAGTAACCATTGAAACTGGTTAAAGTGGAATTTAAGCAGTTTTCAGCGTGGCGCCACCTACCAGGAAATCAAGGAAAAATAAAGGATATTCCTTGCAGATAGGGAATAGACAGGGAATATACGAGGAATTTTGTACCCTAATAATCGGGGAATAGTAGGTCAGGAAAATCTTTAAGTCGGGGAATTTTTGTTTCCTTTCTGGGAATTTTGTAGAAAAGCAAAAAATAGGGGAAAAGTCATTAATAAAATGAAACAGTTTCTGTCTGTGTTTTACGTGTTTGACTGCGTTAATCGATTGGATTCTTAGCAGAGAAAACAACGCGCAAATCCAGAAGTAGACATGGGAAAGGGTGGAAGGCAAATCAAATAAAATTGGCCACTCTGTCACTGGTTAACATAAACTATCCTTTGAGCAACAACAGATCATAAAATAAAATCCAGCGTTAATTTCAAGATCTGCTCCTGCGATCGAGTTCCAGTCTGATAAAGTCTCACTTACGGAAATGACATTTCATCTCTCCAAAAATACTTTGTTATCATTAGGCCAAAAAAGATTGATACCTTGTTTCTCCGCTCTGCTGAGCTTAAATGTTGACCCGGCCGGCCGCCTATCTACCCTATACATTACTTTTTTTAAAATCGTGATCAATTTCACCATAACAGACCCGGCCGCTATAGAAATGAACTGTTCATAAATTTTATCATATTTTACAAAAATGACCCGGCCGCTGCGGAGAAACAAGGTATCATTTTTGTTTAGCCTTAAAGTAGAGCACAATTAGGGATCATTCATTTATTACGTCCGCATTAGGGGAGGGGTCAGTGAAATTGGGTACTGTAATGCTTAATGTTTATGATAAAATGGCCGATTTTGCGTACAGAGGGGGGGGGGGTTGAAAAATTCAAATTCTATGCGTACGTAATAAATGAATGATCCCTTACAGGTCTACGCAGAGTAGGAGTTTGTGAAACAATTCGACAAGTTTAGAGCAAAGGGCAGGGGGTCGAACAACGACGCCATTTTTGGTACGAATCAGTTTTGTAAATCAGCTATCGAGACATTCCTATTCCGGCAATCGTCGATTATGCGATTCAGAGCGTAATGACCTAGATTCACAGTTGCGTGGGTTGAATTCAAACTAATTCCAACATTTCCCCCTGCCGATCGAAATACTCCCTATATATAAACTTGAATGATAACATCGCGCAGCACATCATGATCGGATCCTGAAAAATGAATAATAACAATTATTCAGTATTCATTGTTTATTACCGCTACCTATAGTAACATGTATCTACCACACGAATGTATTTTTACCAAAATTTACTCCAGGAGATTTTGATTCTCACAGCAAATACGCTTCACAGGGGCACGGGTGGGAGCTCTTGAATCCATACATTATAAGTGGACCGATGAATTATTAATCAAATTCACCCCTCCCCACAGATATACTCGGATAGTTTTCATTTAAAGAGAAAAAAAGTTCATTCCGTGTTGCTAGAATGCGGTAGGAACGCGACGGACCGAGTAACTACTAGCGACACCTAGTGGATCCTCACTTGCCACAAATGGAATTCTCTAATGCCGCAGTAGTTGATGTTTTTCAGCACACTAGCGACACCTGGTGGATCCTCACTTGCCACAAGTTGAATCCTCTGTTGCCGCAGTACTTGGTGTCCTACTGTACACTAGCGACACCTGGTGGATCCTCACTTGCCACAAGTGGAATCCACTAATGCCGCAGTAGTTGACGTTCTACTGCGCACTAGCGACACCTGGTGGATCCTCACTTGCCACAAGTGGAATCCTCTAATTCCGCAGTAGTTGATGTCCCCATATCCTGGACATTTTACGCGCTAGCATTTTAGGGGAACCGGTGCAAACTATGCTCAAAATGTTTAAAATACAGCTCTCACCTGTTAGCGACGTGTTCAGCTCAGTAGATATTACCGTTCGGTCGAACTATAGCAGATGTAGTCACCTGCGTACCGGCGATCGGCTGCTGATTCGGCACGAAGATCAGACGATTCGGACTGCTCACGTTCACCGGTTGTCGTAGCAATGACGACATGACGTTCGACTGCGGTTGTTGAATGATGAGAGGAACTCGCTGTCGATAGAGAATAGAAACCTGATTATATGACAACCAGATTTATGAACTAAAATCATTTACTATAAGTATTTAGATTAAAAGACATGGCATTTCGGACTAGAGACCATCGTCAGGTAAAATATCTGAGTACTGAATCTCGGTACAGTGGAACCTCGGCTTAATGACAGTTTCGAAATTATGACCAAACTTCATCAGAGACACACAAAAAATGACATGATAGTGATATACAGTAATTCAAAAATACAGATAGTTAGGTTAGGAACCTTTTCCTTGTCTAAGTTCGTTAAAACATTGCCTTTGTTTTTAATGCCACTGTTCACGCCATCATTCTTTTTAGCAAACTGAACGCTGCCCAATTAGTCATAACGCAAGGTTTTTCATTTTTGTCCCAATAGTGGCGTTATAAATTACTTTTACTGTATCAAATTTAAACAATTTACTAGATAACTTCAAGTAACAATTTCGGAATGCTGTAAATTTTTCCAAACTGTAATCTATGGCTTGGAACCTGCAACCCCTCAGACAATCTACAGCCTGTAACCTGCAACCCCTCAGACAAACTACAGCCTGTAACCTGCAAGCCTTCAGACAATCTACAGCCTGTAACCTGCACCCCTTCAGACAATCTACAGTCTGTAACCTGCAACCCTTCAGACAATCTGCAGCCTGTAACCTACACCCCTCAGACAATCTACAGCCTGTAACCTGCAACCCTTCAGACAATCTACAGCCTGTAACTGCACCCCGTCTGACAATCTAAAGTCTGGAATCTGCAGCCCTTCAGACAATCTACAGCCTGGATCCTAAAACCCATAAGACAATCTGTAGATTGTCTGAGAAAGTGGTTCTAGGCTGCAGATTGTCTGTAAAGGCCGTCTGCAGCCGTGAACCTGCACCGGTTCTGAATCCTGATTGGCTGTGGATTGTCTGAGGGGTCGGCTGCGAAGCTACGTGAACCTACCTGAGCGCCGGTAGACGGCAACGAAACAGCATTTTGAATCGTGGGATTTGAAGTGGAGGCAGTGATTAATTGAGGTACGTACTGTATCACTTGATTACCAATAACCTACAAACAATCGGACATAAATATATATAATAATAACAGGTTTGATGTTAGTCGTCTACAGTGAACATGCTCCTAGTTACAAATCACATACCGGGTATACAAACACATACAGTATACACACATACATGCTTTTACTCTCTATCGGTCTGGAGCCACCCCTGGAACCACCCTCTTTGGCAGTTACTAATTATTGTTATGATTTCTGGAGTTTTTGGCAATTCTTCAGTTCATTTTCAATTAGAAATGTCTCAGGTGAAGCACTGAACACATGTGAAGTGTGGACGATCAGTTTTTGAAAGTGTGCTGATAAAATGTCTAATATCTGGTGATTGTAGTTCATTTTCAATTGGAAATGTCTCAGGTGAAGCACTGAACACATGTGAAGTGTGGACGATCAGTTTTTGAAAGTGTGCTGATAAAATGTCTAATATCTGGTGTTTGTAGTTCATTTTCAAATAGAAATGTCTCAGGTGAAGCACTGAACACATGTGAAGTGTGGACGATCAGTTTTTGAAAGTGTGCTGATATATGTCAGTCAAGTTAGATCCACACAACTGGATCCAGAGTCATATTAAACCCACACAACTGTGGAACTGGATTCAGAGTCACAGTTAACCCATTCCACTGTGGAACTGGATTCAGAGTCAAATTAAACCCACACAATGGAACTGGATCCAGAGTCATATTAAACCTACACAACTGTGGAACTGGATCCCAAAATAGGTTGTATATTTATTTGGTGAATTTTGGTAAAATAGAAATTGAACGATCTATTTTATGCCTTATAACAGATATAATAAGCCTTATAGCAATGTGTTCTATGTCAATATAACATACAACTATAGAATTCAATTCACAGTCAATTGTAGATCTATAATTGACTAACTATAGGGGGAGCTGTCAATGAACTGATTTCACTGTATGTAACCCTAACCCTAGCTTCTGATTGGCTGGAGCTGGTCACCTGATATATGCAAATAGCCCCAAGCGCATGACAACTAACCCTAACCCTAGCTTCTGATTGGCTGGAGCTTGTCACATGGTATATGCAAATAGCCCCAAGCGCATGACAACTAACCCTAACCCTAGCCACTGATTGGCTGGAGCTGGTCACCTGATATATGCAAATAGCCCCAAGCACATGGCCACTAACCCTAACCCTAGCTTCTGATTGGCTGGAGCTGGTCACCTGATATATGCAAATAGCCCCAAGCGCATGACAACTAACCCTAACCCTAGCCACTGATTGGCTGGAGCTGGTCACCTGATATATGCAAATAGCCCCAAGCACATGGTCACTAACCCTAACCCTAGCTTCTGATTGGTTGGAGCTGGTCACCTGATATATGCAAATAGCCCCAAGCGCATGACAACTAACCCTAACCCTAGCCACTGATTGGCCAGAGCTGGTCACCTGATGTAAACAAACATGCCAATTACATGTCAAGGGATTATGGGATATGGTAGCAAAAGGAAACTTTGCGTCAAATTAAATCCACACAACTGTGGAACTGTGGAACTAAGCTCACAGTTAAATTAAACCCACACAACTGTGGAACTGTGGAACTGAGCTCACAGTTAAATTAAACCCACACAACTGTGGAACTGAGCTCACAGTTAAATTAAACCCACACAACTGTGGAACTGAGCTCACAGCTAAATTAAACCCACACAACTGTGGAACTGTGGAACTGAGCTCACAGTTAAATTAAACCCACACAACTGTGGAACTGTGGAACTGAGCTCACAGTTAAATTAAACCCACACAACTGTGGAACTGTGGAACTGAGCTCACAGTTAAATTAAACCCACACAACTGTGGAACTGTGGAACTGAGCTCACAGTTAAATTAAACCCACACAACTGTGGAACTGAGCTCACAGCTAAATTAAACCCACACAACTGTGGAACTAGGCCCTGAGTGGTGCTGAAATGTCTAATGTCTTATGCTTGTAGTTCATTTTTATTTCATATTATTATGACTCAGTAGTGTTCGAGAGGGAGGAGGCAAGACTGCAGATTGATGCACCTCACGGCCATTCTACGGTTATCGTATGTTACTAGATTCAACTGAAGCTGAGCCGCATTCAATGCAATGGGCCACCTTCATTTTGAGGTAATACATCGAATTGAAAATATCGAAAATTGACTAATCTCAATTTTTCAAGTCAAATTTAACCCTTTAACTGTTGTGGAATTAGGTTGAGGGCCCCAGTAAACAGCAATTATTAATTATTTATGGAAAAATCTACCTTTAAAACAAAATCAACTACATTTTCACAATGCACAAAAACAAACATGCGACAAAATGTTTTTTAAACGCATCACATTTTTTCAAATCTAAATCTACGACGAAACTCGAATGAAACAAAAACTGAAATCGTGAATTTCGACTAAATGAGAGATGATTTCACATGCCGGTTAAATTCTATATACCTGGCCGGGCCCGTGATGGCGCGGGGGCGGCAGCCGGAAATCGGGCAGCGGCCGCGGGCCACCGGGTGCCGCGTGAGGATAGGGTATCGGGGGCTGAAATGTGAAGAAGTGTAAGACAGAATATGCTAGAAAATGAAACAGGAATTAAACGCAAGATTATGAAAAGTCGATTTTTTTTATAAGTGCACGTGACCGTATCTATATACTAGGTGCTACAGACCGCGAACACTAAAACACGTAACCAGGAATCGGACGAGGGCTATCGGTGTCAGGTGCAGATCCCGAAAGGTCTTGCAGGCTTTTTTACAAGCCTTTCAAACATTTTCAGATGCCTTTTTCTGAATAAACTCTTAACCTTTTACCGCCATATTTCATGGAATATTTTAAATTTCCACCGTGTAGGTCGGGCCCCCAATATTGCTTTGAAGAGGAAATGTTTCCCACTTGGAAATGCTGTAATTGCCTTGAATTCATCCACAAATTTTCGAAAGCGATGCCTCAATTCCCATTACCCGTCCGAATAATGCTTTTACAATGACAATGCCTGTTAATGTGTAAAAAGACCTTTAAAAGTCGTCCTCGGGATCCACCCTTGACGGTAAGCCGCTATTCAGAAAATCACAATGAAATCCTGCTGCGCAAATACTTGTTCAATTTACTGCTGTTCACATACAGTGAAAATAACGAACATAGATAGAAATGATTTCTCTGGAGAACAGGTGTAATAAATACTGGGAGAGTCAGGGAACGGGGTGCATACCCTCAATGGGTTATACACCAATTAATATCCATGTAAATCCTTAAAGCATCGGCATAAAATTACACCTTAAGTGTATTAATGTTATCAATGTAGACTTTCAGTGAATTGAGGGGTAAACAATGCGTATATTATTTTGACAATACACGAGTGCAGGGCTGGACCCAGGGGAGGGTGCAGGGGATGTGCAGCCCTCCCAAAATCTCAAGTTACCCTGAATTTTAAATTTCAAAGGAAAATGATATAAATCGAACTGTTATGAAAAAGTTTAAATTCAAAAACGTGTTCTCTGTACATGTATTTTCAAAACCGAGTTGATGTTTGGAGATAAACTTTCTTTAGAGGTGCCCTTATATGATATGCCCTGTTTCGGGTGTACACCCCTCCCTAAACGAGGCCCTAGATCCGCGCCTGACATTTCGGACTTTAATTTCCAATTTTTCATATCTCAATCATTGAATTAGGTACTTAAAATCTGGTGAGTTTTAATTCCTCGTCGATTCCCCTTGTCCGAGCGTACGAGGTATTTTACCCGATGAAGTTATTCACAACTTACTCTAGGTTGACCTATAATCTGTATTGAACCATCCGGAGGTTTGTCCGGCCCGTTCAATATCGTAGCCTGTATCGGCTGTTGGGTAATTGTTGTAGTTGGCACCACGGTGGTCGTCTGCTGCTGTTGCTGCTGTTGCTGCTGCTGCTGCTGCTGCTGCTGCTGCTGCTGCTGCTGCTGCTGCTGCTGGTCGGTTTCGCTGACAGCTTGCGTACACGTCGCCATGTGTTTCGACCAGTGTTGCTGTTGGCACGGGTAGTCGCAGTAACTCGTGTTCCAACAACAGTAGAATATCGCCTCTTTACCGCAGTTCGCGCACTGTTACGAGAAGAGAAAAAACTCTTTATAAAACCTCACAAACTTCTTACTGAAATTGCCGAATTCTTTCTAGAATGCCGCGTTCTTTCTAGAAATCTTCTTGAACCCAAACTTTGAATCAAGACATGACCTTTAAACCTTTCAATGCTGACAAATTAATACCTAAAAATGCTGGGCCCAGTTTCAATAAAGATAACATTGAAATGAATTACAGTTTCAAATATACAAGCAGTAGATTTAACTGTCTGTTGGTATTTTGTATATATTTAATTTTGTTTATAAAGTCTATTAGAGCTTAATAGGTTTTAATAGGTTGATCGAACACTCGTTATCTTTGTCTATGGTCCAACATTAGAACAATCAATAGTTCCAACTTTGGCATGTGTCTAATCAAAGGGGGGGGGGGTTAAAACCAATTAGACAGTTATTCCAATTGACGGAACTATAGAAATTTTGAGATGCTCCCTTAAAAGCAATCTAATTACTAATAAAATCAATACACTGTGGTGTTAACGGACTGAAAGGGTTAAGTCTGAAGAATCATTCATCACTCTTATTTCTGACTGAAATCATGGTTTCTTCGTGCTATGAATGATTTTACCCCGATGATTGATCATCGATGCTGAGTAGACCCGGGTGTTCAAGCACCCCAAACTCACCCATTGTTTTTTCTTGGCTTCGTTGACGGCTTTAGCGGCTTCGACCTCCAGAGTGCGGCGTAATTCGCTGAGCGCCGCGTGTCTGTCAGCCTCGAAACTCTGCCGCATCTCAGCGAGCGTCAACTCGGTATTGTGCCGGATTTCGGACAGCTGTTGCTGGTGCAACCACCTCAACTGATCGAGTTCCGTCTGAATTTTCTTCATCATTTCCTTAGATTAGAAAAAAAACTTGCAATTAATTGTCGCAACAAAATATTGCTAATGTCTAACATATAAATCCCACAAGATCGAAAAATCTTTTAGAAATATCAAAACTTTTAAATCTATTAAGAATCCGAATTTTCGGTTTTTCACTAAAAACCATTATCTTTCCTTGATGGCACATACCTGATAAAAGTCTTATTACGACCAGAAAGGACGGGTAGTCGACCTAAAACATTGATTTTAGTCCATTTTGCACTTTATGGAAGGATTGCAAAAAGTCCTCGTTGAAAGGGGTTGAATAAAGAAAAGAGACTCCATGATTTGAAAGTTTAACAATATGTTTCGATGCCTACCAACTGAGGTTTACCACTTTTCTCTTTACAGCCTCTTTCACTCTAAGACTTTTCTGCCATATTTCAATACAGTGAAGAGTGGATTAGAAAACAATGGTTTAGGTCGACTGCCAGTCCTTTCTGGTCCTATTAAGAATTTCATCTTAGCTCAGTAAGTTTTGATGGTACATACCTGATAAAAGTCTTATTAGGACCAGAAAGTCTGCATGATTTGAAAGCTAAACAATATGCCTCCATGCCTACCAACTGAAGTTTGGTATGCAGGCATGGAAACTTTCACATCATTAAGTCCTATTTCTATCAAGAACACCTTTCAATGAAGACTTTCCGGTCCTAATAAGACTTTTATCAGGTATGTGCCATCAAAACTGACTGAGCTAAGCCACCTGATGTGTTTGCTCTCAAGTCAAGTTGAAATAGACATAAAATCCCCCCTAAATCCATCCCAATAGGTATATATATATATTAATATATGGAAGGTGAACCGACTTCTGTTACTGAGCTGCTAATCTTACCATATCGTGTTGCGTTTTCAACAGATCTTGATACATCTCATGGAATGTCGATTTGATCACGTCTGTGATCTTTTTCGTATATTTCTCCAAGCTGACACCAGAGGGCAGCTCGGTGGTGACTGTATTCGCGATCAATGATTCGGTAATGCGACTGGCTGTGAGCAGCTGAGCGGAGACGGCAGGTGCGGCAGGCACTGCAGGTGCGGCAGGTGCTGCTACCGGTGCTACGGGTGCTGCAGGAGCAGACGGCTCTGGTGCAGGTGTAATCGACGTTGATGGTTGGCTGAAATTTTGAAATTCATGTTTTCAAAAAAACTTCTAAACACCTGTGGAACTGAATTCAGTAACAAATTAGACTCATACAACTGTGGAACTGACTCCAGGGACAAATTTAACCCACCAAACTGCGGAACTGGGTTCAGTCAGATCAAACCCGCACAACAGTGAAGCTGGATCCAGAGTCAAATCAAATCCACACTTCTGTGGAACTGGGTTCAGAATCAAATTAAGCCGGCACAACTGTGGAACTGGATGCAATTAAACCCACACAACTGTGGAACTGGATGCAATCAAACCCACACAACTGTGGAACTGAGTTAAGAGTAAAATTAAACCCACACAACTGTGGAACTGGATCCAGAGTCAAAGTAAACCTGGACAACTGTGGAACTGTGGAAGTGGATTATTTACCTCGATGTTTTATTCTTAGATTCCTCGGTTATTTGCAGTTGTTTCTGCAACGTAGTTTCTTGTTGTTGATGTTTCGTTGTTTCGAGCGCCGCTGTCATCGCCTGTTTCGCTTTCAACGTTTCATTCGCCTTTATCCGCGCAGTTTCGCAGGCGCGCAGCTCGGCGGCCAGAACGTCGCGACGTTTCTGTATCAGGTCCAACTGCGGCTGCCGCGTCGACGTCCCGGTTTTCTTCTTCGCCTTGTCGCGATTGTCTCCGAGATCGATGACGAGTTGTTCGTCGCCGTCCGACGACTCGTCCGCCGCCGCGACGACGGCAGACGGCGCGTCGTCCGTATCCATAGCGACCATCGTATTACCGTTCGATGAATTCTCGCGTGATTTACGCTCACTTTCTTTAACGCAATCTTCCAACACGATGATGATATCTTTGACCGTTTTTTGTTTGACGCAAACTTTCTCGTCGACTTTCGACTCCTCCGCCCGTATCGCTGCTGTTGCTGCTGCTGCTGCTGCTGCTGCTGCGGTACCGCTGGTCGTATCCATCTTCTCTTCCGCATCTTCGGTCTTCTCGTCGCCATCTTTACCGGCTACTAACTCGAGCTCGGCACCGGTTTCTGTGTCGCCCGGTCGGTCGGTTTCTGCAAAATCAGTAATAACTGAACTAATTTTAATATCCCTTAAAACCCTTTTGGTGCGTCTACACCGCACTAATGGACTGGCATCGCGGTGTTACGACGATATTAGTAAATAGTTTTCAGCTCTATTGAAAGATGGCAGCACCGGTGTCAAACATAATTTCATATTAGCACCTAATGATACACCGCACCGCGGAGTAGATGTACCAAAGTGGTACAACAACACACTGAGGTGGAATTCTTTATAAAGATTTTCAAATTACCACCAGCGCCCAGTTGCTCAAAAGTTGGTTAAAGCTAACCGGTGGATAAATACCACAGTAACGATGAACTTTTAATTGTCGCTATGTCAACTATCCACTGGTTAATTCTAACAAACCTTTGAGCAACTGAAGGCCCTGCACTTTAGGGTATCAGTTAGTCGGCAATGGAAGGTCAAAAGTTTAAGTTGAAAAAAATATTGTTCAAATTTTCTACACTACACTATGAACTGGTGGCGCCCCCCATTTCCATTTCCCGATAAACAATTGAAAAGGTCCACTTACTTTTATTAGTGATATCCTCTTCGTCGTCGGACGAACTGACGCTGGACGTCGATACATCGGACGATAACGAAGCCGGTTCTTCATCTTCACCTTCCTCCTCCTCGTCCTCCTCGTTGCCGCCGACGACGATACCGAGTTTCTCTTTACACGTTTCGATCGTTTTCTTCAGTTTATCTCGAAACTCTTCGACCGGCGACGACTTTTCCTCGAGATCATCGTCATCATCATTACCTTCATCTTCACCTTCTTTATCCTCCTCGTTACGAGCATTGTCATCTGCTCCTGAATTAGACAATGAATATTGATAAGAAGGTCGATATTTCCCCCGTCCGAGGAGCGGCCATGTAAATGAACGCGTCAAAAAATAAAATTCCAGATTATGATAAAATTCACTGAAATGAAACCAGAAGGAATTGATTAATCTGTTGATTAAAACCTACCGGTTTTCTCGTTTGAATATTCGAGCGTTTCTTTTTCTCCGTCGAGATCCATTTCTAGTCCTTCCGCTTTATTATCATTATCACTTTCCTTATCGCCGGCTTCAGTTTCATTCATCTCCTCCATTTCTCTTTCCTTCATCGCGGCAGCAGCGGCTGCAGCAAGCTTCACATCATTTACCTCCTCCTTCTCTTTTTCCGTTTCATCTTTTTCTCTATTCTCCTCATCATCTTTCTTCGTTGCGTCGGGCGTCGTCTGCTCTTCCAGAGCGGTTGATTCCGTCGCCGCGGCAACATCCTTCGATAGCAACGAAACAACATCCGTATCCTTTCCTCCTTCGCCTCCAACAGCCTCCATCTCTTCCTCCTCACCGTCATTTACATCCGTCTGCTCAGCCGGTGTATCTGTTTTATTCGTACCGACCTTCGCAGACGCCGCCGCCGCTCGTCTCGTCGCTATAGCCGTCTGCTGATTGATATATTTACTCTTGACGGCCGAAGCCGTTTTAGTGGTGATTGTCTCCGCCGGCGACCGAATGGCCGCCGCGCGATGTTTCACCGGCAGTTTTTGCGTACGGAAATTCGGCGACAGGTCGGATTTCGGCGGCATCGCGGTTTTATTGTCGTCGCGGTCGTCGTCGTTGTCAGTTTTATTGTGTTGATACGAACTGTTTTTATCGAACGGAGTTTTCGCAGGAGCGTAAGTAAATGTGCCGTACTTTTTTCTGAAAAAAAATCAAGAAAACGCGATGACATCAAAACCGGTTCTTCGGTGCTAAAACTAAGTCTGTGTGAAGTACAATACGTCTGCCCTCCAGATAATTCCCCCCACCCTATTTTTCTTTTATCTGAAATTCCAATAACCTCGTACATTAAAACAAGGTGGCGCCACTTTCCGCCCATTTACAAATTCCTCGAGTTTTCCCTGATATTTTTTCTGTGTCATCGCACAAAATACGTCCAGTAAATCAGAAAGATTTCTAGGCTTAAAATGTTTTGAATTCCCCGGGTTTTCCAGCTCAGTGGTCACGTTGTTTATGCCATTTTGGATTACTTAAGCTCAATTCAAACTTAAATGTTCTAAGCTTAAACCTGACCCTTGATTACAGACTAATCTTGAAGTTTCCTTTGATTTGACAATTGAAATTACAAAATCTTGACAAGGCAAACGGGGAAAAGTTGTCTGGGGGCAGCTCTCCTAGAATAATGAAGTGTGGACGATCAGTTTTTGAAAGTGCGCTGATACAATGTCTAATATCTGGTGTTTGTAGTTCAGTTTTTGATTAGAAATGTCTCAGATGAAGCACTGAACACATGTGAAGTGTGGACGATCAGTTTTTGAAAGTGCGCTGATACAATGTCTAATGTCTGGTGTTTGTAGTTCAGTTTTTGATTAGAAATGTCTCAGATGAAGCACTGAACACATGTGAAGTGTGGACGATCAGTTTTTGAAAGTGTGCTGATAAAATGTCTAATATCTGGTGTTTGTAGTTCATTTTCAATTAAAAATGTCTCAGGTGAAGCACTGAACACATGTGAAGTGTGGACGATCAGTTTCTGAAAGTGCGCTGATAAAATGTCTAATATCTGGTGTTAGTAGTTCATTTTCAATTAAAAATATCAAAAACTTTTCTAACGAAAATAACCTACCTCAATTTATCGATGTGAATCTCTAATTCTTTCATCGAATGGTCGTAGCCGCCTTTTTTCATGTTTTTGATGACGGTCGGATTATCAGCGGAGAGCATGTAGACTTGATTGACGCCGAGCCACGCGCGATCGTGAGCGCCAAAAAACCTCACGTCAACCTGTCCGTCGACCTCGCGTAACACCTTCGCCGGCCAGAACGGATAACCTTTCAACTTCGCCCAAACAACCGGGTGAGGATTCCTCTGAAATTAGATATGAATGACCAGTTGAAATATCATCGAGCAATGACTTGTTGGGTTGTTTGACCAAATGACCAGTTGAAATATCAAATGACTTGTTGGGTTGTTTGACCAGTCACAGAAACGACCTTAATGGATTTCAGTGTCATCAGTACATAATATACATCCTGCCTCAAACCTGAGACTCTGCCAAGTTCCTCCCTCGACAGGGATTAGAACCTGATGACATCATGAAACACTGCCAAGTTCCTCCCTCGACAGGGATTGAACCTGATGACATCATGAGACTCTGTCACGTTCCTCCCTCGACAGGGATTAGAACCTGATGACATCATGAGACTCTGCCACGTTCCTCCCTCGACAGGGATTAGAACCTGATGACATCATGAGACTCTGTCACGTTCCTCCCTCGACAGGGATTAGAACCTGATGACATCATGAGACTCTGCCACGTTCCTCCCTCGACAGGGATTAGAACCTGATGACATCATGAGACTCTGTCACGTTCCTCCCTCGACAGGGATTAGAACCTGATGACATCATGAGACTCTGTCACGTTCTTCCCTCGACAGGGATTAGAACCTGATGACATCATGAGACTCTGTCACGTTCCTCCCTCGACAGGGATTCAAACCTGATGACATCATGAGACTCTGTCACGTTCCTCCCTCGACAGGGATTCAAACCTGATGACATCATGAAACACTGCCACATTCCTTCGTTGGCAGGGTTTCGAACGGGATTATTTCCCAGTTCAAAAAGATTATGCAATACTCACACAAGGCTCGCAGAACCAATAATCACTGGTCTTCGTACAAGAATTATAATAACAATCGGGACACAATTCGATTTCACTCATCTAAAAATTAGACAAACAAAATTCTAAATTCTTGCCCTAATGAAATAAAATGTAATATTAAATAGAGTTTATAATTCATACCTCGTGTTTTCCGATTTTGAGAATCATTTTCGCGCTCCCCGTCAATTTATGATGAGCTGTATGAAAATTCCAGAGCAGACGGAGGATTAAAAATCAACCAAAACAAACTATGATTTGGATTTTGTGATGAAAGCATTTCAACATTAATCAGAATATCAATATTGACTTTAAAAAATTTATTCTGCTAGTCGTAGATGTAACACAAGTCTAAGCTCATTTTAGTTCTATAGCCAATCAAACAACTTAAGACTGGTCTTAACTCATTTTGGTTCTATAGCCAATCTAACAACTTAAGACCAGTCTAAGCTCATTTTGGTTCTATAACCAATCTAACAACTTGAGACCAGTCTAAGCTCATTTTGGTTCTATAACCAATCTAACAACTTGAGACCAGTCTAAACTCATTTTGGAGACCAGTCTAAGCTCATTTTGGTTCTATAACCAATCTAACAACTTGAGACCAGTCTAAGCTCATTTTGGTTCTATAACCAATCTAACAACTTGAGACCAGTCTAAACTCATTTTGGAGACCAGTCTAAGCTCATTTTGGTTCTATCACCAATCTTATAACTTAAAACCAGTCTAAAGTCCATTTAAACTTGTCAGATTTTTATGATTGAAATCAGATTGAAACTTACTGCCGTTGAATATAATACAGTTGTGTAAAATCCATCTTGCGTCTGCTAAGAAAGCTTCTGTACAGCCGTACATCTTCTTCTTTATATTCTACAACATTAAACAATACGATATTTGAATAAAACCGGGCTCGAAATGAGATGAATTTGGAAAACACAAGCGAGATCGCATCTATGAACTCTGGAACACATTTTTCAAATCCTTATAATTGGCTTTTTAACATTTTAAGCGAGATAATACCACGAGCCAGGTGATCGAAAGTTGGTAAGAGTTGTGGATAGCAACGATCGAAAGTTCATTATCACTATGTCAACTATCCACTGGTTCTCTAACCAACTTTTGACCAACCGAAGAAAGGATTTTAAAGATTTTCCCCGATTTTAAACATCTACGCTCGTCAAGGCACAATCTACTGAAAGCAATCTGTAATGTGGACGAGATTGAAATAAAATTTTTTCAACACAGTTCAGGCATAAATTCAGAGCTGCACCGTACATGGCATAGAAAGGGGATCTAAATATTTTTACAAGACAATTTTCATGACTTTTTTTCACAACTTTTCACATCTATCTGCCCTTTAAAACCCCTTCAGTGCCGACTATTTAACTGATAAGAAAGTGCTGAAGATAATGTTTAAAAATTCCACCTCATCCAGTGTTTTATATCATGTGTACCACTATAGTGCGTCTACACCGCGGTGCAGTGTATCGTCAGTTACTAGTATTTCACTATGTTTGACAGGTGCTGCCATCTTTCAATGAGACCAAAACTAATCGCTAATTACATCAATACACCTGAAAGGGTGCATACATACAGTTTCCATTTGAGACAGATCCATCGGATTGATAACAAAGTCTTTATATTGAGGATGCATAGTCAGATCGACCGGCTTCTGAAACGGTTCACTCTGCAGAACAGAAACAAGGATTGGAATTATTTCTACGAAAAAAAAACTTAACTGAAATCATGGTTTATCAGCCTGATACCGGGGTTTTTTACTGGCATATTTTACAGTGAAAGTCTTTCTGCTACTAGTAAGTGATAATTTAACGGAATCATGCGTCTGCTTACCCCATTGTGTTTCATACGTTGCAGTCCGAATTTCAACAATATGCACAGTTGGTCGATGGTTACCATCGACATGGCCTTCGATCGCGTGTCGGTGCATTCCGATTTCATAATAGTCTACAAAACATGAATCAAATAAGATAGAATTATTCCAGGCAAAAACAAATTGATTTCCTGTTTCTCCGCTCTGAGCTTAAAACTTGACCCGGCCGGCTGCCAATCTGACCTGTATGGTAACAATTACAGGCATTTAGTATCTTACCTCACACTCCGGGCAGACCCAGTCACCCCGCGGGTCTCTATCGAGCCCGAGACATTTAGCGTGATACGCCCGCGGGCAAAGTTCGCACAGAAGCGCTTGACCTTCTTTGTGGCACATCCAGCAGTAAGGGTCGGCTTCTCTATCCTACAGTACATAACACAGTTTTATCAGTGCATAATAAATTACAATTAGAATATGAGAAATTATTGATCGATTCTCATTGAATCAAGCAACATCTGAATGCACACTAGCGACACCTGGTGGAAGATGGTGTCCTACTGCACACTAGCGACACCTGGTGGAAGATGGTGTCCTACTGCACACTAGCGACACCTGGTGGATCCACACTTACCGCTGTATCAGTTTTGCGACGGCGTTTCACGGGAGGCGTCTGCGACAAGTTCGCGCCGCCGGCTTCAGACGATACGATGCGTTTCCTAGACGACAGTCCTCCACCGCTCGATCCAGGTGTCACTACTGCAATGTCAGAAACAACAAAACATTACAACAGATGGGGGCCGATCTAGGAGGAATTTTTGGGGGTCCGGACCTTTCCCCTCTAATCAATCTACTTATTATATTCCTTTTAATTGATGACGAATCATCATCATTATCATCATTATTAAGGAAAGCCCCTTCGGGTTAGAACACAACTTTTCACAGATATTGCATGATTTTGGAATATTTTAATTGTTAGGGATAACCTCTACTTTCCTATTGAGATTGTCCCCTTTATGTCGAAAAAATCCTCAAAAAACGCTTGTTAATTTGAAAATTAACGATCTTAGGAAATAGAATTTTCTAGATGGATCTCTTTATCCCGTTCGTCCGGGCCCCGATGCAGCCCTAGGACCGCGATCTCGTCAGAATTACTCACCTTTCGTTACGGGACTATTTTTCGGCGTTGTCGCCGATGAATCTTTGATGCTTCCATCTCGACTGAACGTACGACGTCTCGCGTTGCCTTCTTCGGCTAATAAAATAAACATTTAATACATCGACAACTCCAAAACTAATTCAAGGTCGCCGCTGTTATCGGACTTACTTTTCCCCCCGACTTTCCCTGACTTGATCTGCTAAGAATCCAATCAATTAATGCAGTCAAATACGTAACAATAGATGAAAACTATTCGATTTTAGGCGCAATCAAGCAATCTCTGCCTAATTGTGGAACTGGGTCCCAGTGGTTATGATCACAGGATTTCACTGTCAAAGAGCCAGTATCAACAACAATTGAATCGATACAGACAGCTGTAACTGGTCGAACTCACACCGGGTATCAGAGACTAGCACAGGCAAGAGTGAATAAACAGCGAGGGAAAATGAAGAAATTAGACACAAATTTCTAATGGCCCATCGCTCAGATCGAATGAGTTTCAGACATGTTTAAAAGTATTAGAAAGAGTTTTTAAGGAATCGAGGAGTGTTCGAGTTCTCAGGATGAAACTATTTACCCTTCGATCTCGTTCCAATCGGGTCTTTACGACGCTGAGACGACATCTCAAAATCAGCTCCGCGCGTCCTCCTAAAATAGACAAACAGAACCAAAAACGTTTTACAATCGAGGTACTCAGGGATGGATTTAGAGCGGGGCTGGGGGGGGGGCGCGGAATACACCATCATTCTCGTCCGGACCGACGCCTTACAATCCTACAGCCTAGATCCAACTCTGTTTATAAATCGAGAGACAGAAATAAACGTAGAAAATACTTTTAATTATCCATGTAATTATCATCGGTTTAATCATGGACTCCACGGTTTAATCGATTTCAGCCGTAATTAGGACATGAAAGAGATTGAAAAAATGGCACGTCATTATCTTTTTCCTCGATTGAGTTTTTTTAAAACTCAAACGAATTTCGAAATCAAAGAGCGATGAATAAATACACGTGGCGTTAACTTCTCGTTGAAGATTTAATCGATAATAACCGATGAGAAACGCGAGTTTTCATTTACACGGAGCTCGTGAGCCCTCGGGGGAGAGTTGAATCTAGACTTACGGATTATTACATTCATTCATTCATTCATTCATTCATTCATTCATTCATTCATTCTCTACATGAAAATCACGCCGTCAGAAAGCAGACGACTGTGCCTTGCTCGCAAAAATAACATACCAACGAAATATCAGTTTGGTGGACAATCACGAATATAACATCTTGCTAAACACAAGCAGAAGCATACTCGCAAAAATAACACACCATAACTAATATCATTCAAGCGGAAAATCACTAAAATAACATACCGCTTAACATTAGCAGACGGACACTCACGAAAATAACATACCGACGAATATCTGTTTGGTGGACAATCGCGAAAATAACATTCCGCGATATACCAACAGAAGCTCGCGGAAATAACGTACCGACGAATATAAGCAGACGGATGAGACCCGCCTACAATTAATAGCGATGATAATTCATGATGGGAACGAATCGCAACAAAATCATCGCGACGGTGACAGTGGCGCCCTCATCACCGCAGCCGAGAGACAGATGGATAAAGTTTAATATATAGATTACGTGTCGTTAAATTCAAGATCGGTTTTCGCGAGCGCTGATTTTATCGACTCGTCGTCGTCGACGACGACGTTTAACGACGGCCGATCGATATCCGATAAAAACACATCGTTCTAATTCATCGCTTTCAATTTTTTTTGCTCGAAGATTTTTCACGAAACTGATTCTCCGTAGCGAGGGGCAAGTTTTGGGCGCGAGGGGCAAGTTTTGGGCGCGAGGGGCATGTTTTGGGCGCGAGGGCCGGTTCGAAACTTTCACTAAGCGGCGTCCCTACAGATCAGTCATCCCTGGATGTAAGAGTTTTAAAGGATAATCAAAATTGTTTCTATCCCAACTACAGTAAACTCCTCCTAAATCTGTTCTGTTTATCTCTCAGTAAACCATTTATTCAATTGTTTTGTAAGCAAATTTGATCTTTTACACAACTGAACTCTGTTTCTAATTCAGTAACCGCCTAATTGGGAAAAGAAAAAATCCCCAGGGGCCGGTTCCATAGACAGGACTTAGACTTAAGACCAGTCTAAGACAAACTTAGTTCTATAGCCTATCTAACAACTTAAGACCAGTCTTAAGGTTTAAGACCACTTTTGGACTTAAGTTATGACTGCGCGCCCCTGGGGCCAATTGCGCAGTCCTGATTTAAGTCCAAAAGTAGTCTTGAATCTTAAGACTGGTCTTAAGTTGTTAGATAGGCTTTAGAATAGAGTTCGTCTTAGACTGGTGTTAAGTCCAAGCCCTGTCTATGGAACCGGCCCCGGGTCCAAACAGTACCGATATAGGCGTAGTCTACTGCGCAACATCTTGAGTTTATAACTGAGTTTGTTTGAAAGGAGTTTTGGGAATTTTTCTCATATACTAAAGGAGTTTCAAGCACCTATTTAAGCTTTATTTGTTTAGAAGGGAGTTTTTAAGACATGAATGAGTGGTGCACAGTTATAAAAAATAGAAGACTTTTGAATAATCGCAAACAATATTTCATTTTTCTCTGATTGATATTCGATATCTGCGCTTTATCGAAACGACATATTGTACCCGTTAAGATTTCGACACGGTGACCCCGATTCGCGCGGCTAAAAATAGCGCGCGAGCCGAATTTGTTGCCAAAAAAGCGTCTCGTTTCAAGTAGTTTTTCGACCCTGATTGAGATGTGTCGACTCTGCGTATTGTCAAGGTCTTCGAGATTACGCGCGATGCGGCCGTTTTGAGATCGCTATAATCAGGTCGCAGTCTATTGTCGTATCTCGTTTGGCGTTCGTCCATTTATATCGAAATTCTCTGCGATATAAAAAGTGCTTTTTTAACCGCGTAGCCTTCGTGCACCTAATCTATATCGAGGTCTCGACGCTTATCTCAATATCTATAACGGTTTATTTGCTGATATTATTTTATTGATTCGTAATGTCCTTTCTGGCAGGTATTGCAGAGATAGAGAGGGATGAGAGAAAGATAGAGAGAGAGAGGA
The DNA here is from genome assembly GCF_964204645.1 of Tubulanus polymorphus. Taxonomy (NCBI): domain Eukaryota; kingdom Metazoa; phylum Nemertea; class Palaeonemertea; order Tubulaniformes; family Tubulanidae; genus Tubulanus; species Tubulanus polymorphus. The sequence goes on from NC_134032.1 coordinate 165,473, forward strand.
GAGGGAGCAAGTGAGAGGAGAGGGAGGAGAGAGAAAGGAGTGGGAGAGAAGATTGAGAGGAAGAGGGAGAGATGAAAGATAGAAAGGGAGGAGAGGGGAGTGAGAGGAGAGGGGAGTGAGAGGAGAGGGGAGAGGGGGAGGAGAGGGAGAGGGAGAGAAGAGAGGAGGGGAGATGAGTGAGAGGAGAGGTGAGAGGAGAGGGAGGAGAGGGAGAGAGAGGGGGAGAGAGAGGGGGAGGAGAGGGAGGAGAGAGGGAGGAGAGGGGAGTGAGAGGAGAGGGTGAGAGGAGAGGGGAGAGGGAGAGGGAGAGAGAGGGGGAGGAGAGGGAGGAGAGAGGGAGGAGAGGGGAGTGAGAGGAGAGGGTGAGAGGAGAGGAGAGGGTGAGAGGAGAGGGGAGAGGGAGAGAGAGGGGGAGGAGAGGGGAGAGGAGAGGGGAGAGAGGAAATATATCAAATAGAAATATCAAATCTTAAAAGTCAATCAACTATCTACACTGAGGAGCGCCCGGACAGAGCGCCCGGACAGAGCGCCGGACTGATTGTATGAAGTGTTTATCGAGCGTTTATTCTACTAACGAATTTTCAGAGGTTGTTAACGACTTAAACAATTAAAGTGTCTCTCACACACAGGCCGTGCGTCACGGCGACCGAACCCGAGAGGTCAGATTATCATTGATATCTCGACCGTGCCTCGCTCGTCGCGCTTCGAAACCGTTCGCTTGGAACGCACTATAAAAATTCTTTGTAGTAGCCATGTACTTTAAGTTTGAGATCGCGTTGAAAGGTTTGATTTAATCAAAGCCAGTCCTTAAATCTCTGAAATACCTCCAAATACTAAATGCACGACCATATATTAGTTACACCGGGGGGGGGGGGGGGTCATCAAATTCATAAAAATATAGAAACGCAACATCAAGATCAAGAAAGCATTACTTGGAAAATCTTCAGTCAGGCTTTAGACAGCGAGGGGCAGGTTTTAGACAGCAAGGGGCAGGTTTTTGACAACTCTTTCGACAGGTCTTAGCCAGCCCTAAGGGTCAGGTTTTAGCCAGCCTTAGGCCCTGGTGTCAGGTAGGCCTAAGGTCAAGTTTTGGAAAGCCTAGACCCGATTTTAGACCCGGTACTGTAGCCTGGTGTTAGGTAGCTCTAGGGCCAGCTTTTAGACAATATTCTCAGGCAAGGCTTAGAGAATCCCAGAGCCTGGTTTTAGCCCGGTGTTAGGCAACCCTCGGGCCAGGTTTTAGACCAGCCAACTGTTAGGCCCATTATGCTAGGTAGCCTAGTACAATTTAACTCCAGGCTGAGTCAGCTGAGACCATCTCACCTATAAAGAGACTGACTGTACTGGTGAACCCTTCTCTCAAAATCAATATAATGTGAACATTTTTCTCGTGGGGCCAATCCTTAAATATAGACGACAACAAGATTAGGTCACATAAATAAAAAAAACCGAATCAAGAACAAGATGACAGTGCCGGGAACCAATGGGACCACAAGTTCTCGGTGTAGATGTAAAAAGAATACTTTGTATAAGATTGAAATATCAAGTGCACGCGCCTCCTAAAATAGGGCTGTCCTTCAGCCGAGCTCGGTAGAACAAGTAGGTCATATACTAACTAATAGTGTCACACACACAGTCGTATTTAGGCATTAAGGGTTAGATTGTCTCACAGGTGAGTGCTACACGCGTCAGTTCTCTCTCTCTCTGTCTCTCGGAATCTACTGACTCCAGAGACTCCGGAGTCCTCAGCAGGAATTAGTGAAGTCATCTCTCCGCACAGGGGAAGAAAAGTGGCGATTTATCATCGAGGACTGCAGCAGCAGGAAATTGTGTAAGTAGTTTTTGGCAAAATTGATGGCGAATTAATTTCGATCTCACTTTCAGTGAAGTTCGATAATATGCCTTGTGTTTAATACTGCTGTTTTAAGGCAGATCATTTTCAATGACTGTTAATCGATATTATGATTAGTTACTGATGACGTTCTGCTTGAAATTCTAATTAATCATATTCAAACTAAAAACATTCAGTAAAAAATTAGTTATTTAAGTAAAGACCTTCTTATTCTCAATGACTTCAACGATTCAGTAAAATTATGATTAGTTACTAATGACCGACCTCGACTTCAAAGATTCAGTCAAATTAACGACCGACCTCATTCTCGATGACTTCAACAATTCAGTAAAATTATGATTAGTAACAAGCAAAGACCTCGCTCTAAATGATTTCAACAATTCAGTAAAATTATGATTAGTAACAAGCAAAGACCTCGCTCTAAATGATTTCAACAATTCAGTAAAATTATGATTAGTTGATCGTCTATGCTTTCTCATTCTTAACGACTTCAACGAGTCAGAAAAATTATAATTTATCACCGATGCCGAATGACTTCGATATTTTCAATAGAATTATAATTAGTTTAGCCGACTTGGTAGAATTTCAAATGAATTGAAAGACAATTCAATAAAATTATAATTAATTACTAATAATAGCGTTAATGGGTTTAGATGACGCGTGCGATTTGAACAACAACAGTGGTGCAAATTAAATCAATTTTTATTAATTAATTCTAACGAGATCAGTGACGCGCAGTAGTTAATCAGCCGGGGCTGCAGCTGCTGCTGATGCTGATGATGCTGGTCTGCGCAGTCTCAAAGCATCCTTGATAAACAACACGTATGTTATAACATTATCTATCATTCGTCGCATCAAGTAAAGCAAGAAGCCCCCGGGCGAGTATCGAGTCTTGCCGATTTATTCCACGCGTCATGAGGGCCGTTTTTATTACCGCGCGGGCCCGTCGTCGCGCGGGCGAGCGCGCGAACGTTGCGGGCGTACCCACGCGCCCGGACCGAATGCGGAGCCGCGAACGCGCCGGTCGCAAGAGCGCGCCGAGGTTCCGATCGCGAAAATAAACGCCGCGCGAAAATTCGTGTCCGCGATCGATCGTTTAAAAATCGGCGGAAATATCAGAGACGCCGAGCACTGACGTTATCATAAATTACGCGACGCGGCGCGACGCTAAATTCACGGCGAGTTTCGCGAAAAACTTTCCGACATTCCGAGGGCCGTTCGTCGTCCGGTGACAACAAAGCCCGAAAACGATGAACGCAAACGCGGGTGACGATAACAACAATGGCAATGTCATCGTCGCCTTGGTTACCGACGCGTGAAGAACCAGGTAAAATAAAATCATCGTCGTTTTTTTCTTGTCGTAAAAAATGATTTCGTTCGATTTTTCCGTCGTCGTCATGGTTTTTATTGTTGTCGCGGTTAGTAAACGTAGTAACGTAATTCGTAAATTGTCGGTTTCGTTTTTTTGCCGCGTTCAAACGGTTATAATTTACGTTTGTGAAAAAATGGCTCGTAGGGTTTAGAAATACACTTTGTGTTTAAACAGAGCCGCCTAATTGTGTAAAAAAAAAAAAACAAAATCCCTCGGGACGCAGTTGCTCTATTGTCGGTTACAGTTAACCAGTGAATAGTTGATATAGTGACGATTAAAAGTTCATTGAACTGTATTTATCAGGGGCTGCAGTTACCAAAAAGTTGGTTAGAGTTAAATTAGATAGTTGACATAATGACAATTAAAAGTTCATTGTTACTATGATATCCATTAGGGGTTGCAGTTGCTCAAAAGTTGGTCAGAGTTAACCAGTGGATAGTTGACGTGGTGACAATTTAAAGTTCATTTTTGTTTGATTAAGGGGTAGTCTACTCTTTAGTTTGTACAACTACGTAAAAATATTTCTAATTGCATATTTCTCAAAATTGAAGGCTTTTAAAAGGGGTTTCAAGGCATTTTGTTCAAATTAAAGGAGTTTCAAGCTTCTTTGATAGCACTTTCCGCTTACAAGGGGTTTTAAAGGAATCAAGGAATCCTCCCGCTTAATCCAGTCATCTTGCACTTACAGTAATCAAGACTGGAATAATGACTTAATTAAGTCATTATTCCAGTCTTAAAGTACTTGAATTTTTGAAGTTGGACTTAAGAAATGAGAAATTTTATGACTTCACCAATTGATGTTTTATCCTGTTCTAGGGGTAACCCGTAAGATCAGCTGGTATTCACACTGTTCTAGGGGTAACCCGTAAGATCAGCTGGTATTCACACTGTTCTAGGGGTAACCCGTAGGATCAGCTGGTATTCACACTGTTCTAGGGGTAACCCGTAAGATCAGCTGGTATTCACACTGTTCTAGGGGTAACCCGTAGGATCAGCTGGTATTCACACTGTTCTAGGTGTAACCAGTAAGATCAGCTGGTATTCACTCCGTTCTAGGGGTAACCTGTAAGATCAGCTGGTATTCACACTGTTCTAGGGGTAACCCGTAGGATCAGCTGGTATTCACACTGTTCTAGGGGTAACCCGTAAGATCAGCTGGTATTCACACTGTTCTAGGGGTAACCCGTAAGATCAGCTGGTATTCACACTGTTCTAGGGGTAACCCGTAAGATCAGCTGGTATTCACACTGTTCTAGGGGTAACCCGTAGGATCAGCTGGTATTCACACTGTTCTAGGGGTAACCAGTAAGATCAGCTGGTATTCACACTGTTCTAGGGGTAACCCGTAAGATCAGCTGGTATTCACACTGTTCTAGGGGTAACCAGTAAGATCAGCTGGTATTCACTCCGTTCTAGGGGTAACCCGTAAGATCAGCTGGTATTCACTCCGTTCTAGGGGTAACCTGTAAGATCAGCTGGTATTTATACTGTTCTAGGGGTAACCAGTAAGATCAGCTGGTATTCACACTGTTCTAGGGGTAACCCGTAAGATCAGCTGGTATTCACACTGTTCTAGGGGTAACCCGTAAGATCAGCTGGTATTCACACTGTTCTAGGGGTTACCCGTAAGATCAGCTGGTATTCACACTGTTCTAGGGGTAACCCGTTAGATCAGCTGGTATTCACACTGTTCTAGGGGTAACCCGTAAGATCAGCTGGTATTCACACTGTTCTAGGGGTAACCCGTAAGACCAGCTGGTATTCACTCCGTTCTAGGGGTAACCCGTAAGATCAGCTGGTATTCACTCCGTTCTAGGGGTAACCTGTAAGATCAGCTGGTATTCACACTGTTATAGGGGTAACCAGTAAGATCAGCTGGTATTCACACTGTTCTAGGGGTAACCCGTAGGATCAGCTGGTATTCACACTGTTCTAGGTGTAACCAGTAAGATCAGCTGGTATTCACACTGTTCTAGGGGTAACCCGTAGGATCAGCTGGTATTCACACTGTTCTAGGGGTAACCAGTAGGATCAGCTGGTATTCACACTGTTCTAGGGGTAACCAGTAAGATCAGCTGGTATTCACACTGTCCTAGGGGTAACCCGTAAGATCAGCTGGTATTCACACTGTTCTAGGGGTAACCCGTAAGATCAGCTGGTATTCACACTGTTCTAGGGGTAACCCGTAAGATCAGCTGGTATTCACACTGTTCTAGGGGTAACCAGTAAGATCAGCTGGTATTCACACTGTTCTAGGGGTAACCAGTAAGATCAGCTGGTATTCACACTGTTCTAGGGGTAACCAGTAAGATCAGCTGTCCAACGGCTAACACAGTTTTATAAGAGGAAGGTTGACAGTCAATTAGACCGACTTGAAACCATGGACAACTGGACCAGATGGTCCTATTTGACTCTGGAAAATTGACAGTTAGGCCATAATTACTCTTTAAGATTTCGACAAAGCATTTGATAAGGTACAACATCAGCCATTACTAAACAGGCTATTAGGAAACAGTATCAACGATAGGTCGCTCAAATGGCTCAGCAGTTATCTCTGAACAGGGAAGTCGAATAAAAGTGGCTACAGTTTGAATTTTCACGATGTCACTGTTAACGTTATACCTATAATTTTTAGGCAACAAACCCCCGAAAGTGGACGCCCTATACATAGGAACCCGAGACCCATTGAAATTCATAATCTAAGTTTAACTCTAAAAACTGCATTTATTAGTTATCGAGACCTTATTCCAAATGACTTCAACAGACAGTAAAATTATTATTAGTTTCCTGTTGTAAGGCCAAGATAAAAAGAAGTACTTTGAGGGACTTTTTCGACCAAAAAGGGAAGGAATTTTTGACTGAAAAAGAAGTTCTTTCCTGTAAAATAAGGGTCCTTATAAGGAAGGACTTCCGTAATGATTTCAACCGGGTATATATATATATATATATATATATATATATATATATATATATATATTGTCATGTATTTTGAGCTTCGCGAATCAGAAATCAAAGCAAATTGACGAGAAAATACCTCGTCGCACAAATTAGTAAAGATTTCCACAGTCGTTAGAAAAGTTCAATAAGCGACAAACAAAATCGAAACTCGCACGAGCTCCGCGCGATCGCGCGTGCCAGCAACCAGTCTAATAACGACACGTAAAATATCAACGAACCCCGCGGGCAACGGCGGGGCTCACGTTTCAATATCGTTTAGAACGCGTGATGAAAGGCGGATATTTCGATAACAATTTGAGAATCGCTCATTTGCGAAATGACAATATTTCACTGCGTTAAGCTGGCTATAGATATTACTGCATTTACACTGAATTATATGAGACATTTTCGAAACTAAGAGAGTAGTGACGTTTAGACTCAATTCTATGAGACATTTTCGAAACTAAGAGAGTAGTGACATTTAGACTCGATTCTATGAGACATTTTCAAAACTAAGAGAGTAGTGACGTTTAGACTCAATTCTATGAGACATTTTCAGAAACTAAGAGAGTAGTGGCGTTTAGACTCAATTCTATGAGACATTTTCAAAACTAAGAGAGTAGTGACATTTAGACTCGATTCTATGAGACATTTTCAAAACTAAGAGAGTAGTGACGTTTAGACTCAATTCTATGAGACATTTTCGAAACTAAGAGAGTAGTGACATTTAGACTCAATTCTATGAGACATTTTCAAAACTAAGAGAGTAGTGACGTTTAGACTCGATTCTATGAGACATTTTCAAAACTAAGAGAGTAGTGACGTTTAGACTCAATTCTATGAGACATTTTCAAAACTAAGAGAGTAGTGACATTTAGACTCGATTCTATGAGACATTTTCAAAACTAAGAGAGTAGTGACGTTTAGACTCAATTCTATGAGACATTTTCAGAAACTAAGAGAGTAGTGACGTTTAGACTCGATTCTATGAGACATTTTCAAAACTAAGAGAGTAGTGACGTTTAGACTCAATTCTATGAGACATTTTCAGAAACTAAGAGAGTAGTGACATTTAGACTCGATTCTATGAGACATTTTCAAAAACTAAGAGAGTAGTGACGTTTAGACTCAATTCTATGAGACATTTTCAAAAACTAAGAGAGTAGTGACGTTTAGACTCAATTCTATGAGACATTTTCATTTTAGTTTTTGAAAATGTCTCATAGAATCGAGTCTAAACGTCACTAATCTCTTAGTTTTGAAAATGTCTCATAGAATTGAGTCTAAACGTCACTACCCTCTTAGTCTCTGAAAATGTCTCATAGAATTGAGTCTTAACGTCACTAATCTCTTAGTTTCGAAAATGTCTCATAGAATTGAGTCTAAATGTCACTAATCTCTTAGTTTCGAAAATGTCTCATAGAATTGAGTCTTAATGTCACTAATCTCTTAGTTTCGAAAATGTCTCATAGAATTGAGTCTAAACGTCACTACTCTCTTAGTTTTGAAAATGTCTCATAGAATCGAGTCTTAACGTCACTAATCTCTTAGTTTTGAAAATGTCTCATAGAATCGAGTCTTAACGTCACTAATCTCTAAGTTTTGAAAATGTCTCATAGAATTGAGTCTAAACGCCACTACTCTCTTAGTTTTGAAAATGTCTCATAGAATCGAGTCTTAACGTCACTAATCTCTTAGTTTTGAAAATGTCTCATAGAATCGAGTCTTAACGTCACTAATCTCTAAGTTTTGAAAATGTATCATATAATTGAGTCTAAACGTCACTACTCTCTTATTTTTTAAAATGTCTCATAGAATTAAACCTCTCTCATGTGTTGACTTCAAATTCAAAAAACGGATTAACCAAGTTTGAAAGTACAGTTTTTGCAGTTTGAAAAAGTTCCGGATAAAAGTTTTAATATGTATGAATTTATAGTAACATCAATTGGGTGTGAACGCTATCAGCTGTCGGTTCCAGCAGCGTCGATCGGGCCTCCAGGCACCTTTCATATGATGACGAAGTTTTAAAAGTTTTTTTTTAAATCGATTTTTAAAACAATTTCCAGCTATTAAAAAACCCAATAATCCAATGAAATTCGAAACTTAAAAATGAAAAAGAAAAAATATTCATACGACGCACCATGGACCTCTTACTATTACTCTTACTTATATACTTAACCAGACTTAAAGAGACAATTTATTGTAAGTTGAAATGATATATGATGATTTTAAAATAGAGAGGGGAGAGAGAGGGGGAGAAATAGAGAGAGGGAGAGGGAGAGAGAGAGAGGGGGAGAGAGAGGGAGAGAGAGAGGGAGAGAGAGAGGGAGAGAGAGAGAGAGAGAGGGAGAGGGAGAGGGAGAGAGGGGGAGAGAGAGGGAGAGAGAGGGAGAGAGAGGGAGAGAGAGGGAGAGAGAGGGAGAGAGAGAGAGAGAGAGAGAGAGAGAGAGAGGGAGAGAGGGGGAGAGAGGGGGAGAGAGGGGGAGAGAGGGGGAGAGAGGGAGAGAGAGAGAGAGAGAGAGAGAGGGAGAGGGAGAGGAGAGGGAGAGAGATGAGAGTTTAAACGCTGACGTGTACTAACACCGAAAATAACTGCTGACAAAACTTCAGTCACCAGCGCTCACTGGCGCTCGCTACAAGTCGATAGATAGTATTTATCAGATAGGTGATGAACGATAGCCCTGAGGCGCGACCATCACGCGACAATGACGCTCGCTCCTGCTCTTCCCATTTCGAAAAAATCGCTTTAATAAATACAACTGACGCCGGGTTACTTTTTTTCCGTTAACTACTAGTTATACGTAAAACAGGGTTACGATCCACGGACTTTTCCGGACTTACCAGTATTCTTTTTTCTACGGTCAAAGAAATAAGGCAATTTTTTTCAAGTAGGCTCGAGTTACGCATCGCGACGACTGACACGGAGAAAACTCAGGATATCAGCGAAATTGAGATCAACTCTGTGAAAGTTTAAGGAATTTGAATTTATTTCGCGCAAAGACCTGGAATTTGGATATATTATGTTGTTGACCGTCGGTACGTGATTTGACGAAAAAATGAACGAATCGTAACGTTCGCTATCGTTTAATCACATGGAAAAATTAGGACAAGGTATTTGACAATTATTAGCATCACCAGGGAAAAACCTCAGGGAATTCGGATTTATTGCTATTGACCACTTGTTCCTTTATCAGCAAGTGATAATCGATTTTCAATCGGACTTTTAGCCTGCGACATATCGGACATTTGGTGAATCATGTCTCCTGATAAATTCTTTTTAATTTCGATATTTATTATTTTATCATCTATTATCAATATTCTATTACATTATTTCATAAGTATCATTATTTCAATATATATTATCATTTTATCATCATTCATTATTTTTATATCTATTATCATTTTATGATCTAATATTATTTCATAACAATCATTATTTTATCTATTAAGATATTGTATTATCTAATATTATTTAATATTATTTCATAATAATCATCATTTTAATATCCATTATTATCTTTGTTTTATTATTATTTTCTTTATTGTTCGTTAAATATCGTTTTATCATTAATCGTTTAATTTATTATTAATATCTTATTATTGATTTCACTATTTTTCTATACAGCCTAACAGCAGCAGCAGAAAACAATGTCTCAACGAGATGATACATCATCGGCGGGAGGATTAACGATGCAGCAGCAGCAGCAGCACCAGCAGCAGCCGACCATCTGCCAAATAAACGACCGCCTGAAGCGGACTCAGATGATCCGACCTCCGTGGCGCACGATGCTCCATGCCGAAACTCTACACTACGTTCAAACCCACGCGAACGCGATCGGCGTCGCCGAGGAGTACGTCTGCTTCCCGCTGCTGACGATCGTCGCCGGTCTCATCGGCGCCAAGGCGTCGCTCGAGGTTACCGATACGTGGCACGAACCGGCGGTGCTGTGGTGCGGTCTGCTCGCGCGACGCGGCGAACTCAAGTCGACCACGATACGATACTTCGCGCGATCGCTGCGCGCGTTCGAGGACGCACTCACGCGCGATGTATCGACGCCGCAGAGTTCGCAACACGTCCTACTCGACGAGGCTGAGTTTACGCCGCGCGATCTGGCGCGACGACTCGACGCCAACGGCAACTCGATGATCCTGTTGGCGGAGGACCTGACGACGCTTTACGAAGACGCCGCGTCAAAAAGCGAACGACGCGCCGATGAACGTCAGCTCAACGCGGCGTACCGCGGCGCAGAAACACCCGCGTTGGGCGTCGTCGGTTTCGTGCATCCGAAACGCGCCGTCGAACTCGTCACCGGAGACGACCTCGACCCGGTCGCCGCGCGTCTGCTGCTCGTGCATCCGATCGAACGCGACTGCTTCATGGACGACGTCGCGCCGGCGCCGAAATACACGCCGCCGCTGCACCTCGTTTACAAGATCGTCGCCGACGCGCACAGGCGCCGTCTGCTGTTCCGTTTGAGCGCTGAGGCGCGCGACATCGCCTACGACTACCTCGACGAGTTAATCGCGTTGAAGAAAATGTCCGCCGGCGACGAGAACAAACGATACGTGCTCGCGAACGCGTGCGGTCAGTTTTGCCGCCTGGCGTTGGCCGTACACACGCTGAACGGCGCCGTCAAAGAGGCGCAATCGCGCCACGAAAACGCCGAGAACTTGGACGCCAGTTTGAGCGTCGTCGACAACCAGTGGCGCACCGGTATCGTCGGCGCCGACTCGGTTCGCCAGGCGCGCGATCTCATGAACTTTCTCATCGAGCAGAAGTTCATATTGATGGGGTTCGAACCGGCGACGGCAGGCGCCGACGAACACCAGTTGAACGTAAACGAACACCGATTGAACGTCGACGAACACCACCCCGCGATGAACGTCAGTTTCGACATGAAAACCGGTCAGTGGTTGACGACCGCGGCCGGCGGCATCTTAATGCCGACAATGACTAAACCGATCGCGTACAATCAACAAGTGGCGCCACATATAGGCTACGCTGTTCATCCGCCGCCCGCTCATACGGCGTTCACGGCGACTAAAGCCGCGCTCGAAGCGCCGCTCAACGTTCAACGATCGCTCTTCAAAAACTACGCCGACAGTTTTCACATGTTGACGTATGCCGCAGCCCAGCAACAACAACAGAAAAAAGACCATCAACAATTGGAACCGTTGAATTTGAACGTCAACTACGAACTGTTGAACGCGTCGCGCGAACGTACCCCACGGCAACGATCGCCGACGACGACCGACTCGCAGAGCTCGACGCATTCGCCGTTGACGACCGTATCCACGACGACGACCAAACACAACAATAGCCTGAAACCGGGTCGCGTCGTCGGGCGCGAGGAGAACGGCTGTTACCAGTACGACTTCGGCAACCTGCTCCCGTACGGCGCCAAGAACATACGCAGCCTACTGACATCCGGGTACCTCGAGATCAGCGCGTCGCTAGTCGCCGGGCGCCACCTGATGCCGCCGACCCGAACCCCGGGCACGGAGAACCGCTATAAAACGGAGGCGGCCGTCGCGTATTTGCACAAAGTCGCGGAACTCGGTTTCGGTACGATACACCGTACAAATAAACGCAGTTATATATTCAAGAAACGGAATTACGAGGAATTGAGCGACGAATCACGTCGGATCCTTGCAGATATACAGGTGACAGAGGCGGCGTATCGCAAGGTGAAACTATCGATCGTCGACGCAGACAAGAAGAACCCGCTCCTCGCTCAGATCGACCTCAGTAATAATAACACAAACACGAGCAACGCTAACACCTCCGTACTGAATAGTTTAATCATGGCGAGTTCGACAGCGCCGATGACGGCGTTCGCGGTGGCGCCACCGCTCAGCGTTAACGGTTCAGCGACGAATAGCCCCGGATCGACGACTACCGCCGAGATTAAAGTAGAAAATACGACGGGTATCGCGGTGCCCCCTAGTCCAATGATAGTCGATCATTAGTTTGACTGTGGATCCAGTTCCGTGGTTCCACATGGGAACTGGATAGCAGCGCGCTACAAGCAGCTGGCATTTGTGTAAAAATGTACAAAGAACAATCAAAAACTAAAAAGCCGATGATTAATCGTTGAATTTGTTAAATTTGGCTATTTTCAGTGATCACTTTGCGATCTATGCATCATTTTCAATTTAATTTCTCGTTAATAGTTTATATTCGCGCACTGTCGTTATGTTGTTGTTGGTTCCAGTGTCTTTTTATTCATATATATATATATACATAGTTTATTTTCAACGGGCTTCAAACAATGACATTAAACGCCTTTTGGTCACGCGACGATCGAATAACGAATTGTATTTTAGCGACAATTTTTTCTGTTGTATTTCTCAATAACGATTTTAGTAATCGTTAAAATTATTGTACGTGTTGTTTTTAAGAAGTTACGAATGTATCATACGTTTAACTATTATTTCATTATCATCATACGTCGATTCAGAGGGAATCTACAATGTTTCCGTTTAACCCTTTCCGTGCGGTGTATCAATCCGTGTTGGAATTTGCTAGTACACTGCATCACGGTGTATTGGATGATATTAGTAATTAGTTCTTATTTCTAATAAGAGATGGCAGCACCTCAATCATTAGTAAGGTATCTTATGCAATACATTGCACTGCGGTGTAGACACACTTTAGCGCTATGTCTGTTTTTCAACACAATCCTTACCCTTTCAGTGATTCTACACCTTAATGCGGTGTATTGAAGATAGACTTTGCTAGTACACTGCATCGCGGTGTATTGATCTTATTACTAATATCATCAATACACTATGATCTAATTACATAAATATGTAATTAGTTTTTATCTCTAATGAGAGATGGCAGCACCTATCGAATAAAATGAAACTTAGGTCGATACATCGCGCTGCGGTGAAAACACACGGTAAGCCCATTATACGCTATACAGGGTTTTCAAACATTTTGAAACTATCTCTAACACTTTCAGGTATTAATTATAATTAGTCGATGCTCACTGAAACGGTTTTAACTACTATAAATTGGCTATGCAATTTTCTAACCGGAATTTCATTTTTTTAAATCTATGCAGAATCAGAGTAGTTTTTGCTACAAACGTTAATTCAAAATCAATTGAATATAACGCGTATTTTGAATAACCACAAAATGCGAAGTGCCTTAAAGGGAATCATATTGTATTACTGTAATAGTTCAAGAGTATTAGCACAGATGGCAGCACTGCCTATAGAGGCCTTCACTCGAATACATTCCGATTATGAAATGACTGTAAATATGTCGATGATTTTAGACTAATGTTTAGTATTATTTTGTAAATAAAATAAAAAACCATCATCCAAAATCACGTTTTTTTTTTTATTTATGGACTTTTAGGATTCGGATCCTGGATCCAAGTAAGCCGAGGTTTCAGTCATCTAAAATCCCACAAGATGGCGTGCGTATCAGGATAACCCGACCAAAATCGAGATAATTTTCGATGAACTTATGTCAAGATCTTTAGCCTCGAAAAATCAGACGGTTCATGGACGGAGCGGAAGAAGTACCAAAATGGCTGCTTTTTGAATCGCAGGAGGGCCGTCCTCGCTTGCCAGGGTTTGATTGCCTCCAACCGCAGGCTAACACCAACGGTCATCCTTATTACCGAGATGACGTATTTTACCGAGATCAACCGAGATAAAATGAAATATAACATATTTATTTATTCCTTATCGATTTTAACAATTGATATCATATCATATCAGTAATAAATGCCTGCTGGAGTCATATTTTACATATTTTGTCGGATATTTTTGTAGAAAAATAACTTAACTTTACCGAGATGAGATCGTCGATCAATCAAATTCAATGAAATTTTATTGCTAACCGAGCTTACGTATTTGAAGTCAAAATTTTTCTAAATAAAAAAAATATGTAAAATGTGACTCTAGAAGGTATTTATTACTGATATAACATGATTTCAAGTGTTAAAATCGATAAGGAATAAATAAATATGATATATTTCATTTCATCTCGGTTCGTCTCGGTAAAATACGTCATCTCGGTAATAAGGATGACCCGACACCAACACAAACCCTTCACTAAACTTATTACACTTCCCAGGATTTCTAAGGCGGACAGGATGCCACTGAACGGCCACCAGTCTGTATATCTAACCAATCAGAAACAGATCGAATCTGCAGCTGAAAAACAACGCGTCTGATTGGCTAGATGTATAAACTGGTGGATAAGCGGCAACATTTCCGCCTTAGAAATTGTGGGTGGTTTAATAGACCGGTGAAGGGCGACGATGCCTGGGTTTGCGGCAACAAAACCCGCATAGCGAGGAGGCAGGGATAGGATTGGAAGGGTCAACGGGTAAGTGTGGTAGGATCTCATCCGGATAACTAGACTTCTCTGCAGTAGAGTCGGTGCCGTCTTGTGGCGCCATCTGCAGCCACCTTGTCGCACCATCCGTTTCAGTGAAGACTTTTTGGATATCCTTCAATACAGTTTCAAATGGATTAAAAAATGATGATTTAGGTCGATTGTCTCTACTTTCTGGTCCTAATAAGCCTTTTATCAGATATGTACCACCAAAACTGACTGAGCTAGGCCACCAGGAATGCTCTCAAGTCAGGTTGAAATAGACATTAGTACTAAATAGACTAGGGAGGGGGGAGGGGGAAGTCGAAGAACTTCCACAAAACATGGATAAAATTCGGAAATTCTCCGAAATTTGATGAAACACCTAGAGATCTTCATTCTGATAAAATGCATGCGGGAAAACAGGCGAAAGTTAAAGTTATTGGAATAAAAATTAATTTGAATTGCGTAATCGAATTGTTCATCTTTGCGACCTATTTTCGAATGAACTGACCTAGAAAACTCTTCCTCGTCTTTTCTTCTTTATTCGGTAAGACTTCGATTTGGGTTCGGAGTAATGGGAACGTCGAATCGGCGGTTTAACTCGCAGTAATCCGTGATCACCACGAATTCATTGTTTTCATGGGCGCGGCCATCTTGGGTCGTCTCGGGTACAAACATCGGGTACGGTCGACACCCGCCGCGATGAACGCGCACGCGTACCACGCATATCCGGTACCGGATATCCGCTGCAAACTTCGTTATCCGAAACGACGAAAAAGATTATTATCATTTATCATGAATTATATTCAATCCTTAAAAATTGCATCATAATCATAGGTTTTAATTATAAATTCTTTTGATTCTATTCGATAGTCAGTTTTGACGTATCTACTTTGAATTTTGATTAGAAAATATAAAATCGACATTTCGTGTTTAAGTTTTGCTATGAGTTCAAAGTCGCTAAAACCGAAGACATCCGAAACGAAAGACATATATTTTATTCAATGTATCATAGAATATATCTAAATCAAAACAATATAGATATCTATGATATAAATTATTTAAGAAAAAGTTCTTTTTTATTTTGAATTGAGTTTTAACCATTTTAAATCAAAAAAATCTCGATCGCCGTTTCGTCGACCGGTTTCGAACAGTTTGTCGAAGTGAAAGCGAAACAGCTGTTTTTGTGGTTGGTTCCTTTTTGCAGCGGTTAACAGCAGCGATCAGTTCTCTACTTTCTGTCTACTGTCGTCACGATGCCCGGTTTAAGAAGACAAGGAAAAAGCACGAAAAATCCGTCGTTTATGAGCCATGAATTCATTATACAGAATCACGCCGATGCCGTTTCGTGTGTCATGATGGTGTTTGTTATCGGTTTGATGTTTCAAGTGAGTGTTCAATTTCATCATGTTCATTTTCAGAATAAAAAAAAGCAGCCGGTTTCAGATCTGGACCCAGTTCCACAGTTGTGAGTTAGAGTTAACTCTGAGTTCATTTTCAATGAGGGTTAACTCAGGGTCAAGTCTTAACTCACAACTGTGGAACTGAGTTTTTGACGAAATTGAAATAAATTTGCTGCGCGATTTTGAAGCCCAGAATTCGGAGATATCCCCATCTTCAAATTTTCATCAACCGTCAACAGATCCTTGAAGGAGGCAGGACCCTGAAATCGGCCGGATTTAAACCCTCCCCGATTCTTAATCTCACGATTGTAATTTTAGGCGACTGCTCCTTACGCGTCTGTGTTCGTCGCTATGCAACATCAACAGAATACAACAATGGAAGGTAACTATATGATCAGACTTCGAAGTTTCGATTTCTGCCGGTTATTTTATTAACGATACGATTTTTGTTGGATAGATGGCGCATCTGTGATGTCTAATATGTACTCGTATGGCTGGAAGGATATTTTCACTACGGTGTTCTATTTCATGTTGTGCATTGTTGTACACGCCGTTCTACAGGAATACGTGTTGGACGTAAGTATACACGTGCTGCCCTCTGTCGGGCCGATTCGGAAGTATATTATATTCACTAGTAACCATTGATGAAACACTCTAAATCCTTGCACGCTGAGAATAAAAAGAGTCTGAAAGTTTTGACTATGAATATTGTCGGTATTCCCCTGAAGATGATTTTACCAAACTCCTGGGCCCGGTTTCATAGACTGAGTATCAAAGTTATCCCTAGGGATAAATCCCCAATCTGGTTGACAACCACCATAGTAACAATGAGAAACCATGGTTATAACTGACAAATTTCAAAATGTTCCCTGGAATTATTTTTCTTCCATATCAATGAAACCCAGCCCTGAGTAATATCTAATAATAAAGTGATTTTAACCGTCAAAAAGTCAAACTCAACCACAATTTTTTCAAATCTAATTTTAGTTTTTTTTATGTTTTTCTTCATGCACTACCGCGCACTGCCGCCCCGAATGTAATTCTCGTAACTTTGTGTTTTTTCGGGACAATTTTTCTCGGTTCTCGCATCCGATATTTTCATCGAAAAACATCTCTCTTTTATGTTATTATTATTTACAGAAAATTGTCGGTAAAAAGGAAGGGGTAAGAGATTGATTCCCGTCCATCCCCTGATTACCACCTGTCCGTCTGCCCTATTTTGAAATATGCCTGTAAAGAACTAAATCGATTTTTTCTCTGCCGCGCATGTCTTAACGGTTATGAAAGCCGTACCAAGCTACGAACGAGCGCCGGTTGCTTGTTGTCCAACAAGATGTGTTGGTCCAACTGGGTTCCAGCTATTTTTCACTGTCAGGGTCCCTACCACTCCTTTCAACTCCTTTGAAAACTCCTAAACCGAAAATGAATTTTGAATTCGAGCAAAAAGTATTGAAACTCCTAAATCAAAAATGCTTTTAAAAGTCCTTCCTTGAATATCCTTGAATTTGGGAAAATGCCAGAATTTCTGGGAAAGTCCTCGCACTTTTGAGAAATTGGTAATAAGAAACTTTTTAGGTTTAAGGCCTTGTTTGTAGTCATAGGCCTAATACAAACAGACTCCACTGAATTTAGTGGTTTACAGAGATGAACCATTTTAGGAGGAGTCTGCAGTAATTGGGATATGAAAGTGGAGACACTTCCTTGAATCCTGGAACGACCGATCTGTAGGGACCCTGACCGTGTAACAATAAACAAAGAGACTAGTCGCTTTTCAGTAAAGATGGCCGCCTTTACGGACCTATTATGACATCGGTAACTTTAACTATTCAACTAGGGCCTAAATGTTTGGCCACCTGGGTGTGATGATGTCATAAGGGGATGTACGCGGGCGGCCATTTTAGGGCCCGATCCCGGTGCCGCTTGTTCTAACACATAGTCGCTGCTGCTAGCATCAGAATTCTAACGACAATTGTGAATGAATATTTCAATGGTTTATAATAACGATTAATCATAGAGCTATTTACGCATCCATTTAAACTGCATGTCTCTGCTACATAGAGCTTGTGTGATGAGTGACAAGAGGAACCTCTTGATAAGAAACAGCCCTCATTGAGGATATCTTATAATTTTATCAGGGAATTTGAATTTTTGGTGTCTTGTTGTTCTTGCTGGTGACGAATGTCACGAGGAACCGCTCGATGTTAAAGCAACATCCCTCACTGAGAGGATATCTTAGCCTAATTCAATCTGGGAATCTGTGGTCAGTGGTCGATGTATCAGGGAATTATTGAAACTGTGATCTGTTTACGAGAAACCTGATAATCATAGCTCGTAAGGGTGTCGCCACTTATCCGGAAATCAGGGCATAGTCATTGAAATTTGTTGAGATCGCTAAATCATTCGTGAAATCAAACTGTTTTCATCTATGTCTTACATATTTGACCGTGTTATATTGATTGGAATCTTAGCAGATCAAGTCAAGGAAAACAACAACCTGCGTGTCAGGGAAAAAGGAAGTGAAATAAAAGTTGCCACCCTGCAGCTTGATTTTATGGTTGTAACCGGCTTGACCGGACGTGTCTGAGACTTCTGCTGCTTTTGAAGCTTATACAGTTTTCGAAAGCTTGAATTATGAAATGATAGTTATATTGGACACATCTGGTATACATAGCGTTGTACCGGTGTGTGTGTGTGGTGACACATGTTTAAACACCTGCCTCTATTCACATTTTAACTGATTATTTATTGACTATAGTGACACGTGCTGCTCGGGGTACCGCGTGTCTGACGTGCTGCTCGGGGTGCCGCGTGTCTGACGTGCTGCTCGGGGTGCCGCGTGTCTGACGTGCTGCTCGGGGTGCCGCGTGTCTGACGTGCTGCTCGGGGTGCCGCGTGTCTGACGTGCTGCTCGGGGTACCGCGTGTCTGACGTGCTGCCCGGGGTACCGCGTGTCTGACGTGCTGCTTCGAACTATCATTAGAATGTGACATCGGGTCGTAGGTCTTACCTACGAATGAATCCGTGAGATTAGCTCAGTTTTTATGGCTTTCAGACATTTTTCGTTTGCTGGTATTTTATCCCTTTCAGTATTGACTAATCGATACCCTAAGTGCACGAGATAAATTGTTTAATGAAATTCCACCTCGTGTTTTGAATAATGGGCATTTGCTTTGAAGCATCTACACCGCGGTGCAGTGTATAGTTAGTTACTAATACATATTTCAGCATGTTTGGCCAACATTTTACCATTTTGATAGGTGCTGCCATCTTTCAATAAAGACGAAAACTAATTACTAATGTTAAGTTATGTTATTGAATAACATCAACGCATCAGCGTGCGATGTACTAGCTAAATCCATCGCTGGTTAATAAACCACATCGCATGTGGTATTGTTAGTTACTAATATATCATTATGGTTGACTGGTGCTGCCATCTTTCGTTAGAGATTATTACTAATTACACCGAGATGGGGTGTACTAGTTTAAAGTCCGTCGCACTAAGGTGTAGAAGCTCTGAAAGGGTTATACCTTGGTAAAACGTCGTAGGCTGTCGTCAAACGCCTTCAATCAGAAACGTAACGTGATATGATTGAAAACAGTGCATTATCTTTATGAAATAAACTATTTATGCTGATGCTACGATATTTTCCAATTATGTAACGTTTGCCTTCATCTTATATTCTAAATATAATATGCTATAATAGAATATTACACGAGAGCATTATCGAATTATTATGATTGCATGGTGTGCTAGGCATGGTCCGCCGTTTATCAACAAACAAAAACAGAAACAAATAATTTTCCATATGATTTGTAATCGCGACCTAGTCTATCCCGTTATGGTGCGAATGAAGAATTTCGAAACCCGCTGAACACATTTCCACTCCTAAGATTTCGCTTGAAAATTACCTTTTAAGTCTTTGAGACCCTCTACTAGTCCGAATTGGCTGAAGATTTTAAAAGTCTTTTCCGTAATTTTCTCCTTTTCAGAAATTGAACCGACGAATGCACCTGTCGAAAATCAAGCACAGTAAATTCAACGAGTCCGGGCAGCTGATGGTGTTTTATCTGACGTCCGTTATCTGGGGCACGTCTATCATCATGTCGGTAAGATTGATAACGAGATATCGCGAGATTTTTAATTTTGTTATTCTCCTGTCATGGGATCGAAGCATTGCATAGCAGTCTGAAGGTCCTTAAACGTTTTGAATTGAATTCAAGGCCCTGAGTATCGTGAAATAGGCTCTACAAGTGTCTACAATGGACTTGCCCTGGAATATGGGACCAGTCTAGATGACTAGTATATGCTGGCTAATTAAGTTTTCTCAGTGAAGGCATTGCGAAAATGCTTCCTTTTGGGTCCTTCCTCATTTTACAGGAAAGGACTTCTTTCCTAGTAAAAAAATTCCTTCCTTTTTGGTCTAAAATTGCTGAAACAGTCATTGGTAGTACTTCTTTTTATCCCGGCTTCATCGCTGGAAACCCTGGAAAATTCTAATTGAGCGCATTAAGTTTTTAGCTATGTACAACCGTGGAACTGTTGATCTCATTCAAAATCCATCACTGATTTATACACCGCACCGCGGTGTAGACAGTTACAGATATTTACAACTGACCAGTGTCTAATTATCAATTTTTAAGGAGGACTACATCAGCAGTATCTCAGATTTGTGGCACGGTTATCCAGAAATGCACGGAAAGTTACCGTAAGTTGACCTAATTACGCCGTCTGCGCCAGAAATAGCGCGTCGTTTGTTACTCAACTCAACCCGTTTTCGCTCTCGGGATTTTTTCAGGTTCATGGTGAAGTTCTTCTTCATCATACAGATGTCGTACTGGCTTCACGGATTCCCGGAGCTTTACTTCATGAAGATTAAACGCGACGAGATGCCACCGCGTATACAGTACACAACTCTCTATCTGATATTCATAACGGCTGCGTATCTACTGAAGTAAGTCAACGTCTGTACGACTCATCGGTTCATCAATTACTCCTTGGAAATGTTTTTAAAAGTGCTTGAAACTCCTTTAATGTTAAATACAAGTAATTAACGATACATCGCACCGCGGTGTAGACGCACTAAAGCGGTATTCCTGTTATACGTCAAACAGAGGAAGTGTCACTACTCTCTACAATGACTAACTAGTCTATGGATACATTTTGTTTTTCAGCTTCAATCGTTTAGCCATTTGTATATTAGTTCTACATTACGCTGTTGAGTTTATATTCCACGCCGCGCGTCTGCTGTACTTCGCCGATAAAACTGAAATAGCAAATACCGGGTGAGTTCAATCATCAACCTTCACTTCCTATCGTAGATTCATTCAACTCCATACTTCATAAATCATCATGTGACATCATTAAACTGCTAGAACTATCTAGAAAAGATGTCTGCCTGCATGAATCCTCCTATGACATCATCGAATTTCCTTCTAGTGATTTTTTGTGTAAGGACTTCTAGAAATGATGTCTGTTTACCATAAATCCCCTAATGGCATCATAGAATTTCCTACACTTCTCGTCCCCTATATAAACACTTAAACAGACAACAGACAAGATGTCTGCCTCCATAAATCCACCTACTGCATCATCGTCATTCTAAAACTTTATGGAAAAGATGTCTGCCTCCTTAAATCCCCGCATGACATCATCAATCTATCAGTACCCATTTAGAACATTACAGAAAAGATGTCTGCCTCCGTAGATCCCCGTATGACATCATCAATCTATCAGTAACCCTTTAGAACTTTCCAGTGCGAATATGCCCGTCTCCATGACATCATGTGTATTATAATTACAGATTCATGGTGTGGAATGTACTGTTTGTTCTCGTTCGACTGGTGTCCATCACTCTCGCCGTGCTGACGTTCTGGTAAGTATTCAACCGGCGATAAACTCTTAGTACCGGCTCACGCCATAAGATGGCGCGTCTTTCCAAAATCCGTATGTATCTCGGCTCAGGAATTCAACAGTGATTGGTTTTCCTTGTTTTCTAACTTATCTTAAGAAAAGTGTTTTATGATTACGGATATTTGTTTCAGGTTTGGACTTCCAAAAACGTCGCAAACTGGTATCATATTCAAAGACGGGAACTTTAATACGGCCTTTATCAGGTATGTGGTCAGAGTGGTTAACATCCGATCTTAAGCAAGAAATTTAAACAGAGAATCACTGTTAGTAACCAACAGAGTGCAGGCTAGCAGAGGCCGTTGACCCAGAGCGGAGGCCGTTGATCCAGAGTGCAGGCTAGCTGAGGCCGTTGACCCTGCTTGTAAAGATTTTTTCATATCCAACTGCCCTTCTTCCAGGCTGCCCCCAATCCAATTTCACTCTCAGAATAGAGTCGCTCTCAGAATAGAGTCACTCTCAGAATAGAGTCGCTCTCAGAATAGAGTTGCTCTCAGAATAGAGTCGCTCTCAGGGAATAGAGTCACTCTCAGAATAGAGTTGCTCTCAGAATAGAGTCGCTCTCAGGGAATAGAGTCACTCTCAGAATAGAGTCACTCTCAGAATAGAGTCACTCTCAGAATAGAGTCACTCTCAGAATAGAGTTGCTCTCAGAATAGAGTCGCTCTCAGAATAGAGTCACTCTCAGGGAATTTTGTGTAATCACATCGAGACCTCACAGGATTTGTAGATGGGTGAAAAGTGGGCGTCTCCCTCTCAGTCTCAGAAATACGGGTGGCTCCGAAAATATCCAAATCACATGTTCAGGGTGTTTTCCCTTTCTGTAGTTGTTGTCTCCGGTGAACTAAGTGTTGGCTTATGGTAGGAATGTATCCATGTTTTAGGATTAACTGTTTGGTCGCGTGTTGCCTGATTCAAGCGTTTATGATGTGGCGTTACATCACGTTCCACCTGAAGCGTCTCCGCGAACGTACGGCCGCCGCCGCGACGACCA
This sequence comes from Tubulanus polymorphus, assembly GCF_964204645.1. Classification (NCBI taxonomy): domain Eukaryota; kingdom Metazoa; phylum Nemertea; class Palaeonemertea; order Tubulaniformes; family Tubulanidae; genus Tubulanus; species Tubulanus polymorphus. The sequence continues at coordinate 188,280 of NC_134032.1, forward strand.
GCTCCAAATCAAAAATCATCACGACTCCGAGTAAAAAATCCAACAAAGACAAGAAGAATAAGAGTGAGTAAGATGTAGTGTGAGTAAAAAATACGTTCATCGCAAAAAAACAATTCCGGAGTGGTTTTTATCGTTTTGGGTTTGTGTGTGTCGGTCGAGCGGTTGATGGGTATCACTGTCATTAGGTTGACGGTAGTAGGTTGACAGACGTACAGGAGTAGGTTGACAGACGTACATGATTAGGTTGACGAGTGGGCGTGGTGTCCCTGTAACCCTAGTTCTAATTACTCGGAGTGCGGACTTTTTCGAGAAAGTAATTTTCCGTCGAAATCTCCTGATGCAAAAGGATTTACTTTTTTGTGAGATATTTTTCGCCAGATGCGGAATCCGGACTCAGAGTAATTAGAAACGAGGTATAATGTTTGTTTATATCAATTTAGTTTAGTTTTGTTTGTTTTGGAGTAAATGAATATATTACCGGTATTTATTATCTGCGGTGATGAAGGTCGGAGGAGGTCTCGTGATCAGAGATTTATTCATTCAGCAATAGAAAGTTGGGTTTTCATTACCATTTACCAGATTGTGTTGATGAAACTTCTGGGACCAGTTTTAAAGACTGGTATTACCTTTAACCCGGGGGTAACTGAATTGATAATGAATTGAGTTAGCCCGCGGGTTTAAGGTAATACAAGTTTATAAAACTGGGCCCGGAACTTCAATTGATTGTCTATGATAAGAAATACTTCTGCGTGAACCCAACTTGCAGCTGGCTATTTACGATATTTCAGTATCGATATTTTTGATAGTTCAACCGTTTAATTTTAATGTTCGGTCATTTTTGATTTCAGGGACAAAAGAAGACGACATCAGTTTGCTGCCGGAAGCCGACCAGAATACGCTGTCCGACTCCGGGTTGAGGGCTCGTTCAAAGAGAAAGTAGAACAGCAGACGCGCTGTGTGACCTAATTTCCATCGGACCGACTGGTGACCTAATTCCTCGACTTTAATACTCACGAGAAATCCCGTCAGATGTGTATCAAACTTCCCAGAAGAAGATGGGGTGAAGATGGCTGCTTCGTGGATTCCCCTTGTGATGTCATCGAATTCGATAACCGTAATGCGGTTTGTTTTTGGAATGATGATGTCATAGGAGGAACGTTCACTTGCGCAAGATTATTCCAGGACAGTTTTCGAAAATTTGGCGTGCCGCGATTCGAATAGATTATCACTGTCAACTCAGTAAGAATACAGTTATTTATTCAGTTCTGTTTGTAAAAGGTCAACATAGTTCAATGTGGTTTTAAAATATTTCGGGCTAGGGCTACGAACTGTTACGGACAATCAGTATTTATCGAAAGGAATACTGATTGGATTTGTAAAATGCGTACCGAGGAATGTGAAAGACAAGACTTACCCCACTTGATTAATCTAGTAGTTCATTTTCAATTCCTGAACTCATGAAGTGTGGACAATCACAGTCTGGAAGAATGTTGATATCATATATTATAGTATTGAATGTCTCACGGGTGCAGGGTCAGGTCAGCAGATCGATACCTGCTTAAGAATTCAACTATGTTTGTCGTGAAGCCTGAGTATAGCCCAAATTTGTGTTAGAACCTTGAATATAATGTAAAGTATTAAATGGGTCGTTTGTCTCAAAACAATGGAATTAGGTCACACATCTCATGGTCGTCAAAACATCATTCAGCTTTTGACCACTTGTCAGTGGAGAGACCTCGTTACAATAAAATTCAGCCCCAAATATGTACTAAAAATGAAACGTTGATAAGACTTCAGTGACATGCACGTAATAAGATTTCTTTCCTTTTTGATTGACATAAAACGCTTTCGTTAAGACTTAATTATTACGTCTTAACGAATGCATTTTCAGGTTATTGATAATATTCATCGGGAAATATCTATTTTGGGGGAAATTGTTTGTAACGAGGTCTTAATCCAGTTTGGCGCATTTCAATCTTATAAAAGTTTGTCCATGTAACTGGTCGCCCCTAACGTCCCGACCCCTCACTGTTGGAAAAATCTCTATACTTTTATCCAAGAAATTGTGAACGTTTGTCTGACTTATATCAAAATCTGGATCAATGATGGATAAAGATTCAATCGAATTTAATGAGGTACTAGCGCTGCTACTGTGGCGAGTGTGGATCCACCAGGTGTCGCTAGTGTGCAGTAGGACATCAACTACCGCGGCAATAGAGGATTCCGCTTGTGGCGAGTGTGGATCCACCAGGTGTCGCTAGTGCTCAGTAAGACAACAGTGGATTCCACTCATGGCAAGTGAGGATCCACCAGGTGTCACTAGAGGGTACTAGGTCTTCCGTACTTCAATATCTTCGAGATTATGTGTCAATGAAATTGTAGTCAATATTTGGATTCAGAAGATTTAAAAATCGAGTTCCAAGTTTCAACTTGAGCCTGAAAGCAACGCCATCTGGCTGTGAGCGCTGGTACCTCATTACGATATTTTAAGCGTAGTCTGTATTCGGCAGTATATAGATGTATTGTTAAAGATGTTGTCTGGAATATTTCGTGGTATTGGGGATAATATAATATATTTCAATTTGGTTTTTGTGTAAACGGTTTTTTTTTTTTTAATTATTAATGATCGTCACTAATTATAGTGTATAATTACTAATCAAAGTATATGATGACTACTTCAGAAGATTCCCACGTGAACTGAATTGCGCAATCAAGATGCTTTTTATAGGTTCGGCTTATGTAAAGGTATTATTCAGCTTTGAACGTAAATTTGGACGTTTTTAAATCCTTTTTTATTCTGTTACATTCTCTATAGAGTTCGAATTCAATAGATATAAACATAGATTATTGTTATTATCATAATTATGTAGACATGTCCATAATGCATTTAAGTTAATACATAGTTTTATGACGTGTGAACCCAGTTCTACGGTTGGAGGTAGTAGACCCAACCCAGTCCGACACGGTGGGCTGCGGCCACAACTGTACCCAGTCCGACACGGTGGGCTGCGGCTGCAACTGGACCCAGTCCGACACGGTGGGCTGCAGCCACAACTGGACCCAGTCTGACACGGTGGGCTGCGGCCACAACTGGACCCAGTCCGACACGGTGGGTTGCAGCCACAACTGGACCCAGTCTGACACCGTGGGCTGCGGCCACAACTGTACCCAGTCCGACACGGTGGGCTGCGGCTGCAACTGTACCCAGTCCGACACGGTGGGCTGCGGCTGCAACTGGACCCAGTCTGACACGGTGGGCTGCGGCCTCAACTGTACCCAGTCCGACACGGTGGGCTGCGGCTGCAACTGTACCCAGTCCGACACGGTGGCTGCGACCACAACTGGACCCAGTCTGACACGGTGGGCTGCGGCCACAACTGGACCCAGTCCGACACGGTGGGCTGCGGCCACAACTGGACCCAGTCCGACGCGGTGGGCTGCGGCCACAACTGTACAGCCCTAAACTTCATTATTCGTATCGACTACGTTGAGTAGAAACTCATTTGGCTTCCAATTTTAGATTTAGCTTTTTAGTCACAAGTCACCTGCGATTCACTTCATTGCACCCGCAAATCATATTTATAGAATTATTGAGAATTATATATATTTTGTATTATAAGAAGTTAAGATATCTTATATTCGCATGCGAGATGTCATATTATGATAATGTATAGAGGTATTGATATTGAAATCATAGTTTGTCGACCAGTGCCGGAGACTCGCAAAATATACCGGTAGGGTATTCGCAAACTTCGACGGTCTTTCATGTAAATCATATAGTGTGTCCGGCCACCAATAGATGGTGTCGTAGGTGATGTCATAGGTTGTTTGCGGTACATAACAACAAACAGATAATCAGGTTTCGGTTTTATGGACCGGTATTATCTTTAACCCGGGGCTATCTCATTCGAGTTATCCCGGGCGTTGAAGATAACACGCGTCTATGAAAACCGGGCCCGGGGGATAATTACAAACTTCGGGTTACGAAAATTCGGGAAAATATCCCGATAAGACTATTTGCAAGGGATTAGAAACGGACTATATTAAGGCTCGATTAACCCGGATGTACAAATGTACCCCGAAATTTGGACACAGGTTTTTTGTTGTTGAAAATGTCGTATCATCAATAAATAGTCTAAATAGTCGTACTATGTTTATTATTCATACTTCATTAGAAAGTAATTCTCTCCAACATATTTGTGATGTCATCCCTTATACAAGGAAATAAAGCGAATCCTACAATTTATAAGAATATTCTTCTCTGATTATTGCTGCTTCATCTCCCCATCCATTCCTCATCCCTGGATGACTCAATGGTCAACTTGTGACACGGGCTGACCGGTCGACCGGGCGACTGAGACACGATTTTAACACAGGTTTGAAAACCGCACTATCCTAGTGATGAAAATATTTATCACCGGGATAGTGATTTATCACCGGATAGGACTTATCGCCGCTTTGAAAATGCAGCCCTGAATGATGTCTATCTAGCCTAATATATCCAAAAATTCATGTTTGATTTTATTAACAAATAAAGATAAAAACCTTGCCTGCACTAGGGTAACTACGTTTTGTTCAGCGGGCCAACTGTTACCCTAGTTTTGGCCTGTTTGATAAACGCAGTAACCCTAGTGTTGGCCTGGTGAATAAACGTAGTAACCCTTGTGTTGGCCTGGTGAATAAACGCAGAAACCCTAGTGTTGGCCTGTTTGATAAACGCAGAAACCCTAGTTTTGGCCTGTTTGATAAACGCAGTAACCCTAGTGTTGGCCTGGTGAATAAACGCAGAAACCCTAGTGTTGGCCTGTTTAATAAACGCAGTAACCCTAGTGTTGGCCTGGTGAATAAACGCAGAAACCCTAGTGTTGGCCTAGTGAATAAACGCAGAAACCCTAGTGTTGGCCTGGTGAATAAACGCAGAAACCCTAGTGTTGGCCTGTTTAATAAACGCAGAAACCCTAGTGTTGGCCTGTTTAATAAACGCAGTAACCCTAGTGTTGGCCTGGTGAATAAACGCAGAAACCCTAGTGTTGGCCTAGTGAATAAACGCAGAAACCCTAGTGTTGGCCTGGTGAATAAACGCAGAAACCCTAGTGTTGGCCTGTTTGATAAACGCAGAAACCCTAGTTTTGGCCTGTTTGATAAACGCAGAAACCCTAGTTTTGGCCTGTTTGATAAACGCAGTAACCCTAGTGTTGGCCTGGTGAATAAACGCAGAAACCCTAGTGTTGGCCTGTTTAATAAACGCAGTAACCCTAGTGTTGGCCTGGTGAATAAACGCAGAAACCCTAGTGTTGGCCTAGTGAATAAACGCAGAAACCCTAGTGTTGGCCTGGTGAATAAACGCAGAAACCCTAGTGTTGGCCTGTTACCACACTGAACAACCATATTCACAAACCGGAGCAGCCATCAGAACTTAGCGGTCTAGTGGTTAGCGTGCTCGGCTGGCATGCTGGAGGTCGCAGGTTCGAGTCCTGCTAGGGTTAGGGTTACGGTCGATCTAGGTTTAGGGTTAGTGCCTCAGGTTGGGGCTAATTTTTTGGCCCAGCGAGGTATTTGTAGTACGATGATCATCTGTTTGACTCGGGTTATTTTTTGGTCAATAGATTCTATACTTACTTATATATTTTGAACACATATTTGCTTTATCTAGTGGAGGCCACTTTATTTAAAAGATACTTCGCTCAATACAGTAGTTTATTTCTAAATGAATAAAAGAGTTGGTGACATTATTCAATATATATATTTGCTCATGTGACTTTGGGGATTTTAGCTATTTTCAGCTTATTTAAGCAACGCGCTTAGCGAATAAAAGTTCACTTATATTCATGGACACAAAACCAATCTTAAACACAATATATTGATAATACACTAGCGAAATCGCTAAGATATGTAAAATGCCGTAACACTCGCTGTCAATCTGCGGGTTAACTATTATTCGAAATTAAATCTTTCATATTTCTGTTCAAATTAATCAGTTATCAACAGTAAGTAACGTTTAATGATAAATTAACATTATTTGAGACATTGAAATTAGATCAACTGAAACCGGTTTCTCCTCGATAAAACTTTTGACCCGCTTTACAAATTAAGCTGTCCCGGAATTGTTCAATATCGTAACCAATATCTATAGATGCGCAGATCGGCTCGACGTCTCGTTTCCCTCGTCAGGTTCACTATTTCAAGGCTTACTATTGCATCGCGTCTATTATGTGTTCATCACTTCGAAAGATGGTTTACTTGTCAACATTCTATCGAAGTCGACATCCAGGCCTATCAACTAAACCCCAAGAAAATCTTTTTTCAGCTATTGTTAATTTACGAATAACCTTAACTCTACGGTAACACATTTCTGATAATATCAAGCAAGTCATATTCCTGAATGTATTTAGAAAAAAATATTTCTACAGTATCGGTCGAAGTGACGTTAGATCAATGGTTATTTCATAGCATTTCTACAGCGCATTTTCGTACAGAAATATTCACGAATTTCCCGCCCTAATAAAAGATATATATAGAAATTTACGACATAATTGCATAATTCAAACTGCGCGAAAATGTCTAAAAGAAATTCACTGCGTTCAGTCGAGATCGGTATGAAAACAGTCACAGTGGATGGAAGCGTGAATACTAGAAATGAAAGTGAAACTGTTACGAGCATTATCGTCGTACGTTTTGATTTTGTAGTTTTCTGATCGGACGAAACTATTTTTGAACCCCTGAATAACTGAATAAATATAACAGAATTCGATAGAAAGATCAAAATCAAAGGCATGAAATAACCGTAGACTATGAATACCATGGACAGTATCGATTGGTCTGATAATTTGAAGTAGCATGCCGAAAATCGGTCTGAAAACTGCAGTAGTACCGCTGAAGGAATACCAGCTATGGAAAAATTCGTAATAAGAATAACTGCAACGACGCATCGGGCGAATCTGGGTGTGCATATCAAACGAGCTGTGAACGGGAAGAGAACAACCGCCGCGCGTTCTAGAGATATCGCTACTAGTAACCAGGCACTAGTGGATGGTGCAAGCGCCATTACAAATTCATAGATTTGACAACCGATCAGTGAATTCACTAGGAATATTTGACCGATGTTTTCATTCATGACAACAAACTGTAACACGGGCATCAGCGTTAAATTGGTGCAGTAAAAAAAATCACTAGCAGATAAAACGATGAGATAGTTAGCGTAAGATAAACCGCGGAATCTGCGACTTATCATTATCAGGAAAGTTGCCGAATTTCCGAATGCTCCTAACAGGAAGAGAATGAGCAGAATGACCAGTGAAGCGGTACGGTGCACACCAGACTTGTTCAACAGAGACATGAGGATGATGTAACTGTTATACGATCGACCGATCTGTATCCGAGTAGAATTCATTTCGCTTCGAATCTAGCAAGTTATGAGAAATGATAACATTTAATGCGTATCAATTTTCTCATTTGCATTCACGAAAATGAATTGAAATGCCACATTTAATACGATCCAATTGTGTCAACTTATTGACAAAATGAAATAGTCGACTCACATTTTCGTGAATTGACCAAAAATGCTACAGAAATCTACAGAAATATTAATAAAATCTTGTTTTGTGAAAGCTATGTTCATCATTTCTTAGAGATGAATTCGCTATTATATAAAGTGACTGAATTAGATTTCAGGGGAAATATGCAGTGAGATGTCGAATTACACCAGTCCTATACGGATACTGGGAGAAACAGATGAAACCGATCAAAATCGAAACATCAAGGAATACAGTATTCCTGAAGATGACTATTAGGATATAGTGGAAACGTTGAATAAACTACACTAGCTCAAGGAAACATTTCAGACTCTTTTTATTCTTAGTGTGCAGGGATTTTATATTATCTTTACAACACGGACTCAGAGTGTTTCATCAATGGTTATAATGAGGACAACATCAGTATTCCTGAAGATGACTATTAGGATATAGTCGAAACGTTGAATAAACTACACTAGCTCAAGGAAACATTTCAGACTCTTTTTATTCTTAGTGTGCAGGGATTTTATATTATCTTTACAACACCAACTCAGAGTGTTTCATCAATGGTTATAATGACGACAACATCAGTATTCCTGAAGGTGACTATTAGGATATAGTGGAAACGTTGAATAAACTACACTAGCTCAAGGAAACATTTCAGACTCTTTTTATTCTTAGTGTGCAGGGATTTTATATTATCTTTACAACACCAACTCAGAGTGTTTCATCAATGGTTATAATGAGGACAACATCAGTATTCCTGAAGATGACTATTAGGATAAAGTCGAAACGTTGAATAAACTACACTAGCTCAAGGAATACAGTATTCCTGAAGATGACTATTAGGATATAGTGGAAACGTTGAATAAACTAGACTAGCTCAAGGAAACATTATAGACTCTTTTTATTCTTAGTGTGCAGGGATTTTATATTATCTTTACAACACGGACTCAGAGTGTTTCATCAATGGTTATAATGAGGACAACATCAGTATTCCTGAAGATGACTATTAGGATATAGTGGAAACGTTGAATAAACTACACTAGCTCAAGGAAACATTTCAGACTCTTTTTATTCTTAGTGTGCAGGGATTTTATATTATCTTTACAACACGGACTCAGAGTGTTTCATCAATGGTTATAATGAGGACAACATCAGTATTCCTGAAGATGACTATTAGGATATAGTGGAAACGTTGAATAAACTACACTAGCTCAAGGAAACATTTCAGACTCTTTTTATTCTTAGTGTGCAGGGATCTTATATTATCTTTACAACACGGACTCAGAGTGTTTCATCAATGGTTATAATGAGGACAACATCAGTATTCCTGAAGATGACTATTAGGATATAGTCGAAACGTTGAATAAACTACACTAGCTCAAGGAAACATTTCAGACTCTTTTTATTTTTATTCCTACTGTTGGTGTTTTATATTTCTCAGTGGCTTACATGATTTAGAAATCACCCATTCAACTATAGGCGCGTGTGTACATATCAATGAAAAGAGCTCATTTTATTAATTTCTATCTAAAGTTAATCCCTATCAACACTTAATACATTGCACCTGCTTAGCGGAATCGATATTCATCTGTCAAGAATCGATATTTATACTTAACACCTTTTCACAGCTTGACAGCTACAAAATCATCCGATATATTTTCAATATCTACTTCGCACTCAATCGAAGCAGATTAACAGATTTGTCGATCTCCAAAGTTTGTCTATTCTGAATCTTTCTCTGATTATCGCGGTAAGTTTTATTTCATCTATTTCGGTTTTCTTTGCCGCCCCAACTTTTACAGAAACATATACAGAAACGCGATTGTCGCCGGTGCTAGGACTTACGGTTGAATGTCCAAGCAAAAGATGAAAATGCTCGCAACACTCCTCTGTTTAACTAGATATATTCACAATTACGCTCTATACCTTGTTTGATTTTACAAACAACATTTTGGTGATGGAATCATGTAAATTGCTGAAGGCAGGTTATGAACCTCCATAATCTATCATTGAATCGTAAATCTAAGTTTCCACAATTTTCGTTGCTATCCTAATGCGTGGGACCGAATATTTCTTATCCTATAGGTTAGAAATCGAAGTGACATTTCAACGCGGTTAAACTCGATTAAATGAATCCCTAATATACTTATGATTAGGAAAACAAACTTCAATATAATTGTTTTAAAATAATGCAATAATCGATTATAACCTAATGATTAGGTTGAAATGTTTTCTCCATTGCATGTCCATTTGACAACATATTCTATGATTTATCGAAAGTGATTTTCATCGGAGATTTTGGAAAATAGACTTTTTCATCGAAAAATTCCTAATTCTTTTCACGTACCCAGATGCTTCCTTAGATTAAGGATATTTTGATAAGTCATTAACTTTTTTGTGGGATCATCAGCCCCACCAAAACCCAGACCTGGTTCCACGGTTGGCGATGGGATCAGTTAAACTTGTTCCTGAACTGTGGGATGGGATTCAGCGAGTCCTGAACCGACAACTCATCTATTCTGCAGTTTCCCCTCTCGGACAAAGTTCCTGTATTATTTTCGGTTTGTTAATGATTTTCAGAGATTGAAGGGTTGAATGATATGGAAGCTCGTCGTCTATTTCTGTTTCTCGTGTTCGTCACTATTTGCCTACAACAAGTTGCAGGTAAAACGTACCGTACATATTGCATTATGCGAGTTTTGAACCGCAGATTTCCAGGAGCGGATCCGTGGATTTTGAATTTCTATATTTTTTTTTTGGGGGGGGGGGGGAGGGAGGGTAGGCAAAACTTTCTAGACCTATTACAAACATTGAGGTACATGAAAAGCGATCTAGTGGGTTTGAGGGCGCTGTCAAAGAAGATATGATAATTTCTAAGCGTCTAAGATTGATTCTAAAACGAAACGTCCGCTTCTCCATCCTCTTCAATTCACTCTTAAATTTTCATATCACCGATCGAACGAACGCGCGAATGAAGCCGTTGATCGGATAACTTTATTTGAATAGTTTAACAATGAAAATTCTGTATTATCAAATCATTTTGAACAGGAGACGATAGCGCATATAATATTAAAAACATTGCTCCCTCCATATGCTGGTATTTTTTAGAGTGACTGCACGCATTGATTTTTTTTTTTTGATGTATGCAATGATTTTTTTTTTTTGATGTATGCAATTGCAGCTGCTGAATTAACGATGATTTAGACCCCGCACTATGTAGTTGGATATATAAGCTAAATTTTACTTAATCACATTAGCTCTTACTACTTTACAAAGCAAGGTTGATATTTGCTGTGTGTTACACCTGTTTTCTGAGAGACGTTTTAATCCGTAATTTCGTTTTAATAAACTATTGATCAAATTCGGAATTTTCGTAAGGAGTTTGATCGCCTACAGAAATAAACAACGATTTTTGCTTAACTTATTGTTTTCATTCAGCAATAGTTTACTCAGCAAACGCTCGCGTTCAAGTTCAAGTTCAGATTTATTTCACAGAAAGCATGACAGGCTATGTACACAGGTTGAGAGAAAACAAACTATAAAATTTACAATTTTTTTAAACAAAGCACAATTATAAAAAGAGAGAGAGAACAGTAGCTTTCAGTGTGGGCCAAGCAAAGCCTTTAGGCCGCTGTCACAAGCACCCAGGGACAAAAAACGAAAGGGAAATGAAGAAATAAAGGAGAAGGAAATGAAAGTTGATGATTTTTTATAATAATGCTAAACTGCTCCGCCGACGCTCGGAAACGCTGCTATGACGTCATCGCCTGTTCATTTGCATAACTAAACAATGTAGGAGGCGCCACGTTACGGGCCATGGAAGCCGATTTTCAGCGTAAACTATCGCTGATAGATGAAAACACAAATTGATGCAATTTCATGATAAATTTCTGAATACAAATTCCTTACTGAACAAATTGGTGCATAATATTCACAGATACGTAAATTGACTATTAATAAAATGTCGGACCAAAACGTCGCACGGGGAGCTTTACTGTGACAGACAGATTTTCACGGTGGGCTGATTGTCAAAATGAAAGAGGTGGCAGTTCCAATACTAATCATCTCTTGTAAAAGGATGGAGATTAACAGGACTGTTTGCGTTTATCTTGTATCGATGTAGATTTCAGGATTCCGGGACCAGGGGAAACTCGCGACCGGCGACGGAAAAGCGCATTGGCTTTTCAAGTAAAATGGCTTCACAAAAATGTCTTGAGATAAAATCCCACTATTTACAGATTAAAAAGAATTTAAAAACCAGAATTTATTTATTTAATCAAAAATATATAAACGACACGACGTTTCGATCTCAGCCTAGAGATCATCGTCACGTGTGAGATATAGATTAAAAACGTCGTGTCTTTTATTTATTTTTGATTGAATAAATAAATTCTGGTTTTTAAATTCTTTTTAATCTGTAAATAGTGGGATTTTATCTTATTATCCGTTCACCACGTTTGATTGGTTATAGTTCTAAAAATGTCTTCTTTTCGTTTTGTACTATCTTGAAATATTTCTCTATCCATCCAACCGCGCAGGTAACCGGAAGTCGCTATGTCCACAAGGATGGCGGAGGTTCCGGGATGACACTTGTTACCTGGTTTCCGAACAGGAAGTCACGTGGCACGCCGCTCAGAAGGAGTGTTGGCGCCAGGGTTCGATGCTGTTCGTACAACACAATTCAGCCGAATCTGAGTTTATAAAACCGCTCTTAATTCCTGACAGAAACTATTGGATCAGCGCAAGATTTGATCGCAACAGAGGCGGTTTGTATCCAATCATATAGCGGAAATATTTCAATGTGTTTATTCGTTTAATAAAATGGTCACCGCAACCTCTATGTAGAAAGTCTTTTTTAAGGAATTAATTTAAAAGTTTTCGATCTATTAATGATTTCTTAAATAACATGTTAGTGTAAGTTCTACCAACACAATGAGCTTAGACTAGTCTTAATTTTTTCAGATTGGCTATACAATCAAAACGTGCTTAGACCGTCTTAAGTTGTTAGATTGGTTATAGAACCAAAATGAGTTTAGACTAGTCTTAAGTTGTTAGATTGGCTATAGAACCAAAATTTACTTAGGCTGGTCTTAAGTTGTTAGATTCTGTAGAGGTAACCAGATTGAGTAAATTTCTATAATCAAATGTAAGAACAGCGAGACTCGTGAAACTGGTATCAGTTCTCTCGCATTCTCAATTCGTTTCAGTGTGGGATGATGGAGTGATTATTCATCGATTAGATAAAGCAGATAATAAGACAGATTATTGTCTGACCAGTAACGGAACACAAGCTCAATGCGACGAGTTATACAGCTTTGTATGCGAAAAAAGTTTAAACTGTAAGTATATTTTAGTATCTTAAAAGCAGAGTTAGTAACGTTATTTTGAATAACGGATCTTGTCCTATTTTACTACTTGCTTTTTTTAGCATCACTGTCGACAATATTGAGCAAGGTGTACGCTAGAATTATACCTTGTTTTCTGTTAAGCTTGAAAGTTGAACCCTCCGGTCGCCAATCTAAAGAAACATTTCAGACTCTTTTTATTCTTAGTGTGCAGGGATTTTATATTATCTTTACAACACGTGCTCAGAGTGTTTCATCAATGGTTATAATGAAGACAACATCAGTATTCCTGAAGATGACTATTAGGATATAGTCGAAACGTTGAATAAACTACACTAGCTCAAGGAAACATTTCAGACTCTTTTTATTCTTAGTGTGCAGGGATTTTATATTATCTTTACAACACAGACTCAGAGTGTTTCATCAATGGTTATAATGAGGACAACATCAGTATTCCTGAAGATGACTATTAGGATATAGTGGAAATGTTGAATAAACTACACTAGCTCAAGGAAACATTTCAGACTCTTTTTATTCTTAGTGTGCAGGGATTTTATATTATCTTTACAACACGGACTCAGAGTGTTTCATCAATGGTTATAATGAGGACAACATCAGTATTCCTGAAGATGACTATTAGGATAAAGTTGACACGTCGAATAAACTACACTAGCTCAAGGAAACATTTCAGACTCTTTTTATTGTTAGTGTGCAGGGATTTTATATTATCTTTACAACACGAACTCAGAGTTTTTCATCAATAATTGTCTCTATTTCAGATGTATATGCTGCGGCATCATCGCCCTACAAGATATCTCTCTCCTGTCCGAGCGATATGCAAATCCATATGATACAATGGCTGTCTGGACCGGAAGACGCCAGCAGTTCCGAGAACTGTACGCTGGAAAATGAGGTAATGCCTCTTTAAAATCATAATCTCTTTATTTATAATAGTACCCTAGTTCCAATATAAAACCTAATATAAGCCATCTCAGTTTAAACGACAATTATCTTGCCAACTATTGCAGATGTCGACTTACATTTAGTAAATCGAATTTTGAATACAAATTGAGACTCAAAATATAAAATGACTTCCGCACTGTGACCACTTATCATAATGATGAATAACATTCAGTAAATTGAATTAGAAAGAAAATCAATTATGAAAATGATTGCTTGCACTTAATTTAATCTAATTAAAAGTAAAAATCTAATTGGGACTTAAGACTTCAGTAATTCAGACGTCTTTCGCAGGTGACGACCTATACCTTGTAAATTGAATTGCAAATACAAATTGGTTTTCTACAGGCCTGGCCCCGCAATACATTCAACCAGCCCAGCTCTACGTGGGAAAATGCAAAAACTGTATGCGAATTGAAAAACGATTGCGATTTCACATTCACACCTAGCGCAGTCAACACGTGCTATTACAAGTCGTATGTCGTGTATACATGCATCCGTCCTGTAGGTATGTACAATATGCACTATTGATATTGGATTGATATTTTTTAAGGTAAGGGTTTAATCAGAGGGATTGGGTTACAGTGTGCCTGTCGCCAACACTTCGAAAAGGCTGTAATCTCGTCGTGAACGGTCCAATAGGGTTAGACTCGGCTTGGAGTAATAAGACTGAAACCTTATTACTCCAAGGTCTTGGGATAAAAGCAAGATCAGCGCTGGGTCAGACAAGTGCGTTCGAGTCCTGCTGGCTGCTTACAACGCGCGAGTAACACTTGAAAGGTCGTGATCTCTTCGCCGTCCGTCTTTTTCTATGATTTCCTTAGCAGTTCATTTGAACTGGGCGCATCATTGTGTGCTGATCGATATTTTAGTTCGCAGAAATTCCGCTATCGTTATTCATCGGGGCAGCACTGAATGGTCGAGCAATAACACAACTTCTACTGCGGCATGCGAGGAGAATTGATACAGTTGTTTCAGTAAAATTGTATCGTTGATTTTGAATAATATCGCTTTTATCTGTAAGAGAATCAGCCTTTAGAAACGATTTTCAAGCCGCCTTTTAGAAAACTCTTTGCTCGCGCGGCGGACTCACATGCCGCAGGAAGAATTCATAGCAAATCAATTTTTATTTCCGAAGATTTTCAGACCATTGAATATAAATAAAGTCAATATTTTACTAGAAATACGAAAATCTTAAGTGTAACACTGTACCTAACCTGACGATGATCTCTAGGGTGAGATCGAAACGTCGTGTATTTTATATTTTAGATTGTTTGCATAAATAAATTCTCGATTTCAAATTCTTTTAATTTGTACATAGTGGATTTTTATCTTAATATCCTTTAACCTATTTGAGTGTGGTTTTCATACTATAACTCTATAATTTCCAGTATGTCCCGCAAGTACGACCAATATTTCGAAAAACTATGAGACGTTCAAACAACGCGAATATTGGTATGTCCGCGATGGAATGTGCTACGGTCGGTATCGCTGGGATTATCAATTCTTCGACGCCGAGGATGCGTGTCAAAAATACAGTAAATACAGTCACGTGTTCGCGTCGGATTCGACTTACGGGTACGACGCACTGTTCACGGTGGGAGCGTGAGTATTTTCAATGAGATATTGATTAGATTCCGTAGACACGTGACTCTCTAATACAATGGGGTACCGGCACCGCTACCGTGGCAATCGAGGATCCGCCAGGTTTGCTAGTGGCGTTACCGCGCTTCAATTTCTTTTACGTTCCGACAAAATTCGAGTCAACTTTTCTCATTAGTAAATCAATCTCTGATGAACCATTCACTTATTGGGATTTTGGATTTTTTGATTTGAGAGCCTAAAAATCCAGTTCAAAGTTCATTGAAAATGTACTAGTTTTCACTAGGCATAGCTGAGTGTATTGTAGCGCCATCTTGTTTGTGCCGATACACAATTAGAAAAAAATAAAACTAACTTAATATAAGTTAACGCACATGTTTAGTATTGTCTAAGATACAGATACATAATAGATTAACTAGAAAGTTAACACATGTACTGTTTAATATTATCTCAGATAAATATCATAATATAAACTTTAAAGTAATAAGGATCAATAAAAGTATTTTGGATTTGGTTATGTCTATAAATGGGTTGAGCGGTAACCAGTCTGGCCCAACTATATTGATGACATAGTGCACATCCTCTGAAACATAATTATTGAAATTTATCAAAAATTAAATAAGATTTGATTTAGACTGAATTCTATGAGACATTTTCAAAACTAAGAGAGTAGTGACGTTTAGACTCAATTATATGAGACATTTTCAAAACTACGAGAGTAGTGACGTTTAGACTCAATTATATCCATCTTCAGGACTTAGAACCACTTATCATATATATTCCTGAAGATGACTAGAATATAATCGAAACGTTGAATAAACAATATCAAAAATTTCAGACTGTTCTTATTCTTATGATGCAAGGATTTTCACATTATTTTGTTATAAGAAACTATTTAACAGGATGAGAAAACGAGAAGTGTTTGTAGGCTATCGTTACGAGCAACACTCTATGAAATGGGTCGATGTTCACGGACATGTAGAACCAGCGATGAAAACGGCGTTGGAAAATAACACATCGTCTGATACGTGCGTGCAGGTTCATTCGCAACAAGGTTTCGATAAAACTCAATGTGACGTAGAGCTGTATTTCGTCTGCGAAGTGCCCGACCTGCGTGAGTTTGTTTTTGAAGTTAAGCAAAAGTTGATCGAGTCTCGATTTTTCGAAACCGAAAATAGAGATGACTTCAGCAGTAATGTGATAGCATTTCGTTCTGGGTCCAGGTCCACAGTTAACGCATTGAACATAAACTGCCTCCAACTCAGAATTAACTCTAACTCATGTGGAACTGTCGGTGCTGGTGACTTACACTAATGCAGCTGTCAAACTACTGTCAGCACAACATCCACCGATCCCCCATTCGACAGACATTTGTCTTTGAAAGGGAATTAGGGCTTTATGTCTGAACCAAAACTTCTAGACGGACATTCACAATTTATGAAACATATGTTCATCCAAACTTCGCCATTAAAAAGGTGTTTGCCTGAGAGGGTGTGGCTACAGACAGCTGATTGACAGCTGCATAAAAAGACTGAATTGGAAATAGCAAATTGGGACTACAAATAGAAACAACTGTCAAACCTGTCATACCTTCTGTTTTCAAGGAACCTTGGATTTCAGCTATCGATGAGTGTCCGTTCTTGTTTAAGACCCTGATAAAAAAAGTGAATATCATAATTTATTTCTTTTATCCAACTTTAGAATGTTCGCGCCCCCTGGGACTAGAAGATGGCCGAATCGGAAACGACCTAATGACGGCTTCCACTCATTTTTCTGATATGAAACCACATTTTGCTAGACTAAACGACCCCAATGGCGCTTGGTGCATCAACGCTACACAACCGTCGGCATACTTACAAATCCAGTTCCCTGGTGTTGAGAAGATTTTCGGTGGGTAACAATTCCATAGGTGTCATGTCCACCCTGTCATGTTCAGGCATCGTTTCCTCGTAAGGCGCCGGGTCCATTCTCACTCGTAATAAAGTGGTCTTATAGGACGAGCCTTGAATTGTAATTCAGGCCACAATTGCTTTATAAGCCGTTGATACGGTAAACCAACTTTCAACACTATAAGGCCGGAACGAACTCGTACTCAGACCGTCGTAGCTGTGCACGCAAGGGCGGAAGAAAGGGGGCCAAGTAGAGGGGGGTTAAGGGATCTCAAGTAGAGGGGGTTAAGGGATCTCAAGTAGAGGGGTTTAAGGGATCTCAAGTAGAGGGGGTTTAAGGAATCTTAAGTAGAGGGGGTTAAGGGATCTCAAGTAGAGGGGGGTTAAGGGATCTCAAGTAGAGGGGGGTTAAGGGATCTCAAGTAGAGGGGTTTAAGGGATCTCAAGTAGAGGGGGTTTAAGGGATCTCAAGTAGAGGGGGTTTAAGGGATCTCAAGTAGAGGGGGGTTAAGGGATCTCAAGTAGAGGGGGTTAAGGGATCTCAAGCAGTAAAGGGATCTCAAAAATTGAGACTAAAAAAATGTCACCCACCAAAGAGATGCGCAGTGACCGAGTGGGTAAAACCGAGACGGTTCAAATCCTGGTGGTGACAGAGATTTAAAAAGATCATTCTTTTTAAGTAAAATTATTTTATCTCTTTTCGTTCTTTCTGAAATCTGTAAAATCTGCTCAGTTTTGTTCTCTATTTGTGAATCGTGTTGAAAAGTGAAGTTATTTTTCTGATTACCCGTCAGGTATACAAACCAAAGCGTACGCCACCCACGGAGACTACAGGTTCGTGTCGAAATTCAAACTTACCGTCAGCATCGATGGAGAAAACTGGTCTCAGGTTTATATGAAAGATGGTGACGAGGTAAGCTTTCTAGATTAATACGGGCAAGCTGGTTGCCCGATTCGATATTTCGTTCCCACTCATTTTCAATTCGTAAGTTATTAAAAATATTTTCTAATTCACTTATAGACCATCGTTATATCGAAGGGGTCTTAAGTTATTAGAGGGCCCACGACCTGCGTTCAATTTCAGCCGAACTTGAAATGAAATCATTTTCCCGCGCCTGAATATTTAAAAGAATAATTTAGAGTATGCAATTTTACTTGTAGAGCTCAATTGGGAACTTGAATATTTTATAGGCTGATGATATTTGAAAAGCCCATCAAAATCTATGTGATACATTCTACTTTTTGAAACGAAATACATAACGCATTTTGACGTAAATATTGCAGATATTTCCGGGGAATTTCGGGTTTCACTTCACCAGGCTGGTTACGTCTTATTTCACGCGCGTATTGGAGGCTAAGTATTTGAGACTGAACGTCATGGAAACCAGTGACGTAATCGGTTGTATCCAGGCTGAAATTCTCGGCTGTGTTGGTAAGTTGCTGTTGACACTTAACTGTCCGTCAAACCTCGGGAAGTATCGACTCTTAGCTGACGGCCAGTGTGACGTCACGTGTCTCGTCCATGTAAAAGCTGCATATTCAGATTGAAGAGAGGACAAAGAGCAACTCGAACTCACAACAGTAGATCTGAAATCCTGAGTTCAGAGTTAACTCAAACCCGCAAGTGTAAAACTGGATCCAATGAGTTCAGTCTTAACTCTAAATTCACAACTGTGGAACTGGATCCTGAGTTCACAGTTAACTCGAACTCACATCTGTGGAACTGGATCCTGAGTTCAGAGTTAACTCAAACCCGCAAGTGTAAAACTGGATCCAATGAGTTCAGTCTTAACTCTAAATTCACTACTGTTGAACTGGATCCTGAGTTCACTGTTAACTCTGACTCACAACTGTGGAACTGGATCCTGAGTTCAGAGTCAACTCTAACTCACTGTGGAACTGGATCCTGAGTTCAGAGTCAACTCTAACTCACTGTGGAACTGGATCCTGAGTTCAGAGTCAACTCTAACTCACTGTGGAACTGGATCCTGAGTTCAGAGTCAACTCGAACTCACATCTGTGGAACTGGGTCCTGAGTTCAGAGTCAACTCGAACTCACATCTGTGGAACTGGATGATGTGATAAACGAATGCCGCAGATGCAGAATTCAATAGCCCGAAAACGTGTGATGTTCTTAGGATCAAAAACCCAAAATAAAAGCATATTACAGTATAATGAGTGTAATCGCTGCGCTGCGGATTTGAAACAGAATCTGAATGTATCCGGGGAAAAACCCGATTTCTAAAATAGATCTATTATTATTTTCAGATCCAAACGTCGGCGAAACGTAATGATTCTCTTCTCATCGACGGAGCGATAAAAATGGGGAAAAAAGAAATTTAAAAAAATCGTCAAATTATTAGAAATGATAGTTTATTTTACAGTTTACCTCGAGAGCAGTCGTTTCCTAAATTTCAGTTTTGTACATCTGGCTTACCTCGTATTTATAAAAGTCTTCTGGACCCAGTATTTCCGCGTTAGTTGGAATTTGTAATTGCTGATATAATAAATACCTTACCCCGATATTGTGTGGTTGTGTCAGTTGTCGTAGCGACTTCGGTCGTCGTTGATGTTGTAGTTGAAGGTGGACAAAACCATTGTATGAAAATATAGTCCTGGTCGTCGACGTAATAGTGACTGACATCTTCATGATCGGCAATAGATAGGAAACATCTAGCATTCGACCTGGAAAATATATACCGACGAATGTTTGTTTGCAAGGTCGTAGGAACGTGTCGGGGTCGAGGAGGACAGATAGCGGGTACACACTGCTCATTTGCATAAATAAATAAACAAACGCGAACAAAATGGCGGCGGTTCTCGACAATTTAAAGCTCAATTTTCGAGCATATTTATCAATCTTCGGCACAAAATGGATATTTAAAACAATGATTTATCTTATATTTAGACTTCACAACTCTACTGATTCGATTAAGTCTAATTTGAGGTATGTACACCGAACATTATGCGAAATATCCCAAAAAGATCGACGTCAATAGAAAATGAATAGACTTTAGTCTTAGCTGATTATGGTTCTAATTCTATAACCGATCTAACGACTTAAGACTTATCTGTCAACTTATGACCAGCCTAAGCTTATTTTGGTTCTATTGCCAATCTAACAACTTAAGACCAGTCTAAGCTCATTTTGGTTCTATCACCGATCTAACAACTTAAGACCAGTCTAAGCTCATTTTGGTTCTATCACCGATCTAACAACTTAAGACCAGTCTAAGCTCATTTTGGTTCTATAACCAATCTAACAACTTAAGACCAGTCTAAACTCATTTTGGTTCTATAACCAATCTAACAACTTAAGACCAGTCTAAGCTGATTTTAGCTAAGAACAATCTAACGACCTATATGACCAGTCTATAAGATCAGCTATTAAGTTCTGTATCCGATCTATCAACATAAGACTACTCTTCGGAGCTTTTATCACGTCCCGCGTACAACTTCGAGTTCCAAGCAGCATTACTTATATCATGGGATTAGTGGACAGTATAATATAACTTACGGATAATAGTCGGCAGATTTGCATAAAAAGTCTTTTTCTCCGGCGCAAGCCTTCTTACAATCGGCTACACTCTTCGTCGCCTGAATAGTTTTATAGTTAAAGCCTCTTATCAACTTGCCTTTTACTTCTATCCACTGGAGAGGTTGATCACCGGCGCATTGAGCCGGTCCAACTGAAAGATTTGATCGAGAAGTACTTCAAGTCACATCATAATAGCCACATGCATCGAAGGCAAGTCCATTGCTAGAATTATTTGACGCTTCCTACTGGACATTTAGGCTACAGCTTATTTTGAGTCTTTTATTTGATTTTATCAATTCCTGAATTTGCTAAAATAATCTAATTTATTGCTATCTCCTTTTGGAAAAACCTTGTCTAGATCCATTGAAAAATGCTACAAAATAAGATTTACATAAGCTTATTGATAAAATATATAAAATCGCACACTCAGTATTCAGGGATTTTATAATATCTTTACAACACGGACTCAGAGTGTTTCATCAATGGTTATAATGAGGACAACATCAGTATTCCTGAAGATGACTATTAGGATATAGTGGAAACGTTGAATAAACTACACTAGCTCAAGGAAACATTTCAGACTCTTTTTATTCTTAGTGTGCAGGGATTTTATATTATCTTTACAACACGGACTCAGAGTGTTTCATCAATGGTTATAATGAGGACAACATTAGTATTCCTGAAGATGACTATTAGGATATAGTGGAAACGTTGAATAAACTACACTAGCTCAAGGAAACATTTCAGACTCTTTTTATTCTTAGTATTCAGGGATTTTATAATATCTTTACAACACGGACTCAGAGTGTTTCATCAATGGTTAAAATGAGGACAACATCAGTATTCCTGAAGATGACTATTAGGATATAGTGGAAACGTTGAATAAACTACACTAGCTCAAGGAAACATTTCAGACTCTTTTTATTCTTAGTGTGCAGGGATTTTATAATATCTTTACAACACGGACTCAGAGTGTTTCATCAATGGTTAAAATGAGGACAACATCAGTATTCCTGAAGATGACTATTAGGATATAGTGGAAACGTTGAATAAACTACACTAGCTCAAGGAAACATTTCAGACTCTTTTTATTCTTAGTGTGCAGGGATTTTATATTATCTTTACAACACGGACTCAGAGTGTTTCATCAATGGTTATAATGAGGACAACATCAGTATTCCTGAAGATGACTATTAGGATATAGTCTAAACGTTAAATAAACTACACTAGCTCAAGGAAACATTACAGACTCTTTTTATTCTTAGTGTGCAGGGATTTTATATTATCTTTACAACACGGACTCAGAGTGTTTCATCAATGGTTATAATGAGGACAACATCAGTATTCCTGAAGATGACTATTAGGATATAGTGGAAACGTTGAATAAACTACACTAGCTCAAGGAAACATTTCAGACTCTTTTTATTCTTAGTGTGCAGGGATTTTATATTATCTTTACAACACGGACTCAGAGTGTTTCATCAATGGTTATAATAAGGACAACATCAGTATTCCTGAAGATGACTATTAGGATATAGTGGAAATGTTGAATAAACTACACTAGCTCAAGGAAACATTTCAGACTCTTTTTATTCTTAGTGTGCAAGGATTTTATAATATCTTTACAACACGGACTCAGAGTGTTTCATCAATGGTTATAATGAGGACAACATCAGTATTCCTGAAGATGACTATTAGGATATAGTCGAAACGTTGAATAAACTACACTAGCTCAAGGAAACATTTCAGGGATTTCATATTATCTTAACGGGCTCAATAATTCATCAATTTGTTAGCAAGTATTGAACTTACACTCGGAGCAGTTCCAATGTGAATACTCGTAGGTGAGTCCTTTTACGAAATCGTCTGGTCTATTGATCATCGTGTCCGCCGACAGGTGGCAGGTCATGATCGAGTACGATATTGAACGACATTTGAAGTTAAGTTCCAGTAGACACTTACTGCGGCACTCGGTGATATCTTGCACGTCGATAGTTTTTGCAGATGATGAACTCGCTTGTGAGGATGAGACGAGACGGCGTTCGTCGTATTGAACCCATCTCACGTTGTTACAGCTTTGTTTGATAACCAACGCAACATCTAGTAATAATAATAGTCGTGATAGTAATATTGATAACAAGCCATGGGCGACAACAAGTCTCGGGCTCAGACTCGAATCAGAAAATATCACGTGATATTTTCCCTTGCATTTTAGATTATATAGGGCCGACTTAAATTTTGTCAGAACAACTTTTTTTCAAGGTCATGTCGCTGAGATTTAAGTGCCAAGTTCTGCCGCTAGGTGGCTTGTTCCCGTACTAATCACTTCAGTGTTGTTTTGTAAATATTTGTATATACATGTGTAATAGTTTTCCTCCATATACCATGGAAATGTTTGGAGTGTAAATAAAATCGTAATCGTAATCGTAATCTAACATATTACACAGATTTCATATCAAGATCGACCCTACTTCTAACGAAGCTGAATAACTGAACGACATACACGCAGACAGACAGACGGACAGACAGACAGACAGACGGACGGACACACGCACGCACGCACGCACGCACGCACGCACGCACACCCAGACACTATGTACAACAATACGACTCTCACAGAAGCCTGGGAACCAATTACCGAGTTACCATATCCGATTTGAATACCAACCCCCCCCCCCCCCTCCCCCCTTCAATTCAGACTCGAGCTGTTTCAAGTAAAATCCAAATTGTAAATTGACTAAAAAGTTTATCAAAATCTTCCCAGAAATATTGTAAGTGGTTACCACCATGTTTTACTCTAAAATGATATGTCTGAAAACTATTTTTCTACAAATGGTCATAATCCATAATTGTAGGATTTTAAGTCGGATAACTGCATCACAGATATTGTGATTTTGAGTGATACAATAACTGTTTAAACTTTAACTTATTTAGAAATCTAGAATATTCTGAAATTCAAGCAAGTAAACATTCAATTCGGAAGAACTAAGGGAGTAGTCAAACATGATTAACAGACGATTAAAATAAGAAAACGAACAACAAGCATCAGCTGTCAAAAGCGAACGACGAACCCTGAACATAGATTATAATAATGGTTCCCCAAAGAACCCTGTCAAACCATCTGATGATATTGAAAATAATCATTTCCAAGAACCTTTTGTATGGAATGGTCTTCAAAATCCCTGTCAAGAACCCTGTATGATTATATCGAAGAGGTTGGTTCTTTCAAATAACCCTTTGTACGGAATGGTTCATCAATAACCTTTTCCAGGGGTTATTTATAGAACCTTATAATAAAAGATTCAATGAAGAAACTTTCAGGGTTCTCCCGCTGGGAGGTAAATCGAAGAACCCTAAGACGTTCTACCGTAGAACCCTATGTTCTGATAGTGCAAATTAGTAAGACTTACCTAAATACCCCGATAAACAGATCAACAAGATCGAAATGCATTTGAAGAAAGTCGTCGGGATTCTTATTCCAAACAACATCAGTGCTACATTCATGATCGAAGGTAACTCTAAGAGTGAGATATTCGAATTATCGCGTGTTTGTAGATAGCTTTATGATAAGGCCCTTAAAGATAATCCTTTTACAACTGGTATTGCACACGGACTGGCGATAACGTTGCTAATACCATAAACGGCCAGGTTGTGATAGAATAAATCGATTTCAATCGACTTAAACACGCAATTGTTTCATCATAATCGGATGTGAATGGAATTAAAAAAAACATTTTCCTCAACAAGTAGAATAGATGCCAGACTTGATAAATGGCTGCCTGGATAGACGCACATTCTGAAGCTGGAGATCTAGAACTTTGCAATACGATACCTGCACCGCAACTGTGGCAAGCAAGGATTCCCAATAAAGTACTATCCGTCACTGTTAGAATGATACCGAAGATGTAATAAAGAAAATCCTTTGACAAAATAGATTGAGTAGTAAATAGTTATTGGTATCGTTTATTGATTAAATACACACGAAACGATTTACAACAAAGCAAATTAGATTCGAGCTTCACAACTCGACGTGAAATATCAGAAACTCGACGTAAACTCTCGTAAACTGACATTTTGTGTTTGTCCAATAGACAGGAGGCTATTACAGCTAAACAGATACAGATACAGATACAGATATATATATATATATATATATATATATATATATATATATATATATATATATATATATATATATATATATATATATATATATATATATATATATATATATATATATATATATATATATATATATATTATATGAATACATAAGGCATACGATAGATATCTAATACCAAAATCGACTCAGTCGATTCAAAAAGAAAACGATAAATTGTTAAACAGTAAATAACGACCCAGCAGGAAACCCATGATTAGTGATAAAAACCAAGGTATGATGATATAATATCTAGCAATAGTTTTATAGAATAAGGACATAGGAATAATATTATACACATTACAATATTTACATTAGAATTGTAGATTTCACAGTTCATCCTAACTATAAAGAGGAATCGGCTAAATGGGAACCAAATCCTGTCCTAGGACACGTAGAATCGGCTTTTTAATATTATATACATTACAATATTTACATTAGAATTGTAGATTTCACAGTTCATCCTAACTATAAACAGGAATCGGCTAAATGGGAACCAAATCCTGTCCTAGGACACGTAGAATCGGCTTTTTAATATTATATACATTACAATATTTACATTAGCTCATAGTGTATTTTACAGCTAATCTATACTATAAACAGGAATCCGCTTTTAATCTATATTATAAAGAGAAATCGGCGTCTGATAAGATTTTTGTCTCAATGTAAAAGCGAATACCAGCAGTACGGTGTATCTAGGTAATATTGTTCTTTTTCTTTTCGTTTCGAGACCACATGTCCCCGGACGATTTGTGGCCGTCCATTCTATATTGTAATATATCATGTTCGTAATAAAAACTCAATAGTTAAAAACCCGGTGCACCCGCGGTCCCGCGTGGTCTCCTCGGGAACAAGAGATCATCACATGCATATCCAAATTCACAAAGACTAAGGCAATTTTAGATTATATTAACATTGAAAATGTTAAAAAAAGACATCCTGCAATTTTGTAATTTCGAAAATTTTGTAAATTCGAACCTAACTATAGTCAAGCCCCGATATACGGCCCTCCCATTTACCGCCCTCGCCAGGTTTTCTCAATGTACATCTCTATACAAATACATAATAAAACACCCCCGATATACCGCCATACTCTCTATACCGCCAAAATCGTTCTGCACCGATGTGGGCGGGCGGTATATCGGGGGTGGACTTGTATATGTAATTCAAAATCTGATTTCAACATCACACCCCGCTGTTTCGTTCCGGGCAGGTGTGGTTTGTATTATGGAAAACCAAATCAAGTAAGATCAAATCTACCAATCAAATAAGAGGGACGGACAATCCCTATTCAAAGATAAAAGTTATAACTGTGAAGTTAAATAATCAACTAAGAATAATGTTGGGAAATAATAATCGTGTATAATCGACAGTTCATCGGCACCTGCAGCGCCCTCTATATCCGAGCAATATTCACGAGTAGCATTTCATTGTATACACGTCGTTCTCGAACCCTAGAATCGGTTTAGACTTCGGTTCTAAATCGGGGGAGTCAATACAGTGTTTATATTGTAAAATCTCAATGAGTTCTGTTTATCACTGTTATCCCAGTGGCAGATAATTACAGCGTTACTGTTTAACACGTGATGTATCTCACATGTCACACTGTCTGTAGAGTTCAGTATTATACGCGGGTGATCTATAAACCCCTGATCATTATATCTGATACTGATAACAGCACCTCTATTAGTATCAGATTCTACCGATAGCAATACTTGATTATCATTAATAACACACGGGTATCCTGCACATGGATCAAATGTCAGTCCGCAATCGTTCATATAAATAAAACTGATCAGTTCTGCTTCTTGTGTTAGATACAATAATCGACGCGTCCGCGAACAGTAGATAAACATGCGTCCCCGCGTGTCCACATCGAAACTGTTGGTATACTTGTAATATCCACCCGGGAGCTGATAGTTCTTCACTCGGTTCCTATCAATCAATCTGTTTACAGGGTTTTCTCGTAAAGGTAAAACATGAATGTCACTATCTCTATCTCCTGTCTGTATATAGATATTGTGATCACGGACCACTAAGGATGCACAGACTCCAGGCAGGAGATCATCGATTTCTTCTTCGAAGAGTTTTTCCATATTTTTATATTTTCTCAGGATGTATTCACTGGTTTTCCACACGACCACAAACAGAAACCCGTTACCATCAGTAGCGAGTCCATGTATCTTACCATCAATATCTATGTATCTCTGTATATTATCATCATTCACACTATATATATAATCAGTCGAGCACCACTCCGCACATATAACACGTGACTGTTCACCCTCGTGTTCACCGGGTATTGACGTCATCAGGTCGGGTGAGAAGTCTGTATCTACCTGTTTATTGACCGTCAATGAATCGATTATTCCTACACGTAGCCGCGTGACGTCATCGATAAATCCCTCCAGTTTATCAATTCTCCCTATGACGTCCTCAGTAGATCGTTCCGCTCTATCCATTCTCTCTATGTCATCATCAACAGATCCCTCCACATTTCCAATTCTCTCTTTGACGTCATCAGTAGATCTTTCCACTTTATAATTTCTCCGTATGAAGTCATCATTGATATTAGTCAGTTTTGTCTCCAATGCTTTAAGTTGCTGTTCAGTACAGCATTGGTTCAGCCTCTCTTCAAGTTGTTGTTCAGTACAGAACCGGTTCAGCCTCTCTTCAAGTTGTTGTTCAGTACAGAACCGGTTCTGCCTCTCTTCAACTGTTTCTATAGTGCGTTTCAATTGACAGAATTGATTTTCTAAATTATCGTGAAACTGTCTGACATGTTCTATAAAAGAACTATGTCGTTCATCAATGTCTGATCGAACTGTTCGGGTTTCACTGATCGGCACACCTACTGAATTTACTTTATACAAATTATGTGCAGATGTCTGGTTTGAAGCGATCACATGAAGCCCCGACACTAATGAATGCGGGGCTTGTTGAAGATGTGTTTTTAAGTTTCGCGCTGTTTCATCGTCTGAGCATTTAACGATAAACACATGAATCGCTGGACAGTGATTAAACCCGATATGATGATTCGGTATCTCTACACCAGGGGGCGCTTCTCTCCATTCTAATTTCACCTGAAATTGAAAGAACGTTATTTTACTCTCACATCGCCAAGTCACAGTTTCTAGCTAGTAGACCTGTCGATAATACAGTGTCATCCAAATGCAGAATTACTTTTAGTATTTCATGAAGTACATTTCATGATCAAAGTACATAATGAAAAATGTTTTTATGAGACTAATTTGTTGCTGGATTCTTGAC
Source organism: Tubulanus polymorphus (assembly GCF_964204645.1). Lineage (NCBI taxonomy): Eukaryota > Metazoa > Nemertea > Palaeonemertea > Tubulaniformes > Tubulanidae > Tubulanus > Tubulanus polymorphus. The sequence goes on from NC_134032.1 coordinate 216,560, forward strand.
CTTCAAATTCATCATATCGGGGTCAACGATTAATTAAACATTTAAATTATACAGAAATCAGATATTTCTCTGGGGTCGGAACGATGTTTACCTCGTCAAACGGCATCATTTGTACATTTATAACTTGTTCCGTATAGATCGATTTCAGTTCACATTTTATGTGGTTCTCTAATTCTTCTGTCCACATCTGTATCGGTAGTTGTAATTGATCACCAACAGTAGCGATCAGATCACATTCTAAATCGAACAACGGTTGAAAGTAATAATTCTGTATTGTTCTGTAGTCGTTGTCGTGATCCGACCAAACACCGATCTTGCGACCACGATAAGAAACTGCGAGCTCGAATCTGTATGTGGAATTAGACGCCATGTTGTTTTTGGGCGTTTTCTAACTGTAGATTGTGCAGGCGTGACCTCCTCACGCGCGCGGGTCTCACGCGTCTTGCTAAAGTTAAAACCACGCGGCACTGATTACACGAAACAGCGATAAGAGAAGACAAATGTATTTACGAGGACTAGGACGGGTCGGAGACCCACTCTTCCAGTCTGAACGGTGTCTCCTGACGGGTGGGAGACCCACTCTTCCAGTCTGAACAGTGTCTCCTGACGGGTGGAAGACCCACTCTTCCAGTCTGAACGGTGTCTCCTGACGGGTGGGAGACCCACTCTTCCAGTCTGAACGGTGTCTCCTGACGGGTGTGAGACCCACTCTTCCAGTCTGAACGGTGTCTCCTGACGGGAGGGAGATCCACTCTTCCAGTCTGAACGGTGTCTCCTGGCGGGTGGGAGACCCACTCTCTTCTAGTCCGTGCCCATCCCTCTTCGACATACTTTCCCTAGCTCTGGCCGCTCCTCAAATACTATGTCGTCGAGCACTACATGAAGCAATGGAACCTGTCCCTAGGATCCATGTGCAGTCAACCCATGCTGTTATTGGTTGTACTTGTTCGGCGGAAAAGCTCGTGTCTGCCGAACAAGTACTTTTCCAGGCCGCCTGCGACTATATCGTCACCCGTTCCCCCGTGCCCCCGAACCCACCTATCAATGCAGCGCAGGCTGGATCACACCAAAACACTTTGAATTCATTAATCAATTTTCCTAGACCCGCACTCCACCCACCTAAGCGACAGAAATTTGATGGTAAGGCCTCGGGTGATTTCGGTCAGTTCATTCATGATTTTGAGGGTCTGGTTGGCCAGAGGATGCTCCAGCAGTGCTGCCGGCATATTTGACGGACGTGGCAAGATGACGTTATAACTTTGACTTATCAATGTCTAGGTCCAGACACGTACTCGTTTGTTGAAGAGGGGCTGCTGGCAAAGTTAGACCCAAAAGAACTTCACTAGAAGCAAGAGCAAGCGTGTTACATGCCCATAAACAGGGATCGAATGAGCCGGTGAAGTCATACTTGGAGGACCTCACCTCTAAGTTTGCTAAATTGAAAACCACTCCTCAGACGCGATTGCAAGTCTTCTTGTTAGGGTTACGGACGGATTTGAAGAAGTTTGTTTTAACTCAACGATTGATGAGGCTGTTAATCAGCAATAATTTACACAACAAGGTCCTCCTGTATCGCGCTCAGTATCCGCTCGTAAAGGGAAAGAGCATGATTAAATGAAATCTATACTATAAAGGAGAAACTGTCATGACCAGTTTGTGCGAAATCTATTCATTGGTCATGAAACTTTGCTTGTATTCATTCTTATGGTAAAGATAACAATTTCATTTGGATCCTGGGGCCAGTTGCATAGTCATGGCTTAGACTTAAGACCAACTTCGTTCTATAGCCAATCTAACAACTTAAGACCAGTCTTAAGATTTAAGACGAATTATGGACTTAAGTCACAACTGTGCAACTGGCCCCAGGGTCTTATTCCACCCGTATTTAAATTCCCAAAATCCAAGAAGATTCCACCAGACGTTGGCAGTATAGTAGATGGTTAATTGGGATTTTGTCAGGCTGATATTTAAGGGGCCTATTAAAACTAAGGAGGGGTATACCAGTCACTCTCAGTACTGGGAGAACAAATTGCAAAAACATTTACTGTTATAGACCGAGGACATGACATTGCTTGATGAGTTTTAATTGGAAAGGTCAATCGGGATTTATTAGGCAGTTATTTTTCTACAAACAAAAATTTTCAGAATTTTCCAACCCATCGAGGATGGGTATTTCTGCTGGTTACTTGTAGTGCGTCATATCGACCTTCACTTGGTCAACAGTGACGGTAAAATCCCGCTTTAACGATGGACGAGCCACTTGAAAAATCGTCGGTAATTTGAACTGAAGTGTATATAATTCAAAGGGCAAATTATGACTCTCCAAACTCACAACAACAACGGGCCAGTTTCCGACATATTGTGACGGGTACAACCACTAGGCAATATATATGAATTCCACCAACCAAACAACCAGTTACTATAATAAAAAGCAAAGTCGCCCAGATTACAGTTGTTGAAACACGTTCTCAGTGGATACATGATAAAAGACTATAAACTAAACAGAAATCAAAAATAGCTAAAATACAAAGAGTATGAAAGTAAATAAAATAAATAAGATAATATAGAATAAATAATATAAAATTAAAAATAAATAAATGAATAAATCATTGCATAGTCTTCATATAATGAAAATAGTCAGGAAACTCGTGAGAATACTGCAAACAGTGACAGGGGTGAACCGCATCCCTGCAACGCCAACATTCGTCATCAGCAGGCGGCCGACGCCTGCCGTTACCAGAGACAACTGCTTCCAAATGGCCTACACGGAATTGGTCTTTGGCCAATTCGTTCTGTAGCTCGAAGGCAATGCCAGGATACTCGTTTCTTGCCAGTTCTGCTAGCTCATCAGCATAACGTTCGACCGATCCGTTGTCTTTTGGTCCCTCCCTTTCAACAACACCTTAAAGTCATTCACAGTCTTTCTTTGTTGGAAACGGGATAGCCGCCGACAGAAATCATCATACGACAGGCTTTTGTCGAGACGTAAGTTCGAGACAGCCTGGTAAGCCTCATGTTCAAGTCGCATCAGCAGGTGTGATTTGATTAGTTCGCCCCCGTCGACTGCCTGACAAGATGGTGAAATACGTATTTTGTGACATAGCAAATTGTGTGACAACAGAATGACACTGATATCTCTAACTTAACTCGAATCACAAAGACCAACTCTTGACCAGAAAGTAGGCCTAAATCCAATCCTAATTCCAATTGCATACTCGCTCGTGTAGTTATTAATAAATTCCAGCTCTTTAAACCTCATCACTGTATCAGAATCTAGGTGTTTCACCACTTGTTATTTGGAATCTAATTTCATGATGATTAATGCTGGATTCGTTAATCTCTTTGATTCGTGATTGAGGTTACTTTCTGAAATTAAACCGATATACATATACTAACAATTAAACCTGGATTGACTTTTCAATTTATGTTTCATCCGTTTTTCAAACTTACCATGATACAACAACAATTCATTCTGTGCATGTTTTAGCTCATTCAATTTAATAAGTATATAACTTCTAATTCTTAAGAAATTCTGAGTTGTATCTCAGAAAATCAACATCAGAACACACACAATGACCTACAATAGACAATCAACAGAATATTTGTAGATAAGTATTCATTTACTGTTCACAAGTTTTAAAAGACATTGAAGTGAAGTAAGTGAAGTCACCTGTCGTATAGGCTAATATTTTCACCACACTGAATTGACTGCAATGTCCAGTGTCACATTCAGCATAATCAATCAGTCATCTTGAGTGAACAGACAAATTGCCGGTGTCGTGGCCTCTGCTGCATGGCTGGTTCAGTTCAGTAAGTCAGTCAGTGGAGATTGATTTTTCCATCTCAAGTTCGTCGGTCTTCTTGTCGATTGACGACCGTTCCTTTGCGAGCAGGGTAGATTTAGATGTTGCTGTAACGGAGACATACTGCCTTGCATGTCGATATCTTCGAGGCCACACGCAGTACAGGTTCTCGCAGAAGCGTTACCTGATAGTTTTGGTCGAGTTTCTTTCTCCCATTGATGTAGAAACCGACTTTTTAAGAGGTCCATGGAACGTAAATCGAGACACTCTGGAGGCGGCCATGTTACATGGTTCACGTGATGAAATACTGAAATCTGATTGGATCCGTATATTCCGCGGAAGATGGCGGACGGGTTAAACCTGTCCTATTCTGACTACGAATGCAGGTGGCGCAGAATTAGACTGGTTACCGGTCTCTATCTTCATATTGAATGGAACCGGCAACCAGTCTAGGTACATTAGGCCATGTGTTCCGCTTTGGCGGTCAAACTAATTAGGATCAGAAAATGTCAGCGTCGGTCTTATCTTGTCGTCACGTATGTTAATAGGCCCAAAAGTCAGTTGAAAGTACCTACCTACTGCACCGATAAAAACTGATCGCAGCAGGTCGCGTATTATTAGGTTCGAATCTGTCAAATGTATCGAAATTTTCTTCAATTGCCATCAATTCTGCATAGCATGATGGTGCGCCTTTACTAAAGGAAAGCTTCACAGCTACATATCTCATCGTTTATCAATCTACAGTATTCAAAATTAAGTCGTTCCATATGAAGATTAAACATAAGGGCCGAAATGTTCTCATGGCGTCAAACTTTCTGTGAGGTGACTCGACCGTCTCTCGCAGTCGCAAGACCGACCAGTCCTACGCCTAGATTTACTCATTCACCCGATGAAGCTTCTATACATTAGTAGCGAAACCTCGCATTTCAAATAAACCAGTTACACCAATAAAGTACTATCCGTCACTGTTAGAATGTTACCGAAGATGTAATAAAGAAAATCCTTTGACAAAATATATTGAGTAGTAAATAGTTATTGGTATCGTTTATTGATTAAATACACACGAAACGATTTACAACAAAGCAAATTAGGATTGAGCTCAACTCGACGCGAAATATCAGAAACTCGTAAACTGACATTTTGTGTTAGACAGGCGGCTATTACAGCTAAATAGGTACACATATATATATATATATATATATATATATATATATATATATATATATATATATATATATATATATATATATATGAATATATAAGGCATACGATAGATATTTAATATCAAAATATAATATCAAATTAAAAATCGACCCAGTCGATTTAAAAAGAAAACGATAAATTGTTAAACAGTAAATAACGACCCACCACCAGGGAACCCATGATTAGTGATAAAAACCAAGGTATGATGATATAATATCTAGCAATAGTTTTATAGAATAAGGACATAGGAATAATATTATACACATTACAATATTTACATTAGAATTGTAGATTTCACAGTTCATCCTAACTATAAAGAGGAATCGGCTAAATGGGAACCAAATCCTGTCCTAGGACACGTAGAATCGGCTTTTTAATATTATACACATTACAATATTTACATTAGCTCATTGTGTATTATACAGATAATCTATACTATAAACAGGAATCCGCTTTTAATCTATATTATAAAGAGAAATCGGCGTCTGATAAGATTTTTGTCTGAATATAAAAGCGAATACCAGCAGTACGGTGTATCAAGGTAATCATTGAATTGAGGTAATAGTGGAATTGTTTTAATTAAATGATTAATTCGAAATTCGGTTATTACGATGATTTTTCATTTTCCCACGGACAGGTACTAACGAGGTTCCACTGTAAGACACGTAAAATCATATAAATCGGCACCAAACACTTAAAAGTCAGTTAGACATGTATAAGTGAACAAATTCGTGGCTGCAAATAACAGGAGTGCGGGCCAGAATCGACTGGTCCAAAAATTGCCTGTAATCGATCACAGCGCCGCCTTTCAACTGCCGGTTAAACTACCGTTGACACTATATGTACTATGCAAGAGAAAGCGAGCACTATTCACCGCGAGGCTCAGTTATCTGAGTTAGTCGACTGTAGTCGAACTAAACGAAACCGAATGTCCGTTAGTCGGAACTATATTCCGGAGATAGTTCGTAAATTAAGCGCATTCGGTTATTAGTTCCGACCACTAGTCGACTAGATACGAGAACTGAATTTAGCCCTGACAGCAGGACTGAGTGTATCAAATAGGCCACAATCTCTGTGACCCAAATTCACCACCTGCCTAACAAATCTAATAGTGCAGGTTATTTCGTGATTTTAGCAAAGCAAAATATAATCTGTAGAATGTAGACTTTCAACAATAATGAACCTAATATAATCATGTAACCGATATATCTATGTTATAATGTTCTTTTTCTTTTCGTTTCGAGACCACATGTCCCCGGACGATTTGTGGCCGTCCATTCTATATTGTAATATATCATGTTCGTAATAAAAACTCAATAGTTAAAAACCCGGTGCACCCGCGGTCCCGCGTGGTCTCCTCGGGAACAAGAGATCATCACATGCATATCCAAATTCACAAAGACTAAGGCAATTTTAGATTATATTAACATTGAAAATGTTAAAAAAAGACATCCTGCAATTTTGTAATTTCGAAAATTTTGTAAATTCGAACCTAACTATAGTCAAGCCCCGATATACGGCCCTCCCATTTACCGCCCCCGCCAGGTTTTCTCAATGTACATCTCTATACAAATACATAGTAAAACACTCCCGATATACCGCCATACTCTCTATACCGCCAAAATCGTTCTGCACCGATGTGGGCGGGAGGTATATCGGGGGTTGACTTGTATATGTAATTCAAATCTCATTTCAACATCACACCCCGCTGTTTCGTTCCGGGCAGGTGTGGTTTGTATTATGGAAAACCAAATCAAGTAAGATCAAATCTACCAATCAAATAAGAGGGACGGACAATCCCTATTCAAAGATAAAAGTTATAACTGTGAAGTTAAATAATCAACTAAGAATAATGTTGGGAAATAATAATCGTGTATAATCGACAGTTCATCGGCACCTGCAGCGCCCTCTATATCCGAGCAATATTCACGAGTAGCATTTCATTGTATACACGTCGTTCTCGAACCCTAGAATCGGTTTAGACTTCGGCTCTAAATCGGGGGAGTTAATACAGTGTTTATATTGTAGAATCTCAGTGAGTTCTGATCATCACTGTTATCACGGTGTCGGATAACTACAGCGTTACTGTTAAACATGTGATGTATGTCACATGTCCTACTGTCTGTAGAGTTCAGTATTATACGCGGGTGATCTATAAACCCCACATCATTATATCTGATACTGATAACAGCACCTCTGTTACCAGTATTAGAGTATACCGATAGCAATACATGATCATCATTAATAACACACGGGAATCCTGCATATGGATCAAATGTCAGTCCGCAATCGTTCATATAAATAAAACTGATCTGTTCTGCTTCTGGTGTTAGATACAATAATCTGCGTGTATGCGCACAGTAGATAAACATACGTCCCCGCGTGTCCACATCGAAACCGTAGATATTAAAGAAATCTCCATCCGGGAGCTGATATTTCTTCACTCGGCATCCATCGATCAATCTGTTTTCAGGGTTTTCTAATAAACGTAAAACATGAACTATTCCCCCTGACTGTATATAGATATTGTGATCACGGATTATGAGGGTTTCAGGCAGGAAACAGCCTCCAGGCAGGAGATCAGTGATATTTTCTTCGAAGAGTTTTTTCTGATTTTTATATTTTCTCAGGATGAATTCACTGTTTTTCTCCACGACCACAAACAGAAACCCGTTACCATCAGTAGCGAGTCCTAGTATCGCACCATCAATCTCTATGTATCTCTGTATATTATCATCATTCACACTATATATATAATCAGTGGAGATACACTCCGCACATATAACACGTGACTGTTCACCCTCGTGTTCACCGGGTATTGACGTCACCAGTTCGGGTCTGAAATCTGTATCTACCCGTTTATTGAACGTCAATGAATCGATTATTCCTACACGTAGCCGCGTGACGTCATCGATAAATCCCTCCAGTTTATCAATTCTCCCTATGACGTCCTCAGTAGATCGTTCCGCTCTATCCATTCTCTCTATGACATCATCAACAGATCCCTCCACATTTCCAATTCTCTCTTTGACGTCATCAGTAGATCTTTCCACTTTATAATTTCTCCGTATGAAGTCATCATTGATATTAGTCAGTTTTGTCTCCAATGCTTTAAGTTGCTGTTCAGTACAGCATTGGTTCAGCCTCTCTTCAAGTTGTTGTTCAGTACAGAACCGGTTCAGCCTCTCTTCAAGTTGTTGTTCAGTGCAGCACCGGTTCAGCCTCTCTTCAAGTTGTTGTTCAGTACAGAACCGGTTCAGCCTCTCTTCAACTGTTTCTATAGTGCGTTTCAATTGACAGAATTGATTTTCTAAATTATCGTGAAACTGTCTGACATGTTCTATAAAAGAACGATGTCGTTCATCAATGTCTGGTCGAACTGTTCGCGTTTCACTGATCGGCACACCTACTGAATTTACTTTATACAAATTATGTGCCTGGTTTGAAGCGATCACATGAAGCCCCGACACTAATGAATGCGGGGCTTGTTGAAGATGTGTTTTTAAGTTTCGCGCTGTTTCATCGTCTGAGCATTTAACGATAAACACATGAATCGCTGGACAGTGATTAAACCCGATATGATGATTCGGTATCTCTACACCAGGGGGCGCTTCTCTCCATTCTAATTTCACCTGAAATTGAAAGAACGTTATTTTACTCTCACATCGCCAAGTCACAGTTTCTAGCTAGTAGACCTGTCGATAATACAGTCATCTAAATGCAGAATTACTTTAAGTATTTCATGAAGTACATTTCATGATCAAAGTACATAATGAAAAATGTTTTTATGAGACTAATTTGTTGCTGGATTCTCGACCTTCGAATTCATCAAATCGGGTCAACGATTAATTAAACATTTAAATACAGAAATCAGATATTTCTATCGGGTCCGAACGATGTATTGTTTACCTCGTCAAACGGCATCATTTGTACATTTATAACTTGTTCCGTATAGATCGCTTTCAGTTTTACTTCGATAATAGTCTCTAATTCTTCTGTCCACATCTGTATCGGTAGTTGTAATTGATCACCAGCAGTAGCGATCAGATCACATTCTAAATCGAACAACGGTTGAAAGTAATAATTCTGTATCGTTCTGTAGTCGTTGTCGTGATCCGACCAAACACCGATCTTGCGACCACGATAAGAAACTGCGAGCTCGAATCTGTATGTGGAATTAGACGCCATGTTGTTTTTGGGCGTTTTCTAACTGTAGATTGTGCAGGCGTGACCTCCTCACGCGCGCGGGTCTCACGCGTCTTGCTAAAGTTAAAACCACGCGGCACTGATTACACGAAACAGCGATAAGAGAAGACAAATGTATTTACGAGGACTAGGACGGGTCGGAGACCCACTCTTCCAGTCTGAACGGTGTCTCCTGACGGGTGGGAGACCCACTCTTCCAGTCTGAACGGTGTCTCCTGACGGGTGGAAGACCCACTCTTCCAGTCTGAACGGTGTCTCCTGACGGGTGGGAGACCCACTCTTCCAGTCTGAACGCAACGGTGTCTCCTGACGGGTGGGAGATCCACTCTTCCAGTCTGAACGGTATCTCCTGACGGGTGGGAGACCCACTCTTCCAGTCTGAACGGTGTCTCCTGACGGGTGTGGGAGACCCACTCTTCCAGTCTGACCGGTGTCTCCTGACGGGTGGGAGATCCACTCTTTCAGTCTGAACGGTGTCTCCTGACGTGTGGGAGACCCACTCTTCCAGTCTGAACGGTGTCTCCTGACGGGTGAGAGATCCACTCTTCCAGTCTGAACGGTGTGGTCCTGACGGGTGGGAGACCCACTCTTCCAGTCTGAACGGTATCTCCTGACGGGTGTGAGACCCACTCTTCCAGTCTGAACGGTGTCTCCTGACGTGTGGGAGACCCACTCTTCCAGTCTGAACGGTGTCTCCTGACGGATAGGAGACCCACTCTTCCAGTCTGAACGGTGTCTCCTGACGGGTGTGAGACCCACTCTTCCAGTCTGACCGGTGTCTCCTGACGGGTGGGAGATCCACTCTTTCAGTCTGAACGGTGTCTCCTGACGGGTGGGAGATCCACTCTTCCAGTCTGAACGGTATCTCCTGACGGGTGGGAGACCCACTCTTCCAGTCTGAACGGTGTCTCCTGACGGGTGTGGGAGACCCACTCTTCCAGTCTGACCGGTGTCTCCTGACGGGTGGGAGACCCACTCTTCCAGTCTGAACGGTATCTCCTGACGGGTGGGAGATCCACTCTTTCAGTCTGAACGGTGTCTCCTGACGGGTGGGAGACCCACTCTTCCAGTCTGAACGGTATCTCCTGACGGGTGGGAGATCCAATCTTCCAGTCTGAACGGTATCTCCTGACGGGTGGGAGACCCACTCTTCCAGTCTGAACGGTGTCTCCTGACGGGTGGGAGACCCACTCTTCCAGTCTGAACGGTGTCTCCTGACGGGTGGGAGACCCACTCTTCCAGTCTGAACGGTGTCTCCTGACGGGTGTGGGAGACCCACTCTTCCAGTCTGAACGGTCTCTCTCCTGACAGGTGGGAGACCCACTCTTCCAGTCTGAACGGTCTCTCTCCTGACAGGTGGGAGACCCACTCTTCCAGTCTGAACGGTCTCTCTCCTGACAGGTGGGAGACCCACTCTTCCAGTCTGAACGGTCTCTCTCCTGACAGGTGGGAGACCCACTCTTCCAGTCTGAACGGTCTCTCTCCTGACAGGTGGGAGACCCACTCTTCCAGGGGGTAAGGGGATGAGAGGAGGGAGACCCACTCTTCCAGGGAGTAAGGGGATGAGAGGAGGGAGACCCACTCTTCCAGGGGGTAAGGGGATGAGAGGAGGGAGACCCACTCTTCCAGGGGGTAAGGGGATGAGAGGAGGGAGACCCACTCTTCCAGGGGGTAAGGGGATGACAGGTGGGAGACCCACTCTTCCAGGGGGTAAGGGGATGAGAGGAGGGAGACCCACTCTTCCAGGGGGTAAGGGGATGAGAGGAGGGAGACCCACTCTTCCAGGGGGTAAGGGGATGAGAGGAGGGAGACCCACTCTTCCAGGGGGTAAGGGGATGAGAGGAGGGAGACCCACTCTTCCAGGGGGTAAGGGGATGAGAGGAGGGAGACCCACTCTTCCAGGGGGTAAGGGGATGAGAGGAGGGAGACCCACTCTTCCAGGGGGTAAGGGGATGAGAGGAGGGAGACCCACTCTTCCAGGGGGTAAGGGGATGAGAGGAGGGAGACCCACTCTTCCAGGGGGTAAGGGGATGAGAGGAGGGAGACCCACTCTTCCAGGGGGTAAGGGGATGAGAGGAGGGAGACCCACTCTTCCAGGGGGTAAGGGGATGAGAGGAGGGAGACCCACTCTTCCAGGGGGTAAGGGGATGAGATGAGGGAGACCCACTCTTCCAGGGGGTAAGGGGATGAGAGGAGGGAGACCCACTCTTCCAGGGGGTAAGGGGATGAGAGGAGGGAGACCCACTCTTCCAGGGGGTAAGGGGATGAGAGGAGGGAGACCCACTCTTCCAGGGGGTAAGGGGATGAGAGGAGGGAGACCCACTCTTCCAGGGGGTAAGGGGATGAGAGGAGGGAGACCCACTCTTCCAGGGAGTAAGGGGATGAGAGGAGGGAGACCCACTCTTCCAGGGGGTAAGGGGATGAGAGGAGGGAGACCCACTCTTCCAGGGGGTAAGGGGATGAGAGGAGGGAGACCCACTCTTCCAGGGGGTAAGGGGATGAGAGGAGGGAGACCCACTCTTCCAGGGGGTAAGGGGATGAGAGGAGGGAGACCCACTCTTCCAGGGGGTAAGGGGATGAGAGGAGGGAGACCCACTCTTCCAGGGGGTAAGGGGATGAGAGGAGGGAGACCCACTCTTCCAGGGAGTAAGGGGATGAGAGGAGGGAGACCCACTCTTCCAGGGGGTAAGGGGATGAGAGGAGGGAGACCCACTCTTCCAGGGGGTAAGGGGATGAGAGGAGGGCTCCATTAGACGAATGAATACGAAAATAAGACCAAGTTGTTTTTTATGACGAAATACTGGTTTTTATTATGATTGATCGCGGCTACATTTGATAGAACACGCATTAAACACAAACAGCTCTCATAGCTCGAAATCACAGCAGAGCGCCCCCTATAAATAAAACCAGTTACCGTCAAAACGCTAATTCAACGCGTCATCGCCATTTCTAAAGTGCGTCTGCCCGCCAGGTGTCGTACACAATACGTGTTAAAGCGATAACAGATTAACATCAGTATAAAGCTGACGATCACTGACCTGACGAGCGATCGCACATAAACGAATAAATAAACAAATCTCGCTAATTGAATAATATAACCCCGTATTAAGCGGTTGAAAATTTGAATTTACCCTTCCCTCGCAGTCTGGCAGCTGACTGCTTCTTAAAAAAGGCCAGCAATCATTTGAAAAGTTTGGACTTACCACCGAAGTGCGGTGTATAACACTATAATGCGTTTACCCCACAGTCCATAAGTAAACAGATATGGATACACCGCACTGTGGGGTAGTTGTTACCCTGCAGTGCAGTGTAGTACAGCTTCAATGCGTTAACTCCACAGTACAATTGTCAGTCATGGTTCCACCATACTGTGGGTAGGTCTACCCTGCAATGCAGTGTATCATGCCTATACTGCTATGTTCACATGGGTACACCGCACTGCTGGCTAGACATCTACCCTGCAGTTCGATGTATTCTAGGCATACCGCTATGTGCAGTCACTATATGGATACACCGCAATGCTGGTTAGACAACTACCCTGCAGTTCGATGTATTCTAGGCATACCGCTATGTGCAGTCACTATATGGATACACCGCAATGCTGGTTAGACATCTACCCTGCAGTTCGATGTATTCTAGGCATACCGCTATGTGCAGTCACTATATGGATACACCGCACTGCGGGGTAGACAACTACCCTGCAGTTCGATGTATTCTAGGCATACCGCTATGTGCAGTCACTATATGGATACACCGCACTGAGGCTAGACATCTACCCTGCAGTTCGATGTATTCTAGGCATACAGCTATGTGCAGTCACTATATGGATACACCGCAATGCTGGTTAGACAACTACCCTGCAGTTCGATGTATTCTAGGCATACCGCTATGTGCAGTCACTATATGGATACACCGCACTGCGGGGTAGACAACTACCCTGCAGTTCGATGTATTCTAGGCATACCGCTATGTGCAGTCACTATATGGATACACCGCACTGCAGGCTAGACATCTACCCTGCAGTTCGATGTATTCTAGGCATACCGCTATGTGCAGTCACAATATGGATACACCGCACTGCGGGTTAGACAACTACCCTGCAGTTCGATGTATTCTAGGCATACCGCTATGTGCAGTCACTATATGGATACACCGCACTGCGGGGTAGACAACTACCCTGCAGTTCGATGTATTCTAGGCATACCGCTATGTGCAGTCACTATATGGATACACCGCAATGCTGGTTAGACAACTACCCTGCAGTTCGATGTATTCTAGGCATACCGCTATGTGCAGTCACTATATGGATACACCGCAATGCTGGTTAGACAACTACCCTGCAGTTCGATGTATTCTAGGCATACCGCTATGTGCAGTCACTATATGGATACACCGCACTGCGGGGTAGGTGAAACACTTGGGTATGTTGATTATACACCGTATAGCAGGAACTCGTACTGAAAGGGTTAACAATAAATCAACTAAACCTTCAAACATTGTCTTAACACTGCTACTAAGTTCCATCACTATGGCAACAATACACCTGACATTGTTAGCCATAGCGATACCAACAATCCGGTATGGTTGCCATAGCAATAATATATACATAGCTATGGCGGCGATGTAAACAAACGGTAACGCTATATTATATCTCCCTGGATAATCATTTGTTGCCCGTTCAGTTAAATCTAAGCTCTAAATCCCGACCGGGATTCAAAACATCTCGGGCTGCAGTTGTCCAAAAGTTGGTTAGTTAACCGGTGGATAGTGTAGACAATTAAAAGTTCATTGTATTTATTCGCCGGTTATCTGGTACCAACTTTTTCAACAACTGCAGCCCTGGAGTTATACCTTTACCCAAAATGCCCACGACGAGGCAGACGCACTTTCAAAATGAACACGCGCAAAAAAAAAAGAAATTTGTTCCGATGTTTTTTCATTTTTCGATTCAATCTTTCGATATAATGAATAATTATTGATTATTTATGATAAGACATGAAGACAACATAAACACATAGCGGTGGCGACATCTGGTGGCGATATATATAATTACCATGCAGCTACACACGTAGATTTTCTATATTCATGCAATTCATGTGGATCTGATTCCACAGTTTCCACAGTTTTCCAGTTAAAAATCATTTGCGATGTTTTAATGCGTCGAATTATGACAACCTTTTCGCTTGAGGTTAAACTATCGCAAGTGAATTGTTTTGAACTCATGAGAACTGAAGAACCAGATCCTTGGCCCAGTTGCAAAGTCAGGACTTAAGTCGAACAATGGTCTTAGATCTTAAGACTGGTCTTCACTTATTAGATTGCTTATAGAACTAAGATTGGTCTTAGATTGGTTACAGGACCAAAATGAGCTTAGACTGGACTTAAGTTTCTAGATTGGCTATAGAACTAAAATGAGTTTAGCTGACTGGTCTTAAGTTGTTAACCTTGACTGCGCTATAGAACTTAGATGCTCTTAAGACTGTTCTTAGAGATCTAAGCCACAAATGAAGAATATCTTAATTAGTAAGATCCACTATAGAACTAAGATAGTATTAAGTTGTTAGATTGACTATAGAACCAAAATGAACATGACTCTCAAATGTTGGCCTTGACTGCGCTATAGGACAAGGTAGTCTTAACACTGGTCTTAACCCTTTCAGTGCGTCTACACCGCAGTGCGGTGTATAAATCAGTGATGGATTTTGCTAGTACACCGCACTGCGGTGTATTGATGTAATTAGTAATTATCTCTATTGAAAAATGGCAGCAAGTGTCAAACATAGTGAAATACTAGTAACTAACGATACACCGCACTGCGGTGTAGACGCACTATAGTGGTATTCCCATTGTTCAACACACTAGGGTGGAATTTTTTAGAATTTTCAAATTTTCTCTAGCACAATAGGGTATTAATTAGTCAGCACTGAAAGGGTTAAACCTTAGTCCTGACTGCGCCACTGGGCTCTAGTAATAAATATGTATATCCCAGCAAGTTCAATTAAAGCAAGAAATGTGAATATGAATGAAAGCATTAAAATATGAAGAGAGAAATAGAGAGAGAATTAGTTTGATTTTTGTTCACATGACTTAATCAAAGCGCCAGACAACAATGTAGCGTAAAATACAAGCAACCGTTCCAATTTCTAGAAATCGTTAATTATTCCGTTTTTCTTTTTCTACGCGAAAATTAAACCTAACACCCCTTGAATCACGTAATGATAAAGTCCACAACCGCATGCGCGCGTGTGAAGCCGAACAGTCCATTTCGATAATAGGGGCGAATCATTACGGTTACAATCGACGCTTCGATATCTTACTCAATCCCGTAGAGTTACGATTATCGAATCACCCCCATAAACATAGTGGACTCCGCCTGATTCGGCACCCCCGTATCTACAACAGTGGACTTGACCTGACTCGGTGCGGGCAGGCATCGGAATTTTAAAGAATCGCTTTAACCATATTTCTGAACGTTATATCAGTTTCAGACGATATCGAGTTAAGGCGCCGTTCGCTGCATTCGATTTTCAGTCCTACGTTCTTGTATATTTAGATTCAGTATGTACACACTATATACGCATGCGCAAAATACTCCATCGAGTTTTATAATTAATGATTAACACGCGCCGATTACGCAGGGTCCGATCTAAGCATTTGTCCGATCACCCCCGGGGACAGGTATTATCTAATTAGCGCAAGTAGATTATCATTATCACTCGTCCGAAATTTTATGTCTCATTGCTTTTATCCAACTCGATAAAACGGATTATTTTACCGCCAGGCGGACAGCTTGTGTAGAGATGCTTGCCCCCGCCCGCGGGACGAGTGGCTTTTATTCCTTTGATCGGACCCTGTGATTACATTAACGGGTGGCTCCGGTCCGCAAAAAAGCCGAATAAACCCCCAGAGGGAATATATTTGCGAAGGCCTAAAATTTGTTGAAGCGCGAAGACATCTGATAACTGCAGCGCACCGCACTAAAATCCGGTTACGTCGGATCGCACTATTTTTTTTGCGGACCGGCTACACCAGTTTACCGGTTAACGCCGCGTGGACATTATTACGTAACATTATTTCCGTCGAATAGCTCTAAAAAGTCATGTGACCCGACGACATGTCGCTCGTTGTCTTCATATGAAATCACACCGTAGTATTAGTTCGGGTACGTGTGTCCAGATGGCGCTGCTGCATACAGCCGGAGTGAGAGAGCACCGCCACCCGGATTAACGCACTTCTTCATCTAGTTCTTATCGACAGTAGCATTCACCTTCATAGACGACGGTCTGCAAATCAAAAACCGAAAATGAATTATCTTCAAAATGCGGGTGTGCAACACCGGGTTCTCCCGCCAGATGGCGTGACGAATACTAGTCTTTCGTCGCATTAAGAATTACTATCCAATTTCCCAGATTTTTCCAAAATTTGTCAAATTCGATGTTTTTTTTTTTAGATTTTTCTGATTCCCTGGTTATTCAAGGATCCAGGTTCCACAGTTCTGAGTTGAGATCTAACTCTGAGTTAACTCAAACTCAGGGGTCCAGTTCCACAGTTGTGAGTTAAGATTTGACCCTGGGTTAAAACATTGAAAATGAACTAATCTTAACTCAGAATTAACTCTAACTCACAACTGTGGAACTGGATCCTGACTCTTAACTCACAACTGTGGAACCGGGCGAACGGCCAGCCACAATACGGTTACAGAATAGAGACTTACCCGGCATCACCGGCGCCAGTCTTGTCGACACCTAGCGCCATCTCCGACAGCGCTTTCAACGCGGTCAGCGCGGCCGCGTCGTGGGACGCTTCGGTCGTCGGACCCGCCCCGTGACTGACTTGTGGCGGGTTCGTCGACAGAGACACCAACGATAGATACTCGTTCTTATTGTTACCCTGGAAAATATGAGATCGAATCCTCGTGAGGTTCAGTGCAAGACTTAGTGTTCTTCTAAACCAGGGCAGGGTTTCATAGATGTGGAGGAAAAATAGTCCCTGGGAATATTTTGAAATTTGTCAGTTGTAACCATGGTTTCTCATTGTTACTACGGTGGTTGTTACCCAGATTGAGGATTTACCCCTAGGGATAACTTCGATACTCGGTCTATGAAACCGGGCCCAGGAATCCTAGAGATCAGTCATTCCTGGATAAATTGACTAAGGGGTTTTAAGGGAGACCATTTAAAATTCACTTTCATGTCCCAATTACAGTAGACTTGCTCCTAAATCCGGAACTGTTTATCTCAGTAAACCATTAATTCGGTGGTTTAGCAAGCAAATATTCATCCGATACACAAACTAAACTCAGTTCCTAATTCAGTAACCCCCTAATTGGGTAAACAAATTTCCCGGTCCCAACTGGTACCGATTTAGGTGTAGTTTAATCGTAAAACTAAAACCATTTCTAATTACGTATTTCTCAAAATCAAAGTCTTAAAGTTGTTTCAGGAATTTGGCTCCGAATTAAGTCATTTCAAGCACCTTTTAAAGCATTTTCTGTATTAAGAAGTTTGTAAGGAATCAAGGAGTCGCACATTCAGCGCCAGACATTCAGTTCTCGAATAAAAACTCGTACCTTCGGGAAGTCGGTGAATTGAACTTGGAATCCGAGTATCTCAGCGAGATAGTTCAACTGTTGCTTCGGTCGAACGAGTGACTGAGCGAGAACTCGTTTATTATCGGCTTTACGCAACGCTTCAACCGTCGGCGACCGACCTGCAACAATATAATCATCTATTTTACTGAGAATTGTTGAAGTCATCAGTCACATTGGTTACTAACTATAATTTTACTGAATCGTCGAAGTCATTGACAATGAGAAGGCCCACATAAGTAACTAATTATAATTTTACTGAATCGTCGAAGTCATTGACAATGAGAAGGCCCACATAAGTAACTAATTATAATTTTACTGAATCGTCGAAGTCATTGACAATGAGAAGGCCCACATAAGTAACTAATTATAATTTTACTGAATCGTCGAAGTCATTGACGATGAGAAGGCCCACATAAGTAACTAATTATAATTTTACTGAATCGTCGAAGTCATTGACGATGAGAAGGCCCACATAAGTAACTAATTATAATTTTACTGAATCGTCGAAGTCATTGACGATGAGAAGGCTCACATAAGTAACTAATTATAATTTTACTGAATCGTCGAAGTCATTGACGATGAGAAGGCCCACATAAGTAACTAATTATAATTTTACTGAATCGTCGAAGTCATTGACGATGAGAAGGCCCACATAAGTAACTAATTATAATTTTACTGAATCGTCGAAGTCATTGACGATGAGAAAGCCCACATAAGTAACTAATTATAATTTTACTGAATCGTCGAAGTCATTGACGATGAGAAGGCCCACATAAGTAACTAATTATAATTTTACTGAATCGTCGAAGTCATTGACGATGAGAAGGCCCACATAAGTAACTAATTATAATTTTACTGAATCGTCAGAGTCATTGACAATGAGAAGGCCCACATAAGTAACTAATTATAATTTTACTGAATCGTCGAAGTCATTGACAATGAGAAGGCCCACATTAGTAACTAATTATAATTTTACTGAAAGTAGTTATAAAGTTTTACCGTGATCGAGTAACTCTTTAGCGATGAGCGAAGTAGTTTGAGCGGAGACCATCACGTCGCCGACCTGATAAACGCCCGGTTTCAACAGATTGATGTTGCCGTGGTGATTCGACGAGCGCACGGCGTCGGGCATCAGTAACACGCCGGGCACAAGCTGTCGACCGGCGGCCATCGCTGTTTCCGTCTCAACGAACGTCACTTTCTTATCACCGCTTGCCTGCAGAGAAAATAGAAATAGATGACTATTAGGATATAGTGGAAACGTTGAATAAACTACACTAGCTCGAGGAAACATTTCAGACTCTTTTTATTCTTAGTGTGCGGGGATTTTATATTATCTTTACAACACGGACTCAGAGTGTTTCATCAATGGTTATAATGAGGACAACATCAGTATTCCTGAAGATGACTATTAGGATATAGTGGAAACGTTGAATAAACTACACTAGCTCAAGGAATACAGTATTCCTGAAGATGACTATTAGGATATAGTCGAAACGTTGAATAAACTACACTAGCTCAAGGAAACATTTCAGACTCTTTTTATTCTTAGTGTGCAGGGATTTTATATTATCTTTACAACACGGACTCAGAGTGTTTCATCAATGGTTATAATGAGGACAACATCAGTATTCCTGAAGATGACTATTGGGATATAGTGGAAACGTTGAATAAACTACACTAGCTCAAGGAAACATTTCAGACTCTTTTTATTCTTAGTGCGCAGGGATTTTATATTATCTTTACAACACGAACTCAGAGTGTTTCATTAATGGTTATAATGAGGACAACATCAGTATTCCTGAAGATGACTATTAGGATATAGTCGAAACGTTGAATAAACTACACTAGCTCAAGGAAACATTTCGGACTCTTTTTATTCTTAGTGTGCAGGGATTTTATATTATCTTTACAACACGGACTCAGAGTGTTTCATCAATGGTTATAATGAGGACAACATCAGTATTCCTGAAGATGACTATTAGGATATAGTGGAAACGTTGAATAAACTACACTAGCTCAAGGAATACAGTATTCCTGAAGATGACTATTAGGATATAGTCGAAACGTTGAATAAACTACACTAGCTCAAGGAAACATTTCAGACTCTTTTTATTCTTAGTGTGCAGGGATTTTATATTATCTTTACAACACGGACTCAGAGTGTTTCATCAATGGTTATAATGAGGACAACATCAGTATTCCTGAAGATGACTATTAGGATATAGTGGAAACGATGAATAAACTACACTAGCTCAAGGAAACATTTCAGACTCTTTTTATTCTTAGTGTGCAGGGATTTTATATTATCTTTACAACACGGACTCAAACCTCATTTCCGTTACTGGTTTTGATCGCCGGTTTCGTTGGCTGGGGCGACGGTCGACTGTAGCCCAACAACTGCAGCATGGCCTCGGCCGCGTTACGCTTGGCTAACTTTTTATTCGGCCCGATACCGGGCGCCACGTTCACGCCAACAGTCACCTGAAAACAAACAAATACCCGCAAATAAACATCATTAAACTTTTTAGAGGGATTCGACATCGAAACAGAAGTATATACTAATTCTTTTAGAAAAATATATAGATTGTAACAACTATATGTAAGGTGACAGCTACAGCCTGATTGGCCAGATGCCCACATATCAAACAATGAAATGCGCAAAACCGTGAACACGTGTCTCTGCGCAAAACGCGTTTAAGTCGCGATTTTTGCAGCGAGCATTTCGTTAGCTTTGTGGATACACCAAAATACTTAATAATCGCGTTTTATTCGCCGCCAAATGGGAGGTTTTATCTAGGCTAGTGTACTGTAAATACACACAGAGTTTCAATTTTTCAAACCTCCCTTCCCTTCATTCGCATAATTGGCCATTCTTCATAAATATTAACGATTATATTTGCACCGATTCGACTCCCGTGAAGTGTCTGCTCTCTATCACTGACCTGCATAACGAACTCTCTACGTCGCGGTAACCCTCGTTCCTCGACCAGTGTATAAACCGGTTCTCGTTCTTTCTTTGCCTGTTGTATCTGTATGAGTCGACTGATCGGGTTGATACCGACGCCGTATCCAGGGTCCGCCTTCTGCATCTTAATCAGATTGCGATTCTTCTTTTTGTTGCCGGGCAACGGCTGCGTCGAGAAAACGATTAAAATACGTTTCGTTAATGAAAGAACTGAGTTTGTATACATAACTTCCCCCTCCCTAACTATTCAATGAGATCTAGGAAAATTGGGAGTCGGGGACCAGTTGCACAGTGGTCTTCAATCTTAAGACTGGTTTTAAGTTGTTAGATTGGTTATAGAACCAAAATGAGCTTAGACTGGTCTAAAGTTGTTAGATTGGTTATAGAACTAAAATGAGTTTAGACTGGTCGCAAGTTGTTAGATTGGTTATAAAACTAGGTTGGTCTTAGACTGGACTTTAGTCTAAGCTGTGCAACCGGGGCCCAGTTGCACAGTCCTAAATTAGGTTCAAAAATGGTCTTAAATCTTGAGAAAAGGGGGCAACCTCAAAATAGGGGTCCACACCTCGGAAAATACCGCCAAACTATTCAACACCATCCCGAACAGACGGATGTGCTTACCGGCCTCGGTTTCGGTCGCGTCGGTACCATCGCCGGCGGCAACGGAGGTAGTTTTCGCAGCTCCTCGAGCATCTTCTCGGCCGCGCGTTTCTTCGAGATCTTCTTACCGTTGCCGTCGCCGTCTCGCGCGATGTCGCCGACGAGGCATCGCGTGCGGAACGTGCGCATGTGCGGCGGACCGGTCTCACTAATCACCTCGAAGTTTACCGATAGTTTACGCTTCAACGCGATCTCGTGCACGAGACTGATCTCTGATTTCAGCTCGTCGTTTCGTTCCTCTTCGGTCATCGTCGTTACGGCAACAGCGGCAGACGTCTGCAACGTCGGCTCGTCTACAACGTGAAGATCGAGATCATGAAATTCCAGTTTTCCAGGAAAAGCCCTTAACCCTTTCTTTCAGTGAGTCTACACCGCAGTGCGGTGTATAAATTGGTGATAGATTTTGCTAGTACACCGCACTGCGGTGATGTAATTCATAAACGTTTCCATCTCTTATGAAAGATGGCAGCACCTGTCAAACACAGATAGAAATAAGTAACAATAAATTACTAGAAATAAATAACTAACAATGCACCGCATTGCGATGTAGACGCATTTTAGCTGATGCCTGTTATTTGATGTAATGGGCTGGAATTTTTGGTATTGATGTAATTAGTAATTAGTATTTATGTCAATTGAAAGACACGGTCAACCCTTTCAGTGCGTCTACACCGCAGTGCGGTGTATAAATCAGTGATGGATTTTACTAGTACATCGCACTGTATTCCTCAGTATTTCTCGTTGTAAAACAGTAACAGATACCGATAATCAGGAACGGTTGCCAGCTTTCTGGTCAGTCGTTTAAGGATATAAGGAGTTTCCGAGGATTTTTAAAGGAAAAAATTTCAATTTTTGAGGAAGCGTCTGCATCACTTTCATATCCCAATTACAGTAAACTCCTCCTAAATCGGAACTGTTTATCTCAGTAAACTATTTAATTCAGTGGTTTTATATGCAGATTTTTATCCTATACCCTATGAACTCGTTTTCTAATTTGGCAACCATCTAATTATTGGGTAAAAATAAATCCAGGTCCCAAATTCTCAAAATTCAAGGAGTTTTAAAGTATTTTCTGACATTTTGTTCAAATTAAAAGAGTTTCCAGCTACTTTTAAAGTATTTTGCCTTTAAAAGGAGTTTTTAATGAACTGAGGGGTCGTAGGGACCCCGATGAAAATACGATTACCTTCCGATTTCGTCAAGTTCTCGTCAGGCGGAACCGGTAAAGCTATCAGTATTTTCAGCGCTTTGTCAGCGGCGCAGTGCCGCGCGGCTTGGCGTGTCGGACCCTCGCCGATGAACTCGCGTTGCCCGACCTTCAGCGACACGTAGAACACACGCGGTAGTCGCGGGTAGTGGTAACGTTGGTTGTACATGCCGCGGTAGTCGTAATTCGGCGGCGGGTAGTACTGCGGTCGGTGCGGTTCGATCGTCTGGTAGACGGCCGGTTCACCACGTTTCATCGCGATCGCGTTTAACTCGACCGTCGGAGTGATGTTGTTAGCCGATACGTACACTGCGCGGAATAAAACAGAGAGGGAAAATCGATCATCGTAAATATCGAACCCTCGATCGGCAATTACCTCACAATTCAAGGATTAATCAAAATACAAAGAAGTTTAACATTGACAGGGGTCCCACAAATCAGTTATTCCAGGATCCAGTTTCACAAAAAGGATTAAGGCCTAAATCGATCCAAGATAAACTGAATTAATGAAGAAATTAAATCGATTTAAGAGTTAAACCTGTTCGTGAAACTGTGAGTTAGAGTTAACTGTGAACTCAGGATCCCGTTCCACAGTTGTGAGTTAGAGTTAACACTGAACTCAGGATCCAGTTATTCAGTTGTTTTCAATGTGTTAACCCAGAGTCAAATCTTAACTCAGAACAGTGGAACTAGATCCTGAAGCCTAAAGCCTAGCGCACATCGACACTGCGATCGGAGACAACTAGTTGCTACCGAACGATTACCCCGCGCACATCGAAATCTAGTTACAACCGGTCAGTTGCAGCAACTGCATGGCGCGTGTCGATCGTCGAAATCCAGAGCGCGCACATCGACGGATATGACTGCGATTGAGTACAACCAGTTGCTCAAAAGTAGAACATGGGCAACTGACTGGAACTGGAGATAGATCGACGCTTACCAATCGTAAGCTCGCTCACATCGACACATTCAAGCAACTGATCGTATCCAGCCAGTTGCTCTCATGCGCCGAAAACTGCCTTGCAACTAGTTGTCTCCAATCGCACTGTCGATGTGCGCTAGGCTTAAGATTTTTCAAGGAGAAAATTTTAAATTTCGAGAGGTGTATGGATCACTTTCATATCTCGATTACAGCGTAATTTCCCAAATTTAGAAATGATCAGAATCCATGAAAAAAATCAATTCTTCAATTAACGGAAAGGAATTTTTTAAGGAGTCAAATTGCAGTATGAACTGTGCAAGGATAGGGTTTCAGGCCAACGATAAGCGGACAATAATGCGACCTGACTTACGGTTCTGATTGTAGGCCCGCGGTGGTTTGGGTGGGGGGTGTTTATATGTAGTTTTCTGAAGGGCGGTCTCGGCGGCTGAGTGTTGAGCTTTCTTGATGCTGGCGCCCGACGAGTCGTACTCCTCTTCACCGAGTTTCAACTTGACGAAGAATGTTTTCTTGTGCGCCGGTCCCGTTTCATCTACCAAGGTGTACTGGTGTTGTATCTGTGAGACAGGAGGAAATATATGAGATCTATACAAAATCTTTAGAAATCATTTTTGCAGCCTGGAACCTGCAACCGTTCAGACAATATGGCACCCTTTTAAACGATCTTCTGCCTGGAACCACCCCTCCAGACAACCCATTCACCCTGGAAGCACCCCTCCAGAAAACCCATTCACCCTGGAACCACCCCTCCAGAAAACCCATTCACCCTGGAACCACCCCTCCAGAAAACCCATTCACCCTGGAAGCACCCTTTTCATACAATCTTCAGCCTGGAGCCATCCTTTCAGACAATCTACATCCTGGAGCCAGCCCTTAAAACAATTTTCAGCCTGGAGCCGCCCTCATGGCAGTAACTAGTGAAGTCAGTGTTTTCAGTAAGAGCCAGGTCCCAGGTCCCAGACCCGTCTGTCGTTTGTAAAGGACCCGCCTGTTTTTTCAAACCAGCTTTCGTTTCAGGGACTGTGACATATAATGGGACCCTCTTGTTCATCAAAGGGACCTGGCTTATTAATTTCTTATTGAAAACACTGGAAGTGTGGACAAACAGTAAATTTCTCGAACACTACCGACACGTAAACATCCCTAAAAACGACGATTACCTTGTTATATCGTGCCAGTTCATTAATAAGACACATCGGGGTTTTTTCTTTTGTGTTTGCCAACGGAGAGTTAGACATCTGTTCAGACGCACCATTTAAAACCATTCCCGCGCCGCCGCCACCGGCAATAATACCGCGCCCGTTGTGCGACGGCAACAACGGCTGCGTCGTCGCGTCCGTCTGCGACGGCATTACGTTGCCGTTCGATTGTTGCTGGTTGCCATAGGCGACTGCACCTACGATCATGCCTTTTGTCGGTGTGTTGTGATGTTGTTGAACTGCGGGCATCATCGCAGCCATGCTGGACGAGTTCGGCGATACTTTCAACGTTTTATTGGCCATCTTCTACTCGAAAATAAAATATCAACGATAAAAAACAGATCACAAAATTGTTAGATACATTAATTGGGGGTACATTTAAAATATCAAATACCCTTAAATCTAGTCCTAAACCTAACCCTTAAATCTAGTCCTTAACTTAACCCGTAAATCTAGTCCTAAGCCTAAACCCTTAAATCTAGTCATTAACTTAACCCTTATATCTAGTCCTAAGCCTAAACCCTTAAATGTAGTCCTAAACCTAACCCTTAAATCTAGTCCAAAACCCAACCCTTAAATTAAACCCTTATATCCAGTCTTTAGCTCGGGTAAACCCTAAATATAGTCTTTAACTTAACCCTTAAATTTAGTCCTAAACCTCAAGCCGTAAATCTAGTCCTAAACCTAACTAGATCTTAATCATATTTCGGGTGCATCATTGCACAGAGGTTTGTATTTGGTCAAACGTCCTTACAGACCCGGTCAAAACATCCGACCTCGCCGAGTGTTAATTATTATTCTGTGTGCAGAGCAGACGTAGGGCGAGGTTGTTTTTCACGGAGGGCTAAGAAGAAGTCTTCTTGAATCTTCACGCAAGAATGTCTTCCAAGACGACTGTAATTCGTCGGTTCAAATATCGATTTTTCGAAATTTTCTCTTCTCAAAATCTCATTGCTTTTCAGCTTTAGCTCAGTTTTTTTTAAATTTTAAGTCAACAACAATTCACTAAGATAATTCACCCAGGATAATGACTAATGTCTATTTATTAATGGATGAGACCTGTTTTTCTTGGATATTTTGCTTACTTTTTGGGGTACATACCTCATTTATGTCTTAACAGAATGCCAAAAATCGCGGACAACAACAGAATATCCAATATATTTCCAGTTCTGTACCAATTAGATGCATTGGCAAAAAGACTCCTTAAGTCCAATTGAATGAGAGAGAAAATCCTCCATTTTGTGAAATTTCTTGAATTTTTACATTGTCACCATGCCTACGAAATGTAGTTATTTTTCTTGTGGGGTCTCAACAACTAAATCAGGGTGGCGTAGGCATGGTAACAATGTTCAAATCCAAGAAATTTGACAAAATGGAGGATTTTCTCTCTCATTCAACTGGACTTAAGGAGTCTTTTTGCCAATCCATCTAATTGGTACAGAACTGGAAATATATCAGATATTCAGTTGTTGTCCGCGATTTTTGGCATTCTGTTAAGACATAAATGAGGTATGTACCCCAAAAAGTAAGCAAAATATCCCAGAAAAACAGGTCTCATCAATTAATAAATAGACATTACATGACTGATGACATGTCAAAATATCAATCCACTTTCCTCTCAAATGATAATTCGGAAATACGAAACGAGAACTCACTTTTTGTTCGGTATTGATTTTTAGGCTAGAAGTCGCGGGGTCGATGACGATTGTTTGATACAGAGTTTAACCAGGGAGATCAGCGGTTTATTGGCAAACAGTAAAGAAAATGTCAGACTAACATGCGTTCATCATGTTGGCCTGCACCCAGAATAATACATACATAGAATACTGGTTACTCGTCGCAATGCTCCGTAGCCAGGTTGATAAGTACATGTGGCAAGTGAGTCTGAAGTTAGTTCGCGTTTTCGCCGCTATCGTTTATTCAAGAGGCAGCACTTGACGGCTAACCTTTGATCCACCGGCGTGTCTAGTATTTCCCAAAATGGACTTTAATCTACAACCTAGAAGTATGGAATTCCTCAAGGGCCATACGACTTACGAGTTACGATTTAGGACTAACGTCTTACGAGTTATTATACATTTCCTTCAATACGTCACGACTTACGATTTACCGTTTACTCCAGTATCAAAATTAAATAAAAAAATTGTTTTCAGAGAATGAATGGTATGGTAAAGAAGTCTTTGGCAGAATTTCAGAGGATCCGTTCTATGTCTCCCTCTATTGACACTGACACTGACAGGGCCTGTAGGCCTACACTGTTTTTTAAATCGTGATCAATTTATACAATAACCCTATAAAAGACCCGGCAGTGAAATGATTACTAATTTTATTATAACTAACCAAAATGACCCGGCCGCTGCGAAGAAACAAGGTATCATATTTGTTTAGCCTTGAACTTGGAATTATTTATGTCACCACTTCGGGGAAGCTATGCATTTATTTATGAGAAATAAAGCCAGAGGTTTTCATCAATAAATGTTAACGTTTTTATCCTTCGATTTCAATAGATTATTCTAAAATTTAAGAAAAAAAAACAGGCGGCGGCTAAATTAGGAGGGGCCGAGCTGTTGGGAATCAAGTAATTTATTTTTATGGCCTTATCAAAGTTCTACGATGGTTCAGCTGGCTACTGGCGCGTGTTCAACACGGCAGTTGAACCTTCGATAACTCCATTCAACGATAAAGAGACACAATTGCGGTTTTTCAGAGTTTGTTGATACCATTCACACGCGCTATTGAACACAATTGTAATACGTCACCGGCTGACCACAGTGTGTAAGCATAGGCGAGCTCATTCACCTCCGCTATCTCACACTGTGCAGACATGCTTCCGTGGATTCTCCTGGCGATCATGATCCTGGCGATCTTCGCTGCGCTCCTGTTCCTGCTTCCTGAGGAACGACGTCTTTATGTTTTATGTGTTACTGTTTGTCTCCGTACTGTCCTGTACTGTTCTGTGTTAATTAACCCGTTCTATTTTTCAGGTTTTAACCCGTTTTATTTTTCAGGGCCGATTTCTCTGTCGAATTTAAATGTTTGCTGGAACAAAACTAATGTCCGAAAGCGCCAGCTCTCCTTCGCCGGTCACGTGTCGAGGATGTCAGACAAAGAGTCAGTCAGGAAATGGCTGCCCTCTACACGCCCTCATACGGAACACGAAAACCAGGATGACGAGGCCTCACTCTCCCCACGTATCAACAGTGTGTGCTAGGTGACGTCAATGACGGACAGATCTGTGGGATTGTTTGCGGTAAAAATGGAGTGGTAACGCTGGACTGTCTTCTAGTATTCATTGATTCCTTTTCAGGAATTGCTTCAGACAAAGATTTAGTCTCGTCTTCCTTTGCGTTCTAGCATTCATTGATTCCTTTTAAGGGATTGCTTCGGGCAGGGATTAATTTCCCTGTCTTCCTTTGAGTGTTAGTATTCATTGATTCCCAGTGGGTTGCTTCGGACGGGATTAAGTCTTGTCTTCCCTTGGGTGCTAGTGCCGGCAATCCAGTTGCGCTACTCTATTTTTGTCACAAGCACATGTGCAGGTTTGTCAGTTACTGACGTCACCCGGCACACCCTGTCGGTAAATGGTGAAAGTAAGGCGTCGTCATCCTGGTTTTCGCGTTCTGTGTGAGGGCGTGTAGAGAGCAGTATATTCCTGGCTGGCTCATTGTCTGGTGTTCTCGGCACGTGACCGGCGACGGAGAGCTGAAAAGCTTTCGAACATTAGTTTTGTTCCGTACCAGGTTTTCATCGCTCTTCTCTTTTTTTCATTTCAGGACTCCCAAGATGAAGAAGAAGATGCTGAAGGCGACTACAGAAGATGGCGAAAAAAGAACACTGAACTCAGCAATATTGAAAGTTAAGTTGATACACATGTAAATTACGATGTATGATACAGAAAGGATTGTGTAACTACAGAATATCGTTCTTTTACTCATTTCAGGTTAATCCGGAAAGGCCCATCTAAAATCTGCCCACCAGAAGTGCCCACAAAAGACTCCACCTTGAAGTACCAACAAACACCGAAAGACCAGCCGTACCCGAACCTGGCAGTCTCATCCTGCATGGCAACAGGAATGCATACAGACATAAAGCTAAGTTGATTTTTCATGTCTGGGGTAGAATGCATAGGCACTGGAGAGGATAGAGACGCTGGTCAAGCTCGCCATCTCCGCACTACTTTATTGAGGCTCTGTGGCCCGTAGTAAATTGAAATATAGCTAGGGCAATGATTGCTTGAATATTTACAATATTAGACTTTGGTCTGATAATTAAAATGTAGATTGGTCAGTTATTGATTAAAAGATTTTGTAAGTATGTACAATTAAGGTAAATTCAATATCTTATGTGACATTTGAAATTTTTCGAATGTACCGTAGATATATCAGGCCTCATATGACTATTGTTTAACTGACAATCAAGATATAGATAGGACAATTTACTAATTAACCAATCACTTAGATATTAGCAATCATTCAATATCTTATAATGTTTGACGAGAAATTCTTCTGGTGTAGATATTTTAGGGCCCCGTATACATTTAGGCTGGCTTTACTTGTAAAGATATATATCAATTAAACTTTATCGTCGGTTAATAGATTTTTTTACAAATAATATATTGATACATGTGTCATTTATAGTCATTTATAAACATTCAGGCACTTTACAGTATATATTATATGCTGCTTTACCCATCGCATTAATGAATTTCTGGGGGAAAGATGTATAAAATATTGTCTAGGGCTCTATCGAGATCTGGTGTAATATGGGGATAACTATGGACTGTGGGTTTTTCAGAAACCTTGATTAGGTCTCGGCACTTTGACAAATCTAGAATAAAACAAAGCTTTAATTGGTTCAAATCATTCCCAACATCCATACTCTGTGCCTTGTTTTGCGCTATGATTAATGTTTAACTGAACATTATCATATATAGCTAGGAAAAATTGCTCATTAACCAATTGCTTAGATATCAATAATTAATAAGAATTCAATATTTCTAAGATCAAAAAGTATTTATACGGTATGTAATACAGGTCCATAATATAAATGTCGTAAAACTGGAAATTAAAATATAGCTGATATATGTATGAGCACATCTGAATCAGTCTCATCGACTGATCAGTATTTACATCTCCAACTGCCGTACTTATGGCAACTGGTCATGTTCTTCACAATTGCCAAAATTTACCTAAACCTAACTGATTCATCTAAAAGCCATACTGTGTGCCAAGTTACGCATAATAGATATTGCTTAACTGACAATTAGAATCAAAGGTGAATAACTCATTAATGTATTACTATAAGATATCTATGATTTAAAAGGTAAATTCAATATGTTATGTGAAATTGTTTTTAATTCAGGTCCATGGACATTTAAAATGTAGCTGATACATGTGTATCTGAGCACATTTATTTATCTGTATCTAGTGAACCTATTGTGTCTTCATACAGCTGTATTAGTTTTGATACATATTGCCAAAATCATTTAACGCAGATTTACTTCCGATCGAAGGGAGATAAAACAAATCTGTACGTGAACAAATACATTCCTGAATTTGGAAGGGAGAATATTTCAATTTCACTGTGTATGTCAGATTGAGAGCCTTATTCTGACAGGATATCCTTAACTTAGGTCTTATTCCTCTTGCTAATAGCTCTCTTTTACTAACCCCTCTCCTTCAAACTATTTTCTAGCATCATGTCTTGCACCGCACCAGGGAGGTCCGGTCATAACAAGGTCTTTCGGTCCTTATACACAGTGTACTACTATAAAAGGGAAATAAAGATTATATAGCAAATCGGCTTTAAGGGAATTTCTAATTTACCGCTAAAAATGTGCTTTTATCTTAATTTCTGATGAATTCAAATAGGCTAGTGATGAATTCACCACATCTGAAATTCTACTCGTGTAGATTTTCAGGCTCCATGTTCAACTGACTATTAAGATGTAGCTAGTATGATGACTAATTAACGGATTGCTTAGATATCTAGAAGATTAATTAAAATTAATTCAATGTAATGAATATAAGTGAAAATAATTTAAAAAATAGTGCAGTGGATGAGACGACTGTATCGCGCAATGTCACCTGCGTCATAACTGGGCGACATGTGTGTGGGATCTGTTGAATCAGTTAGGTTTTGGTGAATTCTGGATTCATCAAACTAGATATCAAAAGCTCTGATGCAAAATTAGCATTTTGAAATAGTGATCAATCGAAACCAGATCTGAAATTCTTGTCGCGTAGAAATATCAAGCCCCGCATAAAATATTGTCAGAGACAATTTTGATTATAGCTAGGAAATTAATTGAGTGATTAGGTTTCTAAGATGAAGATTCATTCAGCATCTTCATATAAGGTAAAAGTGCTCAAATCTTAACCGTAGGGGCTGATACGAAACTTTATAATCTAATTGGTTGATATCTAAAGAATGCTGGGTGTGTTTAAACTCTGTACATCCTTTGTACGTGGGATTTATTGAATCTTTTAGGCTTCGCAGAATTCTGGATTTGTCAAGGCGTTGGAATGATTCAAGGTTTCTTAAATCTGTAGAACCGTGTTGACCAGGATCAGTGTGCTCAATGCTGGCAGCGCACTATTCAGTCAGTTTAAACATCATGATTGCAAAGATCATTGTATATATTAGGAGCAATATTTAGAATTACTGAAATGGATTAGAATACCAATTACTGGATACAGATGTCACCATCTGTGGGTACTAGAAAACATCTCTTAAAGTTTATTAATTGACGATGAAGTTAATTTGATAATACGAATATGGTTTAGCCGACAGTCAAAATGTATATAGGGCAATATTACTAACTGTATGATGGGCCTGGGTTTCAATAAAAGCCTACTGGCGCCTGGGTTTCAAAGAGAAAGAGATACATCAAGAATTAACGAAAATAAGTAGAATAACGATTTGATAAGATTTTATTATGCATTACTAAATATGTTGTAACTCTGGTATTCCTGAAGATGACTATAGATGCTTTAATCGAATTGCTGTTAAACTATAATAATCAACCATTGCTTAGATATCTAGAATATAGATGAATAACAGTTGAATTTCATATAAATATCATTTAATAATTGACTATTATCAAAATCTACGTATCGGTCCACATTGACGATCCTATATGTGAATTGACACGTTAATTATGATCAGTGATATTCGAAAGGATTTTCTGCTCACAAGATTCTGCTCTTTTTTTTAGCTAAACTACTAATCGACTAGTCATGAAATTTACAAATTGATCTTCAACCTTGTAATATAGATATCCATAATCTCGATGTATTAAAATAGGCAGAAAAAAAGTAAACCCCAATCAGTCGCTTTCGGACTGGTTGGAAGATTGTTTGAATGAACTGGAACAAAATTTCGCAATTGCGTGGATTTAAAGAAAGAAAATTATGTAAACTCGATCGCCGATCACGCAACTATATCTGTACTTCGATTTCCGATTTTGAAAAAAAACTGCATGTTTTGCTCCCGGCAGGTGTGGTGGGTTTGTAAGGGACACCAACTCAATTTACCAATCGCCCACAGAAATCAAACCAACTCGGATGATCATCACCGATACTCAACCCAGCAATCTTGAAATGTAAGTTTATTTTTATGGTAATTATTATGATTAATTCTAAATGAAATATTTTTTCATTACAGGATATCTTTTATTGCAGCTAAATTTCAGCTATCAAAAAGAACCCAGCTTGAGATCAACTACTCGCCCAAAATCGACCAACTGGAACAGGGCACAGATGAGGCCAACTAACTAACCAACTAATAGGATAATCGCCGATAACGAACCCAACAATCATAAAAGGTAACTTGATATACGTGAAATTATTACGATTAATTCTTATTGAAATATTTGGTCATTACAAGATATCTTCCTTTAATTATTGCAGCTAAATTTCTACTATGCAAAAAAACCCAGTTTGAGATCAACTACTCGTCCAAAATCGACCAACTGGAACAGCAAACGGATGAGGCCAACAGAATCGAAGACATTAACCCACCAACTTTAGATGATCCACACCGATAATGAACCAAGCAATCATAAAAGGTAACTTGATATACATGAAATTATTATGATCAATTCTTATTGAAATATTTTGTCATTTTAGGATATCTTCTTTTAATCATTGCAGCCAAATTTCAACTATGCGAAAAAACCCAGTTTGAGAACATCTACTCGTCAAAAATCTACCAACTTGAACAGCGCACGAGGCCAACAGAATCAAACTCATTAACCAATAAACTAATAAGATAATCGCCGATAATGAAACCAGCAATCATAAAAGGAAACTTGATATACATGAAATTATTACGATCAATTCTTATTGAAATATTTTGTCATTTTAGGATATCTTCTTTTAATCATTGCAGCCAAATTTCTACTATGCATAAAAACCCAGTTTGAGATCAACTACTCGTCAAAAATCGACCAACTTGAACAGCGCACAGCTAACTAGGATCCAACTCATTAACCAATCAACTAATAAGATAATCGCAGATTATGAAACCAGCAATCATAAAAGGTAACTTGATATACATGAAATTATTACCATTAATTCTTATTGAAATATTTTGTCATTACAGGATATCTTCTTTTAATTATTGCAGCTAAATATCAACTATAAGAAGAAACCCAGCTTGAGATCAACTACTCGTCAAAAATCGACCAACTGGAACAGCGAACGGATGAGGCCAACAGAATCGAAGACATTAACCAATCAACTAATACGATAATCACCAATAACGAAACCAGCAATCATAAAAGGAAACTTGATATACATGAAATTATTACGATCAATTCTTATTGAAATATTTTGTCATTTTAGGATATCTTCTTTTAATCATTGCAGCCAAATTTCAACTATGCGAAAAAACCCAGTTTGAGAACATCTACTCGTCAAAAATCTACCAACTTGAACAGCGCACGAGGCCAACAGAATCAAACTCATTAACCAATAAACTAATAAGATAATCGCCGATAATGAAACCAGCAATCTTAAAAGGAAACTTGATATACATGAAATTATTACGATCAATTCTTATTGAAATATTTTGTCATTTTAGGATATCTTCTTTTAATCATTGCAGCCAAATTTCAACTATGCGAAAAAACCCAGTTTGAGAACATCTACTCGTCAAAAATCTACCAACTTGAACAGCGCACGAGGCCAACAGAATCAAACTCATTAACCAATAAACTAATAAGATAATCGCCGATAATGAAACCAGCAATCTTAAAAGGAAACTTGATATACATGAAATTATTACGATCAATTCTTATTGAAATATTTTGTCATTTTAGGATATCTTCTTTTAATCATTGCAGCCAAATTTCAACTATGCGAAAAAACCCAGTTTGAGAACATCTACTCGTCAAAAATCTACCAACTTGAACAGCGCACGAGGCCAACAGAATCAAACTCATTAACCAATAAACTAATAAGATAATCGCCGATAATGAAACCAGCAATCTTAAAAGGAAACTTGATATACATGAAATTATTACGATCAATTCTTATTGAAATATTTTGTCATTTTAGGATATCTTCTTTTAATCATTGCAGCCAAATTTCAACTATGCGAAAAAACCCAGTTTGAGAACATCTACTCGTCAAAAATCTACCAACTTGAACAGCGCACGAGGCCAACAGAATCAAACTCATTAACCAATAAACTAATAAGATAATCGCCGATAATGAAACCAGCAATCATAAAAGGAAACTTGATATACATGAAATTATTACGATCAATTCTTATTGAAATATTTTGTCATTTTAGGATATCTTCTTTTAATCATTGCAGCCAAATTTCAACTATGCGAAAAAACCCAGTTTGAGAACATCTACTCGTCAAAAATCTACCAACTTGAACAGCGCACGAGGCCAACAGAATCAAACTCATTAACCAATAAACTAATAAGATAATCGCCGATAATGAAACCAGCAATCATAAAAGGTAACTTGATATACGTGAAATTATTACGATTAATTCTTATTGAAATATTTGGTCATTACAAGATATCTTCCTTTAATTATTGCAGCTAAATTTCTACTATGCAAAAAACCCAGTTTGAGATCAACTACTCGTCCAAAATCGACCAACTGGAACAGCAAACGGATGAGGCCAACAGAATCGAAGACATTAACCCACCAACTTTAGATGATCCACACCAATAACGAAACCAGCAATCATAAGAGGTAACGATATACATGAAATTATTACGATCAATTCTTATTGAAATATTTTGTCATTTTAGGATATCTTCTTTTAATCATTGCAGCCAAATTTCAACTATGCGAAAAAACCCAGTTTGAGAACATCTACTCGTCAAAAATCTACCAACTTGAACAGCGCACGAGGCCAACAGAATCAAACTCATTAACCAATAAACTAATAAGATAATCGCCGATAATGAAACCAGCAATCATAAAAGGAAACTTGATATACATGAAATTATTACGATCAATTCTTATTGAAATATTTTGTCATTTTAGGATATCTTCTTTTAATCATTGCAGCCAAATTTCTACTATGCGAAAAAACCCAGTTTGAGAACATCTACTCGTCAAAAATCTACCAACTTGAACAGCGCACGAGGCCAACAGAATCAAACTCATTAACCAATAAACTAATAAGATAATCGCCGATAATGAAACCAGCAATCATAAAAGGAAACTTGATATACATGAAATTATTACGATCAATTCTTATTGAAATATTTTGTCATTTTAGGATATCTTCTTTTAATCATTGCAGCCAAATTTCTACTATGCAAAAAAACCCAGTTCGAGATCAACTACTCGTCAAAAATCGACCAACTTGAACAGCGCACAGCTAACTAGGATCCAACTCATTAACCAATCAACTAATAAGATAATCGCAGATTATGAAACCAGCAATCATAAAAGGTAACTTGATATACATGAAATTATTACCATTAATTCTTATTGAAATATTTTGTCATTACAGGATATCTTCTTTTAATTATTGCAGCTAAATATCAACTATAAGAAGAAACCCAGCTTGAGATCAACTACTCGTCCAAAATCGACCAACTGGAACAGCGAACGGATGAGGCCAACAGAATCGAAGACATTAACCAATCAACTAATACGATAATCACCAATAATGAAACCAGCAATCATAAAAGGAAACTTGATATACATGAAATTATTACGATCAATTCTTATTGAAATATTTTGTCATTTTAGGATATCTTCTTTTAATCATTGCAGCCAAATTTCAACTATGCGAAAAAACCCAGTTTGAGAACATCTACTCGTCAAAAATCTACCAACTTGAACAGCGCACGAGGCCAACAGAATCAAACTCATTAACCAATAAACTAATAAGATAATCGCCGATAATGAAACCAGCAATCTTAAAAGGAAACTTGATATACATGAAATTATTACGATCAATTCTTATTGAAATATTTTGTCATTTTAGGATATCTTCTTTTAATAATTGCAGCCAAATTTCAACTATGCGAAAAAACCCAGTTTGAGAACATCTACTCGTCAAAAATCTACCAACTTGAACAGCGCACGAGGCCAACAGAATCAAACTCATTAACCAATAAACTAATAAGATAATCGCCGATAATGAAACCAGCAATCTTAAAAGGAAACTTGATATACATGAAATTATTACGATCAATTCTTATTGAAATATTTTGTCATTTTAGGATATCTTCTTTTAATCATTGCAGCCAAATTTCAACTATGCGAAAAAACCCAGTTTGAGAACATCTACTCGTCAAAAATCTACCAACTTGAACAGCGCACGAGGCCAACAGAATCAAACTCATTAACCAATAAACTAATAAGATAATCGCCGATAATGAAACCAGCAATCTTAAAAGGAAACTTGATATACATGAAATTATTTCGATCAATTCTTATTGAAATATTTTGTCATTTTAGGATATCTTCTTTTAATCATTGCAGCCAAATTTCAACTATGCAAAAAAACCCAGCTTGAGAACATCTACTCGTCAAAAATCGACCAACTTGAACAGCGCACAGCTAACTAGGATCCAACTCATTAACCAATCAACTAATAAGATAATCGCAGATTATGAAACCAGCAATCATAAAAGGAAACTTGATATACATGAAATTATTACCATTAATTCTTATTGAAATATTTTGTCATTACAGGATATCTTCTTTTAATTATTGCAGCTAAATATCAACTATAAGAAGAAACCCAGCTTGAGATCAACTACTCGTCCAAAATCTACCAACTTGAACAGCGCACGAGGCCTACAGAATCGAACTCATTAACCAATCAACTAATACGATAATCACCAATAACGAAACCAGCAATCATAAAAGGTAACTTGATATACATGAAATTATTACGATCAATTCTTATTGAAATATTTTGTCATTTTAGGATATCTTCTTTTAATCATTGCAGCCAAATTTCAACTATGCGAAAAAACCCAGTTTGAGAACATCTACTCGTCAAAAATCTACCAACTTGAACAGCGCACAAGGCCAACAGAATCAAACTCATTAACCAATAAACTAATAAGATAATCGCCGATAATGAAACCAGCAATCTTAAAAGGAAACTTGATATACATGAAATTATTACCATTAATTCTTATTGAAATATTTTGTCATTGCAGGATATCTTCTTTTAATCATTGCAGCCAAATATCAACTATAAGAAGAAACCCAGTTTGAGAACATCTACTCGTCAAAAATCTACCAACTTGAACAGCGCACGAGGCCAACAGAATCAAACTCATTAACCAATAAACTAATAAGATAATCGCCGATAATGAAACCAGCAATCTTAAAAGGAAACTTGATATACATGAAATTATTACCATTAATTCTTATTGAAATATTTTGTCATTGCAGGATATCTTCTTTTAATCATTGCAGCCAAATATCAACTATAAGAAGAAACCCAGTTTGAGAACATCTACTCGTCAAAAATCTACCAACTTGAACAGCGCACGAGGCCAACAGAATCAAACTCATTAACCAATAAACTAATAAGATAATCGCCGATAATGAAACCAGCAATCTTAAAAGGAAACTTGATATACATGAAATTATTACCATTAATTCTTATTGAAATATTTTGTCATTACAGGATATCTTCTTTTAATTATTGCAGCTAAATATCAACTATGCGAAAAAACCCAGTTTGAGAACATCTACTCGTCAAAAATCTACCAACTGGAACAGCGAACGGATGAGGCCAACTAACTAACCAACTAATAGGATAATCGCCGATAACGAACCCAACAATCATAAAAGGTAACTTGATATACGTGAAATTATTTCGATTAATTCTTATTGAAATATTTTGTCATTACAGGATATCTTCTTCTAATCATTGCAGCTAAATATCAACTATAAGAAGAAACCCAGCTTGAGATCAACTACTCGTCCAAAATCGACCAACTGGAACAGGGCACAGATGAGGCCAACTAACTAACCAACTAATAGGATAATCACCATTAACGAAACCAGCAATCATAAAAGGTAACTTGATATACATGAAATTATTACGATCAATTCTTATTGAAATATTTTGTCATTTTAGGATATCTTCTTTTAATCATTGCAGCCAAATTTCTACTATGCGAAAAAACCCAGTTTGAGATCAACTACTCGTCAAAAATCGACCAACTTGAACAGCGCACAGCTAACTAGGATCCAACTCATTAACCAATCAACTAATAAGATAATCGCAGATTGTGAAACCAGCAATCTTAAAAGGTAACTTGATATACATGAAATTATTACCATTAATTCTTATTGAAATATTTTGTCATTACAGGATATCTTCTTTTAATCATTGCAGCTAAATATCAACTATAAGAAGAAACCCAGCTTGAGATCAACTACTCGTCCAAAATCGACCAACTGGAACAGCGAACGGATGAGGCCAACAGAATCGAAGACATTAACCCACCAACTTCAGATGATCCACACCGATAACGAACCAAGCAATCATAAAAGGTACACAACTTGATATACATGAAATTATTACGATTAATTCTTATTGAAATTGTCATTACAGGAA
This sequence comes from Tubulanus polymorphus, assembly GCF_964204645.1. Taxonomy (NCBI): domain Eukaryota; kingdom Metazoa; phylum Nemertea; class Palaeonemertea; order Tubulaniformes; family Tubulanidae; genus Tubulanus; species Tubulanus polymorphus. The sequence goes on from NC_134032.1 coordinate 255,409, forward strand.
ATCTTCTTTTAATCATTGCAGCTAAATTTCAACTATAAGAAAAAACCCAGCTTGAGATCAACTACTCATCAGAAAATCTACAAGTAGATGAATACTGATTGACCCATTTGCTGATGAAAACTGCAGAAGCCCAGATTAGAAGTTGAGGGGCCAGCAACGGATTAATCACTCAACGATGGATTCTTCTACAAACGGTGGTTGATTTCTATAAAACATTTTATCAGGGGCAGCAGAGACAATAGTGAATCTTATAAACACTGATTCGAGCGACAAAGCTAATGGATTATCTCATAAACACCGATATAGGATAAGCACTGTTTTAAAAGCAGCAGAGACAATAGTGTATCTTATTAGGAGCAGCATAAACAATAGTGCATGTTAGATCCAGGAGCGGCAAAGACAATAGCGGATTTCTGTCGTAAAGTATTGATTTTGTTGCTTATCACCCTTTTTCAAACCAGTCTGATTATAGTGTTTGCAAGGAAGTTGATAATGTTTTATGCAATGTGAGAGTCTAATAAAAGCTAAGCTCCATTAATTCACGATTTTGGTCTTCGATCCTTGGTCAATAGATAAGTCAAGTTAGGTTAGTCACTAGGGGTAAATGGTCGCGTCGAGCGCCTAGTTTGGACTCGTAGGTCTGTTGAGTTAACTCCTAAACTGAGATATAGTTTCAACATGAATTGTGAGTTTAATCTTCAAACTTACCATAGTTAAACATAGTCAACTGTGGCTATTTTTCGGTGTAGATATCACATAGTTTGGAAACAGAACATAACGTTAGACCAGTGTTGATGTTCAAATATTAACTATGTGCTGAATTGTAGATGTACTAATTTAATGGCATTGATATTTTCGGAAGGCCCATGTAACCAATTTGACAAATTTGAAATTGTAGATTTCGATTTTCACATTGACCTTTAAGCCTCCATCAATCTGTTTGATGATCATAGCTACGTTTTTGAAAAAAGCTTTAAAAGGAGACCATTATTTACATTTGAGAGGTAAAGCTAGGAATAACGAAGCATAAAGTTATAGCTAGGACTAATTTTGAACGTTTTAACATTGTTTATAGCTGTTTGAACTTCTTTTATTGTAATTGGGAAATCCATATTACGAGATGGCTCTCGTGAATAATCACTTAGCTTCAAATCAGGTGTATAATGATTATTAAGGAGTGGCAGTGAATCAGTAGCGCTTTCTTAAAATGAGCCCAGAACTTTACAGTGAAAAAATGCCTGCAGTTGTAAATAGAGGAGTATAAATAATACATAACTACAAACTACAAGTACATAAATTAATTCTAAAAAATAAAAAAAACCCAATAAATAATAAATAGAATAAACAAAAATACAAACAATCAATAGATAAATAGTCTATTTACATGAAAAGGCATTTTTTCAAATATTTATCAACAAGGTTCTTCATCGAACAACCTTCCCTAAGTATAGTGAAAACCCGAGATCTTTTCTATTGTTATTCAAAGCATTCTATCAACTCAGTTATTGTAATGAACAAAACAAATAACCATAAACCTTAACTAAATCGAACACACTTAAAAATATAACTGATATGATAGAATGCTTTCAATAACTGTGATGAAAGATCGACCCGTCCTTTCAACTAGCCGCGCTCAATCACTGCTGTGACTGTTTATTGTTATACTGGGGTAACTGTCTAAAATCTGGTAAATACTTTTTACTTTTTAGAAAGAATGTCAAACAGCTATAAACTTAGTTATTGATGTTATTGATTAGTTACCGATTGTATAATTACGTTGATCTTTTCAAAGCTGGAAGAAAAAACGTCAGAATAGTTAGAATGTAATGTCAAGGTGTTAGGTAATCTTTAAGTCAGGGCAAAGTTGGCAAAATTCTAGTTTTCTAGTGAAAGTAATGTTAATTAACATGAAATTAAGACTGATTAATTGATACTAAGATTTCCAGAGTGAATCTGTATGTTCCATCTCTAGTTTTAATGCTTTTATGTTGGAGACTGTTATTGTAACACAGTTTGCGTGTTTGGAAATTAGGAACTTGCTTAATGATTCCTCGATTAAGATATTATTGTTGTGTGAATAAAACGATGTTTTATGGATAAAAGTTTACAATTCTTTGTGTATTTTTGTTATTTTCCTATTGATGCAAATTGTATAAATCAGCTGTAGTGGAAATGTATCATATATAAAGACTTATTAATACATTACATGTAACTTTTGTGGTTTTAAAGTTAGTACAATTTCATACATAGTACATTTTTAATAGAAATAAAATTACTATTAAAATTTGAGAAAATTAGCTAAAAGTTAATAATATGATATGTGAAATAAAATGATGTAAAAATGTAAATCAGATTGATTACTTAATCCTACGCTTTCCAGAGTATTTGGCCAGGTTTATCTCTGGTTTTAGTGCGGGGGCCATGGACTATCGAGTCAATGTTTGGGCCATAGACTTTTTTGTTTTAGAGTTTATGTTGGACCATGGGCGTCTTGTTTATAGTTTATACGCCTATGGTGGTTGGACTAGTTGTTTTTGAAAGTCCACGTGTTTGAGGAGCTTACATAATAATTCCTCGAGCACTCCTGGCATTTTGTATAATTGTTGTATGAGAATAAATGATTTATTTTGAAATTTGTTAAGTTTTATATAGCAACTCCTGGATAAAGGCCTAAATCGATTTAAGATAAACTGAATTAGTGAAGAAATTAAATCGATTTAAGTGTTAAACCTTTTTTATCAAACTGGGCGGTGATTGCTGTTGGCCAATCAGTTTCACCCATGGATCTCAATGGAGTTGTAGGTAGTGTAAAAAAGATAATCTGTAAATCCAGTGTCCGTTAATCAACAGTTATTATACTACCTACAACACTGATTCGAGCCCCTGTGTTTTATTCTTGCAATGTACTTTTAATTTTCAACCCAGGGATCCCACCAACTGGTCCGCTGGCAAACTTTTCACATTCGGAAGACATAATTATGTGATTATATGATTTAATGGCAAATCCAATGGCCCTTGAGGAATACCATAACCTAGAAGTAGCCATTCAGGCATTTATGACTCTTTTCTGGGGTTGAGCGTCGAGGTTTACGGGCTCTTTAAGCTCGGTTCAAAAAGGCGCTCCCAAAGCATAAATCCACAACCGTGATTTAGACACCGCTTCAGCCGCAGTTTAGTGTAGCGCGGTTACGAATCAACCCGGTAGTGTTGACGTGGAGTAGGAAGTGATTCGTGATTTTGGGATTTTTTTTTCTATTTTTGCGGTATTTTCGTGTATTTCGAGGCGGTAAACTTGCTTCGTTTAAGTCTGGATACATTTTACAGGTAAAAATAAGTAAGAAGGATGCATTTTCTGTAAATATTTGAGCATCGAGCAAGTATGACGGGGTGACGGCTGCCTTAAAGCCTATTTTTCCATGCATGGTTAAACTCTTCGCCTTCATTTTCTTGTCTCAGTCTTTTGACGACGTTACACTCAAACATCACGTGTCTGATGTCCCAAACACGTAGTAAGACTAATTGTAGTTGATTTTCAAAACGAACTTTTCAATAATGGAACAATGTTAATGTAGACCTTACCAAGTTTTGAAAGGGAAAGGGGGTTTCGTTGCCAATTCAAGGGTAACTTTTAACTTAATGCTTTGGCCCCAAATCTACAGTACGATTTCAATATGAAATAAAATTGGAGTTGATTTTCTTTCCAGTTTCATTGACAACATTTAATGTGTTCCTTATTAAGTCACTAACAATTTGAGAGTGAAAAAAAAGAGAAAAGGAATTATGTAAAAAAGCTAGACAATTTCAGGGCATATGAAGTCAGGAAAACAACTTTCAAATAAGAGTGGCCACCTTGATGAATTCAGTTGTTGGTCATTTGTTGTTCGATGATTAAATCTTTTAACCACAATCAATTGATATCAAGTAATTGTGACTTGGATCTCATGGACCTCGTTTATTTAATACATTGCCAGTGGGCGTGAGAACAGTTGAAAACATCGAGACCAAACTTGGCTAGATAAAAGGGATGGTGAACGAGTTTTCGCAATAGCAATTTACTAAAGACTTTTATTGGTTCTCGGGCTTCTGACACAAGATTGTCAATCCATAGGTCTGTCTGTATGTCTATGCATCAGTCTTGTGTGTCTTTCTGCATGTCTGTGTGTCTGTCTGTCTGTCTGTCAGTCTGTCTGTCGTCTGTCTGTCTGTCTGTCTGTCTGTCGTCTATCTGTCTGTCTATCTGTCTGTCGTCTATCTGTCTGTCTGTCTCTTAGCCTTGTTAGTAGTGGGTCGATCTTGATGAAACTTTGGTGCATTGTCAGTACGGGGGTCTAGTTATGCAGTGTATAGAGTTGGCCCAGTTCGCCACCTAGTGGCAGAACTAGGCACTAAGAACTCAATTTTTCAGCCATATGACCTTGGAGATTATTTGATAATTTTAACCATTTTCTCCTAGGGTTTGATTGCACAACATCTGATGAGACGGTGATAAATAACGAGACAATTTTCAGCAATTTGACGTAAATATATCGCTGATCGGCGTCAACATGTTCAAACTGGAATCGTATATAACTCCGTTATTGATGGGCTACATCGACAAATACGTGAAACTGCGGCCGGAGGATATGCAGCTGTCTCTGTGGGGCGACATCGTACTGACGAATCTCGACCTGCGCCTGGACGCGATCGAACACGCCATCAACCTGCCGATCACGTTCAAGAGTGGTCACATCCACGAGCTGCGCCTTCACGTACCGTGGACGTCGCTCGGCTCGGAGCCGGTCGTCATAACGATCAACACGATCGAATGCGTGTTGAAACTGCGCGACGATTCGGACTCGTCCGCCGGCGTCGACGAAAGTCCGGCGTCCGCCGTTTCCTCGTCGCCGAAATCGACGAAGAAAAGACAGTCGGACGAAGTCCCGCCCGGTTATATCCAGAGTTTAGTGAATCGCGTCGTGAACAATTTCGGCGTCGTCGTTAACAACTTGATTTTGAAGTTCGTCGAGGAGGATGTGGTTTTATCGGTGAATGTGAAATCAGCCGAGTGTTACAGCGCGGACGCCGCGTGGAGTCGCACGTTCGTCGAGATCGCGCGACCCGACATGATCCTGCGCAAGGCGTTGAACTTCTGCGACTTGACCGTCTGCCTCGACCGTCGCGGCGCCAGCGGTAAGATCGACGCGTACCAGGACCCGATGCTGTATCGATGTTCGTTGTCGTGTCGCATGCACCTGCGTTACGATACGCCCCACTCGAAGACGCCGGCCGTCACGCGATTCGACGTCAGCTGCGACCGATTCGACGTGTCGCTCACCGACACGCAGGTGCCGATGTTCTTTCGTCTGGTCGAGCTGTGGACGGCGATTTACTACGGCGCGCTAGGTGGCGCCGCAGTCGGCGAACCGGAGCGCAAGAAGACGTACGCGAAAACGCAACAGGCTTCGGACAGCGCCGTCAACTCTAAAACAACGGAAGGTAATATTACGTTTACTTTCAGGGCTGACTTAATTCTTACCCTGGGGCCGGTTGCATAGTCATGGCTTAGACTTAAGACAAACTTAGTTCTATAGACAATCTAACAACTTAAGACTAGTTTAAGTTCATTTTGATTCTATAACCAATCTAACAACTGCTGCCAGAATGATGTACTGGCGACATCTTCCGTAAGTGTCTATTTGATGATGTCACATGGAAGGTTGAGAAGGGAATGCTCCAAAGAGGTCATACTTGCGAAGATAAGGGCATTTCATTGACAAGGGGCCAGTTGCATAGTCATGGCTTAGATTTAAGACAAACTTAGTTCTATAGACAATCTAACAACTCAAGACCAGTCTTAAGAGTTAAGACCACATTTTGACTTAAGTCACGACTATGCAACTGGCCTTTGATTGGTTTGAACCCTTTCATTTCTGACTTATTGATACTCGAATGTGCTGGATATGATTTTTGAAAATTCTGAAAAGGTAGAGTTCTAGACCCCAGAATATATTCCATAGAAGCATCCCTTGATAGGGGAGGTATCCTTGCTCTTGATAGGGGAGGTATCCTTGCTCTTGATAGGGGAGGTATCCTTGCTCTTGATAGGGGAGGTATCCTTGCTCTTGATAGGGGAGGTATCCTTGCTCTTGATAGGGGAGGTATCCTTGCTCTTGATAGGGGAGGTATCCTTGCTCTTGATAGGGGAGGTATCCTTGCTCTTGATAGGGGAGGTATCCTTGCTCTTGATAGGGGAGGTATCCTTGCTCTTGATAGGGGAGGTATCCTTGAAAAATGCACTTTCTGAGAGTATCAGTGTTGAAATGACGGCAGGTTTTTTGTCGATCTCTGCCTCGACACGAAGGGTGCGACCTAAATGGGTGCTTGCGTTACGCGGCCTTTCTGGCTTTGCTAGGCTAGGCGTAGATTTTATGTTTACCTCTTCTATGCAAATAAACATTGAATTGAATGAGATGTCCGGGTTCCAGAAAATACCACCCCCCCCCCCCCCGTTGAAAGAGTTTAAAACTCGATCGTCTGCTATATTTCAGAAGCTCAAACCGACCACCATTTACACATCGACGATCAGCAGGGTTGGGCGTCGTGGGCGTGGTCGTATGTTCCGCAAGTGATGCCCGAATTCGAAACGACAGACGAGGACGACGAGGGCAGCGATAGCTCGACGGAACCGCCGCAGAAAAAACCTCCCGTGCTCGCGTTTGGAATTTATATCAAACACGCTGCCCTGACGTTCAAGGTACGTTGTTTAATTATAGAACTTAAAAAAAAATGCCACCAAAAAATGTGAAATAGATAAAAGTCCTTAAGAAAAGCCCTCTTTTAGCCTAAATTTTTCGGAAGTTTCCTGGGGCGGGCCCGGATACCCCTATTGAAGGGGCTAACCCCTTCATATGATCCATCCTTGTATTCATTGATAGGCGTACAGAAGTTTAGAAAGAGTTCATAGTTGATTTTATATCGTCCCTCATATCTTGGTAGTTATGCCTTCAAAGCCCCTCGAATAATAATAATAATAATAATAATAATGGTGTGATTTCTGTAATACAGGTATCCTAACTCAAAATTCGGCATTATTACCCTGAGCCTATAACTCTATTCCATGCATCATTCTTCTCTCCCTGGGTAGAAGTAACACCGAGCTGCTAATAAGCGCTCGCCTCAGGAGTCTTCTATCAGGCCAGGTACCCATTTACTCCTGGGTGGAGAGAGGCAGTGAGGATAAGTGTCTTGCCCGAGGACACAACGGGGTTTGAACCCACGACCTGGCTTCCCACAGTGTAACGGTCTATTTGAATTCTATAATTGCTTCCTAAATCCCCCTATGACATCATCATATGTATTTAAATCCCCCTATGACATCATCGACTGTATGTGAAATAAGGGCCAACATGTGGATAGGAATAATCCCCCTATGACATTTGACAAATAGATGACATGTCCGCGTATGAATCCGTATCCTTCTTTTCCAGTTGACGGAAGTAGTCCGCGAGTCGCGTTACTACGGTTCGCAGCGCGTCGCGTTTCACAAATTCGCCGCGTTGGAAGGCGACGGAATCGCGTTGGAGATGCTGCTGCGCGGCGCGTCGTTCTTCGACTGTCAGCTGGGTATCACTAGTTCACGGATGTACGAGATCGGGCCGTGCCTGTGCGGCGAGAAAGCCTCCGATGATTCGTCGACGAAGGTAAATTAAAAGTGCGGCTCCGACAGTGTCATTGGTTGGGTAGCTTGGTTTACGGGAACCACCTACTACACTGGCAGTCCGACTGGTGGCGCTATCATCCATTGTATCGATTGGGAAAAAAGCTTTGTGACATAAAATTGCACTAGCCCGGGGGACAAGTGATAATGATAACCTACTTGCCCTGATGAGAATTAACTTGCCCTAATGATAATATACTTGCCCTAATGAGATTATACTTGCCCTAATGAGATTATACTTGCCCCGGCAATTGCACAAGTGCTTAGATCGGACCTGTTGAAGAATCCTAGATTTAGACGCGTGTTTATTGTTTTAGGGCGAAACGTTTTTTCAAAGCGGCGTCACTCAAACCGGCGACCCGGTGCATTACATCGAACAGTCGTTATTCGACCCGGGCGGTGCCGAAAACTCGGGCGCACGGGCTGATTTCATATTCACGCGAGACGCGCACCAAGTGGCGTTCACCGAGTCGGCCATGTTGGATCGTTACGGCTGTTTTTGGTTCGACTATCTGTTCACCGTCGAGGACAATCTTGAAGTGGAAGAAATGCTCGGAGGTAAGAATAATCGTCCGCAACGACCCGTTAAGCCTTCCATTACCCTAAACTACTTGATGATTGATAGAGATTTCCATCCCAGTGCGGTGTATAATGAGCATACCTCTTAAATGCATCTACAGTGCAGTGCGGTGTATCCTGAGTTACGAATATTACACTATGTTTAACAGGTGCCGTTTGACAGGTGACTAATAACATAATACATCGTGGTGCGGTGTATTAGCAAAATACATCACAGATTCATACACCGCACTGCCGTGTATTATGTTGAATGGATTAATCGTTAACCCTAATCCTTTTGATTTCCTTAGCATTCAGGATCCAGTTCCACAGTTATGAGTTAGAGTTAACTCCGAACTCAGGATCCAGTTCCACAGTTATGAGTTAGAGTTAACTCAAGTCAAATCTTAACTTACTTTGGAACTGGGTCCAGTTCTTATTATTTTTCTAATCTAAATCTCTGAATTAACAAACTCCTTGACCGATTTATACACCGCACTGCGATGTAAACGCACTGAGAGGGTTAAAAGTTTCTAAGGCACAACCAGAGAAACAACCATGTGGCTTATAAGCAGTCTGATTACTAATAAAATCAATACACCGTGATGTGGTGTACTAACAAAGTCCATCACCGATTTATACACCGCAGTGTGGTGTAGACGCGCTGAAAGGGTTAATATAATTTCTTTTTTACGATTACATGTAATCTATCAATTTGTTGTAATTGTATTTGCAGATGAATCGCCATTCTCGTACGGTTTGTCCGAGATGGATTTAGTGAAAGAGAATTCGACGCAGACGTTTCTGATCGGACCGACTCACGTGACGTTGTCGAGTTCGTTGATGCATCGCGTGCAGAAGTTCATTCATTGTGCGCAGCAACACGAGTATGAACCGTACATGAAACCGCAGAAAGGTACGTTTAGGAAAAAATACAGACCCGTGCCGAGTGGGGTTTCAGGAGTAGCGAACAAAACCCTTAACATTTTCAAAATCCCCTTTGAAGTAAGTGTCAAAAAATTTGGGTGAAGATTTTGGTTACAATTTTCATGTTGTTTTTCTCGGAAAATGAAAAGTAATTCATTCTCAAATGATTTCTCCAAGTACCTGGGCACTTCATATTTTAGATGTGGCTTTTCACGGTATAAAAGTGCCCTATTTCTTGAAATAGAACTACCCCTCAAGAAAGCTTGGCACTGGCCTGAAAAAAATGTAAAACTTTATTTTCAGGCTGCTCCCAGATGCAAAAGCCTCGTAAAAATTAGTCTCTCTAAAAAACTCCAAAAACGCTCTCATACAAAATACTGTCGTAAAATGCAGGTTTAGCTGTCACTTTGCAGACTTTGTTGACTATTGACTGACTGGTTAAGCATAACTTTTGAGCGGGTGACTGTGACAGAGTCTCATGTGTCTACTAGGACAGGGGTTTGTACTGTGACAGAGTCTCACGATGTCATCAGGTTTGAACCCTGCTGAGGGAGGATGTGTCTACTAGGACAGGGGTTTGTAATGTGACAGAGTCTCACGATGTCATCAGGTTTGAACCCTGCCCCGAGGGAGGATGTGTCTACTAGGACAGGGGTTTGTACTGTGACAGAGTCTCACGATGTCATCAGGTTTGAATCCCTGCTGAGGGAGGATGTGTCTACTAGGACAGGAGTTTGTACTGTGACAGAGTCTCACGATGTCATCAGGTTTGAATCCCTGCTGAGGGAGGATGTGTCTACTAGGACAGGGGTTTGTACTGTGACAGAGTCTCATGATGTCATCAGGTTCAAATCCCTGCTGAGGGAGGATGTGTCTACTAGGACAGGGGTTTGTACTGTGACAAGAGTCTCATGTGTCTACTAGGACAGGGGTTTGTACTGTGACAGAGTCTCACGATGTCATCAGGTTTGAATCCCTGCTGAGGGAGGATGTGTCTACTAGGACAGGGGTTTGTACTGTGACAGAGTCTCATGACATCTTCAGGTTTGAGAATCCCTGCTGAGGGAGGATGTGTCTACTAGGACAGGGGTTTGTACTGTGACAGAGTCTCATGATGTCATCAGGTTTGAACCCTGCCCCAAGGGAGGATGTGTCTACTAGGACAGGGGTTTGTACTGTGACAGAGTCTCATGATGTCATCAGGTTCAAATCCCTGCTGAGGGAGGATGTGTCTACTAGGACAGGGGTTTGTACTGTGACAGAGTCTCATGATGTCATCAGGTTTGAACCCTGCCCCGAGGGAGGATGTGTCTACTAGGACAGGGGTTTGTACTGTGACAGAGTCTCATGATGTCATCTGGTTTAAATCCCTGCTGAGGGAGGATGTGTCTACTAGGACAGGGGTTTGTACTGTGACAGAGTCTCATGATGTCATCAGGTTTGAATAACATTTTCTAATTTCAGAAATAGTCGATGTCAATCGTTCGGGGCCAAAATCGATGCAAGTGAAATGTATGGAGAAGTTCATCCCGATGCGGACGTATACAGTGACGTTTATCAATCCGACCGTCACCCTGGCGACCGTTAATCATCCTCGCTGTGATATTACGAATGCTAAGTTACCGACGGTCAGAAAGGTAAGGGGTTGATATATTCTTACCACCTGACATCCACGGTCAAACGCTGTAAACCTTTCAGTGTGTCTTCACTGCAGTGCGGTGTATTAATTGACGATGTTCTTTGCCAGTACATTGCATCATGGTGTATTGATGTTATTAGTAATTAGTGTTTATTTCTATTGTAAGATGGCAGCACCTGTCACACATATCTAAGTGTTATTAACTAATGATACACGGCACCAAGGTGTAGACACACTTAAACTGTATTGTAAAATGGTTGTACTATGCACTAGGGTGAAATTTTAAAGATTTTCAAATTATCTCCAGCGCTTTTTGGGTATTAATTAGTCAGCTCAGAAAAGGTTTGCACATGTCCACTCCTATTTTACTCATGCGCCACGTGTATCAAATCATTCGAAAGTTGAGAGTAGAATTTCAAAACGATTTTGTCTTCCAGAAATCATCGTCTAAACGAGGTGGCGCCGGCAGCAAGGCGACGTCGAAGCCCGCGCCGAATTTACCGTCGCTGATCGGTCAGGTCGAACGTTTCGATTTGACGATCTCGAAACCGATGTACCCGAATCACGTCGTCAAGCTGGTCAGCAAAATGAAAAAACCGTCGCCGAATTTACTACACCATTGTCACAGTCATATCTCGTTAAAGGTACGCGTTTTAAAAACGGTTGGTTTTCATATATCAGACCCTGGGACCAGTTGCACAGTCGTGACTTACGTCTGAAAGTGGTCTTAAATCTTTAGACCGGTCTTAAGTTGTTAGATTGGCTATAGAACCAAAATGAGCTTAGACTGGTCTCAAGTTGTTAGATTGGCTATAGAACTAAGTTGGTCTTAGACTGGTATTTGAACTACTTTTTTCAACAATTATTCTCTTGTTTTTGCGAAAACTATTATAATTTGAGATATCAGAAATTCTGGTGTGGCCAAAAATATCCAAGAACTCTCAAAATCAGAATAATTTCTAGGTCGTTTTCAATTAAACTACTATTTTTGATATGAAATTACTCTCATTTTTGGTGAAGACTATTAAAATTAGTGTAAAGACAGTTTCGTCTGGCTAGCTGTTCTGGAGTGTATTGTTTGATGTTAATGATATATTATTTACAGCTATTTGGTTTACAAGCCGGTCTCTATCATATCGAATCAGCGCTGCCTCAGATGTGTCGTCTACTACCGCCTGTCAGTGGCGCCGTCTACATGAAGAAATTACTGTTACCAATGTATTGGTAAGTTTTCTGTTGATCGATTTCAGCGGTCACCCGAAATTGACCGAAATCAAGATGGCCGACTGGTGACCATTGATGCTCGCCATAATCAGAACTTTTTGCACATGGAGTTCTCCTAAGAAAATTTTGGAGAGCCTTCAATCAGTTATCTAGAAATTTGGGTTATAAATGAATCTACCCTAGACGCATCGACATCCCAAAAACTGGCCCAGTCAGATTCAAGATGGCCGTCTGGTGGCTATTTATGTTCTCTGAAATCAGCACATTAACAGATTTTAAAACGCTTCAATGGATTGTCTTGATACTTGGTTTATGCATGCATCTTCATCCAAAAAATTGGCCCAGTCAGATTAAAGATGGCCGACTAGCAGCCTTTATGTTCGTTGAAATCAACACTTTAAAAACTTCCAAAGGAAATTTCGAAGGTGCTTTGATGAGTTGTCTTGAGGTTGGGTATGCATCCTCCTGGTGGCCATCATCAAGACAAAAAATTGAGTTGATCTTACTCAAAATGGCAAACAAAATGGCAGACCTATGACCAGTTTTTGAGGTAATCCTTGAATATGCTTCAATCAATAATTTTCTCCGTTTTTCAAGGGATGATCCACATCAGTTAATGACAGAAGTTATGTGCGAGATGCCAAAGTTAGTCGCTAACGCCACCTGCAGTCAGGTAATGCTAGCGACGCAGATCGCGTTGACGTGGGTTTCATCATCGATGATTGTAAACAGTTTGTCGCGAACGTCTTTACTCGAGGATAACTTCAGACCTACAGGTAAGTGGAATGTATGGGGTACGTGGAATGTAGGGCAGGAAAATGTGAGGGGTACGTGAAACGTATAGGGCAGGGAAATGTGAGGGGTATGAGGAACGTAGGGCAGGGAAATGTGAGGGGTATGAGGAACGTGAGAGTCAGAGGAATGTGAGGGGTATGAGGAACGTGAGAATCAGAGGAATGTGAGGGCTAGGTGGAACTGGTAGGTCGGAGAAACGTTAGGGATAGGTGGAATATGAGGGGTACCCTAGAGAGTGGTAGTGGAATCTATTTCTGCAGTAGTAGATGTTCTACTGCACACTAGCGACACCTAGTGGATCCTCGCTTGCCACAAGTTGAGTCTTCTATTGCCGCAGTAGTTGATGTCCTACTGCACATCAGCGACACCTGGTGATTCCTCACTTGCCACAAATAAAATCCTCCATTGCCGCAGTAGTAGATATCTTACTGCACACTAGTGACACCTGGTGGATCCTCTCACACTATCATTGCCAGGCCCTATGAAAAATACTAGTTAAAGAGGTGAACTTTTTGAGACGATGTCTATTGTTTTTGTTGACAGTTTCACGGTTTCCAAGTGGTCAATTGATTCTGGAGTTTTCGATGACATACGCCGCGATGCGTTTGTGCGACACGAGATCTTCGTACTCGGTCAGCGGTTCGCTGAATTCAGTTGAGGTCGTCATTTCTAACACAGGTAAGAAACTTAAAAATTATCGAACTATTATCATCCGCAGTCAGGTGCGGATCCAGGGCCATTCGGTGACTACAGCACAGTGAAAAAAGGGCACCAACTTTGAAAAAGGGCCAGTATTAATGCCCGGCGAGCGAGTTTGAGTTTGAGTGCCATTTATTGGTATCATGCCACTTAACTTGCCTTAACATTCAATTTGCTTGTGCCTTTTTTAGATTTTTGGTGAAATTTGCCCTTTTTCGATTAGATTTATGAGAGCAACAATAATGTCTCTTTTAGAATAATGCCCTTTTGGGTAAAGAAAAATGCCGTCGATTGCCTTTTATGATTTTGGTCAATTTATTTCCATTCACATTTTGCTTTAGTCCTAGTACAGAAAGGCAGAAAGGGAATTATTTTTTATGGCTCACAAATTGTGTTCCTTTTATTCTTTTTATCCCGAATTTCAAGGGCGTTTGAAAACTGCGACTACCGCACGTGCTGCACGGTGCGATAAACTGGATCCGCGCCTGGCAGTCGATTGTCTGGGCTTATGACGTACCTCGGACTCCGTTTACCCCATTGATTACTCCGAGCTGATTGTCTCTGATTATCAACTGTCCGTCTGCCAAATATTACTCATTTTTTCACTTCTATTGATCGCGATAACGAACCATCCCGGCCCCGCCTGCCCCAGAATTCACCCGTAGACAGATGTGATAGGACCCGCCTTATCAGACGACTGCCTCTGATGATCCCAGGATCCTGTTCGTCCATGATTGCCTTGGATTACCTCGTGCCCCGCCTGACAATTTCATTCGAATTGTCTAAGTCCAATTCATCCCAGCTCCAACTGCCCTGAAATTTGCGTAGTAACTCTGATGGAGAATTAGAGATCAAAGGCAAGTGGAGTCTACTGCAGTCTGTCGTTTAGAATTTAGAATCAATATCTCGTTTAATTAACGATCGTGAAAAGTGTTTTATCGAACGGAAAATTCCTTATATTTTCAAAAGAAAAAACATTTACTTGAATTACAAAACTGATCTGTAGAGTTTTGGAAATCAGAATTTAGGCGCGGTTTGGCGCTTGCTTTTATCAGACGTCTTTGTCTTAAATCTTCTGACCTTCAGAAGACTTCATTAAAGTGAAGAATGGATTAAGAATCAATGTTTTAGGTCGACTGCCAGTGTCTTTCTGGTCTTAATAAGACTTTTATCAGGTATGTACCGCTTAAATGGCCGATAGCTGGATTAGTTTTCATTTTTCACCATCGTAATGTGTTATGAACAGATAGGAAACCACCCCTATAGTATCAGACAATGATGTTACATATTTGAAATATCGTCAGATTGTTGTCACGGTAATTTAATTGATGCTCCTGGCTCTTAACTATAGTTACATTGACTACAGCTAAGATAAGATTAAATCATACTCTCTTCATCAATTCAGTTATGTTTGGGGGGCAAGACGATACTTCAGATCGAAACACTGGAATCCTCTTAACGCGGGACAAAGGCCTTTTGAATTCAGGTCTATAATAACCATTTGTTGAATTCAGTTATGTTTGGGTTGCAGGACAAAACTTCAGCTTCAAAAACTGGAATCCTCTTTACGCGGGACAAAGGCCTTTTGAATTCAGTTCTATGAGGATAAATTCTTCAATTCAGTAATGTTTTGGCTGCAGGGTCCGAATGAGAGTCTTCCCTTACAGAACAACGCCCCCTGGTGAACTCTATTCAAATTGAAATCTGTTTTTCAATACAGACAGCCACGAGCGGGCAGGTGGTGCGTTTGAAGTTGTTAATATCACAATCAGTTGAAAACAAGTGATTACATTTGTTTCTTACGATTAAATATTGTCAGAAAAAAGAGGCTTATTTTCATAGTCTGCAGTCTAAAATTTTAGGTGCGGTATTTTATTTGTCGCATTTCCTATTTTGGGATTAAATTATCCCAGGCGATTTTAATACTAAACGATTTAGTTCGGTACTTTAGGAGTGTAAGCAAATCCCAATCGCATTTCAGTTATTTGAACAACAGGGGCTGTGAATATGTATTGGACCAATCAGATTGAAAGATTTCATCTACGCAGTTCGACCGATACATTTGGGGCATGTAAACAAATCTAGGAAAAAGCTAATGAGGAATTTATTCGTAACTGACGTAATCAGTCAAAAACAAATCAGATTTTTCAAGAGGTGGGTCCAGTTTTTGAGAATGTATATTATCAGTATTTGGTGTCATCCGCCGCATTCAACCGAGAATTTCATCTCACTCAAGATCATGAACGCCATCAACATTTTACTGGTCGGTGTTTTCTGTCTCATCGTCGCCGATGAGGTTTTCGCCGAGTTCCGCTTTCAACAATTCACTCGCCTGCCAGAATGTTCGGGAGGCGACAAACACAGCGAGAAACACTCACAAAACTGGGCGAAAACAAACCGCGTGATCGCGAACAGAAATGTCCGTAGCGTCGTCGAGTGCGGAGCTGATTGTATGAATGATCAGAAATGTTCAGCCATGTCGTTCAACGGAGGGCATTGTTACCTGTATGACGTCAATGTCGACTACGCGTGCAGCGCCACCGACGGCAAAACAAAGTACTACAAGGTAAGTTCATTCAAATACTATATTTCTTTTTAAATTGAATGAAATTAAAAGAAATTACAAAAGGGCTGTGAACCAGTTCCTACAGTTAAATCTGAGTTGTTAGATTGGTTATAGAACTAAAATGATTTTAGGCTGGCCTTAAGTTGTTAGATTATCTAAGAACCAAAATGAGCTTAGACTGGTCTTAAGTTGTTAGATTGGTTATAGAACTAAAATGAGTTTAGACTGGTCTTAAGTTGTAAGATTGGTTATAGAACCAAAATGAGGTTAGACTGATCTTGAGTTGTTAGATTGGCTATAGAACCACAATGAGTTTAGACTGGTCTTAAGTTGTTAGATTGGTTATAGAACCAAAATGAGGTTAGACTGATCTTGAGTTGTTAGATTATCTAAGAACCAAAATTTGTTAAAACAGGTCTTAAGTTGTAAGATTTGGCCGAGAACCAAAATGAGCTTAGACTGATTTTAAGTTGTTATTTTGGCCATACAACTAAGAGAGACCGTTCTTAAGAAGATGAACTAAAATTGTCTTAGACAGGTATTAAGCCATCTCTAACTGGTTCCTGCTGGCCGTGTCAGCCGTGGCCTACACTAAAAATATCTGAAGTTTCTGGATTTTCGTTGTCTCAGAACGCAGGCGTTTACCCTGAACTCACTCCAAGGTTTCATTGTGGTTCCCGAAGAAGTTTTGACTGGTTACCTTTACTTTTATAAAATAAATGTCCTGAATAATTGTTCTAAAAAATAAGTTATTATTCATGTTTGTTTCAGAAGGGAAATGATGGACCAACTACCACTAGCAGCGGCAGCAGCAGCAGCAACAGTTCCATGGCGACAGGTACGTTTTTTGCGCAAAATTTACACCAAGTTCCATAGTAATACAGACTATTGAATAAAATCTATTTGACTTTGCAGGATTTGAACCTGTGCCTGAAACCACTCGTCCACCCGGCGGGTATTTAAAACACCTTCTCAAAACGACAATCTGTGTTTTTTTAAATTTTCAGTCGTGAAACCAAAATTGCGCAAACTTCGTTATTTCTTCGATTTCGAGAAAGTTGATGCTGAACGTGGAATCGTATTCGGGGAGGGAGCCAATATGACAACGCATCATCTTTTTGGAAAAATCCTGAAACCAAAAATCATCAAAGGGGTCGATGGTAGCCAAACTGTAACGAAAATCAACAAATTATTTTTCGGGGACAGAAATAATGAAATTGATATAAAAAACTACTCGATATCCTATGTTTCCAGTGCATGTTATGGGATAGATATTGATTCGAGGAAATATAGGATGTTCTTTCGCGGATATGGAAAAGCTTGGTGTATGAAATATCCACTGAAAAAGAACCTGCACTATCGATACGATTATGATATATTATTCAGCAAGGGTAAATGGGTTTCATTTAGATGTACGAACGGGGATTTCTATATCAATGATAAGCGCATATCAGTTCATAAAATCGGTCCGGTATCTAATAATATCAATGCAAATGCTGATGATCCAATGTTTCGGGTTTTTCACATTTCGATTGGTTTTCTGATTGATAACCTGACAGTAGAAGTTTGGTACTGAAGAACTCGAAATGAACGAATACAACTTCAATGAAAATCTCTCCATAAATAACATGTATCCCTTACAAGCCGTGGCCTCAAAGATGAGTTACAAAATTCGTAGAGTAGTCTGGTGTTAACAGGATGGAGAATAAATACAACGAGACCAGTAGTACTTTAACCCTTTCAGTGCATCTACACCGCAGTGCGGAGTATGAATCAGTGGTGGATTTTGCTAATACACCGCAGTGCGGTGTACTGATGTAATTAGTAATTAGTTTTTATCTCTATTGAAAAATGGCAGGACCTGTCAAACATGGTGAAATATTAGTAACTAATGATACACTGCACCGCGGTGTAGACGCACTATATAGTGCTATTCCCGTTATTCAACACACTAAGGTGGAATTTTTTTAAAATTTCAAATTATCTCCAGCACTATAGGGTATTTATTGATTAGTCAGCACTGAAAGTGTTAAAGGCTAACTATTTGTTTGACGCACGAGATTTCGCTACTAATGTATAGAAGCTTCGTCAAACTGTAACTGATTTAGATGAATCAACAATTCAACAATAAGAACATTTCAATCAATAAATGATTTTATCATATTCATCACAATCAAACGTTTCGCTTTTAATCTGGTCCAGTTTTAGAATATGCTTAATTTTAGTTACTAAACGTGACTTGTTTAAGATCAATTGATTATGTAAATTTCACGCAATAAATGATTATGATAATTATCAAAATGAATGAGTATTGTTTAGTTTTTTATTTCGCTCCAGTTTTATCAATGTGTGTAAAATGAATTTCATCGATTTGAAATGAGGAAGTTGTTGATGAGAAGGACGCGAGTCACAGCAGTTTGTATCATGTGTTTCATCATTCCTGGATCTACTGATAATGGTTACTGGATAGTCCTCAAATGCAAGATTTTGTTTTTTGAAAAAGTTTTCCTGAATTTCAAAACTGATTTTCGCATGTGTAAATGAGATAAAAACCGACTATGTACAAATTGAAAGAATTCTAAAATTGAGAATTTAGAATTCTCTTAATTTGTACGAAGTGGGTTTTTATCTTATAACACATTCACCACGTTTGAGTGTTGAAGTTTGAATTTATCTGTCTCACGAGATCGGATACAAGTGCCGTCTGCTGTGAATCATTGCGTTGTTTTTCTAGAAGATTCTTACCGTTTTCAGATCAGAGAACCCAGCTTCTGCAAGGACCCGTGAATACACAAGACGCGTACAGCACCGACAGATACAAGCGCGACGCGGTTACCCCCCAGGTCGCAGTTGCAGCTGCAGCGACCGCTTTCAATAAAGATTTACTGACTTTCGCTTGTCAACTTGCGAAAACAGGCGGTTCACCAGAAACAGGTTAGTTCAGCAGTTGAAGTAGAGCTGCCAACAAAAACAATTCAAACTCATCTTAGGAAGAGAGTTCGAGTATCCGAATAACCATAGAAGTAATAACACTAAAAAACTCATTTTCTGATGAGTAAATACAGTTTATTAACACGAACATTTTCGGGATCATATCCCCTCATCGGGTGAAATACAAGTGAATCAAATGATTAAACTACACGTTTATATACAACATAAGTTACAAAATTACAAGTGCTAAATTCTAAGCTAATTACAAACCAAGTATTTAATTACGAGCTAATTATTTGAATACATTTAGGAAAAAGGATGAGCCGTTTTGAAATAATTGTTGATTTAAAGAGGGGGGGTAACCCGTCAATCCTATTTGCCCGAAAATTAAAATATCTACTTAAAAGGAATTTTGAAATCAACTTGAAATGCGCATTCACTACGACCAAAATTAAGAATTTTTTCTCTTTGAAATGTGCTACCCCTAAATCGCTGAAGGCTAAAGTCTAAATTTAATTGTTTATGTGATATAAACACTTCCTATATTGGGAAAACTAAACAACATTTGGCCATCAGGATTAAAGAACACAGATCAAAGACTTCTGCGATTGGACAACATCTTGCAATTTGTCACACTTGTGATCAGGAATTCAGTGACAACAAATTCAAAATTCTAGACAAAGGTTCATCTGATCTCGACTGTAAAATTAGGGAGGCCCTGTTTATTAAAGCGCAACGACCCTTTTTAAATCAACAATTATTTCAAAACGGCTCATCCTTTATCCTAAATGTATTCAAATAAGTGTTACGGCGCTACCGTGTGAATCTGTTCCTGGACCGCCATGTTTAATGTACTTATATATAGAAAAGAATTTTATTCTGTTGAATTATCAATCAAATAATGAAGCAGATCAGTTTCCTGTTTCGAGATAGTAAAGCATTGGAAACGAAATTGACGTTGATTGTTCAGTTCGTATTTTTCTCGCTCAGTTCCGTCGTTGATACTGATTGAAATCCAAGGCGTCGTCGGCTGCGTCGATCCTAAACTGTACGAATGGTTGTCGTATTGTCCTCTCGTTTACCAGACGGCTTACCCGGAAAAACAACCTCAACAAATAACACGAGCGACTTCGCAAGGTAAGACGTATTTTAAGGCACGGTTTTATAGACCGGTATTACGTTTAACCCGGGGGTTGAATCTATTGAAAATGAATTAAGTTAACCCCTGGGTTGAAGGCAGTACCAGTCTATAAAACCGGTCCCTTGCTGTTTATAACTCTTACTGTCGTGTCAGTTTAAATCTTGACGTAAAAGTTGTTTCTATAAATAGATTTTTGAATTTTTCTAATAAAATGTATCATAACTAAATCACGAATTTGCTGAATAAATCTATACAGTTGCAGCTATTGTCGGATTGAAACCTTTTTATGGATGTTATCTGAACCCAGTTCCACAGTTCTGAGTTAAGATTTGACCCTGGGTTAAAACATTGAAAATGAACTAACTTTAACTCAGAGTTAACTCTAACTCACAACTGTGGAACTGGGTCCAGTTGTATAGGTTTAATTTGTCTCTGGATCCAGTTCCACAGTTGTGTGGGTTTAATTTGACTATGGATACAGTTCCACAGTTGTGTGGGTTTAATTTGACTGTGGACCCAGTTCCACAGTTGTGTCGGTTTAATTTGAATCTGAATCCAGTTTCACAGTTTCGTGGGTTTAATTTGACTATGGATACAGTTCCACAGTTGTGTGGGTTTGATTTGACTCTGTACCCAGTTCCACAGTTGTGTGGGTTTAGTTTGACTCTGAATCCAGTTCCACAGTTGTGTGGGTTTAGTTTGACTCTGAATCCAGTTCCACAGTTGTGTGGGTTTGATTTGACTCTGGATACAGTTCCATGGTTATGTGGGTTAAATTTTACTCTGAACCCAGTTCCACAGTTGTGTGGGTTTAATTTGACTCAAAGTTCAAAGTTTCCTTTTGCATGTGTATCCCATAATCCCAATAGCTATTGTAACCTGTTTGTTTACATCAGGTGACCAGCTCTAGACCAATCAGAGCTAGGGTTAGGGTTAGTGACCATGTGCTTGGGGCTATTTGCATATATCAGGTGACCAGCTCCAGCCAATCAGAAGCTAGGGTTAGGGTTAGTGGCCATGTGCTTGGGGCTATTTACATATATCAGGTGACCAGCTCCAACCAATCAGAAGCTAGGGTTAGGGTCAGTGGCCATGTGCTTGGGGCTATTTGCATATATCAGGTGACCAGCTCCAGCCAATCACAAGCTAGGGTTATGGTTAGTGACCATGTGCTTGGGGCTATTTGCATATATCAGGTGACCAGCTCCAGCCAATCAGAAGCTAGGGTTAGGGTTAGTGACCATGTGCTGGGGGCTATTTGCATAAATCAGGTGACCAGCTTCAGCCAATCAGAAGCTAGGGTAGCTAGGAGTTTTCGTTGTCGTTTATTTCTGTAGATGGTAATTTTCATTGTCGTTTATTTCCATAGATTGTAATTTTTGTTATTGTTTATTTTCTGTAGATAGTAACGTGTCGGTGATGAGCAGCAGTCAAACACGTTCTCGTTCACAAGCGACGAAATCGAAACAATCGATGACGGATAAATCGGTGAACGAAGAACCGAACGCGATTCATGTTTTTATATCTCGCTGGTTACCGGTCATAGAGAGACTCATCGTACAGGTAAAATATACAGACAGATGTTGATGTTATTACTTGATTAGTGTCTTTTTTCTGGGTCCAGTTCCACATTTCCGAGTTAAGATTTAGCTCTGAGTAAACTCATTGAAAATGATCTAACTTTAACTAAGAGTTAACTCTAACTCACAACTGTAGAACTGGGTCCTGAAGTGTATATCTCATAATCTTGTAATAGCACTAGCTGACGATGACTATTGTTGAAAAACTACTAGTAGCTCAAGGAAACATATGAGACTGCTATATATTACCCATAGTTTGTATCTGGTTTTACTACTTAATTAGTCCCTGTGTTCTGGATTTTGAATATCTATCTCATTATCAACACTAGTGCCAACACAAACACTAGCCACGTTGGTCTGTTACACAGGATGACAGGTTGCCGCTAGAGGACAACAGTCTATAATTCTAGCCGATCAGATGCGCGGTATCGTTAGAGCGAATTTGCCAGTGAAAAACAATGCGAGCCATCTGATTAGCTTAATACGTTGACTGGTGGCCACTTAGTGGTAACCTTTCCGCCCATTAAATCTTGGGCAATGTAATAGGGCAATGAAGGAACTTCATTCGGCCAGGGTTTGTATTGACGTAATCTTTGGCAGGAGACAATCGAACCCTTGCAAACGAGGATCAAGTCAAAACGTCGAATAAAGTACTAGCTCATTGAAACACAGACTCAACAATGTCGTCTGCTGTTATATTGCAGGTTCACGTCCATCATTGGTTGCTGTATTTACCGACCGTGTCGTTAGAGTTACCCGATACGTCTGCTAGTCTCCTCGATCGTATTGTTACGATGTACACCGGCGGGCCGCACCCAGATGTCGCCACCGTCTGTCTGCCTGAACTGAAACTGCACAACTCGGCCGGTTCGAATCTACCATACGACCTTGAACTTCCCGCGAGACGTATCGAAGTGAATGCAGACGGTGAGTAGAAGAAAGTTGCGTATATATTTCATGAAAAGTGGCAATTCTAATGTCAGATAGAAAATGGCTGCTATTCGGCCATCTTGAATCTGATCAGGGTAGCTTTTGGACTGCTGATGTGTCTAAAGTAGTTACACAATTGATTGAAACATCTTCAAAACTTCAGAAATCTGTAAATGTGCTGATTTCACGGAACACAAAAGGCCACCATTCCACCATTTCGCCTCTGCCTCTGCCTCTGCCTCTGCCTCTGCCTCTGCCTCTGCCTCTGCCTCTGCCTCTGCCTCTGCCTCTGCCTCTCTCTCTCCTGGCCCTCCCTCTCTCTATCCCCTCTCCCTCTCCCTCTCCTGGCCCTCCCCCTCTCCCTCTCCCTCTGCCTCTCCCTCTCCCTCTCCTGGCCCTCCCCCTCTCTCTCCCTCTCCTGGCCATCCCTCTCTCTATCCCTCTCTCTGCTCTTGCCTCTGCCTCTATCTCTATCTATCTCCATCACTATCTCTATAATGATAAAATGCATGTTTATAATGATTTGTAGTAGAGAAGTTGCCGTGGAGGTTAGAGATGAAACACATGAGTGTCTACAGCCTTCATTCCGATCGTAAAGCGTTTTATTTATTGAAACCGATGATTCTCTCCACGACGCTCGCCGTCGCTTCCAAAGAAAAACCCATCACATCATCGCCGTTATCATCGGAGCTGCTGTCGATCGCGTGTTGTATCCACGTGGATGTGGATAGCGTGCGCCTCGCGTCGAGTCGTCGTCAGGTCGTATTGTTGACGTCGCTATGGCGTAATATCGGTCACGTCGTCGACACGCTCGCGTTCAACGTTCGAACGCTCGGGCGATTGAACGCGCGATCGGCGTCCGCGCCGCGGTCCGCAGCTGAACGCCAGCCGAGCGACGGCGACGTCGAGGTGGCGCCGGCGTTGAACCCGGTGAAATCGAAAGCGAGTTTGCTGGAATCGCAAGCGGAGGAGGAACTCGTCGAACCCCACAGTGCAGGTAATATATACAAGCTTCAGATGATTCAGATGTAAATGTTGTATTTAAAAACGAGGAGTCGAGTGTATCATACGGGGTGGCGCCACTGACCTTGAAAACTTCATAAAAATCAGAAAAACAATCTAGAAAGAATTCGGGAAAAATCATAATTCGAGTCTAGTTTCTGGTCATAAGTGTAACTCGTTTATTTTATCATTTGCCTGATAATGCTACTATACATAAGCAGCAAAAGTTTAGTAAGATAAAAACCCACTATTTACAGATTAAAAGAATTTAAAACCAAGAATTTATTCAATCTAGAATATATAGAATACACGGCGTTTCGATCTCACACTAGAGATCATCGTCAGGTGTGAGATATAGACTAAAAAGCAACAGTTTGTATTTCGAGTGAGTAAGTTACACCTATATGGTGCTGTCCGTTGCGTCTTTTGATTAATGCCATAGAAATTACTGATAGCCGAGTGGATCCAAGTTTATAGTTTGCCTGTCCACCTGTATATTCAAAATCATCAGACATAAAACATTAGAAAGACGTATTGATTTGAAATGTTTAATAAAAACCTGCAAATCGCGACTTCAGTAAATAGGTTCAAAAATTGTACTCGTCGATAACAAAACACATATTTCTGATGAATTAAAGTAAATCGCAGCTTGCTGGTTACGGAACAATTAACGCAACAGTCAGAGGCGGTGAAAGGTAAGAGACATTCACACACATATCTCTCGGTACCGTGGAGCTATATAGATCTATTTCGTCACTAACATCATCGTAGATTTGAACACTGACTGGTACAAAACTGTACAAACACCTGCCTTCAGATTCAAACCCTGCTGATCGAGGATGGGTCTACAACTAGAGTAGTGGTTTATACTACATGTCATCAGGTTTGAATCCCTGCTGAGGGAGGATGTGTCTACTAGGACAGGGGTTTGTACTGTGACAGAGTCTCATGATGTCATCAGGTTGAGAATCCCTGCTGAGGGAGGATGTATCTACTAGGACAGGGGTTTGTACTGTGACAGTGTCTCGTGATGTCATCAGGTTCAAATCCCTGCTGAGGGAGGATGTGTCTACTAGGACAGGGGTTTGTACTGTGACAGAGTCTCATGATGTCATCAGGTTTGAATCCCTGCTGAGGGAGGATGTGTCTACTAGGACAGGGGTTTGTACTGTGACAGAGTCTCATGATGTCATCAGGTTGAGAATCCTTGCTGAGGGAGGATGTATCTACTAGGACAGGGGTTTGTACTGTGACAGTGTCTCGTGATGTCATCAGGTTCAAATCCCTGTGAGGGAGGATGTGTCTACTAGGACAGGGGTTTGTACTGTGACAGAGTCTCACGATGTCATCAGGTTCAAATCCTAGCTGAGGGAGGATGTGTCTACTAGGACAGGAGTTTGTACTGTGACAGAGTCTCACGATGTCATCAGGTTCAAATCCCTGCTGAGGGAGGATGTGTCTACTAGGACAGGGGTTTGTACTGTGACAGAGTCTCACGATGTCATCAGGTTCAAATCCCTGCTGAGGGAGGATGTGTCTACTAGGACAGGGGTTTGTACTGTTCATGATGCCATCAGGTTCAAAGATATAACACCTCAATGGTGTCGAGATATAATGCCTCATAGGGAGCGTACAAAATAATGCCGACACACACACACAGATATCTTTAGAGGATACTTTTGTAGATGATAGTGCAGTATAAATTATTAAATTATGGCTGACTTTTGCCATACATTTACATCTTCACAAACAGCCACTGTTATCATAATAAAGACTATTATTCTGTATCAAAGTATTAGAGCCGCTTGTCCACTTCCCTCATGTCTAACATCCGCTGATCAGGCCTGTGCCGAGGGGGGTTTGGGGGTTGTGAACGCACCCCCCTAAATTTCTCGAAAGCGCCCTTCAAACGAAATGTCATCGTCAAAAAATTTGGGTCAAGATTTTGCGAAACTTGGATATAATGTTCATGCAATTTGGAAAATGAAAAGTAATCCATGATCAAATAATTTGTTCAGTGACGGAGAGTCCATGATTCAGGTAGCCGGGCACTGCATATTTAAGATCTGCCCTTAAGAAAGCTGCCCTTTTTACGATGAAAAGGTTTCTTTTCAATAGAAACCGCCCTTGAAAAAAGCTTGGCACGGGCCTGCTGACGACATTATTTGAAGTAATCGATCTTCAAAACCCTTCAGTTCGTCGGCCTGGTACCGCTACACTAATTTCAGCTATGACTCATATTCAACAGAGGTTCGGTTAGAAATATCTCGTCCACCGCTGCAGAACTCGAATCCATTCCATCTATCCTGGTCGCTTCATTATAGAACTCAAAAATCTACATTCTTCAGGGTTTAGGCTTATGAATAATTCTCAGACTAACTACGCCTGAAGTATCTCTATAATTAGCAAACTTTTTGGTGGATATTTCTTTCCTATGAAATCATGGTTAAAGACTTTTGTGCGATATCTTCAATAGATTGATTAGTTGTTGATAATTAGCGATGCTGTTTAATCGATATTATAAATTAATCGATTAATCAAAGTAATTAGTGATAGGCGTTAGTGAATAATCAATTATAGTCTAAACTATGTTAAACTTTCTAATATATATATATATATATATATATATGTATATATATATATATATATAGAATCTGTATTGTCAAAGAAAACTATTTTAATGCCATTGCTCACTTAACGAAAACATTTTTCTGGGAACAAATTCTGTTCAATCTCACTCAAATTCACTGGAAGTGCCATTCTGTATAACGCCATTGGTTTCGACAGCGGCGCTATAAACGACTTTTACCGTGTAAGTCATCATTTGGATAAGTCATCGCGTTGCCAGAGCTGCCAACTGTCCCTGAAAATACCTCACTGCCCTGATGGTTTTTTGATGCTTTTGAAAAACTATCGATGTCCCTTAAACAGTTTTCCATTGTCCCTCGTGAAATTGTTCTAATTCTTCATTTTTCCTGATCGTGTCTCTTTTTTGTCCGTAATGTGTTAATCGATTGGTTGGCAGGTCTGCAGCGCTGAAGTCATCTTGATTTTTCCAGTTCCAATTCGATTTGCAAATGTGGCGTTATAAAGGCCTTTCGTTGCAGTAGTAATTCATAATCAATATTGTTTCGAGGGGCTTCAAATAAAATATCTAATGCATTAATTAGTAATTAATTAATTAGGGGAAACTCGTTACATATTCGACATCAATTAAAACGCACTCAATCTCTTTTATCTTATCTTTCATGCATCGTTTGAGTGAAGAATTAGATTTTTTTGCATGCGTTCGTTTTGACTTTGTGATTTTTCACATTTCCTTCCAAATTTGCACCGCTATTTGTTCACATATATACAGTTGAACCGCTATGAGATTCATATTATGGATGATGTGATATTGTGTTACAGCGACGTCTGAAGATACGGCTAGTCGGTCCAATCGCGAGCCGCTGCTGTGGAGCGAAACGATGCCCGGTTTGAACGATCCGTCTGCCAATCAACTCCTGTCCGTCTGGTTACAGTTGACTGTGCCGAAAGTTCTCCTGCGACTCTACACCGGTTCTCAAAACGGTGACGGTATGTAAATCGTTCAGATGTTGCTTGGAGATTTAACTCTGAACTCAGGATCCAGTTCTACAGTTGTGAGTTAGAGTTAACTCTGAAATCAGGATCCACTTCCACAGTGAGTTAGAGTTAACTCTGAACTCAGGATCCAGTTCCACAGTCGTGAGTTTGAGTTAACTCTGAACTCAGGATCCAGTTACATTGACATTAGATAGTTGTGAGTTGGAGTTAACTCTTGAGTTAAGATGAGTTCATTTTCAATGAGTTAACTCTGAGATTTTTAGCATTTTGTACTTATCTATCTTGAGAAATTTTGATTTGTTTGATGTGAACAGAAATGTGAAAGATGCTTCTGAAGGTCTTACCATTGATTACTGACTAAGTTGAACGATTTCTTTCTCAAATAAAATGTTCCTGAAAAAAATTCAACTTGTAACTTACTGAAAGCACTTGTCAAATTTCAGCCCCGGTCAAATGTTGTTTATTTGTCTTTAGAAATCTGTGTTTCAACTTACATTGAAGACGTCACTACATCAATTGACATTCAAGGTCAATATCAACAAGTCAAGTCTAAAATCGGCGTTCTTAACATCAGCCACTTCACTCGCAGGTACGTTCAGATCAGCAGCATCCTCCCTTGGGGCAGGGTTCAAACCTGATGACATCATGAGACTCTGTCACAGTACAAACCCCTGTCCTAGTAGACACATCCTCCCTCAGCAGGGATTCTCAAACCTGAAGACATTGTGAGACTCTGTCACAGTACAAACCCCTGCCCTA
Source organism: Tubulanus polymorphus (assembly GCF_964204645.1). Lineage (NCBI taxonomy): Eukaryota > Metazoa > Nemertea > Palaeonemertea > Tubulaniformes > Tubulanidae > Tubulanus > Tubulanus polymorphus. The sequence continues at coordinate 283,441 of NC_134032.1, forward strand.
GTAGACACATCCTCCCTCAGCAGGGATTCTCAAACCTGAAGACATCATGAGACTTTGTCACAGTACAAACCCCTGTCCTAGTAGACACATCCTCCCTCAGCAGGGATTCTCAAACCTGAAGATGTCATGAGACTCTGTCACAGTACAAACCCCTGTCCTAGTAGACACATCCTCCCTCAGCACAGATTGAAACCTGATGACATCATGAGACTCTGTCACAGTACAAACCCCTGTCCTAGTAGACACATCCTCCCTCAGCAGGGATTTGAACCTGATGACATCATGAGACTCTGTCACAGTACAAACCCCTGTCCTAGTAGACACATCCTCCCTCAGCAGGGATTCTCAAACCTGAAGATGTCATGAGACTCTGTCACAGTACAAACCCCTGTCCTAGTAGACACATCCTCCCTCAGCAGGGATTCTCAAACCTGAAGATGTCATGAGACTCTGTCACAGTACAAACCCCTGTCCTAGTAGACACATCCTCCCTCAGCAGGGATTCTCAAACCTGAAGATGTCATGAGACTCTGTCACAGTACAAACCCCTGTCCTAGTAGACACATCCTCCCTCAGCAGGGATTTGAACCTGATGACATCATGAGACTCTGTCACAGTACAAACCCCTGTCCTAGTAGACACATCCTCCCTCAGCAGGAATTCAAACCTGAAGACATTGTGAGACTCTGTCGCAGTACAAACCCCTGTCCTAGTAGACACATCCTCCCTCAGCAGGGATTTGAACCTGATGACATCGTGAGACTCTGTCACAGTACAAACCCCTGTCCTAGTAGACACATCCTCCCTCAGCAGGGATTCAAACCTGGTGACATCATGAGACTCTGTCACAGTACAAACCCCTGTCCTAGTAGACACATCCTCCCTCAGCAGGGATTCTCAAACCTGAAGATGTCATGAGACTCTGTCACAGTACAAACCCCTGTCCTAGTAGACACATCCTCCCTCAGCAGGGATTCTCAAACCTGAAGATGTCATGAGACTCTGTCACAGTACAAACCCCTGTCCTAGTAGACACATCCTCCCTCAGCGGGGATTTGAACCTGATGACATCGTGAGACTCTGTCACAGTACAAACCCCTGTCCTAGTAGACACATCCTCCCTCAGCAGGGATTTGAACCTGATGACATCATGAGACTCTGTCACAGTACAAACCCCTGTCCTAGTAGACACATCCTCCCTCAGCAGGAATTCAAACCTGAAGACATTGTGAGACTCTGTCGCAGTACAAACCCCTGTCCTAGTAGACACATCCTCCCTCAGCAGGGATTTGAACCTGATGACATCGTGAGACTCTGTCACAGTACAAACCCCTGTCCTAGTAGACACATCCTCCCTCAGCAGGGATTCAAACCTGGTGACATCATGAGACTCTGTCACAGTACAAACCCCTGTCCTAGTAGACACATCCTCCCTCAGCAGGAATTTGAACCTGATGACATCGTGAGACTCTGTCACAGTACAAACCCCTGTCCTAGTAGACACATCCTCCCTCAGCAGGGATTCAAACCTGAAGACATTGTGAGACTCTGTCACAGTACAAACCCCTGTCCTAGTAGACACATCCTCCCTCGGGGCAGGGTTCAAACCTGATGACATCATGAGACTCTGTCACAGTACAAACCCCTGTCCTAGTAGACACATCCTCCCTCAGCGGGGATTCAAACCTGATGACATCATGAGACTCTGTCACAGTACAAACCCCTGTCCTAGTAGACACATCCTCCCTCAGCAGGGATTCTCAAACCTGAAGACATTGTGAGACTCTGTCACAGTACAAACCCCTGCCCTAGTAGACACATCCTCCCTCGGCAGGGATTCAAACCTGATGACATCATGAGACTCTGTCACAGTACAAACCCCTGTCCTAGTAGACACATCCTCCCTCAGCAGGGATTCAAACCTGATGACATCATGAGACTCTGTCACAGTACAAACCCCTGTCCTAGTAGACACATCCTCCCTCGGCAGGGATTCAAACCTGATGACATCGTGAGACTCTGTCACAGTACAAACCCCTGTCCTAGTAGACACATCCTCCCTCAGCAGGGATTTGAACCTGATGACATCATGAGACTCTGTCACAGTACAAACCCCTGTCCTAGTAGACACATCCTCCCTCAGCAGGAATTCAAACCTGAAGACATTGTGAGACTCTGTCGCAGTACAAATCCCTGTCCTAGTAGACACATCCTCCCTCAGCAGGGATTTGAACCTGATGACATCGTGAGACTCTGTCACAGTACAAACCCCTGTCCTAGTAGACACATCCTCCCTCAGCAGGGATTCAAACCTGGTGACATCATGAGACTCTGTCACAGTACAAACCCCTGTCCTAGTAGACACATCCTCCCTCAGCAGGGATTTGAACCTGATGACATCATGAGACTCTGTCACAGTACAAACCCCTGTCCTAGTAGACACATCCTCCCTCAGCAGGGATTTGAACCTGATGACATCATGAGACTCTGTCACAGTACAAACCCCTGTCCTAGTAGACACATCCTCCCTCAGCAGGGATTCTCAAACCTGAAGATGTCATGAGACTCTGTCACAGTACAAACCCCTGTCCTAGTAGACACATCCTCCCTCAGCAGGGATTTGAACCTGATGACATCATGAGACTCTGTCACAGTACAAACCCCTGTCCTAGTAGACACATCCTCCCTCAGCAGGGATTGAAACCTGATGACATCATGAGACTCTGTCACAGTACAAACCCCTGTCCTAGTAGACACATCCTCCCTCAGCAGGGATTCTCAAACCTGAAGATGTCATGAGACTCTGTCACAGTACAAACCCCTGTCCTAGTAGACACATCCTCCCTCAGCAGGGATTTGAACCTGATGACATCATGAGACTCTGTCACAGTACAAACCCCTGTCCTAGTAGACACATCCTCCCTCAGCAGGGATTGAAACCTGATGACATCATGAGACTCCGTCACAGTACAAACCCCTGTCCTAGTAGACACATCCTCCCTCGGGGCAAGGTTCAAACCTGATGACATCATGAGACTCTGTCACAGTACAAACCCCTGTCCTAGTAGACACATGAGACTCTTGTCACAGTACAAACCCCTGTCCTAGTAGACACAGACATTGATCAAATGCTATGATAAAGATGAAGTCCCTGTTTAACAATAACCAACTTCTAAGCAACGAACCCCGAAGAAGATTTCATTTAGAGAAACCTGCAAAATCAATTTCCAGTCAGTTTTGGTGGTACATACCTGATAAAGGTATATCTTAATCAGACCAGCACAGATGGACATTGATTTTTTATCCATTTGACACTGTATTAAAGGATTTCCAAAAAGTCTAATTGAATGGGGTTGAAAAGATAAAAGCATTTGCATTCAAAGAAGACTTTTTGGCACTCCTTCAATACAGTGTAAGACTGATTTTAAAACCGATGTTTTAGTTCAACTGCCAGTCCATTCCGGTCCTAATAAGACTTCTCAGGTATGTACCACTAACTCAGACAGAGCTAGGCGGCGTGACATCCTCGCCAGGGAAGTTGAAATAGATATTATCAGTCTATTTGTCCATGTTTTATTGCAGTCGCGAGGAGCGTGAATGGACGGCTGGACCTCACGAGGGAATTCTTCTATCGACCGTCGAGAAATTGAGTCACAACGTCGACGTCCTGAGCAACAAACAGTGGACGGGTGGCAGCAGCAGCGGCGGCGGCAGTAGCGGTCGATCACCGCACCAGCAGAGACAACACGAAATACAGCTACGCGATCGAACGCACGGATTCCTGACGTTCACGTTCACGCGCGTTCAAACCATCGGCCTACGTCGGAAACTACGACAACAATCCACGGCCGTAACCGATGACGACGACGACCAGAATCGTGAGGACGGCGACATGAATTCGATACTCGACGAAATTTGTCTGAATTTGAACCAGTTCGACGTCGTGTTCAACGTACCAGTCGTCATGGAGATCGGTGAATTGTTCCGCGACGATAGCGGCCGTCGTCGTCGTCGGTCAATCAGTCGTCCGTACGAATCGGACGCCGGACCGCGGCCGATGTTTCGATCACGTGATTTACCGTTGGTTTACGCAAATCTGAAGAGTTTCCGCGTGTTCGTGCCGAACTGCTGGACATCCGCGTCCGAGCCCGACACGACGACGGATGTCCACTCGCGTAGCACGGCGTTTCACGACATGCTCGTGTTCCACGCCGGATCGCTGATACTGTCGCCGCAGCCCGATAACCCATTACCGCGACGACCCGTCGATCGCGAGCTCTGTCAGTTGGTGGCACCGCGTGGACTGAGCTCGCTGCCGGGAAGCGCCGTGGAAGATCGCCAGTATCAACTCGATGTTAGAAATCTGGGACTATCTACCGGTGAGGTTACAATGTGATTACACTACACGATCCCTGCTGCTCCTTGATTCCTTGAAATCTCCGAAACATTAAATACTCTTGAAAGTAGCTTGAAACTCCCTGAATTTGAACAAAATGCCCAAAACTCCTTTAAAGCTCCTTCAATTTTGAGAAATAGGCGAATAGAAATGTTTGTAGTTGTACAGTAAACTATACATAAATCAGTACAGTTTGTTACCCAATGTAGCGGTTGCCAGATTTAGAAACTGAGTTCAGTTTGTGTGTAGTATATTAGTAACATTTGCTTGTAAAACCACTGAATTACTGGTTTACTAAGATAAACAGTACCGATTTAGGAGGAGTCTACTGTAATTGGGATATGAAAGTGATGCAGACGCTTCCTTAATAAATGAAATTATTTCCTTCTTCAAAACTCCTTATATCCAGGAATGACTGATATGTACTTTCTTGGTATTGTATTGTATTGTTATGTATTGTATTGTTGTATTGTATTGTTGTATTGTAGGCGTTTGGAATGAAATCGTCATTAAATCAGGTTGTCACAGTTTGAAGGACGAAGAAATTCTAGAAACGCAAAATCCAGCTTTAGAATGGAATCAACTGATCGCGAAAGAGTAAGTTATTAATGATGTCTCTCCGTGAAACACGGCCTGAAATTCTCGATTTTATGAATCTCGTGAACATGAACCGACAATTCTTACTAAGTTAACGAGAGTTATGAAGTCAAGTCTAAAGAAGTTTACTCTGAAGTGCAACCTGTAAACAATTTGTGCCACTCAACTGTCTGCTTACGACACATACATTGGGTGGCCACATTCTACCGTATTTTCTGGACCTATAGTAGTACACGTCAGTTATCGCAAAAAAGTAACAGGTCGGTTACCGCGACATTTTATAAAGGCCCATCTTAAGATACGCGTTATTGCGTTATTGCAATACTAGTACGATGTGTATTAAGCTCGTGTAAGTTGCATTTTTCAAGTTTTCTTTGCTTCAAATATATATAAGGAATTTATATTTTACTCTAAAACTTAAAACTTGAGGCTTCTTGAAAGTTGTATGGTAGGAGACTATATTATACATATATACTGCTATTCATAGACATGGTGACCTAACATCAGGGGAGTAGCAACCAAATAATTATTGGCCAGACATATGATATAAATAAATCATTGCCTGTGAGCTTAGGGTTCGGAGCGTGCATTAATTGGCAGCCGAAGGAACTGTTAACGCATAGAACCTGGAGAAGAGTGCGTGAGGGGGGCGAATTTGAACGAATCAGAAGAACCACCTCGGTAATTATTGGTCCGTCATTTGTCGGACCGACCGCACCAGTAGCGACGCCGCTGAGCATCTAGAATCTGTTCAGGGGGTGATTTATTTCGATGAATCGGTTTTAGCGTTTCGTCGGGAACCTCTGCAGCGAGGTAAGTATCGTCGTAACGTGTCGCGTATTTCTCGACCGGTCAGTACGTAGACATAGAAGTTCAACGCGTAATTCCACTGGATGAACGAGTCGGCGATTTTAAACGCTAACTGCGATTGATGGACGTTCGGGTCGAACCACGATCTCATCCAGATGACGTTGGTCGGTAGGCTGAGTATCAGATAGAGAACGCACGTCGATACGACCATCACCGATACCGACATCGACGAGCGAGTTTTCTCTAAACGATCGAACGTTAAAGTCAGAACGATGACCGTCGACGATACGATCATTATCGAACACGGTATGAATAAACCGTTAGCGACTTGTACGGCTCGCGTTACGGTTTGATCGGTACCTTGGACGCAACCGATCCCTTCGATTAACAGCGCGTCCTTCGCGTCGGGAATTACGGCGCCGGCTAGGACGCCGACGAACGCCAACCAGATCAACTTCGCCGGGCGCGAATTCCAGAACCGCGGCCCGCGGAACGGGAATCGTACGATACACGCTCGTTCGACCGACGCCAGGTAGAGCAGGTTTGGACTGGCGAGTTTGAACGCCGCGAATATTCCTTCGGAGAATTTACAAACGAAGTCGCCGCCTCGAATCGTTATCAAGATCATTTCGTTCAAGTGATAGCTGAGCGCGTTCACGTACATCAAAATGCAGAAAACGAGCGAACCGCTGTCGACGACGGCTAGAACTAGGAAAACGTGCGCGTAGAATTGGTGGCGGAATTTCGGCGTCAACATCAAGACGACGATCAAACAGTTGCCGACCAGTCCAAACGCGGCGATCAGAAACGTGTTGACGCCCGATCCGGCGATGAAAGCGGTCGGGTAATGTTTGCGATGCACCAGCCTGATATCCAGATATATCAAACCGTAATGTCGTATAGATGGCGCTGTATGATTGGTCGCCGCCGATTCGAGCATGTTTTATCAACTAGCTCCTGTCGAAGTTGGTGTAAGATTGCTGTTGGGAAATGCTTTCAGATTTCTTCCCCAAGAAGCAAATTTTAGACACTTGCAGTTCATCGATCCTGTATTATACTGAAAGCACTTATCGCATTCTATTTTCCGAACGTCGATTTATTAAAAGCCTTAAATAGAATTGTATAAAAATATTGCAATTTTAACCATCAACTCTTAACAGCTACATCACTATCGGTGCACTAAAACATCAACCATCAGCCATTAGCCATTAGTCATTAGTCATTATAGTTCTTAGCCATAAGAGCAAATGGTATTTCCAACTCAAATGTGTTTCACATGTTCGATCATGTTTTTGGTTGTGCCAATATCAGTTCGTTGATTTCCCCTTTTTACCAATCGTCTGATTCTGTATCTATGAAATTGTATAAAATCTATTGTCAAAAGGAGATAGATAAAGAATTATTGTTATTATATCATTATGTCCTACACTAATAACCTGGGGCCGGTTGCATAGTCATGGTTTAGATTTAACACCAGTCTAAGACCAACTTAGTTATATAGCCAATCTAACAACTTAGGGCCAGTCTTAAGATTTACGACCACTTTTGGGCTTAAGTCACGACTGTGCAACTGACCCCAGGGGCCGGTTGCATAGTCATGGTTTAGATTTAACACCAGTCCAAGACCAACTAAGTTATATAGCCAATCTAACAACTTAGGGCCAGTCTTAAGATTTACGACCACTTTTGGGCTTAAGTCACGACTGTGCAACTGGGCCTTTGTCATAACTTGGATCTTAACTCCTTTTAACCCTGTCTCAATCATTCTTATTGAACTGTATTTCTACTCCGTCGAGACTACTCATGATTCACTGATCTGAGGGGCATTATATTTTGGTTAAATGTGATTTCAAACGGTTTTTTTTATGGCTCAAAAATTCCCGTCGGTAAAAATCTCCAATTCTTCAAGGTTGGTAAAAATCTCCCACCTTTTTGAATGGAGAGTGGATACAATCTTAAGGTCAATTAATTCATATCAATATATCCAATTTATTCATATTCTATTGTACCATATAACATGTATGGTATAACAAATGAATATCATGAGCATACTAATCATTGTACAATTGAAATTTAGAATAATTTTGAAAAAAAGACTACAAATTAACACTTGATCAATACTAGATTTTAAATTAAAATTATCACATTGTTCAAATATATAACACTTGCTTGAAATTGAAATATTTCAAATTAAAAGTTCATTATTTCCAATAGTTTATCGCATCGTGCAGTGAAAAAACAGTTCACGGTTCAAAAATATTCCAGTCTGAATTTTAAAATGTTACAAATAAAAAGTTTATTAGTAACTCAAACAATGTATTTAATTCTAAGAATTTATCGCGACAAAGACGTCGGGATTTTTACCTACTTTGAAGAATTGGGGATTTTTAGCCAGTGGATTTAAACCTACATTCATTGGCTCTGATGGCTGGTTGAATTTTCACTACGCAGTGTCAGTTCGCTCACTAGAGATGATCACAATAAGGTGATTGATAATTATTGCAGTTTGACTTAAATTTATGCATTTAAATAACTTAAAAATAGCATTAGAATAACTATGTTATACCTGGTGGCATATTTTCTTACTGGGCAAAAGTGGCATTTTTTACCGCTGCATTATTTCTATAATGCCTTTAGAACAGATACAAGATACAAGAGATGGATGTATCTATTCTAGGAAGTGTGATTTCCAATGATGACACTTACAATTGATACACATTTACCTAATATTAAAAAAGTATCAATGCTGTAGACAATTAGTTCTTACTTCTACCACTGGGGGTATCAATCTTTGCAAACGCGTTTCGGCATCGGCTTTTTTTTTTTCATGTGTACCGGTAATTCAGTAGCTTAGATTACACAAATCGAAACATCTGGACTGGGTTTCATAGATGTGGAAGAAAGATAGTCCCTGGGAACATTTTGAAATTTGTCAGTTATAACCATGGTTTCTCATTGTTACTACGGTGGTTGTCACCTAAATTGAGGATTTACCCCCAGGGATAACTTTGATACTCAGTCTATGAAACCGGGCCCTGGTATATTTGGTCATACAACTGCCACCAGGGACTAAATAGTGAAAGCGCCGTATCTCAAAGCTATTTTGACCAGACTTCATACATCAGTACTTTAAACCCATATTGATCCACAAATCTAGTGTATGCATTCACCACTAGGTGACGCTCTGAAAAATAACCGTATTTTATGCGCTGGAAAGATTGATTGCAGCAAAACTTTGTATGCTTCAAAGTTTGAAACGGGCATTTAAATCAGCGTGGCAGAAAACCCATAATCGCTGCTTTGCGGCTATATTTGTTAATAAAGATTTTTTTCGTTAGATCGTTGTTTGGTACATGGCTCTTTTATCTACACAATTGATGTTTTTACATGTTTGTGAAGCTCGGTTTTTTAAATGCAGGTTAGAAGATGATATACCGCTGGTACCGATAGCCGCGAACGTAGCTCTGCGAATAGTCGCTGCTCCTGCTGTTGTCTACGAAATTGATAAAAAGGTAATTTTTCGTGTTTTCAATTTATCTTTGTACCAAGTAACGGGCGATCGAGTTAAAACAGATCAATTATATGAAATATGTTCGATATAAATGAAATTGATTTCTAGTGAGTTTAAATAGTTTATTAACAAACTTTTCCAAATAATCAATGAAATAAACCAGTATTCAAATAATTAAATGTATTCAGATAATTAGCTTGTAATCTAACACTCGTTTTTAACTAGTTTCGAATTAAGCACTTTGTTTATTCAACGACCCTTATTGTATATAAATATCAACTCTTAAATTTTGGCCAGATCTAGCTCTGTGTCCAGAAAACCCTTTATAGCTGCTTTGCTTATTATATTTCATATTAATGATTTCCCAAGGTTTGCATATTAATGATGCTGTTTGGCAGAAAACCCATTATTCCAAAGTTTGCATGTTAATGGTGCTGCTAGGCAGAAAACCCGTTATTCCAACGTTTGCATGTTAATGATGCTGCTAGGCAGAAAACCCGTTATTCCAAAGTTTGCATATTAATGGTGCTGCTAGGCAGAAAACCCGTTATTCCAACGTTTGCATGTCAATGATGCTGCTAGGCAGAAAACCCGTTATTCCAACGTTTGCATGTTAATGATGCTGCTAGGCAGAAAACCCGTTATTGCAGCTATATTTATTTCTCAAATTTTCTCTCACAGAATAATCTATTGTACGGATATTCATTAGAAGTGAACGCGACGAGCGACATCGACTTCACACTGTCGACCAATCAAATCCATCTGATACGCGCGATCGTCACGGCCACGCAAGAATCGCTGAATCCCGACACGCCGCGGCACAAACCGGTAACGCCGCGGACGACGATCGCTGACGATTGTCGCCAGCCGGTCGACGCGACCACCGAAAAAGCACCGACGGGACTCGGCACCGACAGCGGAGTCGAAAGCGAGGCTTCGACGACGCGATTGGCTCCGTTGAATTTAAAACGCGGCGGCGTCGGTCAGCTGCAGACGGATTTAGAAACGAGTCTCGAGGAAGCGCTCGCCGGGATTGAACCGATCGCGATACCGATCACCGCTCGGCGATGGACCCCGTTCGAAATTCTCCTGACGGCCGGACGAATTTCGTTCATGTCGTATTCACATTTAGACGCCATGGTTACCGACGACGCGAACCGCGCGAATCCGATAATTCCGGTGAAGCCGTTTTTGTACGCGTATTTCAGTCAACCTCATTCGCTGTTCTCTCTTCGACCGGCGACGCAGAAAGTGGAATTGTCGTGTTACGACGTTTTGGTGAAAGGCGCCAAAAATGGCGAAATCATAAAAGGTACGTGGAACGTATTCTTTGTTCCTGCCACCAGGGGGCGTAAGACAACAATTCGCAATCCATATTGTGTAATAACTTCAAGTTGTAGCTCATTACGGATTGTATTGAGTTTCAGAGTTTGTTATTTTCTGTATATATTCACCAGGGGGCGTCGAGTATTGAATTATATATTATACCAAATTGTCTATTTACATTGGTACCTAGGCATGTTTTGTAATCACAATCAGATCACCAGGGGGCGTTGAATAGTAGAATAACATGGTATATACATATATTTATCGGTACTCATTTTGTGACTACATTCAGTTGCAAATTTGCATAAGAAGCTGGTTTAGGTTACAATGATATTCTTCACGGTTTCTTTAGAGGTTAAAGTTTGGTTAAAGTTAACCGGCAGATAAATACCATATAAGGAATTTCAAATTGTCACGATATCAACTAGACCGATTTATAAGCAACTGGCCCCAGATGGTTTAGGTTATCCAACTTTTGAACAGTTCCCTGATCAACATTTGGCCATAACTTTAATTAAACTCAATGAATTTTTCTTCGCAGAAATTGGTAAAGTTTTGCCGGATACGATTGACTACAGTTTACACTGGTTGCAAACTCGTCCCGGTGAACCGAACACTAAAACAGGGATACCTCCGAGTCTGTACACATTACGTATTACTGATTTCCTCAACGATGAAGGTAAGAATGGTATTTATTACTCTCATGTTTTAGTTGTTTTTTTTTTTTTTAGTATTAGTCAGGGAGGAAAGTTGTATTTGGTGTCTACGTTCCAGGTCCATTGGAAACAATTTTTGACAGGTTCTAATATGTTTCCACAGTAAAATTTATTTCAATTTCGCCAAAACTTGGTATTCAAAGAGGAAAAAAAAATGTCATTCAGTAAATTATTGCCACAGTTCGCTGCAGTTCCACTGCCACTTTGTTTTATGCTGGAATGGAACTGTACCAATAACGAATGTGGTGAATTAGACACCAAGAAGTCATTATTATTGTATAAAAGTTCAATGAACATGTCTGCATTTTCAATGAACATGTCTGCATGTACAATGAACATGTCTGCATGTTCAATGAACATGTCTGCATGTTCGAACATGCAGACATGTTCATTGTACATGTCTGCATTTTACGATCATGAATAAAACCGATCGGTTCTCTCTGGTTCAGACAACGTTCTATTCTGAAATATCTCGGTTTTGATTTCACAGCTCAGGTATTCATCGCGATGGAGCGCCCCCTGTTGGCGACGATTAGTACTACGAAGTTGGAGCAGGTACGGGAATTCGTGGATGTTTTATTCTCGCATTCGGCAATGGATGACGAGATTCCACGTCGAACATCAGGTAATCAGATACGACGAGATGATGAGTACTTTATAAGTTACCGTAACTAGTTTATTAGACGCAGAAGCTTTCACTACTGATAGTAGCTTCATTAGGTGAATGAGTAAATAGTTAATTTTCATTAGTTGTAACTATGATTTTCAGAGTGATAGAGGTTCCCTATTCCATCTAGATCTATGATCACAGCTTAGGATAAAACAATGTTTGTTTCTCCTAATCGTCTGGGTCGTTTTCTAAACTGCAATAACATTTGTAATCAGTTCATTTCTATAATTGTCTGGTCTGTTATTGTTAGCTTGATTTCAAAATAAGTAATGACCAGGATATATAGGCGGCTATCCGATCAAGCTTTTAAGCTCAGCAGCAATGGGAAACAAAGAATTGTTTCTAGCTTTAGGCTGATGCCATGGTTTTCCTGGAGCCACCCTAAACTGAACTTACTTCATATCAAAGATATTTCGTATAAATAATATTCACTGTTTATTTTTCTTTTCTATCAGAAACGTACGAAGGTGAAAATCGAGCCGATGAACCGACGTATTGTCGACATTTGTCGCATTTCAAAGACGTTCAGTTGCGCGCCGTGCAAATCAAAATGGTCGCCGAAACTTCGCCGTCGCCGCACGAACCGTCGTTATCGGTAAACCTGACGGAAATCCAAGCGGGATTCGTTCTTCAGAAAGATCAACAAGGTCGGTAAAATTTAATCAGAAATCTGATTTATCGGAAAAAATGAATGAAATAAAATTAGGCTGATAACGGATACTAAAAATCAATGTTGTGGAAATAATGAAAAATGTAAATAATTGTGAAAGTTGTGTATAAAAAAGATATTTGTTTCATCATCAATTAAAATGAATACAAAATTCTTTTTTTAAAGGGGCCTGAACAGAGTCTTATTGGTTGTACAATCACCAGGACGTTCAACCCCTTTGAAAAAAAGTCTAATGATTAGTAGTAATAAGCTATGCCGATAATAAGAAATAATGATAGACTTAAGGGACAAATTTGAGAAAATGCGTCAAAACATCCGGCGGGGGTGGGGGGTGGATAGAACACCAGGGGCATGTCTTGAAGTGGCTTCGAACCCCGCACATTGCCGTAGTGTCCTCGGGCAAGACACTTATCCTCATTGCCTCTCTCCACCCACGAGTAAATGGGTACCTGGCCCCATAGATGACTCCTGAGCGTTTGTTAGCAGCTCGGTGTTACATCTACCCAGCAAGAGATGACTGATACATGTTACTAAATGGCTGGGGTAATAATACCGTTAATATAAAGCGCTCTGAGCAGCTTCACTGGATTCAGCGCTTTATAAGGCACATTATTAGTGTGAACAGAAACATTAGAATATACAATTTTCTATTTACAGGCGCCGTTTCTGATGTTACCAGTGACGTATTGTTGAAAGAGTTGTTACTGGCGACGTCGTATCGCGGTAAATGGCGCCCGATCGTCGGGCCCGTGTCCGCGGCGATGTCGGCGTGTATCGTTTGGACGGCGCACAGCGGACCGGCGTACCTGCCCCGCGTCGTCAGTTTCATCAACGTTAAACCGTTTGCGATTCACTTCGGACAGGAACACTACATCGCGCTGAACGCCTTCATTTCACATCTCAATCCGTTCTTTAACAAAGTAAGTTACGAGTGATTCCTTAAAAACAACTTCTTAATAGAAAATGCTTTTAACCCTTTCAGTGCTGGCTAATCAATACCTTATAGTGCTGAAGATTATTTGAAAATTCTGAAAAATTCCACCCTAGTGTGTTGAATAATGGGAATACCACTATAGTGCGTCTACACCGCGGCGCAGTGTATCGTTAGTTACTAATATTTCACTATATTTGATAGGTGCTGCTATTTTTCAAGAGAGATAATTAGTAATTACATCAATACCTCACATCAATACATCAATAACTAATTACATCAATAACGAAATCTATCCATCAAATAGATGATGGGGCAATCCCTATTTTAAAGATCAAAGAATGCCTGAAACTTCTCGAGAAATAGGCAATTCGAAATGGTTGGCAGTTGTACAGTAAACTTTATATTTGGAATGATTAGTTACTGTAATATCTGATGGATGCAGTAAATTTTGTTAAGAGCTTCTAAAAACTCATTTTATTTCAATCGATTATTAACAGAATTCCGATTCATCAGCGACGAGCGTATTGAACACCTCCGCTATTAAGAGCGGTAGTCGAAGCGATGAAGAAACGCCCCCTGGTGGCGTCGACGCGACGACTGATTATCCGGTGAAACGTGGAATCGATGATCTGCGCAGAGGAACTTTTCAATACATTCTTGAAGACGGTAAAAATGAGTCTTTTATTTCGGGTCTGATTATCACAAACCAGACGTGAACCCGGACCAGAGCGGATCAGACCGAACCAAACCGGATATAATACAGTTTAGATATCAGGGGCCGGTTGCATAGTCATGGCTTAGATTTAAGACCAGTCTAAGACCAACTTAGTTCTATACTTGATCTAACAACTTAAGACCAGTCTTAAGATTTAAGACCACTTTTGGACTTAAGTCACGACTGCGCAACTGGGCCCTGGTGCCTTTTTGTCTGAGGCTGCTTAGCACCGTTTGTCACAATAGATTATGCTATATATATAGTAATGTATACTGCTATAAGACAGCGTACGCTGACCTGGAAAACTCACTGAGATTCAGAAAAATCTTAAGAAAATTTAGGGAAAATTCAGGGAATTCGACCAAAAACCTGGAAAAAAAACTTAGGGAATTTGGGTAATGTTATTGATGACGTGTTACTTTATTGATCCGTGATTCGATGATAAATGAATGAATTCGAATATTTTAAACCTAGAAATTTCTTTTGTTTATTCGGGAAATTTCGCGTAATCAAATCGGGAAATGGAATTTGTAAATGGGTGGAAAGTGGCGCCACCCTGTAAAGAATGTTAGAGTAATTCAGTTTAGAGGAATGGGGATTAGATAGAATATATTTCGTTTTTGGTGTTTTCCTTGCTGGAAATGGGTCCTTTTCTGTAAACAGTTTGGTCTGAAATCCCCCTAAGTCTGCCCCTAATAACTGACGTAAATGTTGTATATTCCAGTCGACCAGTATTACCAGCCGAATCCGTGCGAAGTCGTATTCTGCCAGAACTCGGAGCGCGGTACGTCGTTGATGACCTGGTGTTACCCGGACCCTCGGATGCTCACTTACGTTCACGTCACCCCGGTGCCGTTCAATATCGACCCCGACGAAGACCTCGGTCTCACCGAGGATAAACCAGGCGTAAGTAACCTCAGTCTTAGATTAATCAAATTTCAGGATTTACGCTAATTCACACTTGCCAAAACTGCGAGTACTTCGATGATTTTGTTGAGATGTAAGATTTACGTTTTTTGATGGATTTCCTTTTTTATTTTCATTTTCCTGGTAAAATAAAAATGCTGTGAAATTGCATCTGAGAACACTTAAAATTTGAAAAATTTCCCAATTTTTTGGATATCAACTATTTTCCTTTTTTTTTCCTTCGGCCACTGGAATAAAAGCTGATTGATCTATTACGACCTACTTTAGGACTTTCTGTGAGAATGATAGCGAGCTCTTTTTACCCTTTCACAGTTGACTAATTTACTCATTGACACAGTTGACTCATTAATGCAGAGAATGGTTTCATGGTCTGGTGTTATCTTTATCCCGAGGGCGAACTCAATTCATTTTCAGTCGAGTCAGACCCGGGTTGATACCAGTCTATAAAGACGAGAAGATACACAATATCCGTGTATGATGATGACGAGACAAATCCCACAATAAAGAAGCCAAGATTAAAAATTCTATATCAGAATGATTTTAGCCATCATCAGGCGTACTGTTAGCCATCGTCAATACGCCTGATGATGGCTAACAGTTAGCCGAAACGTCGCTCCTCAAACATAATCATTCTGATATAGAATTTTTCAATCTTGGCTTCATTATTGTGGGATTTCTCTCGTCACCAGTCTATAAAATCCGGGCCCGGAAGATTTCGCGCAGCGTGGTTGATTGTTAGTGATGATTGTTTTGTAGGTACCGTGTAAACTGCAGTATTGGGACACAGTTCGTCGGCGATTCGTCGATTATCAGTCGTTCTACGTTTCGGAAACTCACGAATGTCACGTGGACCTCTCACCGGTGGAAAATGCAGTCGTTACTCACATGTGGAGGGTGGAGATATTCGGCCAGAAACTGAGAGTGGATGGTGAGTGGAAGGGGTGGATCTATAGCGAATCCGCAACAGCGCGGTTGCCTCCTTTTTTGGTAAAACCTGACGGGAAATTTGACACTGATTCTCTCACAGGGTGGCGCCACTTACCTGGAAATCTGGGAAAAGTCGGGGAATATTCCTTTTTTTTTTTAAATTCAGGGAATTTTGTGATAAAACTAAACATTATGGAAATTTGTTTTGATTTCATGTATAAAAAAGATATCAAACAGTTTTCGTCTATGTCTTACGTATTTGACTGCGTTTATAGATTGGATTTTTAGCAGATCAAGTCAGGGAAAAAGCAAGTCAAATAAAAGTGGCCACTCAGTCTCAGAAATTGCATTTTTAACGGATACCTATTAAGGGAGAGGTGGATCTAAGGGTATTATTGGCAGGTCCAAACCCTTGCGTTTAGGTAGTATAGAGAGTATGGCGCTTTTTGACCAGTTCCAAAACAGGGGCTGCAGTTGTTTAAACGTTGGTTAACGATAACCAGTCGATAAAATACCATAGCAACAATGGAATTTCAATTGTCACCATGCCAACTATCTACTGGTTAGCTCGAGCAACTGGCTCCAGAATGCTGATGTTCTATTCTCAGATTAACCCGGCGTTAAGCGGTGGATAGTTTATCGGGGGCTTGGACTGTAATATTGGCCTTCTATGGACTGGCTCCAAAATACCTGCAAGACCTTTTAACACCTTACTCCCCGACTAGAATGTTACGTTCAGCAGATGATCTTTTGCTTACTCAACCCCGTTCAAGATTAGCTTTTCTTGGAGACAGAGCCTTCTCAGTCGCTGCTCCACGTTTGTGGAACAACCTTCCTCGCCATGTAAGAGCGGCTTCCAGTATCTCTGTCTTCAAGAGAAGCCTCAAAACACATTTGTTTTCACCACATTAGATTTATTCAGTAATAAAGTGTCATTGAGTGGATTCTGGCACTTAAAATACCATAATAATAATAATAATAATAATAATAATAATAATAATAATAATAATAATAATAATAATAATAATAATAATAATAATAATAATAATAATATTTGAAACTGATGAAACGTTGTTGTTTTATGTTTAGAATGTTTGAACGGCGATGAAGAAGATGAACCGATTATTTTACCGGCGACATTAGCTGCGTCTATTCACATCGACTCGATGAGTATCCCTAGTAGAGTACCGATTATACAGATGTGCATTACTATAGATCGTCTATACCTACAGCTTTATCATCATTTCAACAACTCTCACCGAGGTGAGAAATATCGCTGATAAGTTTCCCCATGGCTCGGGCTCATCCTAGGGCATAGCTATCAGGTTAGCCATGTCTTTAAGGCCTTCTGATGATCTCTTCACCGGTGTTGTGAGTAAAGCCTAGCGCACATCGACACTGCGATCGGAGACAACTAGTTGCTACCGAACGATTACCCCGCGCACATCGAAATCTAGTTACAACCGGTCAGTTGCAGCAACTGCATGGCGCGTGTCGATCGTCGAAATCCAGAGCGCGCACATCGACGGATATGACTGCGATTGAGTACAACCAGTTGCTCAAAAGTAGAACATGGGCAACTGGCTGGAACTGGAGATAGATCAACGCTTACCAATCATAAGCTCGCTCACATCGACACATTCAAGCAACTGATCGTATCCAGCCAGTTCCTCTCATGCGCCGAAAACTGCCTTGCAACTAGTTGTCTCCAATCGCACTGTCGATGTGCGCTAGGCTTTAGGCTTCTAAGACCCGCGATATGAATTTGAGCAGAGACTACTGTAGGCCATTTCATAAAAGATGGCTGCCTTCATAGAAATTTGATGTCATAGAAATCACACAGTTTCCTGTTCTATGTCTTACGTATTTGACAATAACTCTCGTCACGGTAAGAAATATCACCACGCCCAGGAAATAGCAAGTTTGAAATCAGGGAATAGTCAGGGAAGTATGTTGAGTGCGTGTAAAATCACACGGTTTCCATCTATGTCCTACGTATTTAACTGTGTTAATTGATTGGATACTCAGCTGATCAAGTCAGGGATAACAACCGTAGAATGATGAAATAGGGGGATTTAATGGAACTAGCCGTCTTGCTTATCATAAATTTGTTGAGGTCATAAGTGAATTTAATGGGAACAACAAACGGTATCATTACAAATTACATGATGCCAAAGGGGGAATTATTGAGGCAGCCATCTCTACTGGAAAGTTCTATATCTTTGATGTCATAGCATCTATAGGTAAAATCACTAGTAGACAATTTGATGATGTCATAGGGAGATGCAGTAGGCAGTCATCTTTTCTGACAAGTTTATCAATGGAATCACTAGTGAACAGTTTGCTGATATCATAGCAAGATTTATGGAGGCAGACATCTTGCTAGAAGTGTCTGTAGAATTCACTCAGGACCATTAGAATAATTTGGTCCACGGTGGATATATTTGAAATGCCAATCAATGGTTATCTTTGTCATTGTAGAAACACCGAAATGTCTGCAGCCATTTTCATTATCATACTCACATCCCGAGGAACAGGAATATATGACTGTCACGCTGGATGACGTGCAAATAGCTGTGTCACATTTATACAAGCAATCTTCAACTATTCAGGTATTCATTAGTGATGATAATTGCATTGACTTGAACTCTGACAACTGTAGAACTGGATCCAGTTTGACAGTTGTGAGTTAAGAATTAACTCTGAACTCAGAATCCAGTTCTGCAATGGGTCAAACCTGAACTGGATCCTGGATTCTGAATTATCTACTATTTAAAAACTTATATAGCGCTAAAGGCTCTAAGATGCGTTATAATACAAAATAAGATTAGGCAGTAAAAAACTAGTAATAGAACTGTTACCGGTAGGTAAAATTCCATCTGAGAAATGAGTCCTCAAAGCACATTCAAAAGCATGTAATGAGCTGGCCTGCTGGATCCAGTTCTACGCTTCGCGAGTCAGAATTAGTTCATCTGCGTTAGACATTAACTCGCTTAGAAATCAGGGCATTTGACAAATTCTACCAATAACCGATGCTATCGACCATTTGTTTCTTTATCACTACTTGTACATGATTGAAAAAAGTGAATGTATTGAAACATTTTAAACCTAGAAATTTCTCTGATTCCTGTGTTGTTGTAAAACAGAAAAATCAGGGAAATAACTGTGGAACTGACCCGCTGTAGATAGTTAGTAATCATTCTGGTTGAAACGCGATTGTTAATTCTTCAACACCTTTTATTACGTTGTAGTTGAGCTCGTCGGTGCAGTGTGAACTGTTGGAATATCAGTTCCTGACGAAACAACCGTTTATAGAACCATGCGATTTGAAATTACAGCTACACCATCAACAAGAACTACAGGTGAGCGATCCCTTTTACTGGTATTACTTTACTTTGCCAGTACCTGCAGAGAAGCGACTAGTACCGAACTATAGAACTAGATGGTCTTAGACCGGTTAAGCCATGACTTTGAATCCATCCCTGGAATCCATCTTCTGAATGTGTCTTCTATTTCATAAAAAAGTCTTAACCCTTTCAGTGCTGACTAATCAATACCCTATAGTGCTGGAGATAATTTGAAAATTTTGAAAAATTCCACCCTAGTGTGCTGAATAACGGGAATACCACTATAGTGGGTCTACACCGCGGTGCAGTGTATCATCAGTTACTAGTATTTCAATGTTTGACAGCTGCCATCTTTCAAGAGAGATAATTACTGATTACATCAATACACCGCGGTGCGGAGTATTGGCAAAAACTATCACTGATTTATACACCGCAATGAAAGGGTTGATTTCCGATGGGGACTTGTTTTGTGCAGCGCATCTGGGTCTGTTAAGGACAATAAACTGGAAATGTTGTCGACATTTCTCGTTTCAGAATCAGCGGCTTAATTGTGGAATCGAGATGAATCCTTTGTTCGCACGAATCAGCCAGTCGACCGTCAACACACTTGCCATCGCCGCAGATATTTGGTCGCAGACGCTACAAGCGCCATCTGGTGACTCGTCTGCGCGACCGCCGCTCGTGTGTCATTATTTGATTTGTAACGATACGCAGGACATTCTACGCATTGGACAGGTGAGAGTAAAACACGGATAAGACTGAGTCCGTGTTGTAAAGATGATATAAAATCCCTGCACACTAAGAATAAAAAGAGTCTGAAATGTTTCCTTGAGCTAGTGTAGTTTATTCAACGTTTCCACTATATCCTAATAGTCATCTTCAGGAATACTGATGTTGTCGTCATTATAACCATTGATGAAACACTGAGTCCGTGTTGTAAAGATAATATAAAATCCCTGCACACTAAGAATAAAAAGAGTCTGAAATGTTTCCTTGAGCTAGTGTAGTTTATTCAACGTTTCCACTATATCCTAATAGTCATCTTCAGGAATACTGATGTTGTCCTCATTATAACCATTGATGAAACACTCTGAGTCTGTGTTGTAAATATAATATAAAATCCCTGCACACTAAGAATAAAAAGAGTCTGAAATGTTTCCTTGAGCTAGTGTAGTTTATTCAACGTTTCGACTATATCCTAATAGTCATCTTCAGGAATACTGTATTCCTTGAGCTAGTGTAGTTTATTCAACGTTTCGACTATATCCTAATAGTCATCTTCAGGAATACTGTATTCCTTGAGCTAGTGTAGTTTATTCAACGTTTCCACTATATCCTAATAGTCATCTTCAGGAATACTGATGTTGTCCTCATTATAACAATTGATGAAACACTCTGAGTCCGTGTTGTAAAGATAATATAAAATCCCTGCACACTAAGAATAAAAAGGGTCTGAAATGTTTCCTTGAGCTAGTGTAGTTTATTCAACGTTTCCACTATATCCTAATAGTCATCTTCAGGAATACTGATGTTGTCCTCATTATAACCATTGATGAAACACTCTGAGTCCGTGTTTGTAAAGATAATATAAAATCCGTGCACACTAAGAATAAAAAGAGTCTGAAATGTTTCCTTGAGCTAGTGTAGTTTATTCAACGTTTCGACTATATCCTAATAGTCATCTTCAGGAATACTGATGTTGTCCTCATTATAACCATTGATGAAACACTCTGAGTCCGTGTTGTAAAGATAATATAAAATCCCTGCACACTAAGAATAAAAAGAGTCTGAAATGTTTCCATGAGCTAGTGTAGTTTATTCAACGTTTCGACTATATCCTAATAGTCATCTTCAGGAATACTGATGTTTTCTGAGATATACGTGCGTATACAATCCAGAAAAGAGACTTATCATGTAATAAGATGTGATTTAAACTAGGGAGTGATTGATATACAGTATAAGATAGGGTTATTTATAGCATGTCATTTTATAAATATCATTCTCAAATAGATACATACGTAAAGCTATCAGTGTTTAAAATGTTATTGAGATTGTTCTAATATCGTTTTGTTTGTTTGCAGGTCGACACGGATGAAAGTTTAATCGTTCAAAGTCGAGAAGCGTTACCGTACTCCTGGCGCTCGCATAAACTCAAACCTGTGCGTACATGTCGTAATTACTGTTCATTCAGTTCATGTTCAGCGGGTTGACGCGAACAAGACACCTCAAATCTGCTAGTAATACCCTGAGTGGAGCTCAGCGGCTTGAGGCGAACAAGACACCTCAAATCTGCTAGTAATACCATGAGTGGAGCTCAGCGGGTTGAGGCGAACAAGACACCTCAAATCTGCTAGTAATACCATGAGTGGAGCTCAGCGGGTTGAGTGGAACCCGCTAATGAATACCCTGTTGAGTGGTGTTCAGTGCATTGAGATAAAAAAGAATTGTAGGCAATTGATGATGTCATAAGGGGATATTCTTGAGAGGAATCTCTTGAAAGGTTGAATCAGTTGTAGCTCACAATATCTGTGATAAAACCGTGATAGTAAAAATCCCAGAATAAATGAATTAATCACTAAAAAGTTTGCTAAGATACTAGAAATATTTCAGGTGGTTACTACCAGCCTTCTTCAGTCTAAAATGACTTGCCTCTTAAAAGGTTCTTTAAGGCAAATTTTTTCCCCCAATGAAATGTGATAATTTCCTATTTTTTTGCACAGTTATTTAACATCACGCTCGCCGGTAAAGGTTGGAGCCGTAGTCGGCCGATAGGGTTGCGTCGCGCGGAATGCGTCGTCAAGATTCACAATCATCTAACCGATGAAACCATCCATCTTTATATTCGAATCAAACAGTTGACGAACATCGTTAAACAGGTAATTAACGAGACGCGCTAATTGCATATGTAATAGGGACAAAAATACCACGACCAGACGAACGAATAGATGGTTTGTTTTATACATTTTAACTGATGAGGCTGAAGTGACTGGTGAAATCGATCGTACTAGGGCCAGTTACTCAAACATTGGTTAGAAATAAACGACAGATAATTCATCATCATCAGGTTTTTGGAGCGATAGTTTTACTTTGCACCTAGGCAATCCTTAGAGGATGGGCGTTTAATGCTGTAGTTACAACAAACTTACCACTGGTTAACTCTAACCAACTTTTTGGTAACTGCAGCCCCTGATATATATCATAGTAACAATGAACTTTTAATTGTCGCTATGTCAACTATACACTGGTTAACTCAAACCGACTTTTCAATAACTGGTCCTGAATGATGTATACTATCTTTCAATGAGGAGTTTTGTTTTAGTTGTGATGCTGCTGTGTGGGTTTATCGTTTTTGACCATTATAGATATAAAGGGGATAGAAATACACGACTACGAGATGAATTTATCATCGTTGTCTATTCCAGGTGATAATCTGCGGTACGGTGATCGTGTCCAGTCGTCTGTCTCAACACCTCGAGGCGAAACTCGTCAAAACCGACGACGACACCACCGCTACGCAGTTGCTAGGCGACGAGCAGACGCTTCCGTCGTACAACGTCGACGCGACGAACGCGAAGGGGGTCAAGTTCAAGGCGATGGGTACGAAAGCCGGTTGGTCGGATACGTTGCCGTTCGATCGGACGGGAAGTCACATGGTACAGATCCCAACGTCGGTCGGTTTCATGTACGTTTGGTGCACGGTGTTCATCAAACAATTCAAAGATGCAACGATAAACATTGTAAGTATATGAAAATAGTTTAAACTCTGGGCCCAGTTTCACAAAAAGGATTAAGGCCTAAATCGATTTAAGATAAACTGAATTAATGAAGAAATTAAATCGATTTAAGAGTTAAACCCTTTTGTGAAACTGGGCCCTGAAAATAGTTTTACAATGATCTAGACAAGCTCATATTCCTGTTATATCCATGGGCAGGAATTTGAACCTGATGACGTCGAGACTTGCCACGGTACAAAAAATCTAGAAAAAAATAAGGAAATCTGACAAATTCTACCAAAAACCTGGAAAACTCAGGGAATTCAGATAATGCTATTGACCACGTGTTTCTTTATCTGTACAATTTACATGATTCATTAAAAGTGAATTTATTAAAACATTGGGGATTTGTAAATAGGTGAAAAGTGGCTGTTACCTTGTTTGATAGGCTAATATATATAGAAAATAATTTTAAATTGTTAAAACTGTCTCTATAGATGGCGCTGTCACCGGTTTACGTGATGAAGTCTCGGTTGCCGATAACGATGTTGATCAATCTGCACACGCCGAGTCTGCAGTCGACTCAGAAATACGTCGCCAGGGGGCACTGTCAAGAGGACCAGCTTGTAATGGTCGTCGGTGATCTCGATCACAGCATCACTATGCAAATGAGGTAATTACGTAATTATATAAAATTCGGCGCTACGAAAGAAAAATGACCAGATATGTGTCATTGAGTTGGTAGTTTATTAAAGTGACCATGTCTGGCCATCTTCAACCGTCAAGGGATTCGAACTCACGAAGCTAAAGCCGTTCCTCGAACCCCTTGACCTCGCAGGCGCAGATCTAGGATTGTTTTCCAGGACGGGGTTCATAACAAATGTTAATGTTAAACTGCCGACTAAAATCTCTAATGATAGGGGGCCTATACGGCATATTGTTTGGGCAAAATATAAGATGATATGGTACCGATTAAGTTGTACTGTTGTACTGCATTTGTCCCAAGTACATTCCTTCAAGAAAACGATTTAAAATATTTTTTGGTAGTTGAGCAGGGGGGTCACGACCCCTGAAACCCCCCTCTGGATCTGCGCCTGCCTCACGTGTCGTTAGAGTTATTACTAGCTGACCAGAATCCGGATGCACCAATCACAGCGCTTGTAACAAACCGACAGTAGACTTCAGTTGGTTTTCCCGTTAAATGGACCAATTAGCGAACGTTTTACCGAACAAGGAAGTATTTCGCAAATCGATGTATGACGTCATGCGCAACAGCATGGGCTAGGGGGCGCTGGTGGAAGCGAGTTCGGGCAGCGATACCCGACCCCTGGCAAGCGAGGATGGCGTGTGGCGGGTTTTAAAATGTTTTACCGCTTGTGTTTTCAGGCCCGATTCAGCGGTATCAGATCCGCCTTATTCTCTATCACAGGACATCCTTAAACAAACTACGTTAACAAAATTGCAACTGATCGACGACATCGATGCCCTCTGCTATAACTGGAATAACAACAAGGAGAAGTAAGTAAGATTTAAACTGATTGAAGTTTGGCAAAATTGGGTCGGGTTTCATGAAAGAGTTTAAGCTTAAAACGGTTTTAAGTTTTAATTGTTGTCCTCATTGAAATGCAAAAACCAAAAAAATATCTTACTTCAATACAGTCAGATAATTTCATCGGCTATATTTCGTTCAGAACCCTAGACCATGGTTTCCGATCGAAAGGCTAATCTTGAAGAACTTGTCACATCTCAAAAAGGCACTTTGATTTGTAAAAAGATATTAAAGAGAGGCGCAGTGGACGAGCGGTCACTCACTGGCCGCCAGTCACAGGTCTCGTCAATCATGGGTTTATGGGTTCAAACCTTAGTGGCGACATAGTTTCTTGGTCGAAGGTTCTTCTCTGGTCTCTCCCCCATTGGGAAAAAGGAACATCGAATCCACTAATGATGCACTGCGTGACACTTAGCAGGTTGAGGGAATTGAAAAAAAAATGTCCAAAAAGTCAGTATTAAGCGTACTTCCGCATTGAGCTTACAAAACCATTCTATGCTGTTTTATGGTGACATACCTCGTCACTTTCAACAGGACCTCGAACCGTACACCCCCAGCAGTTCTCTGATGACAATATTTATCTCTTGTGAGAGGATCTGAACTAGTCACGTTGCAAAAGGATCTTTGACCCTCAAAAAGGCAATATTAAGTATACTCCTGTGCTGAATGTTATGCTGTGCTGAATGTTATGGATCACTCAAAGAATTTAATTGGCTTGTCTCACAATTGACCCTGAATCTCCACCCCCTCCCCCAATTCTCCCTGAATTTGGATTATAAAGTGTGTTTGTCTTTAGGTGTCACCCGGAGACGCAATTACAGTATAACCCAGACGACGAAGTCGACCACGCCGAGCTCGACCTTCAAGTGACCTTCGTGCAGCAGTGGCCGGGATTCAAAACGATTTGTCTCGACATCGCCCCCTGGTGTTTGATTCATAACAAAATGCGCACGGATATCTACATACAGACCGATGAGAAGCAGTGGAAGATCCAGTGCGGGCAGACGTGGGCGCCGCCGAAAACAGTCGTACGTACTGCCCTACAAATAGGGTTACCCGCAGTATCAGGAAATCACCAATTAACCCTTTCGGTGCTGACTAATTTATATCCTTAAGTGCTGGAGATTATTTGAAAATGTTTGAAAAATTCCAGCCCATTGCATCAAATAACAGGCATCAGCTAAAATGCGTCTACATCGCGGTGCGGTGCATTGTTAGTTATTTATTTCTAGTTATTTATTGTTACTTATTTCTAACTGTGTTTGACAGGTGCTGCCATCTTTCATGAGAGATGAAAACGTTTATGAATTACATCAATCCACCGCAGTGCAGTGTACTAGCCTAGTCATCACCGATTTATACACCGCACTGCGGTGTAGATGCACTGAAAGGGTTAAATACTAAGGAAAAATTTTGAATTTGTAATTGAGGGAAGCTGCACTGCGGATTTGCATAAACTATGCAAATTATACGAATATAATTTATGCTAATTAGGAATCGAGTGATAGTTTTTAAAATGTTTTGATTCAGGTGCAGTTTACGGTTGGTATCGACATCGACGGTCAGATTCATCCGTCCAGTTTCGTCGAGTTGTCGCCACGCGATACGCTCGAAAATCAATATCTGCCGAAAATCGAGGGCGTACTTTATCAGAACGGCCACACGCGGGCCAGCATCTCGATACTCTCAAACGGCAGTCGATATCAGGTAGATTTCTTTTCCACTTTCCGCTTAGGTTATTGTCATGGATACGATTTTGGTGCTCGCGTGTCAAATAAACTAGTTCACCTATAAAGTACTGTTCATACGGACCCAGTTCCACAGTTGTGAGTTAAGATTTGACTCAGAGTTAACTCATTGAAAATGAACTAATTTCAACTCAGAGTGAACACTAACTCACGACTGTTGAACTGAATCCTGGTTGTACATATTAAAGTAAACAGGTTAACACAGCCGCTCTACGAATCTGTTTATGAAATGAGACACTTATATTTGAGATATGGTTTTAGACTTGAGAAGGGTGCTAGAAACCACCCGATATACTTATAGTAATTTTGATAAACCTTCGAGTCATTTAACAATTGTTGGATTTTTACATTTATGATTTATTATATAGATATTGTGACCTTAGTGATTCACGATGACAAAAATGATTGTTATCAATTACTATTTCACCCAATTGCTATTTCACCCTTCTTGGTCCTAGATACAACTATGAAATAGTCAAATGTTTTTCCTTTTAAGCGCAACTCACGATTAGACAAGTAAATTGTATGAAGAGTGAATTGTTTTATGAATTTGTCGGTTTATTTGCAGACGTGTTTTTTGACGCTGCAGTCGGTGCTACGCGAACGCGTCTGTCACGTCTCAATTAAAGAGCGATACACGTTGTCCAATCAGACGCCGCGATCGTTCTGTGTGCAAAACTACACGATTCAAAACCAATCAAAACCGGTGAGTTTCACAGACCTACACGCCCCCCCCAGTTTCACAAACCCCCACGCCCCCCAGTTTCACAAACCCACATACCCCCAGTTTCACAGACCCCCACACCCCCAGTTTCACAGACCCCCACGCCCCCAGTTTCACAAACCAACACTCCACAACTTTATTTCATCTGTTTCCATCAAACAGCTTGTTGAAACAATGAAGGCGGTCACTTTCCTGGAAATCAGGGAATTTATTTTCTTAGAATAAGTCAGGGAATCTTTTAAGAAAAGCTTAAGATCAGGGATAAGTCTGGGAAATATGTTTGGATTGCTAGATCACATTTATAATCAAACAGTTCCCGTCTATGTTTTACATATTTGACTGTTTTAATTGATTGAATTCTTATCAGATCAAGTCATGGGGAACAACGTATGGGTCAGGGAATAGTCAGGAAAGAAGCTCGTCAAATAAAAGTGGTTTCCATGAACAATAAACTTTTAAATATTTCTAAATTTTAGTTTTCAATCGCGGGATTTCTCACTAATTTCTCTTGTGTTCTTTCTTTCAGATCCGAAGCGAGGAGTTGACGGTTTCGAGTCGTGATATCCGAGGTCACTCGTCGTTACCGCTAACGTTGTGGTGCAGCGGTCGAACGAACGACGCGGACATCAAAGATCCTCGAGATCTCGTGCTTTATCTACGTTTGAAATCCGATCGTTCGGCCGATTGGAATTTCCCGTTGAGACTCGATCGAGTGAAGATTCCGTTCGGAGTCGCAGCGCACGGTACGTCCGTCTGCCTCGGGACTTGTCTCCATTCATATATCACCTTCCCCAATGAGGAGTCCCTTTTTGTCAACACAGAAATCATTCAAACTTGTTAATTTGGCGATCATCCTTTTTGGTGTCAGAGTGATGGCACTATTCTGGACCAGGGGCGAATTTAGACCTTGTCGACCGTGCCTTTTTATTTTTTCTCTGTATCAAAATTTGCCGTTGTAAAACCACCCGAGATACACAATAGATATTTTTCCTAAATATATAACCTATGTTTCTTGACTAAATGCCTCTCAGAGATGCTCCAGAAAACTCCAAAATGATTGTAAAATTTCAAAAATTTTGCTGATATGCCTTTCCGCCCTAAATTAAGAATATATGCCCTTTTTATTGGTCGACATGGTCACAACATGCCCCTGTGGACCAAGACTTGTTGCTATAATTTCAAGCTTGATCACATGGAAATATCAGGGAAGCTCAGGGAATTCGGATGATGCTATGAGGGCCATGTGTTTCTTTATCAGTACGTGATGTGATAAAAAATGAATGAATTGTTAAATACTTCAAACCTAGAAATTTCCTCGATTGGGGATTACTCCAGTGGTGCCACCTTGTAATACGTTAAAGTATTAAATTTCTAATGATTTCAGATGAAGTTTGCAGCAGTTATTCGTATTTGTTGACGTATCACGAATTCGAAGGAGTCATTTATCTAGTCATTTCCGACGACCCGAACCCGCAACTGATGATTCATAGTAATTGTCCGTTTCCTCTTTACATCAGTGAATCTCGTTCGGCTGGTAAGTAATCTGCAAGTCAAAGTTTAACTTAGATTCTTGGAGAGTCATAATAATATTATGGATCTTAGTTAAACTTTGATTTTGATGTTTAAAATAGTGATCTAAGAGGACTCAAAATCTAGGCTTTAAACTAGTGAAGTGAAGAGTCACACTTCTATCAGAACTGATTGAAATAAGTTCGTCTGTGCTTGGAGTAATCAATTATCAAATGATTACTCCAAGATCTGTGCGCATAATCCAAATAAAGGGAGATTTTTTTAATGTTTATGAAACACAATTTTGCAGAAAACTTTCTATGATGAAAACTGAATTTCAACCTGTTTTTTTTTACTGATTTCAGGTTTCGCGATTGAAGAAGATTCTCATCACATTCCGTCTGCCATCGAGATACCCGCCGATACGTGCGTTCACTACAGCTGCTACGACCAACAATCATCGCGGTTGCACCTGGGCGCGATGGATACGGGCAGAATCTCGTGGAGCGCGGGCATCGACGTGCGTTCGAAACACGACGCGATCGCCAACATTCCGAAAACGGCGGACGTTAAAATCCACGTCGAGACGTGGAACTACGTGTGTCACGTTTACGTCGATACGGTCAGCCGAGCGGGAGTCGCCGCGACCGAGGTTAAAACACGCGAACGCGCGCGCGGGCAAGAATTAGTCGTAGTCATGGATACGGACGCGGAACGAACAGTCGGCGTCGAGCGGCGTCGCCGCCACAAATCGCAGCGACATCGGAAATTACGCGGGTCCGGGCCGGTTACGCCGATTAGTGTTAACCTACGCGTTAAACACGCCAGTTTCGTATTGTTGGACGATCAGACTGAATCGGGCGTCGTCACAGAGATATCGCGTTGCACGCTGGACAACGCGATCGCAGCGACGATACCGGCGGTTACCGACGACGACGACGCGCGAGTCGCGTATTTCGCTTGCGTTGAAAAGTTACAAATCGATAATCAAATGCATCTGGACGGAGGATACGACTTCCCGGTCGTATTGCTACCGATCCCCGCTGAGAAATCAACCTCGAGTTTAAATCATTTCGATTATGTCGACGAATTGACGTTCGAACGTTTAGACGAAATGCGACGGTCGGCGTTCTGCAGCGTCGACGTTCTAGTCCGCGACGGAGGCTGCCGCGTCCATGAAATAGCCGTCGCCGTCGGTCCATTATCCGTTTACGTCGAGGATAAGTTCGTCTACGACATTTTGAAGAAGGTCGACAGTTTCGTGCCGACGAGTCGCGCGACCGCCTCTAGGACGACGACGACGACGCCGGCGGAGTTGCCGTCGACCGTCTGCTCGGAGCTGCATCGTCTGACGTCGCAGATCCGTCTGCACAGTTTATCCGTGCGACCGATACAGATGTATTTGAGCGTTCACGCGTCGATGAAGTTGTTCCTCGCGTCGGACAACACGCCGCTGAAATTCGCCGAGTTCACGCGTACCGATTTAACGGCGAGCGCGGATCGTCTGCTGAGGATGTTAGTGATGCATTACGCATCGGGCGCTTTATTCAGAGCAGGTGAGAGAATTAACACTTAACCCATTCAGTGTGTCTACACCACAGTGCGGTGTACGAATCAGTGATAGATTTTGCTAGTGCACTGCGATATGATGTACTTGCAAAATCTATCACTGATTTATACGCAGCACTGTAGTGTAGACGCACTGAAAGGGTTAACCCTACACAACTGTCGAACTGTATCCAGAGTCATTGTTCAACTGGTTCTTGCGTTGAGTTTAAATGTAATATTTTTAGGTTGGGTGATTGGTTCGTTGGAGCTCGTCGGTAATCCGACCGGTTTGGTACAGAACGTCACGCGTGGTGTCGTCGATCTGCTGCGTCTGCCGATGGAAGGACTCGGTCAAGGTCCCGGATATTTTCTGTCGGGCGTACGACAAGGATTTTCCTCGTTGTTGTGGCACGTTTCTACCGGTGAGAGAAAACATAAGGATCCAGTTCCACAGTTGTGAGTTAGAGTTAACTCTGGGTTAAAGTTAGTTCATTTTCAATGAGTTAACTCAGAGTCAAATCTTAACTCCGAACTGGTGGAACTGGGTGAAGATAATTAGAATTGTGGGTTCTGGCTGTCATCAGGGTGACCAATTGAGGGTCTGGAAAACTCTGGAAGAATCTGGGAAAATCAGGGAATTTGACGAATTTTGAATGGGACGTGTAAAACTAAGGGAATTTGCCTCTGATCAATTTCTCTTTTAATACATGATTCATGAAAAATTGAGAATTGTAAACCTAGAAGTTTCTCTTGATTTACTCTGGGAATTTTATGTAATCGCGCGGAGAAATCAGGGAAAAATCAGTTGATTTGTAAATGGGTGGAAAGTGGCCGTCACCCTGACAGTATAACATCATCTTTACCAGTGACTGTTCAAAATAGTACATGTCCTGTTTTAAATATCTGATTCATATATCTTTTGCCTTAGAATGGCCATTTTAGGCCCTCTAAGATTTCCAATTCAAGTCCCAATTTGTATTTCTAATTCAATTCACTAAGCGTAAGTCGTCATTTGGAAGTCATCTGTATTTTTGAGTCTCAATTTATATTTCAATTCAATTTACTAAGTGTAGGTTGTCATTTGGGTAGGCCTAAGTCGTCACATAACTGAAGTCATCTCTATTTCTGTTCAAAAATGTTGACTATCTTAATGTCATATATTTTGTGCCCTAGAATGGCCATTTTAGGCCCTCACATTACGTAAAAGGATCCCAGTTTATCTGTAGCTGTGTTGATTATCTATTCGCAGGTACGGTGAATTCGGTGACTAGTTTCGCGTCGAGTTTGTCGCGTAACATGGACTATTTATCGCTGGACGAGGCGCATTGTCTCCGCCAGGAGGAGATTCGACGGCGTCCGCCGGAGCAGGTCGGCGACGGCTTGAAACAAGGATTAACCGGGTTCGGCTTGAGTCTTCTAGGTATGTGTGGAAACGTCTTATCGACTAGAGAGGCGCGAGGTCTAGGAAAAAAAATTATTTTTCTCTTAAATTTATATTTGCCGCGCACAAAACTTCAAGGCACCTGATAACTGATAATGGTTAAATTGAAGAAATTGTTTTCCACTGTATTAAGATAGTAATATATACACTATACACTAATGTCTATTTCAACCTAACTTGAGTCTGGTTGACTAGCTCAGTCAGTTTTAGTTGTGCATACCTGATACAGGTTTTGATAGGACCAGCATCAATCTTTAATCCATTTAACACTATTGAAGTATTGCAAAATACCTAAAAAGGTTCTTTTAAATGCGGTTGTCTCAGAAGTTGTGTCAGAGAAGAGACATCACTTTTGATTTGGGGTCGCCAGTCCTCAGTGTTGTTATCATGGACTAAAAAACGAATTAATGGTTATAGATTGAAAGTGGGTCATCAGTCCTCAGTGTTATAGATTGTATTAAGATCAGTGATAGCGATTGAATTTATGGCTTTTCAATAAACAATACCTTCTGTGAATGAAGTAAGCAAACTATGATATAAATGATAAAACTTTTATATATCAATAGATATACAGTTACACTGCTGGCGCAGAGTCTCGTAAAAACGATTGACAATTTTTGTTTATCATGCTAACTAGCTGTCCAGTCCAGTGTTTATATTGTAAAATCTCAGTGATCGCTGATTATTAATGATATCCCAGTGACAGATAACTACAATGTTACTGTCACACACTTTATGTATCTCACATGTCCAACTGTCTGTAGAGTTCAGTATTATACGCAGGTGATCTATAAACCTGTGATTATTATACTCTGATACTGATAACAGCACCTCTGTTACCAGTATCAGAGCATACTGATAATAATACATGTTTATCACTAATAACACACGGGAATCCTGCACATCCTGTCACAGTAGACAAACATGCGTCCCCGTGTGTCAACATCTAAACAGTTTAGGTAACAGTAATATCCATCCGGGAGCTGATATTTCTTCACTCGTTTTCTATTTATCAAACTGTTTACAGTCGGATGTTCAGTGATCGGTTCTGTATAATTCACTTTAAACAATTGCGTCCCTCGTCGACTAATACCAATCACATGAAGTCCTGCTCCTATAAATTGTGGAGACTTTTGAAGGCTTGATTTATAGTTTTCGGCCATTTCTCCATTCGAACACTTAACGATGAATCCGTGGGTTTGTGGTTGATGGTTGAACGGGATGCCGAGATCCGGTATCTCAACACCGGGGGGCGGTGCTCGCCATTCTAATCTCACCTGAAATAGAAAACGACATTTTTATTTGACTCTCACCTCGCAGCGGTCACCTGGCTAGTATCGCATGTGGGTGATGATGATGAAACTGAAGATGAAAATGATTCTTACCTCATCGAACGGTATCACTTGTACGGATATTTGTTCTTCGGTTATTTGTTGTCTTTCAAATAGTTCTCGTTTAATCAAGGTCTCCAGTTCCTCTGTCCATATCAATTGTAATAGATCACCGTCAACAGTTATCAGATCACATTCTAGTTTGAATAACGGTTGATAGGAATAATTAGCGATATCTCTACTTTCATTCTCCTCATCTGAATAAACGTTTACTTTGCGTCTTTCAAACGTAACAGTGAATTCTGATCTATACTCGCAGCTAACGCTACTACCTGCCATGTTTGCTCGTCAAAAAGTAACTACTTGGAACTCGTGTTGAAGTTTTATATCAAGTATGAAAGGCAACAGATATTCCCAGGGTCTGATTCTGAAGTGAACATTATCAAAAACTTGTTTGCGCCTGTCGGCCTAAATCACTTTTTCGATGAATCATGTCTTTGATCACGTAGCCCCCAGATAAGGGAACTATTGATATGCGTGTCAGTGACTAATGTCTATTGTAACGTTGTTTGAGAGGATGTCGCATGTCCTAGTTCAGTTAGTTTTATCAGCACATACCTGATATAAGTCTTAATAGGACCATCACAGATAGGGGCAGGTGACCTAAAACAGAATTTTTATCCTACCCTTTTTATTCTACACTGCATTGAAGGATTGCAAAATACTTAAAAAGTTTCCTTTGAATGGGGTTGTCTCAAAAGTTTTGTCATGGATGAGACACCATTTTCTTTCAAAGGAATCAAGTTTTACAATATGTTTTAAATGTCTACCAACTGAAGTTTTTTTCAAATCATCAAACATTGAGACAGTTGTTGAAAAGTGGGTTAGAGAGACCATAGTACACTGGTTAACTCTAGCCAACTTATGAGAAACTTGCCCGTGGTTTTTAGGCATGGAAACAAAGTGTTCAATATTCAAATTATGGAGTCTTTTTCTTTTTTTTATCTCATTCAATGAAGACTCTTTGCCAAACCTTCAATATGTTGAAAAATGGATTGAAAATCGATGTTTCAGATCAACTGCCCATAATCAGTGCACCTGATGATGGTTAATAGTATTCTCGTCCACTATTGAACTTTTTCATCTTTGCTGATTTATTGTGGAATTTATCTCGTATTTTCAGCTTCGCTCGTCTTATTAAAGCCTTGATTGAGCTAGGCCAGCCGACCTCCTTTCAAGCAAAGTCAAAATAGACTTTAGCTCTTAGTTGCGTTCTCTTTAATCGCTAGTTAAGATGAAATCGACAAGACCAAACCCTGCAAGGAAGGAATTAACGAAATATTTTTGAGCAAGCGGTGTGGGCGAGTGGTTAGAGCATTCGGCTCTGAGAAGCCAGGTCGTGGGTTCGAACCCTGTAGTGTCCTCGGGCAAGACACTTATCCTCATTGCCTCTCTCCACCCAGGAGTAAATGGGTACCTGGCCTGATAGATGACTCCCGAGCGCCTAGTAGCTGCTCGGATGTTACTTCTCCCCAGGGAGAGATGACCAATTTAGGAATAGAGGCATAGGCTGGGGGTTTTACCAAATCTGGAGTGCATCTGAACTCACTGGTTAAGATACCTGCGCTATATAAATGTCAATTATCATTATTATTATCAATTTATTATTATTATTATTATTATTATTATTATTATTAATATTAAATATTTTGTCGTGTTATCGTTGATTGTAAAAGCTCATTTTCTCCACTCGTACACAGGTGCGGTAGCTGGTCTGGCCGAACAGCCGTTGCAAGGTATCCAACAAGTTACCGATCAGAGTCTGTCGGCCAGTCAAAAAGTGCTCGGCGTCATTTCCGGCTTCGGGAAAGGATTGATCGGCGTCGTTACTAAACCAGTAGGTGGCAGCGCTGAGTTCGTCGCACGTACAGGACATGGTTAGTATCGGTTTTATACTGGAACCAATCAAAGGCTTACATTTTCTTTTATTATTATTATTGCTATTGCTGACAACTCAATGCCTGAAAGTGCTGGAGATAATAAGGAAATTTTGCAATTTGAATTCCACCCCAGTGCGGTGTATAACAGGTATCACTGCTGTGCGTCTACACCGCGGCACAGTGTATGATTAGTTACTAATATTTCGCTGTGTTTGACAGCATCCTCCCCCGGCAGGGATTCGAACCTGATGGCATCGAGATTGCCACGGCACGAAACCCTGCCATAATCGACCGTGTGCGCAGATACATGCGCAGTTCAGATGATGTGATTTTTAGCCAATCAGAAATCCCGTTTTATTTTAGCCCGGGTTTTCCCATTTATAGTTCCTCCTTGAAATTTGCCTCAACGATTATACAACGCGCAATCTGATTGGTGCCGCCAGTTTTCGTTCGGAAAGCTGCGCATGTACCTGCACACATGGTCGTCTATGGCAGGGTTCGTGCCGTGGCTGAGTGTATCGTTGCCATCAGGTTCGAGTCCCTGCAGAGGGAGGATGGTTTGACAGGTGCTGCCATCTTTCATTGGACATAGAAAACTTATTACTAATAACATCAATACACTGCGATGCGGTGTACTAGCAAAGTCGACATGATTTGTACACCGCATCATGGTGTAGAAACACTGAAAGAGTTGATCCTAAATCCTAATCCATTGATTTCCTTTACCTTCAGTTCTTATATGTTTCTAGCAAAATTTCTGTACTAGCAAACCCCATCAGTGATGTATATACACCGCACTGCGATGTAGAGATAATGAAAGGCTAAAAAACTTTTTTTTACGATAAAATTTAGATTAAAAATTGTTTTCGTTCGTTTTTTGTTAGGATTGCTGAACGGAGTCGGCGTCGGGCGTCTGCCCGGACCGTGGTATAAATCAGTCGTCGTCGAAGTCTCGACGTTCTCGACCGGTCAGTGGAAATTCCTCGCGAAAACGATCGAATCGGCCGCGACGAATGAAATCATCTCGATCATCATGGCGACGCGCGTTGTCGTCGATGCCGCGGCGACCGAGCAACAATACACCGATGACGTCGAAGACGATGACCATACCTACGAATGTCTACCGGATGTTTACATCATTTTGAGTCCACAGGTGAATATTGAATTGTGTAAATGTTTAAATATTGGTTTTAACCGACAATATTCTATTGTAATAAGCCCTCGATAGATAGAGTTCAAATTTTAGTCAGAGCTGTTAACTCTAACTGTAATTGTAAAATCCTAGAGGCTTTGTTGATCAAATTAGAAAAGCCAAATTTCAACTTGCAATTGTTTCAAAATGGATCCTCGTTCATTTTACATGTCTCTCGTTCGGCCTGTGTTCTGGTTGTTGCCATATTATGTAATCTGCTATTTTAATACCACTATCGACCTGTTAATTCATATCTTAACGTACTATCGGCACTTTTTATGCATTTTTGAAGTTTTCAAGGGCATTAGAAAATTTGGGTCGATCGGACACGAGATGGCCGTCCTGTCCTGTGATCTTTTTGTGGCTATAAAAAGGTCATTTTTGATTCTATTCGTAGGCCTTTAGCTTCATAAAGGTTTTCGCGAAATTACATTCGAATTTGAGAAGGGTTTATTTTAGGAAGGGATCTCTAGCGTATCAGACAGGTTTTCTTGATCGGTCAATTATTACGTAATTGGAGGCCATCTTAGTGTCATCGGTCCCCATTCAAAGATGAGTTTGATAGATTTGTGTTTTGCTGTAATCTTTTCAGGTGTTGTTCATCATCGATATAAACGAGGATTGTCAACAGCAGGCGTTCGCTGTCACTGAATTAGATTGTTTGTGTTCGGGTTCAACGTCAATGGTGTTGATGGAATGGAACAGCGCTGATGACAATAAACTACAGGTATTTATCCATTGAAACACCAGACATTTTATCAGCTCACTTCCAAAAACTGATCGTCCACATTTCACATGTGTTCAGAACTTCACCGGAGACATTTCTAATTGAAAATGAACTACAAACACCAGACATTAGACATTTTATCAGCGCACTTTCAGAACCCGTTCGTCCACACTTCACATGTGTTCAGAACTTCAGACATTTTTATTGGTAGTTAAATATAAGTTAAAATAAATCCGACTTAAGCCGAGTCCACTGTATCTAAGAGAATGTTAATTTTTTTCTTTCGCAGAAGGAGGGCGACAAGAAAGACCGGATCGCGGACTTCGTGGTCGGCGCGTCGTCCGGCCGGGAATTATCGGTGACCGATCGTATCGCGTTCGCGCCGGCGAAAGTGAAATATACGTTCAACTGCGAACAGAAATCACGTGACTCATTCTACACTCTGTTCCATATAGTCAGACGAAAACTGCTCGGGAAAGGCTTCTCGGTTTGGGGCGAATGAAAGCTTTAGAATCTGATAACTCTATTCATTTTCGGCAAGCGGTAAAAATATTGAAACCGGTGTCTTTAAACTCATTTGCTGCAGTGAGTCTAATCGGGTTGAGTCTTAATCATATCTCGAGTTAAACCTAAGCGCAATTAGTTAAGATAGGTCGATCTAAGCGGTCTTTCATGTTGGTTTGAGATGATGCCTTGGTGCCCCCTAGGTCAATCAGTTTTTATTCAGAAAAGACTTAAGATATATGTGCTAAATGACCAGAACGGACGCCGCAACAGTTGAACTAGAATATGGATTATTGATTCGATCGTGCAGTCAAACCTGATCTGGATCGGCTTAATCCGTGTTTTGGTCTAATCCGAACAATATTTGCGGTCCATGTACATAAATATACGAGAAAAGGCTTTTTAGATCCGGATTTCATGTAAACCATATGAATTTTGTTGGTCCCAAATGATCCTTATAAAGCGGGTTTTATTATTTTGAAGAATTGCTGAAAATTCCTAAATCCGGGGACCAATTCAAGTTCAGCTTGTATCTGATGTGAAAAAATTTAAGTCCATCTTTGTGCTTGGTTTTTCTCATGGTCTTATTCAAATCTCGTTGCAGTGGAATCCTCTCTAACTGGGCTCTAGGCTCAAAGACAATATTGTCAAAGTAGCATCTAGTCTAAAGCAATGGCATTTTCGGTGAAAATTCGTTTTAAGAATTAACAAATGGCCTGAATGAACTTTGTGTGTTTGCGTAATTGTGCGAGGTGTTTCTATGAGGTAAATAGGTAAAAGTAAATAATTATTGTTATAGAAATATATAATATATTTGTCTTCATATTTCTGTTGTTATTTTGATGTCGGTTTCTAAAATAAATTCTATTTATTCAAAAGGGTTTAAAATCAAAGTGTGGTACTGTCCACATTGTATCGGTGAATATTAAAGTTAAATCTACATTCAAAA
This sequence comes from Tubulanus polymorphus, assembly GCF_964204645.1. NCBI lineage: Eukaryota > Metazoa > Nemertea > Palaeonemertea > Tubulaniformes > Tubulanidae > Tubulanus > Tubulanus polymorphus. The sequence continues at coordinate 321,862 of NC_134032.1, forward strand.
GAAACTATGAGTTATTTTCAAAAAGAAATTTACTTCAGCCTCTATGAATCTAATTCAGTTTGTTGGTTTCTATTTATTCTGGTTGTCGGATGTTCAAATCATGAGTTGGCTGTCAATGAACTGATGTCACTGTATGTAAACATACACCTCCTTCCACCTAGAAACAGCTAACCCTAACCCTAGCTTGTGATTGGCTGGAGCTGGTCATCTGATATATGCAAATAGCCCCAAGCACATGGTCGCTAACCCTAACCCTAGCTCCTGATTGGCTGGAGCTGGTCACCTGATATATGCAAATAGCCCCAAGCACATGGTCACTAACCCTAACCCTAGCTTGTGATTGGCTGGAGCTTGTCACCTGATCCATAGCCCCAAGCACATGGTCACTAACCCTAACCCTAGCTTGTGATTGGCTGAAGCTGGTCACCTGATACATGCAAATAGCCCCAAGCACATGGTCACTAACCCTAACCCTAGCTTGTGATTGGCTGGAGCTGGTCACCTGATGTAAACAAACCTGCCATACTAGCTCTCTAGTGATTATGGGATAGAATGCATAAGGACACTTTGAACTTTTGAGTAAAATGAAACTCCTCTGTGGAACTGGATCCAGAGTCAAATTAAACCCACACAACTGTGGAACGGGATCCAGAGTAAAATTAAACCCACACAACTGTGGAACTGGGCCCAGAGTCAAACCCACACAACCGTGGAACTGGGTCCAGAGTCGAATTAAACCCACACAACTGTGGAACTGGATCCTGAGTCAAATTAAACCCACACAACTGTGGAACTGGGCCCAGAGTCAAACCCACACAACTGTGGAACTGGGTCCAGAGTCGAATTAAACCTACATAACTGTGGAATTGGGGTTCAGAGTGAAATTAAACCCACACAACTGTCGAGTTCAGAGTCGACTTGGACCTACACAACTGGGTCAACGTAAAACCACACAACTGTGGAACTGGATCCAGAGAGTCAACTTTAATCCATGCAAATGTGGAACTGGATCTAAGAGTCAAACAAGACCCACGCAGAGTTGGATCCGAAACGCTGCTATGGAGTCCTGACATTTGTTAATCTGCGATACTATTATGGTAAGTCTCCTCTGACACTGTTGTGGCAAACATCGCCTATATAAACATGTATTGTGACAAAATAGACAGGTTCTCATGTGTTGATATGTGATAATCCTACCGCGGTTACGAGCTCAGTGTCATGTGAAGCGCTTTCCTTTCTGATCAGTCGGGCTAGTCGACTCGAGTGTCGGGCTAGTCGACTCGAGTGTCGGGCTAGTCGACTCGAGAGTGTCGTGGCGGTAGCTCACTAATTATTCGAATTCTGAACTTTTTTCGCCGAATTTCTAATGTCTAATTTTTAGGCCAGCCGTAGACTGGGCCTGAAGCGAATTTAAATGACATGGTTTCCAGAGCAAAGGCTCTTTGACTGTGCAACTGGGCAGATGTTTATGGGAAAACCTTTCAGACTTATGTCGCCAATGGTTACGCGAGAAAACTGACCTCAAATGAAGCTACAGTATCAAGTGATAAGAGATGGTTTCTTCCAGACGCGGTTTGCTATCCGTAAAAGAAAAAAATACGTGTTGTCTTCGATGCTGCAGCTAGCTATCAAGGAGTTTCCTTGAATAACCAGTTGACGTGCGGACCAGATCTGCTGCGAAGATTACCCGGGATACACCGCTACGCTTCAGACAAGAACCAATTGCTGTTATTAGAGACATATAAGCGATGGACCATCGAGTTAAGATATCGCCTGACGATCAACCCACAATAAGTTTCTTGTGGAGAGACTTAGAGATGTTTAACAGATGAATGTCAACATCTTTGACGCCAGATGCTCAGCAGGAAATGCCTGTTATGCCTTTCGCGAAACCACCGAAGATCCTGATGTACTGCCAGATGTCAGAGATGCCATTCTGAAAGATTTCTACATGGATAACTTCCTCCACTCCAAGCCGAATACTGCCACTGCTACTAAGACGTTGATAGATGTCGCCTCTACTGTGTCACGTGGAGGGTTCCACCTGACGAAGTTCCCCAGCAACGGCTGCGACGTTCTAGCAGCCCTTCCAAAAGATGATACAACAAAGTTCCTGGATAGTGGACGTCTGCAAAGGGAACGCGTGTTAGGCTTATTTTGGGATGCTGAAACTGACGGAATTGGTGTGTAGCTGCAGTTTTGACATTTTGTGTGTTGAATGAATTTCATCGATTATAATGAGGAAGAATAAGGAATGTAATTAAGATGTCTGTCTTCTGTCTTTCTTCTCCCGAAAAAAGTCATTCTCTGATGTACTGATAATGGTTACTGTCAACTTCTGCTGATTGACCAGTAATTTACCTTTTATTGCAACCGTCGCAACCACGCACTTTCAACTGTCAGCACATAGACTGCAGCGAAGAGCAAAGATTCAGGTTCTGAAATGCAGATTGTTTGGGTTGCAGGACAAAACTTCAGCTTCAAAAACTGGAATCCTCTCAACGCGGGACAAAGGCCTTTTGAATTCAGGTCTATAATACCCTCTTTGTTGAATTCAGTTATGTTTGGGCTGCAGGACAAAACTTCAGCTTCAAAAACTGGAATCCTCTTTACACGGGACAAAGGCCTTTTGAATTCAGGTCTATAATAACCATTTGTTGAATTCAGTTATGTTTGGGTTGCAGGACAAAACTTCAGCTTCAAAAACTGGAATCCTCTTTACACGGGACAAAGGCCTTTTGAATTCAGGTCTATAATACCCTCTTTGTTAAATTCAGTTATGTTTGGGTTGCAGGACAAAACTTCAGCTTCAAACACTAGAATCCTCTTACGGCAGGAATAATTCAGTTCTATAAATATATATTCTTTAATTCTGTAGTGTTGTGGCTAGTAAAACAGTATAAAAAGGGAGGGTTTCAGGCAGTAGGAAATCTAAAGTGGTTGAGTAGAGGGAACTTAGGATGGTGGAGCTAAAGATAAGAGGCTGTGGGCTATGAAATGATTAAATGAAGATTGTACGGAAAGGCTATATCCGAATGAATAATTGAACGATAGACTGAACGATTGCAGTCATTTTCACTTGATAGAGTCGGAATACAGAGATTGAGCACATCCACGACGGGACCAGATTATCCACTCAGATAGAGTCGCCGAGAGGATACTACTCGACAACACAACACAGGTGGACATTAACACTGGTCAAACCAACAAACATAGCACTGGTGGAGAACCATAACAATTGGAGGAAACAGCCACCACAACAGGGCCAATACGATCACATTTAGACACCTGGCATCTTTCCTCAAATTATAGTGATGTATTTGGGCCGTGTATCAAGATACAGAACCGATTTTAGGATAAATGTTATCAACATTTTTATCGTATCACGACTAAAATTGGCAAAGAACTTATCGAACTTATCGAGGGGTGGGTCTAGTTTTGTCATCCACTACATCCACTGTGAATTTCAGCACATCTGGAAAATTCATATTCTCCTTTCGATTTTGTACATTGGCAATTTTATCTTTATAGTTTGCAAATAATTGTAAGAGGCTTATCACTATATCGTCCTTTGGGGCAAACCATATTTATAGTTTGTGCTTCTGGGTTCAGCGCTCCACCAGGTTTTCAGGGGTTCGACATAAGTTTGAGTGGTTTATTACTGCGTTGAACAAACCTTTTTTTACCGAAAGCAGATAATGAGCCAATAATATCTTAGATTCGCTGAAAGGAGGTGTGAGGAACATGGGTACAGATCCAATTAGAATCGAGCTTTAGATGTCTCATGTGAGTTGAGAATATATATCATCAGTTTTTGGTGTCATCCGCCGCATTCAACCGAGAATTTCATCTCACACGAGATGATGAACGCCATCAACATTTTACTGGTCGGTGTTTTCTGTCTCATCGTCGCCGATGAGGTTTTCACCGAGTTCCGCTTTCAACAATTCACTCGCCTGCCAGAATGTTCGGGAGGCGGCAAACACAGCGAGAAAAACTCACAAAACTGGGCGAAAACAAACCGCGTGATCGCGAACAGAAATGTCCGTAGCCTCGTCGAGTGCGGAGCTGATTGTATGAATGATCAGAAATGTTCAGCCATGTCGTTCAACGGAGGGCATTGTTACCTGTATGACGTCAACGTCGACTACGCGTGCAGCGCCACCGACGACAAAACCAAGTACTACAAGGTAGGATTCAAATAACTCTTAAATAGCATCATTTAATTCATACTATTAGCCTTTATAACAGGCACTTGCTAAACAAATTCAAAAGATTGAAAATGAAATTCATTTAAGACAGAAATCTGTCCATCAAATTTTCAGGATTACTGAATTTTGTAATCGATGTTTATAATTTGCGCATAACGGATTTCGGTTATGAATTCTGTTCCTTGAGAAGAATAACGTTCACTTTTTCGAGGTAAAATGTAATAGTAATTTTCTAAACGAGCACGTTTAACGCTGGTTTCAGAAGAGATATGATGGACCAATGGGCACCAGCAGTACCAGCATTGGTACCACCAGCACCAACACCACTAGCACCAGCAGCACCACCACCGCTATGACAACAGGTAAGTTCTTTTCTCCCAATTTACACCCAGTACCTCGGTTATATAGAATATCAAACTAAAATGAATTTGACTCAAATGATAAATGACTCTCTAGCAGAAATATACAGGATTTGAACCCACAAACCAGTGAAATAAACACCTCAAACTATTCGGCTTTATTAATTACAGTTCTTTTAACGACGCTCTTTGTGTTTTAATTTTCACCTGTTTCAGTCGTGAAACCTAAATTGCGCAAACTTCGTTATTTCTTCGATTTCGAGAAAGTTGATGCTGAACGTGGAATCGTGATCGGGGAGGGAGCCAATATGACGGTGCGTGATAGCAAAGGAAACATCATTAAACCTAAACTGGTCAAAGGGTTCAATAACAGCCAAACTGTTTCACCCTCGGATTCGAAACTGAATTTACATTTCGGGGTCAGAAATGATGGAAATCATTTTAAAAACTACTCGATTTCTTATTTAGTTCTCGGGAATAATCACATAAGGGTTGCTATGAATGAAGTCGATATATTCTCGCACTTGCTCCCTTTTTCTACTACGTGTCTGATAGATCCAATGAGAAGAAGAGTGTTGAATGGCTACAATATCGATAGTAAAGTATTCGACAAGAGGGAATGGGTTTCATTGAGATGCACGGACGGGGATTTGTACCTTAATGATACGCGTTTATCGAGCGGTCGAATGTTTGGGTCAGGTAATTTTAAGATGGATGGTCCGATAATTCGTGTTCATACAACCATAAATGACGAAGCTGTGATTGATAACCTGGCGGTAGAATTTTGGTTTTAATAAACTTGACACTAAGGAATATCTACGGATGGTGTGGCCTCAAATATGAGTAACCGATTAGGATGTATCAACAATTCAACAATAAGAACATTTCAATCAATAAATGATTTTATCATATTCATCAAAATCAAACGTTTCGCTTTAAATTAGGTACAGTTTTAGAATATGCGTAATTTTAGTTACTAAACGTGACTATTATGTTTATGTAAGATCAATTGATTATGTAAATTTCACGCAATAAATGATTATGATAATTATCAAAATGAATGAGTTTTTGGTTTTTTATTTCGCTCCAGTTTTGACAACTGTTTAGTGTAAAGTACTCGTAAGCGGTCCAGGGGCAAGAAAAAATTTGAAAACTTAGCAAACACGTTTATGCAATTTTAAGGTGCATTTTAGACCGGTTTAGGGAGGTGTCGTACCCTCGCAACCGAACTCGCCCCTGCAGTGCCACCGAAATGTGAAAAATGTCAATTCACGGAAAGCCACCTGGTGGTGTTTCTTCTAACCATACGTGGAACGTTGGGCTCGTATTGTAGTATGTAGTTTAGAACTCGAGCCTAGTTCTCGTATCTAACTGCAGCGCGGCTTTACTATCAACCAGTTTTATCGATGCGTTCTCTGCATGGGGCGGGTGTTGAGTTGTTCTTTTCTATACTTGTCACTGCGCAGAATGAAACCCCCTACGAGCATGTATACACTCATCCTCCCCCGGCAGGGACTCGAACCTGATGGCATCGAGATTGCCACGGCACGAAACCCTGCCATAATCGACCGTGTGCGCAGATACATGCGCAGTTCAGATGATGTGATTTTTAGCCAATCAGAAATCCTGTTTTATTTTAGCCCGGGTTTTCCCATTTATAGTTCTTCCTTGAAATTTGCCTCAACGATTATACAACGAGCGATCTGATTGGTGCCGCCAGTTTTCGCTCGGAAAGCTGCGCATGTACCTGCGCATCCGGTCTACTGATGCAGGGGTTCGTGCCGTGGCTGAGTGTAGCGATGCCATCAGGTTCGAGTCCCTGCAGAGGGAGGATGGTAAACACTCGATAATTCATATTCGAGCTGAAACATGCTCCGGTATCATCTGACACTTCGGTCCGAAAGCATCTATTCATATATATTTCATATATTCACACAGCTCGTTCGGTGAAACTAATATATTTCTCTTCATTCACACGTGTGTAGATATTACATATTAATTACTCTTTACATTTCAACAAATAAACTCATGTGGACACCTGATACGATATCAATACCGGAACATTGCTGGCCTTTCTAACGACTTCACAGAATCCAAATTCTAAATTAGACCACCAGTGCAACCGCGTCTAGATACAAATATAACCCATATTCACAAATATTTGGAGTCATTGACTCTGGTGTAACAAGCCGCAACATTCACAACTTCACGTGAATTTCACGGAGTCAAAATTTTCAAAATGTTTTCGCCGAGCTGTGGATTTTAAAAGCGCTGTCATTGCGGTGCCAAATGCGCATGCGTCAGTTGGCTACAACATCTTAAAACTACCTAAACGGATTGATTTTAGAATCAACGCGCAGCGCTGCTATATCCAGCCTCTCCTGTTGAGATAATTGCTCGTCGAACATACACGCGACCTGTATCTTTCATTTGGTACAAAGAACTTGGTAATCCAAAGCGCTCAGACCGCGCCAACCATGGTTGCAGCGACTAAGTTTCACCGTTTGTCTCTTAAGGTACAGCATGGACGTATAATCTAGTTTATACGTCCATGGGTACAGATATTTCGCGACACGTGGATACCTGTACATCATCAATTAGTGGTATACAATAGTTAATGTTCAGCCGTTACGAAAAATCTCAAGTCAGGTCGCAAAATAACGATATCGTTTTAATGATTTGCGATACTGATATACGGGCCTAATTAGGGTTTGGTCGACACTAGACACGATATTTTTCTACGTCGCGTAGATCGGACCGCGGCATCATCCGCTCCTATGGACGGTAACTCAACGACTCCGTCCGATGTCTCATCGGACCGTCAGGTCTGAACGATTCGAGGTCGCGTCCCTCGCCGTCATGATACTCGGCATTCTGTTGAACATTTTGGTCGTCGTTACTTAAGATATTGAGTTCGACTCACATTTCTTATTATCTTCTACGCTGTTTGGCTGTTATGGATATTGTGTTTTTAATATGGCGCGGGATACAAGGACCGGTACGCATCATACAGCGCTGATGATACAAGCAGTAAGATAGGGGGACTATGCCGTGGATCTTTCTGATATCGCGTATTCCGCGCACTGCATCCCAAATGACACGTAACTGGATAACTGTCGGTGTCGTCGTACGACGAACTCTATCGATTCTGTTTCCATTTTTCGCGAAACGAACTATAACACAATTTCGAATCAAAGTCCTGATAGTTGTAGGCTTCGTATTCTTCGGACTGATCGAAGCGCCTTATTTCGCTACAATCGACGGAGTTCATCATTTTTGGGACGACTGCTCGGACCGTATTCAAATGTACATCCGCGAAAACAAAGGAACATTATCGAAAACTATACAAAATATGATTTCGGCTGTTGACGGACCGATTATCAAAGAATATCTACCGGTTACATTACTTATCATTTCCAATACAATTATGATAGTAAAACTGCGACAAATTCAGGCTAAACGCAAAGAGGATTTCACCTCACACGGAGGTGAGGATAGAAATAGAAATATTGATATCAAGGCTACGACAATGGCGATATCGGTTGTTTTGGTGTTCATCGTTTTTGAGACACCCGGATCTTTCTCTTCGATATATCATTACATACGATCGGGTTTCCCGTCTTTACCCCCTTTGCCGAATGATTATTGGTATTTCGGTCGAGTTGTCAGCGCTTTCTTTCCTGTGTTGAATTCTGCGTCCAATTTTTTCCTGTACCGTATCGTAAACGGAACGTTTAGGAAAACAGCTCTGAAACTTATGCGAGACCGATGTCGACGAAACGCGACATGATCAAATGAACGTTGAACTTGCTATTGCTAATTCTAATTTGAACAGTTCGAACATAATTTACTAATTGTATGTTGTGATTTATGACGACTAACAATTACGTAGTTTGATGGTAGTAATTTCTGCAGCAATTTACACACCCCGTATCTCGCTACTACTAGAGTTGTTCTTTTTTGGGATGTCAGCACAAATACTCTCAAATGGGAACGCAATAAAAGTGATTCAGAGAATACTGAGGACTTTATTTTCGTCGACTTTTTCTGTTTACGGACCAATTTTTAAAGAGCATTTACTGATCGTGTTGTTTATTATTTTCAATACAGGTTATGATAGTAAAACTGCGACAAATTCAGGCTAAACGTAAAGAAGATTTCACCTCACACGGAGGTGAGAATAGAAATATAAATATTGATATTAAAGCTACTACAGTTTATACGGGAAATGGCAATATCAGTTATTTTGGTTTTTATCATTTTTGAAGCACCCGGCTCTATATAGTAAAACACGGTCTCGTTTCACGTCTTTACCCCCTATACCACGCAATTATTGATATTTCGAAACCCCGAACTTTGCTCTTTTTCCGACATCCAATTTTTCCTTATACTGTATTGTAAATACATGCAGTCAACCACCGATAAACTGCCCTACAATTAACCCCCACCCCGCCTACCGCCAGGTTTTATCGAAATACACTTCTATAGAAATATGTACTAAAACCCCCTCGATATACCGCCAAAAATCGTTCTGCACCGATGAGGGTGGAATATCGGGGGTTGACAGTATAAAGTGTCTTCATTGTATCTGTCGAAAATGTCTCATAGAATTGAGTCTAAACGTCACTACTGTCTTAGTTTCGAAAATGTCTCATAGAATCGAGTCTAAATGTCACTACTCTCTTAGTTTCGAAAATGTCTCATAGAATCGAGTCTAAACGTCACTACTCTCTTAGTTTTGAAAATGTCTCATAGAATTGAGTCTAAACGTCACTAATCTCTTAGTTTCGAAAATGTCTCATAGAATCGAGTCTTAACGTCACTACTCTCTTAGTTTTGAAAATGTCTCATAGAATCGAGTCTTAACGTCACTACTGTCTTAGTTTTGAAAATGTCTCATAGAATCGAGTCTTAACGTCACTACTCTCTTAGTTTCGAAAATGTCTCATAGAATCGAGTCTAAATGTCACTACTCTCTTAGTTTCGAAAATGTCTCATAGAATCGAGTCTAAACGTCACTACTCTCTTAGTTTTGAAAATGTCTCATAGAATTGAGTCTAAACGTCACTAATCTCTTAGTTTCGAAAATGTCTCATAGAATCGAGTCTTAACGTCACTACTCTCTTAGTTTTGAAAATGTCTCATAGAATCGAGTCTTAACGTCACTACTGTCTTAGTTTTGAAAATGTCTCATAGAATTGAGTCTAAACGTCAATACTCTCTTAGTTTCGAAAATGTCTCATAGAATCGAGTCTAAATGTCACTAATCTCTTAGTTTTGAAAATGTCTCATAGAATCGAGTCTAAATGTCACTACTCTCTTAGTTTCGAAAATGTCTCATAGAATTGAGTCTAAACGTCACTACTCTCTTAGTTTTGAAAATGTCTCATAGAATCGAGTCTAAACGTCACTACTCTCTTAGTTTCGAAAATGTCTCATAGAATCGAGTCTAAACGTCACTACTCTCTTAGTTTCGAAAATGTCTCATAGAATCGAGTCTAAACGTCACTAATCTCTTAGTTTTGAAAATGTCTCATAGAATCGAGTCTAAACGTCACTAATCTCTTAGTTTCGAAAATGTCTCATAGAATCGAGTCTAAACGTCACTACTCTCTTAGTTTCGAAAATGTCTCATAGAATCGAGTCTAAATGTCACTAATCTCTTAGTTTTGAAAATGTCTCATACAATTGAGTCTAAACGTCACTACTCTCTTAGTTTTGAAAATGTCTCATAGAATTGAGTCTAAACGTCACTAATCTCTTAGTTTTGAAAATGGCTCATAGAATTGAGTCTAAACTCTCTAAGTCATTGCAACAAGGCATAACTTTATTTCTGAAAATATATTTTCCTGATCTATTGATTAATAATAATTAATAATTATCGAAATCGAAGCCAGTGAAAACAATGAACAAGTCTGGCATATGTTTTTTTCATCTACGGTTGGGTTAGTTTTTTGCACGCATCCCTATTGTTTTATCACAGCAGGAATCAGTAAAACTGATCTGGAAACAGTTTGGATGCAAGTTTGAACATCTATTATTGCGTTCATGGCTCAGTTGATTTTTTGCACGCATTCGCCGTTTCGACCGCGTGGATGTTTTTAATTTCTCATTCGACAAAAAATGAATCGATTGTAAATTTCTGCTTTGATAATTTCACCCAGTTTGAGATGAGAGGCGGGTGGTGCGGACACAGTCAATATAAACCAATCAGTTTCATCAACATTTCATCGACTTGGAATCGTTTGTATTCGAAGGTAAGTTCAATTTTGATGCTGTTGAATCATCGAGTCAACATTGATCTGATATTTTGTTGCTGTTTCTAGAGAGAAATGATAAAACATCTTTGAAATATCAAAACTTATTTCTAACTGTAGGATTTTGTATTTGATTCTGTTAAATTTTGCTAGGTTTTATGATCAATTAGAGATGTATTGAATATTTGTAATGACTGCTGGAAATCAGTCCAAATATCTCGGATTTATTTGTTTCTATTCCAGCTTTGTGAATTTCTCGTATAAATCCGTGATTTGTCACCAAAACAAAACCGCAGTTAAGTAAGTTACTCGTTTCTTGTATTAAACATTCCGTTCCAATAAGGAACAAGTACCCATTTTATCTGTTTACAATATTTTCACTTTTTTTACGGTAAAAATTTGCGAATCAAGTGCGAATAACAAAAGGATTAAATCGACCATTCTAGTAACTGTTACAGTGTTATATCTCAGTGGCTATTTTTAACATTTCAAATTCACTTTCAGAATGTTTACTAAAACTCTGTTCATTGCCTTGGCCTTGTTTATGGTCGTTGGAGCTTCTGTCGCGGCAACTGAAGGTATTTCGTTAGGTTTTTTAAAACACGAGTTTATATTTTGCTTACAAGTTAAATCAATATAGATCAATCTATTTACAGAAATTCAGATTGAAAAGAGAGGAACTCCGTGTAAATGTCGTGGGAAAACCGGCACATATTGGTTTGCTGGTTGTTGCGACTCCAGATGTTGCACTGCCTTCATGGGAGTTTGCTGTCCTAACTAAGATGTTTTGTTTCCGATATTTCGCTAATTCCTAGATGAATTGAATTCTAATCGTATAAAAAGTGGATACAACATAATCTGCGAAGCTCTTTTCTCTGTTCGCTATTTACTTTATCGCCCACTAGGGGGCGTAACGTGGTCCGTATCCAGGTTTTTGTGTTGTTTGCAAATTTGGCAACTCTCTTTGATTGTACACCTAAAACTACGTGAACGACTTACATAAAATCGACGCATTCAAAATTTCAAATTGAGTGCCCCAAATTTCGCGCCGTCGTTCTGAGTCTTAACTATTGCTGCCGGCAAGTACCAGATTAGAAATCGGTATTGCCTCATTCATAATGCCTACAAGGAATTCACGCACGATTAGGAAAAAGTCATTCAGATGATATGACCTAATTCATCAGATTTTTCTGTTGTGTTAATTTCAGTTTACAACATAAACAATCGGTAAATAATTTGATGAATTCATTCTTGAAAACTTTCATTGTCCCGATATATATGAAAAAATTAACGCAGAAGACAAATTGTCGAAATGTTTCTAGAAATTTGTCTAACCCATACCATAAAGTACTTAAAAAGAATCGCAAATGAGGATTCGATATGGAATCGATACGTATACGGTGATTCCTAGAAATGACTGGTTCAATGGCGCGCGGGATGCACTGAGCTGCAGCGTGCGGGAAAACTAGTAAAATATACACAATAACTACAACAAGAAGAGTTTTACTGGCTCCTGTCCAGATTGTCCTCATTATAACCATTGATGAAACACTCTGAGTCCGTATTGTAAAGATATTATAAAATCCCTGCACACTAAGAATAAAAAGAGTCTGAAATGTTTCCTTGAGCTAGTGTAGTTTATTCAACGTTTCGACTATATCCTAATAGTCATCTTCAGGAATACTGATGTTGTCCTCATTATAACCATTGATGAAACACTCTGAGTCCGTGTTGTAAAGATAATATAAAATCCCTGCACACTTAGAATAAAAAGAGTCTGAAATGTTTCCTTGAGCTAGTGTAGTTTATTCAACTATATTCTAATAGTCATCTTCAGGAATACTGATGTTGTCCTCATTATAACCATTGATGAAACACTCTGAGTCCGTGTTGTAAAGATATTATAAAATCCCTGCACACTAAGAATAAAAAGAGTCTGAAATGTTTCCTTGAGCTAGTGTAGTTTATTCAACGTTTCCACTATATCCTAAGCTTCATGAATACTGGTTTACAACAGGATTCTCAACAGATATACGTAGTTTAAAAGATTAAATCATTCAATGGTTAAGAGTTTAGTGATATCGGTTTAGTCAACAGTTGTGTATGGTTAGGTTTGTGTATCTGTATAAAAGAAGCTTACATATTGCTATTTCGATTGTAGAAGATGGTTACAAGCTCCAAATCAAAATCAAGCTTGAAAAATTTAGATTTAGGTTAAATTTTCATTGAAGCATTCTCGGCGTTCACTGCGCGTTTCTTCGACCGTGGGATAGTGGCGCGGTAGGTCACCGAGCCGTCAGCATTGAGGAAACATTGACAGTTGCTGCGGTAGATTCCTCTCATGACGCACGGGAAATGACTCGAGTTCATCGCTACGCACGTGTTATGAGCCGTCATACATTCTACAAACATGTGCAGGAAATATGGAAGTGTTAGTTTATCATCAATAAATCATGTAAAAGTGAATGGAATGAACTAAATCGACTGTGGCAAGCGAGGATTCACCTAGCAACATGCTACGATCCACCAGATGATAAAAGTAAAGAATCCAGTTCCACACTTGCCGTATTGCTGCAGTAGTTGATGTCCTACTGCACACTAGTGACACCTGGTGGATCCTCATCTGCCACAAGTGGAATCCTCTATTGCCGCAGTAGTTGATGTCCTACTGCACACTAGCGATACCTGGTGGATCATCACTTGTCACAAGTGGAATCCTCTATTGCCGCAGTAGTTGGTGTCCTACTACAAACTAGCGACACCTGGTGGATCCTCACTTGCCACAAGGGGAATATTTCATTGCTGCAGTAGCGTTGGGGAATCCCCCATTCAACCTCATAATGCAACGAAAGTCGAATTAAACAATTTTAGTTTGAATTACAGGTGAAAGTCGATTGAAAAAGGGCTTAATTCGGATGAACGTTCTACAAAAGCCTGTTCCAATCTTCAAAATCGCTGATTTAAAATTGTTCCACTTTCACCTATAAAAACTTACGTGTTCTGATGCGCTTTCCGTAAACGTATTTATTCGAACTAGTGCAGATATACTCGACACAGTTTTCCAAATAAGTTTGTCCCAACCGAGCGCATCCTTTATTCGTTTGGCAACCTATAGATAACGCAGGAACAAAGTGACAGTTTTACAGAATCGTTGAAATCATTCAGAATTAGAAGGTCGTCTTGGTTAAAATGGCGTCGCATCGATTCGACTTCTGATTTCCCAAATCAAACCTCCTGATTCGCTGCCGGCAGGTGTGGTGGGTTTGTAAGGGACATAGGATTTAAATCAGAAAGATAAGTGTCAGATGAACAGGATCATAAAGTTATTCTATCCGGATAATTTCAGTAAGATTACTAGCCCCTAACAGAATTCTAGTACCCTCGAAATACTGGATAAATCAAACCTTGATAAGAGGGACTATCATCCCCCGCCCCCGCCTTACTTCAAAATGCAATAAATACCTCGCCTGTTTATCATAAGCGAATGATTGTTTCCGGTTCCACGGCAGACGTAACTATTACAACCGTGTTGATAGGTTTGACCTGGTTGAATACATTCCCCAGTTCGCAATTTACATCCTGGCAAAAACAACAAATGATTTCACATCCTCTTAATCATCAGACTTCGGGTTATCTCGTTTATATGTACATACACGCATTTGCAATAGCTGTCAACAAAATTGCGACGGTGTATAACGTCTATATTCTCTGAGACACGTACCTCCACTAGTGCTGCGCAATGTTTTGTAGTTTCCGTTTAGTAGACACGTGTATTTAACGCAGTCTCTGGTTATCGATTGACCGACTCCTAAACATCCTCCTCCGGACAGCGAACAAGCTACAAAAAGAACCCCAGAAAAATATGGATACTTAATTAGCTCGGAATTCAGATCTTGTAAATATTTTAATGACTTTTCGTATAAATCATGATTCAATGGATTATTTCGTCCTGTGTGCGGTTAGCTCAGTTGGTCGATTTGAGGACTGGGATCAAAGTCCCTAGTTCAAAACCACCTCTGGCTTTGGCTGTTGAAAGACACAGTTGGACCTATAGCTCTGCTACAACCTTAGTCAGGTTGTGAGCCATTATTACCCGCTACTTACTATCACAATTGCAGGCAAACCATGACGTCAGTATAGTATCGTTTAGGGGAGGAACGATTGGAATACTGACCTTTTTGAATTGGTTTCAATGCGATGTATCCGTTTCCGGTTTCACATCGATAAGTTGTACAACCAGTGGTCGTTATTTCGCCATTCCGTAAACAACTACCATCATTCAAATCGCACCCTGATAGGACGGAAGAGAAGACCAGAAAATCAGTAAACAATAGATGAAGTACTCGTGACGTAAATCAACTGAACGCGATCTGTGTAGTAAAATCTAGTATAATACAACCAATAGATGACTAATGCGCCATCTATATGATTTCAAGTATAACATATCGTATAAAATTCCTTATTTTTGCATGTATCAATCTTCGGTTCGGTTTACTACAACTGGGACTATTTGTTTAGACACGAGAATGCGAAGGAATCGGTTTTATTTTCTAATTCAAATAAAGCAATCTTTCGTTGATGTTATATGAAAGCTTAAGAAAATGGTTACCTCTAGAAATCGCTACTGTTCGTCCCGCGCTACACGTATACCGGGTACATCTATAAACCCATTGCCCACCTTCATAGTGAGTTCCCGAACCATCGGTACAAACTTTCAATATAAAACATGATAGCATCATCGGGAACGGAGTTTTTATTGATCATTTAAATTGAGTGCAATATTTACCTGTTTGACAAAGTGCGAAACCGAATGAAGACACGATCAATATCGAGATGGATAAACTAATCTTATACATGCTTATTATCTGAAAGAAGATAGTGACGCGAATATTCAGGATCCAGTTCCACAGTTGGGAGTTAGAGTTAACTCTGAACTCCAGATCCAGTACTACAGTAGTGAGTCTCAAGATCCAGTTCTACAGTTATTGGTGAGTTAACTCTGAACTCAGGACCCAATTCCACAGTTGTGAAGGGGTCCAGTTCCACACTACACAGTTTTGAACCAGAGCAAACTCTGAACTCAGGTTCCAGTGAATTAACAGTTGACTCTGAACTCAGGTTCCAGTGAATTAACAGTTGACTCTGAACTCAGGTTCCAGTGAATTAACAGTTGACTCTGAACTCAGGTTCCAGTGAATTAACAGTTGACTCTGAACTCAGGTTCCAGTGAATTAACAGTTAACTTCCAGTAGCACAGTTTCAATTAGAAATTAACTCTAAGTTAAAACTAATACATTTTGCGACGAGTTCGCTCTGTCTCTTTACTCTCAGAACATTTGGTTCAGATGCGCAATGTTAATGTAGGCCTAAATCTTATTTCGGATTAGTGTCACGTAGAAGAAAAATCTGTATCGATAATAACAGACCCCAGGCCAAGTTGCACAATAAGACAACTGAAGTCCTTATTACAACTTTGAAACCCGGTCTAAGATTTAATTCGACCTCAATGCGTGAAAATAGACTGCAACTCGGGTGGTGAAATAGGCCTACATGGTTTGAGATACAATACACGGTAGACTGATAATAAATTCTATCATTTGTGAAATGTGTCTTGGAATTATGAATTTGGCAGAGATAAGTGATAAACAGAACCCTAACGATAGGAAACAAGTTAATACTTCACGCTTTTCCTGTTGAGTAGCAGTTTATCCGTGCGTCGCAATCCGCTGAGACAGGAATAACAGAAAAACGCCGCATTATTTAGACTCGATATAATTATCATCATCATCATCATCATACTAATATAGGGTTACGTAGTAATCATCAATATTGACGATAGACGCATAACGGTATTCGCGGTTAAGTTATGTCGGTCAATGATATCAAAATAAGCTTTCGCAGAATGTAATTAATTGTACAACTACAACTCCGCAATCTATCAAATACCGAAAAAAAAGATCAACGATTTGTTTACTGGTAACAACCCGAAATTTACCCCTAGTCGGACCGAGACCGCACGTACTACGGTTAGTTCAGATATATCAGATATACCTTTTTGTCGACGGTCGCTTGGCGTCAACGTATTTTGATAATTGAATATGGCTACCAGTCAGCCATCTTGAATGAATGAATGAGTCCATGTCTAAAATCGCTAGGGACCACCATCTATAAGCCTTACGTCTTCCATGTAGGAAATCTAAGATTCTGTACTTCAAAACTGTAGCAGGGCTTGAATACAAATTTAGATTTAAAACTATTTCAATTTCTGGCTATGTCTATTAGAGTTTTCGATACTTATAACACGATCTATTTTTTATTTATTCATTCAGTTCGGTTAGTTTTTTTTATTTCGCATAGATATGCTGGTATATGATTATCTTTAGGGTGAATATGAGGCTAACGTTGTTTGTGCGCGCTGAGATGACAAGCATTGTTACAAGCCCCCGGGTTACCAGCATTTTGCTTCCTGGGCGCCTTCATTGACGTTAAAAATTGCTGTAACGCATTTACAGGTTTTTCTTAATTTTATCTATAAACATTGGGGCCAGTTGCTCAAAAGTAGATTAAAGATAATCGATGTATAAATACCATAGAAACAATGGATTTTCAATTGTCACTATGTTAACTATCCACTGGTTAACTCTAACCTACTTTCGAGCAAATGACCCACGATTGTTATGACTCAGTGTAAATAAAGATAATTATCAATATTATTAATGTGTTATTCTATATTCAGGCTATGTGTGCGGTCAAAACGTCAGGACATGCATTTGATAACCTGAAATACAAGATCTATCTATACGAACACGCACGTGCCCCGACATTTGTTACTGGAATTTCCTAGAATTTTATCGATTGTTGATATTTCTGGGAAAATAATCGTTAAAGCTCTTTACGATGATATCAGCTGTTCCACACGCCGTAGACCCAGGGGACTCAACAGCTGGTTTATTGTGGACTGCAACAACCGTATCGTGTCGCATTATTTCTACCAATATCCATACGGTACATTTAGTATTTTAAGGTTATAATGGTAGGATTTATCGGAGCGGGGCGAATGGCCCAGGTTTTATCGGGGTCTATAACGAAAAGAGGTAAAGTAATTGATGACGTGGTCGAGGGCGTTTATTCTACTCATAGATATATATTATGTAATAATATAAAATCCCTGCACACTAAGAATAAAAAGAGTCTGAAATGTTTCCTTGAGCTAGTGTAGTTTATTCAACGTTTCAACTATATCCTAATAGTCATCTTCAGGAATACTGTTTTCCTTGAGCTAGTGTAGTTTATTCAACGTTTGGACTCCTTTTGTCTATATTCTAACAGTCGTTTTCAGGAATTATTCCGATTGTGGGATTTTATATTATCTTGATCAAAGTGTTTCATCAATGGTTCATATACGTTTGAATTTTCAGGCCTCATCAAACCAGAAAATGTCATTTCAAGCGATGTAATACCAAAAATGCTCAAACAAATCGGGGTAAGTTATGTAGCAAGCGCTGTAACAGTATAAGAAGACATGGGCGTGAACACCTGTCCATGAAGTTGTCCAGAAGTGATGTGGTCTCGTGCATAAAGGCTTCTGGACACTGGCAGAACGGACGGACCGGTTATTCAAACCCTAAACGATGCACGAAACCAAATATTCAAAACAGATTTGACTAGAATGATGACATATGCCACGGTGAAGACGGATTCACGCAAACTAGCTCGCAGAACACTTTACCTCATACCTCGAATGCATCCTCGCTTGCCAGGGTTTGAAATCCTGGCCGAAAACCCTTCATTGGTCTATTACATCATGACTTCTTGACAGGTTTCTGCTCAGTGCCCACCGGTCTATATATCTAGCCAATCAGATGCGTAGTATTTATAGAGCAAACTTGCCGGTAAAAACTGATTGGCTAGATGTATTTAGACTGGTGGGCGCTGAGCGTTAACCTGTCCGCCCAAGAAATCCTGGGCGATGTAATAGACCAATGAAGGGTTTGCGGTCAGAGTTTGTGTTGGTGGGCGGCAATAAAACCCTGGTAAGCGAGGATGCCTTGTGTGAGACGCGACCATACACAACTTTCCTATAGATCTGTAAGGAATAGTTGAACCATCTTATCAACTTGACCCCTAACTTGACCTGACTGACCATAGGTTGTAGCACGCGACCGTTGACCAGCGCAGACTAAAACCGATTGTCCACTGTAAAAGACCCAACAACTGCGTAATTGTTTTTAACTTACGGGATAGCCGTAGCCCCAGGTCAAGTATATAGTATCACCATGTAGAAATCACCATCATACAAACACTGAGTTTTAAGTCATCTTGTTACCGCTTGCCGTGGGATACCGACACGCCATCTATCCCGTCAGATGGCGCCACTGAGATATCAGACGCACTCGATCAAAAAAAGTTCATTTTCAAGTTGCTTTGATCTCAATTTTCGGGCTTCCAATCCAAAAATTGGGCAAATCACGCATCGAAATATACACCGATTTAATCTTTAGAGTTCATATGTGCCATGATTTTGATATATCATGCATAGATTTTGAAAAATCATTTTTAGATTTTAATTGAGTTCGAGAAGAAATCCGGCGTCGACGTCGTATTGTACACTAGCGACACCTGGCTAAAAGAATCCACGGTTATAACTGTAGTAACTATTATTAACTGTTCAGTTTTCTCCATCTGACAGGCGCTGGGAGTGAAGACGACAACCGATAACAAAGAAGTCGTACGAACGTCTAAGATAGTTTGTCTGGCGGTGAAACCGATCGTCGTCGCTCCGATACTGCGAGAAATCTCGACGGAAGTAACACGTGACCATCTGATCGTATCGATCGCCGCCGGTGTGTCGACGCGAACGCTGGAACGAGTAGGTGTTTATATTTTGAGGGCGGGGATGTTGCGAGGGGTTGATAAAGGGTTCTTTCCCATTGAGGTCAACTTCTTTTTGTCAAGGCTCGTTAAAACCTGCAATTAACTAAATATAACTTGTCATTAGGATAATTTGTATTTTCTAATTCAATTTACAAGTACTAAGTGTAAGTCTTCATTTGGATAAGTTGTCACATCACTGAAGTCATCTCAATATTTGAGTCTCAATTTATATTTCTAATTCAATTCACTAAGTGTAAGTCTTCATTTGCATAAGTCGTCACATGACTGAAGTCATCTCAATATTTGAGTCTCAATTTGTATTTCTAATTCAATTTACTAAGTGTAAGTCATCATTTGGATAAGTCGTCACATGACTGAAGTCATCTCTATTTTTGAGTCACATTTTTAGTATTTCTAATTCAATTTACTAAGTGTAAGTCGTCATTTGGACGAATCATCAAAATAATGACCATCACAACTACAACGACCTGCACTTGAACAGTGAATTTAACTGTATGAGGAAGGTTTCATGTAATGACTCGGTTTATGTTTGTTTTTTGTTACAGTTGTTACCTCCTCAGTCTCGAGTCGTGCGAGTTATGACGAACACGCCGTGTCTGGTAAACGAGGGCTGCAGTGTATTCTCGCCCGGTCAACACGCGTTACCCGCAGATCTGGAAACGGTCAGCAAACTATTCAGTAATGTGGGAATATGCGAGGACGCCCCGGAGTATCTGATGGATACAGTAACCGGTCTCAGCGGTAGCGGACCTGCTTATGTAAGTCAGATGATTTTCTTAAGATATTTTGTCCGCTTAAGGCCTAGAAATATCTGCAACAAGCCACGAAATTTGTCTTTTTCACGTTTAAGCTAGGCCCACCCTGACAGTTCGTAGTATAGGGTATTACTGCGTATTACACGTAGGCCTTCAATATAACTCCCATGTTAATTTACGGAACCACAATTATACCAGTCAAACCATGCAACATGACGAAATTTTAGAGTAAGGTGCCACTAAGGGATGTACCCAGCACCCTCAACCCGCTAAGCGCCACGCAGGGCACTTAGCGGGTTCGATTTTTATTTTTCCCAATGTGGAGAGACCAGAGAAGAACCTTCGACCAAGAAATTCTGTCGCCACCAGGGTTTGAACCCATAAAACCCTGGATTGACGAGACCAGTGACCGGCGGCTTAGACCACTGCGCCTCTCCTAACCCACTCCCAGGGTTACTTGTGACTGTAATGTCAAACTGTCGGGGTATAGTTTTCTTAAGTAAGGTTATAGTGTAATATTCTGAGGAATGGCGCAAGCGGCCGTGAACACAAGAAGTAAACATTTCCCGGAGTTGAATAAATGCCAGTACCTTTGATAACCACTAGATGGCGAATTAGTGAAATCTAGCTTGATACGCAACCCTCAAGCGACAGGCATGTCTAACAGTAGAATCTGCGCTCTACATCTCTCTAGGTGGCAGGTTAGTCGAGCGAGCACGTTGGATTCAAACTAAAAAACCGTGTTTATATTTTTTCAGGCTTATGTTGCAGTAGAAGCGCTGGCAGATGGCGCTGTAGAGATGGGTTTGACCCGAGAAACAGCTCAACGTTTGGCCGCTCAGGCGATGCTTGTATGTATTATAAATACCTTCTAGTAAGCATGATATTGTCAGAAATACAGCGGGCAATTTCCATTTCTGTGGAATCATGACAGAGCAAAAGCTCTTCTGAGCTTCGCGGTATACGGCATTCAAAGGGGGGATCGAAATTTATTGACAGAGACTTTTCTAGATTTTTTACACATTAACACATTTTCAAGATTTTCTTAATTTCGTCAAACATTTTTGATTTTACGGCAAAACACCATTGTAATCACTTTATTTCTACAGCTGCCGGGTCTGTTACGGTTAGCTTGATCATGATTTAAAAAAAAAGTTATGTGCAGGGTAGATAGGCGGCCGGCCGTGCGAACTTTGAAAAAAAGGTTTAAACTTTTAACTTCATAGAAGCATTTTTCGTATGAATCGGAACCTCGCATTAGATAAAAGTGAGTTGCATGAAATGGCAAACAGATCGAAGAGGCAAGAAGAGAAGGGGCAAATACGTCCCAGAATCTGGAAAATCATCTCCAGGATTCACTAAATGACTATGAATTCAATCGTTACTTGCAGGGCGCAGCTAAGATGGTGCTCGAAACCGGCAAGTCGCCCGGTCAACTAAAAGACGAAGTATGCTCGGCAGGTGGCACCACTATCGCCGCTATACATAGTTTGGAGAAGGGCGGATTCCGAGGTGTGTTAATGGACGCCGTGGTCAAATCGACTATACGATCAAGAGAAATAGGAAAGAAACTGAACGATGATTATGATTAGAACTATTTGTAACCGATTTAAGAAAACGGGAAAAAGCAAAATAAACCGGAAAAATAAACATTTTAAATATGGCTGCAAAGCAGCGATACAGAGTTTCAAAAATATACCGGTATATCAAGAAATATATACTACTAGCTGAACTCCCATAAAATGGACGGCTTTCTCGTTGGGCGCATCGTCGTGTTGGTCGAAGGCACACACCCTTCTCCCCTTCGCACAATCCCGAGTTCTGAAATATTACTTTAAGTCGTTATTTATGTTTTGAACAAATTTAACAACGTTTTTCTGAATTGTTTGTTCACGATTGTGTAAAGTATGAAATTTACACAAGAATTGAATATTGATGAAATCTGGTAAATAAACATTAAAACGTCTTGGTAAAATACAGATACATCTTTTCCTCCGATCTTTCCGAAGAAACCCGGAAGTTCTAGAACAGTAAATGCAATACTCATCGAAAGCACCATTTTAGTAGATTTCGTTTGATTTTGAGATGTTGAGATTTTAGACGCTGACAAAGTTTTGCGATGCTTGCTTTTGACGTACAAAACAATTATAAGAGTTATGTTTGTCGTGAAAACTAAGATATTGGCAAGAACAACGCGGATGATCGGGTCGATATATTTGTTCATCAGCTTGTAAATCATTTTATAGGCCCCGGTAGTGTAATATCCGTAATGAAGAAATCGGAATCCATAATATCTTCTATTCAATTTCACCCTCATTGTTATAGGGTAATAAGCTCCTAGCGCCATTGATACTATACCCGTAATGATGATAAGCTGCTTAAAGCTGCGCTTAACTTGGAGCGGAAAAATTATAGTCAACAATCTTTCGCATTGAATTATAACGGTTAAATAATTCCGAAACACGAGGAATCCTAAGCAAAACAAACTTCCCCATATGCTTAATTCTATCGGAGAAATTCGGTAATTAGGAAATTTTTTGATCGAGTCGCCGAATCGCGCGTAGTGAATGTAATAACGAACTGGATCCTGAATGAACCTTGACAGTAAAAACACGATGTCGACGAGCGCGAGGAGTTTCAGTAAATCGAAGCAGCGGTTTTTAGTTTTTAGTTTGTAAAATACGACGATAACCAACAGGTTGAATGTAGCGCCGACTGTGATCAGTGGAGGTAAAATGTACGCTTTCAGGTACCACATATACTCCCTTAGTGGATTGTAAAAGTAAACTCGAGTTTTGTTCATTGTTTCCAACCGGTCGGTTTGGTCTTCAGCGGTTCTCTCCAAACCATTATCTAAACTGAAACATTCGCATTAGTTACATTCATAAATTTACACCATCGGAAAATAAATCATCAAAACACAAGCTATTTTAGTTATCAGTATGAATAATCTCATTAGGTTTACATTCAAAACTTTGACGACAGACGTTACGCGTTAAAGCTGAAACCAGTGAAATTCATTTGTGATTATTTTCAGTGTAAATAGCTGTATCTGTTGTGTGTGCATCCAATTCCTTCGGGGTAGAAGTTGAAAAGCTGAATCGGCGAAACTTCTGGAATTCGTGAGGTGTACAGGTGTGTCCCGAGTTCAAACCCGGTCTATTGGTACTGATTCTGAGTGGTCCTGATGCTGAATAGAGGTTGTACAGGTGTGTCCCGGGTTCAAACCCGGTCTATTGGTACTGATTCTGAGTGGTCCTGATGCTCAATAGAGGATGTACAGTGGTGTACCGACCGTACGGTGCTGCCGCTATGCTCATCGTTAGCGGGTTTTTCAAACACTAACTATAGTCAACTCTGGCAATCGACGTGTTCTCCAGTAATACTCCGTAACCCTTGATTGCCAGCGTTGACTAACGTTAGTGTATGAAAATCCCGCTAACAATGAGTATAGCGGCAGCACCGTACGGTGAAATGTTGATATCTCAACAAAAGTAATTACTGACACTGATTCTGAGTGGTCCTGATGCTGAATAGAGGATGCACAGTGGTATCCCGGGTTCAATCCCGGTCTATTGGTACTGATTCTGAGTGGTCCTGATGCTGAATAGAGGTTGTACAGTGGTATCCCGGGTTCAATCCCGGTCTATTGGTACTGATTCTGGGTGGTTCTGATGCTGAATAGAGGATGCACAGTGGTATCCCGGGTTCAATCCCGGTCTATTGGTACTGATTCTGAGTGGTCCTGATGCTGAATAGAGGTTGTACAGTGGTATCCCGGGTTCAATCCCGGTCTATTGGTACTGATTCTGGGTGGTTCTGATGCTGAATAGAGGATGCACAGTGGTATCCCGGGTTCAATCCCGGTCTATTGTTACTGATTCTGAGTGGTCCTGATGCTGAATAGAGGATGTACAGGGTTGTCCCGGGTTCAATCCCGGTCTATTGGTACTGATTCTGAGTGGTCCTGATGCTGAATAGAGGATGCACAGTGGTATCCCGGGTTCAATCCCGGTCTATTGGTACTGATTCTGGGTGGTTCTGATGCTGAATAGAGGATGCACAGTGGTATCCCGGGTTCAATCCCGGTCTATTGGTACTGATTCTGAGTGGTCCTGATGCTCAATAGAGGATGCACAGTGGTATCCCGGGTTCAATCCCGGTCTATTGGTACTGATTCTGAGTGGTCCTGATGCTCAATAGAGGATGCACAGTGGTATCCCGGGTTCAATCCCGGTCTATTGTTACTGATTCTGAGTGGTCCTGATGCTGAATAGAGGTTGTACAGGTGTGTCCCGGGTTCAAACCCGGTCTATTGGTACTGATTCTGGGTGGTCCTGATGCTCAATAGAGGATGCACAGTGGCATCCCGGGTTCAATCCCGGTCTATTGGTACTGATTCTGAGTGGTCCTGATGCTCAATAGAGGATGCACAGTGGTATCCCGGGTTCAATCCCGGTCTATTGTTACTGATTCTGAGTGGTCCTGATGCTGAATAGAGGTTGTACAGGTGTGTCCCGGGTTCAAACCCGGTCTATTGGTACTGATTCTGAGTGGTCCTGATGCTCAATAGAGGATGTACAGTGGTGTACCGACCGTACGGTGCTGCCGCTATGCTCATCGTTAGCGGGTTTTTCAAACACTAACTATAGTCAACTCTGGCAATCGACGTGTTCTCCAGTAATACTCCGTAACCCTTGCTTGCCAGAGTTGACTAACGTTAGTGTATGAAAATCCCGCTAACAATGAGTATAGCGGCAGCACCGTACGGTGAAATGTTGATATCTCAACAAAAGTAATTACTGACACTGATTCTGAGTGGTCCTGATGCTGAATAGAGGATGTACAGTGGTATCCCGGGTTCAAAACCGGTCTATTGGTACTGATTCTGGGTGGTCCTGATGCTGAATAGAGGATGTACAGTGGCGTACCGACCGTACGGTGCTGCCGCTATACTCATCGTTAGCGGGTTTTTCATACACTAACTTTAGTCAACTCTGGCAATCGACGTGCTCTCCAGTAATACTCCGTAACCCTTGCTTGCCAGAGTACACTTACGTTAGTGTATGAAAATCCCGCTAACTATGAGCATAGCGGCAGCACCGTACGGTGAAATGTTGATATCTCAACAAAAGTAATTACTGACACTGATTCTGAGTGGTCCTGATGCTCAATAGAGGATGTACAGGGTTGTCCCGGGTTCAAAACCGGTCTATTGGTACTGATTCAGAGTGTTCCTGATGCTCAATAGAGGATGTACAGGGTTGTCCCGGGTTCAAAACCGGTCTATTGGTACTGATTCAGAGTGTTCCTGATGCTCAATAGAGGATGTACAGGGTTGTCCCGGGTTCAAAACCGGTCTGTTGGTACTGATTCTGGGTGGTCCTGATGCTCAATAGAGGATATACAGGGTTTTCCCGGGTTCAAAACCGGTCTATTGGTACTGATTCAGAGTGTTCCTGATGCTCAAAAGAGGATGTACAGGGTTGTCCCGGGTTCAAAACCGGTCTATTGGTACTGATTCTGAGTTGTCCTGATGCTCAATAGAGGATGCACAGTGGTATCCCGGGTTCAATCCCGGTCTATTGGTACTGATTCAGTGTGTTCCTGATGCTGAATAGAGGATGTACGGTGGCGTACCGACCGTACGGTGCTGCCGCTATACTCATCGTTAGCGGGTTTTTCATACACTAACTTTAGTCAACTCTGGCAATCGACGTGCTCTCCAGTAATACTCCGTAACCCTTGCTTGCCAGAGTACACTTACGTTAGTGTATGAAAATCCCGCTAACTATGAGCATAGCGGCAGCACCGTACGGTGAAATGTTGATATCTCAACAAAAGTAATTACTGACACTGATTCTGAGTGGTCCTGATGCTGAATAGAGGATGTACAGGGTTGTCCCGGGTTCAATCCCGGTCTATTGGTACTGATTCTGAGTGGTCCTGATGCTCAATAGAGGATGCACAGGGTTGTCCCGGGTTCAATCCCGGTCTATTGGTACTGATTCTGAGTGGTCCTGATGCTGAATAGAGGATGCACAGTGATATCCCGGGTTCAATCCCGGTCTATTGGTACTGATTCTGAGTGGTCCTGATGCTGAATAGAGGATGCACAGTGGTATCCCGGGTTCAATCCCGGTCTATTGTTACTGATTCTGAGTGGTCCTGATGCTGGATAGAGAATGTACAGGGTCGTCCCGGGTTCGATCCCTGTCTATTGGTACTGATTCTGAGTGGTCCTGATGCTCAATAGAGGATGCACAGTGGTATCCCGGGTTCAATCCCGGTCTATTGGTATTGATTCTGGGTGGTCCTGATGCTGAATAGAGGATGCACAGTGGTATCCCGGGTTCGATCCCGGTCTGTTGGTACTGATTCTGAGTGGTCCTGATGCTGGATAGAGAATGTACAGGGTCGTCCCGGGTTCGATCCCTGTCTATTGGTACTGATTCTGAGTGGTCCTGATGCTGAATAGAGGATGCACAGTGGTATCCCGGGTTCAAAACCGGTCTATTGTTACTGATTCTGAGTGGTCCTGATGCTAGATAGAGAATGTACAGGGTCGTCCCGGGTTCGATCCCTGTCTATTGGTACTGATTCTGAGTGGTCCTGATGCTGAATAGAGGATGTACAGTGGTATCCCGGGTTCAAAACCGGTCTATTGGTACTGATTCTGAGTGGTCCTGATGCTGAATAGAGGCTGTACAGTGGTATCCCGGGTTCAATCCCGGTCTATTGGTACTGATTCTGAGTGGTCCTGATGCTGAATAGAGGATGCACAGTGATATCCCGGGTTCAATCCCGGTCTATTGGTACTGATTCTGAGTGGTCCTGATGCTGAATAGAGGATGTACAGTGGCGTACCGACCGTACGGTGCTGCCGCTATACTCATCGTTAGCGGGTTTTTCATACACTAACTTTAGTCAACTCTGGCAATCGACGTGCTCTCCAGTAATACTCCGTAACCCTTGCTTGCCAGAGTACACTTACGTTAGTGTATGAAAATCCCGCTAACTATGAGCATAGCGGCAGCACCGTACGGTGAAATGTTGATATCTCAACAAAAGTAATTACTGACACTGATTCTGAGTGGTCCTGATGCTCAATAGAGGATGTACAGGGTTGTCCCGGGTTCAATCCCGGTCTATTGGTACTGATTCTGAGTGGTCCTGATGCTGAATAGAGGATGCACAGTGGTATCCCGGGTTCAAAACCGGTCTATTGTTACTGATTCTGAGTGGTCCTGATGCTGAATAGAGGATGCACAGTGGTATCCCGGGTTCAATTCCGGTCTATTGGTACTGATTCTAAGTGGTCCTGATGCTGAATAGAGGATGCACAGTGGTATCCCGGGTTCAATCCCGGTCTATTGGTACTGATTCTGAGTGGTCCTGATGCTGAATAGAGGATGCACAGTGGTATCCCGGGTTCAATCCCGGTCTATTGGTACTGATTCTGAGTGTTCCTGATGCTGAATAGAGGATGTACAGTGGCGTACCGACCGTACGGTGCTGCCGCTATGCTCATCGTTAGCGGGTTTTTCATACACTAACTTTAGTCAACTCTGGCAATCGACGTGCTCTCCAGTAATACTCCGTAACCCTTGCTTGCCAGAGTTGACTAACGTTAGTGTATGAAAATCCCGCTAACAATGAGTATAGCGGCAGCACCGTACGGTGAAATGTTGATATCTCAACAAAAGTAATTACTGACACTGATTCTGAGTGTTCCTGATGCTCAATAGAGGATGTACAGGGTTGTCCCGGGTTCAAAACCGGTCTATTGGTACTGATTCTGAGTGGTCCTGATGCTGAATAGAGGATGTACAGTGGTATCCCGGGTTCAAAACCGGTCTATTGGTACTGATTCTGGGTGGTCCTGATGCTCAATAGAGGATGTACAGTGGTATCCCGGGTTCAAAACCGGTCTATTGGTACTGATTCTGAGTGGTCCTGATGCTGAATAGAGGATGTACAGGGTTGTCCCG
The DNA here is from genome assembly GCF_964204645.1 of Tubulanus polymorphus. Taxonomy (NCBI): domain Eukaryota; kingdom Metazoa; phylum Nemertea; class Palaeonemertea; order Tubulaniformes; family Tubulanidae; genus Tubulanus; species Tubulanus polymorphus. The sequence continues at coordinate 350,330 of NC_134032.1, forward strand.
GCTTCAAAACCGGTCTATTGGTACTGATTCTGAGTGGTCCTGATGCTCAATAGAGGATGAACAGTGGTATCCAGGGTTCAAAACCGGTCTATTGGTACTGATTCTGAGTGGTCCTGATGCTGAATAGAGGATGCACAGTGGTATCCCGGGTTCAATCCCGGTCTATTGGTACTGATTCTGAGTGTTCCTGATGCTGAATAGAGGATGTACAGTGGCGTACCGACCGTACGGTGCTGCCGCTATGCTCATCGTTAGCGGGTTTTTCATACACTAACTTTAGTCAACTCTGGCAATCGACGTGCTCTCCAGTAATACTCCGTAACCCTTGCTTGCCAGAGTTGACTAACGTTAGTGTATGAAAATCCCGCTAACAATGAGTATAGCGGCAGCACCGTACGGTGAAATGTTGATATCTCAACAAAAGTAATTACTGACACTGATTCTGAGTGTTCCTGATGCTCAATAGAGGATGTACAGGGTTGTCCCGGGTTCAAAACCGGTCTATTGGTACTGATTCTGAGTGGTCCTGATGCTGAATAGAGGATGTACAGTGGTATCCCGGGTTCAAAACCGGTCTATTGGTACTGATTCTGGGTGGTCCTGATGCTCAATAGAGGATGTACAGTGGTATCCCGGGTTCAAAACCGGTCTATTGGTACTGATTCTGAGTGGTCCTGATGCTGAATAGAGGATGTACAGGGTTGTCCCGGCTTCAAAACCGGTCTATTGGTACTGATTCTGAGTGGTCCTGATGCTCAATAGAGGATGAACAGTGGTATCCAGGGTTCAAAACCGGTCTATTGGTACTGATTCTAAGTGGTCCTGATGCTGAATAGAGGATGTACAGGTGTTTCCCGGGTTCAAACCAGGTCTCTTGGTACTGATTCAGAGTGTTCCTGATGCTCAATAGAGGATGTACAGGGTTGTCCCGGGTTCAAAACCGGTCTATTGGTACTGATTCTGGGTGGTCCTGATGCTGAATAGAGGATGCACAGTGGTATCCCGGGTTCATTCCCGGTCTATTGGTACTGATTCTGGGTGGTCCTGATGCTCAATAGAGGATGCACAGTGGTATCCCGGGTTCATTCCCGGTCTATTGGTACTGATTCTAAGTGGTCCTGATGCTCAATAGAGGATGTACAGGGTTTTCCCGGGTTCAAAACCGGTCTATTGGTACTGATTCAGAGTGTTCCTGATGCTCAATAGAGGATGTACAGGGTTTTCCCGGGTTCAAAACCGGTCTATTGGTACTGATTCTGAGTGGTCCTGATGCTGAATAGAGGATGCACAGTGGTATCCCGGGTTCATTCCCGGTCTATTGGTACTGATTCTAAGTGGTCCTGATGCTCAATAGAGGATGTACAGGGTTTTCCCGGGTTCAAAACCGGTCTATTGGTACTGATTCTGAGTGGTCCTGATGCTCAATAGAGGATGTACAGTGGTATCCCGGGTTCAATCCCGGTCTATTGGTACTGATTCTGAGTGGTCCTGATGCTGAATAGAGGATGTACAGTGGTATCCCGGGTTCAAACCCGGTCTATTGGTACTGATTCTGAGTGGTCCTGATGCTCAATAGAGGATGTACAGTGGCGTACCGACCGTACGGTGCTGCCGCTATACTCATCGTTAGCGGGTTTTTCATACACTAACTTTAGTCAACTCTGGCAATCGACGTGCTCTCCAGTAATACTCCGTAACCCTTGCTTGCCAGAGTACACTTACGTTAGTGTATGAAAATCCCGCTAACTATGAGCATAGCGGCAGCACCGTACGGTGAAATGTTGTTATCTCAACAAAAGTAATTACTGACACTGATTCTGAGTGGTCCTGATGCTCAATAGAGGATGTACAGGGTTGTCCCGGGTTCAAAACCGGTCTATTGGTACTGATTCAGAGTGTTCCTGATGCTCAATAGAGGATGTACAGGGTTGTCCCGGGTTCAAAACCGGTCTATTGGTACTGATTCAGAGTGTTCCTGATGCTCAATAGAGGATGTACAGGGTTGTCCCGGGTTCAAAACCGGTCTGTTGGTACTGATTCTGGGTGGTCCTGATGCTCAATAGAGGATATACAGGGTTTTCCCGGGTTCAAAACCGGTCTATTGGTACTGATTCAGAGTGTTCCTGATGCTCAATAGAGGATGTACAGGGTTGTCCCGGGTTCAAAACCGGTCTATTGTTACTGATTCTGAGTTGTCCTGATGCTCAATAGAGGATGCACAGTGGTATCCCGGGTTCAATCCCGGTCTGTTGGTACTGATTCTAAGTGGTCCTGATGCTGAATAGAGGATGCACAGTGGTATCCCGGTTTCAATCCCGGTCTATTGGTACTGATTCTGAGTGGTCCTGATGCTGAATAGAGGATGTACAGGTGTTTCCCGGGTTCAAACCCGGTCTATTGGTACTGATTCAGTGTGTTCCTGATGCTCAATAGAGGATGTACGGTGGCGTACCGACCGTACGGTGCTGCCGCTATACTCATCGTTAGCGGGTTTTTCATACACTAACTTTAGTCAACTCTGGCAATCGACGTGCTCTCCAGTAATACTCCGTAACCCTTGCTTGCCAGAGTACACTTACGTTAGTGTATGAAAATCCCGCTAACTATGAGCATAGCGGCAGCACCGTACGGTGAAATGTTGATATCTCAACAAAAGTAATTACTGACACTGATTCTGAGTGGTCCTGATGCTGAATAGAGGATGCACAGTGGTATCCCGGGTTCAATCCCGGTCTATTGGTATTGATTCTGGGTGGTCCTGATGCTGAATAGAGGATGCACAGTGGTATCCCGGGTTCAATCCCGGTCTATTGTTACTGATTCTAAGTGGTCCTGATGCTGAATAGAGGATGCACAGTGGTATCCCGGGTTCAAAACCGGTCTATTGGTACTGATTCTAAGTGGTCCTGATGCTGAATAGAGGATGCACAGTGGTATCCCGGGTTCAATCCCGGTCTATTGGTACTGATTCTGAGTGGTCCTGATGCTCAATAGAGGATGCACAGTGGTATCCCGGGTTCAATCCCGGTCTATTGTTACTGATTCTGAGTGGTCCTGATGCTGGATAGAGAATGTACAGGGTCGTCCCGGGTTCGATCCCTGTCTATTGGTACTGATTCTGAGTGGTCCTGATGCTGAATAGAGGATGTACAGTGGTATCCCGGGTTCAAAACCGGTCTATTGGTACTGATTCTGAGTGGTCCTGATGCTCAATAGAGGATGTACAGTGGTATCCCGGGTTCAATCCCGGTCTATTGGTACTGATTCTGAGTGGTCCTGATGCTGAATAGAGGATGTACAGTGGTATCCCGGGTTCAAACCCGGTCTATTGGTACTGATTCTGAGTGGTCCTGATGCTCAATAGAGGATGTACAGTGGCGTACCGACCGTACGGTGCTGCCGCTATACTCATCGTTAGCGGGTTTTTCATACACTAACTTTAGTCAACTCTGGCAATCGACGTGCTCTCCAGTAATACTCCGTAACCCTTGCTTGCCAGAGTACACTTACGTTAGTGTATGAAAATCCCACTAACTATGAGCATAGCGGCAGCACCGTACGGTGAAATGTTGATATCTCAACAAAAGTCATTACTGACACTGATTCTGAGTGGTCCTGATGCTCAATAGAGGATGTACAGGGTTGTCCCGGGTTCAAAACCGGTCTATTGGTACTGATTCAGAGTGTTCCTGATGCTCAATAGAGGATGTACAGGGTTGTCCCGGGTTCAAAACCGGTCTATTGGTACTGATTCAGAGTGTTCCTGATGCTCAATAGAGGATGTACAGGGTTGTCCCGGGTTCAAAACCGGTCTGTTGGTACTGATTCTGGGTGGTCCTGATGCTCAATAGAGGATATACAGGGTTTTCCCGGGTTCAAAACCGGTCTATTGGTACTGATTCAGAGTGTTCCTGATGCTCAATAGAGGATGTACAGGGTTGTCCCGGGTTCAAAACCGGTCTATTGTTACTGATTCTGAGTTGTCCTGATGCTCAATAGAGGATGCACAGTGGTATCCCGGGTTCAATCCCGGTCTGTTGGTACTGATTCTAAGTGGTCCTGATGCTGAATAGAGGATGTACAGGTGTTTCCCGGGTTCAAACCCGGTCTATTGGTACTGATTCAGTGTGTTCCTGATGCTCAATAGAGGATGTACGGTGGCGTACCGACCGTACGGTGCTGCCGCTATACTCATCGTTAGCGGGTTTTTCATACACTAACTTTAGTCAACTCTGGCAATCGACGTGCTCTCCAGTAATACTCCGTAACCCTTGCTTGCCAGAGTACACTTACGTTAGTGTATGAAAATCCCGCTAACTATGAGCATAGCGGCAGCACCGTACGGTGAAATGTTGATATCTCAACAAAAGTAATTACTGACACTGATTCTGAGTGGTCCTGATGCTGAATAGAGGATGCACAGTGGTATCCCGGGTTCAATCCCGGTCTATTGGTATTGATTCTGGGTGGTCCTGATGCTGAATAGAGGATGCACAGTGGTATCCCGGGTTCAATCCCGGTCTATTGTTACTGATTCTAAGTGGTCCTGATGCTGAATAGAGGATGCACAGTGGTATCCCGGGTTCAAAACCGGTCTATTGGTACTGATTCTAAGTGGTCCTGATGCTGAATAGAGGATGCACAGTGGTATCCCGGGTTCAATCCCGGTCTATTGGTACTGATTCTGAGTGGTCCTGATGCTCAATAGAGGATGCACAGTGGTATCCCGGGTTCAATCCCGGTCTATTGGTATTGATTCTGGGTGGTCCTGATGCTGAATAGAGGATGCACAGTGGTATCCCGGGTTCAATCCCGGTCTATTGTTACTGATTCTAAGTGGTCCTGATGCTGAATAGAGGATGCACAGTGGTATCCCGGGTTCAAAACCGGTCTATTGGTACTGATTCTAAGTGGTCCTGATGCTGAATAGAGGATGCACAGTGGTATCCCGGGTTCAATCCCGGTCTATTGGTACTGATTCTGAGTGGTCCTGATGCTCAATAGAGGATGCACAGTGGTATCCCGGGTTCAATCCCGGTCTATTGTTACTGATTCTGAGTGGTCCTGATGCTGGATAGAGAATGTACAGGGTCGTCCCGGGTTCGATCCCTGTCTATTGGTACTGATTCTGAGTGGTCCTGATGCTGAATAGAGGATGTACAGTGGTATCCCGGGTTCAATCCCGGTCTATTGGTACTGATTCTGAGTGGTCCTGATGCTGAATAGAGGATGTACAGGGTTGTCCCGGGTTCAATCCCGGTCTATTGTTACTGATTCTGAGTGTTCCTGATGCTCAATAGAGGATGTACAGGGTTGTCCCGGGTTCAATCCCGGTCTATTGGTACTGATTCTGAGTGGTCCTGATGCTGAATAGAGGATGTACAGGGTTGTCCCGGGTTCAATCCCGGTCTATTGGTACTGATTCTGAGTGGTCCTGATGCTGAATAGAGGATGCACAGTGGTATCCCGGGTTCAATCCCGGTCTATTGGTACTGATTCTGAGTGGTCCTGATGCTGGATAGAGAATGTACAGGGTCGTCCCGGGTTCAAAACCGGTCTATTGGTACTGATTCTGAGTGGTCCTGATGCTCAATAGAGGATGCACAGTGGTATCCCGGGTTCATTCCCGGTCTATTGGTACTGATTCTAAGTGGTCCTGATGCTCAATAGAGGATGTACAGGGTTTTCCCGGGTTCAAAACCGGTCTATTGGTACTGATTCTAAGTGGTCCTGATGCTGAATAGAGGATGCACAGTGGTATCCCGGGTTCAATCCCGGTCTATTGGTACTGATTCTGAGTGGTCCTGATGCTCAATAGAGGATGTACAGTGGTATCCCGGGTTCAATCCCGGTCTATTGGTACTGATTCTGAGTGGTCCTGATGCTGAATAGAGGATGTACAGTGGTATCCCGGGTTCAAACCCGGTCTATTGGTACTGATTCTGAGTGGTCCTGATGCTCAATAGAGGATGTACAGTGGCGTACCGACCGTACGGTGCTGCCGCTATACTCATCGTTAGCGGGTTTTTCATACACTAACTTTAGTCAACTCTGGCAATCGACGTGCTCTCCAGTAATACTCCGTAACCCTTGCTTGCCAGAGTACACTTACGTTAGTGTATGAAAATCCCGCTAACTATGAGCATAGCGGCAGCACCGTACGGTGAAATGTTGATATCTCAACAAAAGTAATTACTGACACTGATTCTGAGTGGTCCTGATGCTCAATAGAGGATGTACAGGGTTGTCCCGGGTTCAAAACCGGTCTATTGGTACTGATTCAGAGTGTTCCTGATGCTCAATAGAGGATGTACAGGGTTGTCCCGGGTTCAAAACCGGTCTATTGGTACTGATTCAGAGTGTTCCTGATGCTCAATAGAGGATGTACAGGGTTGTCCCGGGTTCAAAACCGGTCTGTTGGTACTGATTCTGGGTGGTCCTGATGCTCAATAGAGGATATACAGGGTTTTCCCGGGTTCAAAACCGGTCTATTGGTACTGATTCAGAGTGTTCCTGATGCTCAATAGAGGATGTACAGGGTTGTCCCGGGTTCAAAACCGGTCTATTGTTACTGATTCTGAGTTGTCCTGATGCTCAATAGAGGATGCACAGTGGTATCCCGGGTTCAATCCCGGTCTGTTGGTACTGATTCTAAGTGGTCCTGATGCTGAATAGAGGATGCACAGTGGTATCCCGGTTTCAATCCCGGTCTATTGGTACTGATTCTGAGTGGTCCTGATGCTGAATAGAGGATGTACAGGTGTTTCCCGGGTTCAAACCCGGTCTATTGGTACTGATTCAGTGTGTTCCTGATGCTCAATAGAGGATGTACGGTGGCGTACCGACCGTACGGTGCTGCCGCTATACTCATCGTTAGCGGGTTTTTCATACACTAACTTTAGTCAACTCTGGCAATCGACGTGCTCTCCAGTAATACTCCGTAACCCTTGCTTGCCAGAGTACACTTACGTTAGTGTATGAAAATCCCGCTAACTATGAGCATAGCGGCAGCACCGTACGGTGAAATGTTGATATCTCAACAAAAGTAATTACTGACACTGATTCTGAGTGGTCCTGATGCTGAATAGAGGATGCACAGTGGTATCCCGGGTTCAATCCCGGTCTATTGGTATTGATTCTGGGTGGTCCTGATGCTGAATAGAGGATGCACAGTGGTATCCCGGGTTCAATCCCGGTCTATTGTTACTGATTCTAAGTGGTCCTGATGCTGAATAGAGGATGCACAGTGGTATCCCGGGTTCAAAACCGGTCTATTGGTACTGATTCTAAGTGGTCCTGATGCTGAATAGAGGATGCACAGTGGTATCCCGGGTTCAATCCCGGTCTATTGGTACTGATTCTGAGTGGTCCTGATGCTCAATAGAGGATGCACAGTGGTATCCCGGGTTCAATCCCGGTCTATTGTTACTGATTCTGAGTGGTCCTGATGCTGGATAGAGAATGTACAGGGTCGTCCCGGGTTCGATCCCTGTCTATTGGTACTGATTCTGAGTGGTCCTGATGCTGAATAGAGGATGTACAGTGGTATCCCGGGTTCAAAACCGGTCTATTGGTACTGATTCTGAGTGGTCCTGATGCTCAATAGAGGATGTACAGTGGTATCCCGGGTTCAATCCCGGTCTATTGGTACTGATTCTGAGTGGTCCTGATGCTGAATAGAGGATGTACAGTGGTATCCCGGGTTCAAACCCGGTCTATTGGTACTGATTCTGAGTGGTCCTGATGCTCAATAGAGGATGTACAGTGGCGTACCGACCGTACGGTGCTGCCGCTATACTCATCGTTAGCGGGTTTTTCATACACTAACTTTAGTCAACTCTGGCAATCGACGTGCTCTCCAGTAATACTCCGTAACCCTTGCTTGCCAGAGTACACTTACGTTAGTGTATGAAAATCCCACTAACTATGAGCATAGCGGCAGCACCGTACGGTGAAATGTTGATATCTCAACAAAAGTAATTACTGACACTGATTCTGAGTGGTCCTGATGCTCAATAGAGGATGTACAGGGTTGTCCCGGGTTCAAAACCGGTCTATTGGTACTGATTCAGAGTGTTCCTGATGCTCAATAGAGGATGTACAGGGTTGTCCCGGGTTCAAAACCGGTCTATTGGTACTGATTCAGAGTGTTCCTGATGCTCAATAGAGGATGTACAGGGTTGTCCCGGGTTCAAAACCGGTCTGTTGGTACTGATTCTGGGTGGTCCTGATGCTCAATAGAGGATATACAGGGTTTTCCCGGGTTCAAAACCGGTCTATTGGTACTGATTCAGAGTGTTCCTGATGCTCAATAGAGGATGTACAGGGTTGTCCCGGGTTCAAAACCGGTCTATTGTTACTGATTCTGAGTTGTCCTGATGCTCAATAGAGGATGCACAGTGGTATCCCGGGTTCAATCCCGGTCTGTTGGTACTGATTCTAAGTGGTCCTGATGCTGAATAGAGGATGCACAGTGGTATCCCGGTTTCAATCCCGGTCTATTGGTACTGATTCTGAGTGGTCCTGATGCTGAATAGAGGATGTACAGGTGTTTCCCGGGTTCAAACCCGGTCTATTGGTACTGATTCAGTGTGTTCCTGATGCTCAATAGAGGATGTACGGTGGCGTACCGACCGTACGGTGCTGCCGCTATACTCATCGTTAGCGGGTTTTTCATACACTAACTTTAGTCAACTCTGGCAATCGACGTGCTCTCCAGTAATACTCCGTAACCCTTGCTTGCCAGAGTACACTTACGTTAGTGTATGAAAATCCCGCTAACTATGAGCATAGCGGCAGCACCGTACGGTGAAATGTTGATATCTCAACAAAAGTAATTACTGACACTGATTCTGAGTGGTCCTGATGCTGAATAGAGGATGCACAGTGGTATCCCGGGTTCAATCCCGGTCTATTGTTACTGATTCTAAGTGGTCCTGATGCTGAATAGAGGATGCACAGTGGTATCCCGGGTTCAAAACCGGTCTATTGGTACTGATTCTAAGTGGTCCTGATGCTGAATAGAGGATGCACAGTGGTATCCCGGGTTCAATCCCGGTCTATTGGTACTGATTCTGAGTGGTCCTGATGCTCAATAGAGGATGCACAGTGGTATCCCGGGTTCAATCCCGGTCTATTGTTACTGATTCTGAGTGGTCCTGATGCTGGATAGAGAATGTACAGGGTCGTCCCGGGTTCGATCCCTGTCTATTGGTACTGATTCTGAGTGGTCCTGATGCTGAATAGAGGATGTACAGTGGTATCCCGGGTTCAATCCCGGTCTATTGGTACTGATTCTGAGTGGTCCTGATGCTGAATAGAGGATGTACAGGGTTGTCCCGGGTTCAATCCCGGTCTATTGTTACTGATTCTGAGTGTTCCTGATGCTCAATAGAGGATGTACAGGGTTGTCCCGGGTTCAATCCCGGTCTATTGGTACTGATTCTGAGTGGTCCTGATGCTGAATAGAGGATGTACAGGGTTGTCCCGGGTTCAATCCCGGTCTATTGGTACTGATTCTGAGTGGTCCTGATGCTGAATAGAGGATGCACAGTGGTATCCCGGGTTCAATCCCGGTCTATTGGTACTGATTCTGAGTGGTCCTGATGCTGGATAGAGAATGTACAGGGTCGTCCCGGGTTCAATCCCGGTCTATTGGTACTGATTCTGAGTGGTCCTGATGCTGAATAGAGGATGTACAGTGGTATCCCGGGTTCAATCCCGGTCTATTGGTACTGATTCTGAGTGGTCCTGATGCTGAATAGAGGATGTACAGGGTTGTCCCGGGTTCAATCCCGGTCTATTGGTACTGATTCTGAGTGGTCCTGATGCTGAATAGAGGATGCACAGTGGTATCCAGGGTTCAAAACCGGTCTATTGGTACTGATTCTGAGTGGTCCTGATGCTCAATAGAGGATGCACAGTGGTATCCCGGGTTCAATCCCGGTCTATTGGTACTGATTCTGAGTGGTCCTGATGCTGGATAGAGAATGTACAGGGTCGTCCCGGGTTCAATCCCGGTCTATTGGTACTGATTCTGAGTGGTCCTGATGCTGAATAGAGGATGTACAGTGGTATCCCGGGTTCAATCCCGGTCTATTGGTACTGATTCTGAGTGGTCCTGATGCTGAATAGAGGATGTACAGGGTTGTCCCGGGTTCAATCCCGGTCTATTGTTACTGATTCTGAGTGTTCCTGATGCTCAATAGAGGATGTACAGGGTTGTCCCGGGTTCAATCCCGGTCTATTGGTACTGATTCTGAGTGGTCCTGATGCTGAATAGAGGATGCACAGTGGTATCCAGGGTTCAAAACCGGTCTATTGGTACTGATTCTAAGTGGTCCTGATGCTCAATAGAGGATGCACAGGGTTGTCCCGGGTTCAATCCCGGTCTATTGGTACTGATTCTGGGTGGTCCTGATGCTCAATAGAGGATGCACAGGGTTGTCCCGGGTTCAATCCCGGTCTATTGGTACTGATTCTGGGTGGTCCTGATGCTCAATAGAGGATGCACAGTGGTATCCCGGGTTCAATCCCGGTCTATTGGTACTGATTCTAAGTGGTCCTGATGCTGAATAGAGGTTGTACAGTGATATCCCGGGTTCAATCCCGGTCTATTGGTACTGATTCTGAGTGTTCCTGATGCTCAATAGAGGATGTACAGTGGTATCCCGGGTTCAATCCCGGTCTATTGGTACTGATTCTGAGTGGTCCTGATGCTGAATAGAGGATGCACAGTGATATCCCGGGTTCAAACCCGGTCTATTGGTACTGATTCTGAGTGGTCCTGATGCTCAATAGAGGATGTACAGTGGCGTACCGACCGTACGGTGCTGCCGCTATACTCATCGTTAGCGGGTTTTTCATACACTAACTTTAGTCAACTCTGGCAATTGACGTGCTCTCCAGTAATACTCCGTAACCCTTGCTTGCCAGAGTACACTTACGTTAGTGTATGAAAATCCCGCTAACTATGAGCATAGCGGCAGCACCGTACGGTGAAATGTTGATATCTCAACAAAAGTAATTACTGACACTGATTCTGAGTGGTCCTGATGCTCAATAGAGGATGTACAGGGTTGTCCCGGGTTCAAAACCGGTCTATTGGTACTGATTCAGAGTGTTCCTGATGCTCAATAGAGGATGTACAGGGTTGTCCCGGGTTCAAAACCGGTCTATTGTTACTGATTCTAAGTGGTCCTGATGCTGAATAGAGGATGCACAGTGGTATCCCGGGTTCAAAACCGGTCTATTGGTACTGATTCTAAGTGGTCCTGATGCTGAATAGAGGATGCACAGTGGTATCCCGGGTTCAATCCCGGTCTATTGGTACTGATTCTGAGTGGTCCTGATGCTCAATAGAGGATGCACAGTGGTATCCCGGGTTCAATCCCGGTCTATTGTTACTGATTCTGAGTGGTCCTGATGCTGGATAGAGAATGTACAGGGTCGTCCCGGGTTCGATCCCTGTCTATTGGTACTGATTCTGAGTGGTCCTGATGCTGAATAGAGGATGTACAGTGGTATCCCGGGTTCAATCCCGGTCTATTGGTACTGATTCTGAGTGGTCCTGATGCTGAATAGAGGATGTACAGGGTTGTCCCGGGTTCAATCCCGGTCTATTGTTACTGATTCTGAGTGTTCCTGATGCTCAATAGAGGATGTACAGGGTTGTCCCGGGTTCAATCCCGGTCTATTGGTACTGATTCTGAGTGGTCCTGATGCTGAATAGAGGATGTACAGGGTTGTCCCGGGTTCAATCCCGGTCTATTGGTACTGATTCTGAGTGGTCCTGATGCTGAATAGAGGATGCACAGTGGTATCCCGGGTTCAATCCCGGTCTATTGGTACTGATTCTGAGTGGTCCTGATGCTGGATAGAGAATGTACAGGGTCGTCCCGGGTTCAATCCCGGTCTATTGGTACTGATTCTGAGTGGTCCTGATGCTGAATAGAGGATGTACAGTGGTATCCCGGGTTCAATCCCGGTCTATTGGTACTGATTCTGAGTGGTCCTGATGCTGAATAGAGGATGTACAGGGTTGTCCCGGGTTCAATCCCGGTCTATTGGTACTGATTCTGAGTGGTCCTGATGCTGAATAGAGGATGCACAGTGGTATCCAGGGTTCAAAACCGGTCTATTGGTACTGATTCTGAGTGGTCCTGATGCTCAATAGAGGATGCACAGTGGTATCCCGGGTTCAATCCCGGTCTATTGGTACTGATTCTGAGTGGTCCTGATGCTGGATAGAGAATGTACAGGGTCGTCCCGGGTTCAATCCCGGTCTATTGGTACTGATTCTGAGTGGTCCTGATGCTGAATAGAGGATGTACAGTGGTATCCCGGGTTCAATCCCGGTCTATTGGTACTGATTCTGAGTGGTCCTGATGCTGAATAGAGGATGTACAGGGTTGTCCCGGGTTCAATCCCGGTCTATTGTTACTGATTCTGAGTGTTCCTGATGCTCAATAGAGGATGTACAGGGTTGTCCCGGGTTCAATCCCGGTCTATTGGTACTGATTCTGAGTGGTCCTGATGCTGAATAGAGGATGCACAGTGGTATCCAGGGTTCAAAACCGGTCTATTGGTACTGATTCTAAGTGGTCCTGATGCTCAATAGAGGATGCACAGGGTTGTCCCGGGTTCAATCCCGGTCTATTGGTACTGATTCTGGGTGGTCCTGATGCTCAATAGAGGATGCACAGGGTTGTCCCGGGTTCAATCCCGGTCTATTGGTACTGATTCTGGGTGGTCCTGATGCTCAATAGAGGATGCACAGTGGTATCCCGGGTTCAATCCCGGTCTATTGGTACTGATTCTAAGTGGTCCTGATGCTGAATAGAGGTTGTACAGTGATATCCCGGGTTCAATCCCGGTCTATTGGTACTGATTCTGAGTGTTCCTGATGCTCAATAGAGGATGTACAGTGGTATCCCGGGTTCAATCCCGGTCTATTGGTACTGATTCTGAGTGGTCCTGATGCTGAATAGAGGATGCACAGTGATATCCCGGGTTCAAACCCGGTCTATTGGTACTGATTCTGAGTGGTCCTGATGCTCAATAGAGGATGTACAGTGGCGTACCGACCGTACGGTGCTGCCGCTATACTCATCGTTAGCGGGTTTTTCATACACTAACTTTAGTCAACTCTGGCAATTGACGTGCTCTCCAGTAATACTCCGTAACCCTTGCTTGCCAGAGTACACTTACGTTAGTGTATGAAAATCCCGCTAACTATGAGCATAGCGGCAGCACCGTACGGTGAAATGTTGATATCTCAACAAAAGTAATTACTGACACTGATTCTGAGTGGTCCTGATGCTCAATAGAGGATGTACAGGGTTGTCCCGGGTTCAAAACCGGTCTATTGGTACTGATTCAGAGTGTTCCTGATGCTCAATAGAGGATGTACAGGGTTGTCCCGGGTTCAAAACCGGTCTATTGTTACTGATTCTGAGTTGTCCTGATGCTCAATAGAGGATGTACAGTGGTATCCCGGGTTCAATCCCGGTCTGTTGGTACTGATTCTAAGTGGTCCTGATGCTGAATAGAGGATGCACAGTGGGGTCCCGGGTTCAATCCCGGTCTATTGGTACTGATTCTGAGTGGTCCTGATGCTCAATAGAGGATGCACAGTGGTATCCCGGGTTCAAAACCGGTCTATTGGTACTGATTCTGAGTGGTCCTGATGCTGAATAGAGGATGCACAGTGGTATCCCTGGTTCAATCCCGGTCTATTGGTACTGATTCTGAGTGGTCCTGATGCTCAATAGAGGATGTACAGTGGTATCCCGGGTTCAATCCCGGTCTGTTGGTACTGATTCTAAGTGGTCCTGATGCTGAATAGAGGATGTATTGGCGTGTACCGGCCGTACGGTGCTCCCGCTATACTCATCGTTAGCGGGTTTTTCATACACTAACTTTAGTCAACTCTGGCAATCGACGTGCTCTCCAGTAATACTCCGTAACCCTTGCTTGCCAGAGTACACTTACGTTAGTGTATGAAAATCCCGCTAACTATGAGCATAGCGGCAGCACCGTACGGTGAAATGTTGATATCTCAACAAAAGTAATTACTGACACTGATTCTGAGTGGTCCTGATGCTCAATAGAGGATGTACAGGGTTGTCCCGGGTTCAATCCCGGTCTATTGGTACTGATTCTGGGTGGTCCTGATGCTGAATAGAGGATGCACAGTGGTATCCCGGGTTCAATCTTGGTCTATTGGTACTGATTCTGAGTGGTCCTGATGCTGAATAGAGGATGTACAGGTGTGTCCCGGGTTCAAAACTGGTCTATTGTTACTGATTCTGAGTGTTCCTGATGCTGAATAGAGGATGTACAGTGGCGTACCGACCGTACGGTGCTGCCGCTATGCTCATCGTTAGCGGGTTTTTCATACACTAACTTTAGTCAACTCTGGCAATCGACGTGCTCTCCAGTAATACTCCGTAACCCTTGCTTGCCAGAGTTGACTTACGTTAGTGTATGAAAATCCCGCTAACAATGAGCATAGCGGCAGCACCTTACGGTAAAATGTTGATGTCTTAAAAGTAATTACTGGCACATATTCTGAGTGGTCCTGATGCTGAATAGAGGATGTACAGGTGTGTCCCGGGTTCAAACCCGGTCTATTGGTACTGATTCTGAGTGGTCCTGATGCTCAGTAGAGGTTGTACAGGGTTGTCCCGGGTTCAAACCCAGTAATTACTGGCAATTCCCTCAAACCATTATCTAAACTGAAAAATCCGCATTAGTTACATTTACAAATTTACACCATCGGAAAATAAATCATCCAAACACAAGCTATTTTAGTTATCAGTATGAATAATCTCATTAGGTTTACATTCAAAACTTTGACGACAGACGTTACGCGTTAAAGCTGAAACCAGTGAAATTCATTTGTGATTATTTTCAGTGTAAATAGCTGTATCTGTTGTGTGTGCATCCAATTCCTTCGGGGTAGAAGTTGAAAAACTTCTGGAATTCGTGAATCTGAGTTTGCAGTAAAGTGAGACGAGATTTGTGAATATTATGAATAGTGAAAATAGGACGGTATGAAATTTTATTCGAGGCCTTCTTGATAACGTGTTCATATATAAAGCGAATGTAAAAGTGCCAGCAGGAAATGACTATTTATCTTTTTATCGCGACCGTTAGTCGGGAAGCCTAGACCTTCCGTACGGCTACTCTCTGCCTCTTATTCAGCCGTTGAACCTAAGACTTGTTCAAAATCAATCTGTTGCGAACACAATTTAGCAAAAAATATTATCAATGTTTTATTGTCATATATATTAAATATTATATATATATATATATATTATCATATAACATATATTTCAACCGGATGATATTTATTTATACATCTATCTATCCACATATATCAAATCAATTTGAATCTGACTTTCAACTGAATCTATTTCGGAGGCTGTTTGTAAAATGGGATGAATATATACACGTAGAGTGAAAAATCAGATGCTATTTGAGTTTCGAGAGTCATTAAGGACGACTTGCCATTCTAGTAGGATAGCTATTTCAACACGCTATCTAGTGGGATAGTTGGTGCAGCAGAGAGCCATATTTTCTAACGTTTGTGATCAGGTATCACGTTTTCGTCCTAATTTGAAGGATACCTACCTTGGAAAGAAAGTTTGTTTGTCTTTGGCCACAAATCGTTACTCATTTTCGACCTCGCCCCCATTTCTACCTCCCAGCCTATCACTCAATTACTACTTCTACTCCACACCACTGTCACGTCACTCTTCTAACCGCAATCACCCATTCTCACTCCCAATTTCCATTCACAAACGCCCCGGCACCTCTAATGTGGCAAACGAAGATTCCGCAACGATCCACCAGGTGTCGCCAGTCGATAATCAGTTATTGCCCTTACATTTCTTTGATATCGGATTTAGACGCCTAAAAAATTTTAAACTGCGCAGAAAATTAACTAATTTCAGCTGCGAATAGATGAGTGTATATTTGCGCCACCTGGTGTGTTTCGTCAGTACCTCCGTGGACATTAACTTTCTACTCATATTTTCTATTTCGCAGATTCATTTTTTTATCACTCACTCCTCAATCAAAAATCACGGCGATCATAATTCTGCAATCTTTTAATTATTTCGCCCGCTTTTTCTAAGCAAGTACACTTAGTAAGTCGCATAGAAAGCTATGATCTAAAAGGATCTGACTATTTCACATCTCTCAGTGACCTTTTTCGACGCGCATGTGCGGATGTGACGTACTCGGTTAAGACTCGATGCTCTGTGTATAAATTTACAATCAAACAAAATCAAAAGATACATTTGTTTCTACAGAGAACGAATGGATATAAAACATTATTTCTCGGATTGAGAACATTTTCATCGATAAAATCAAACTCACATTAAGTCGACATTTGTATAAGTCGTCACATTACTGGCTTTAGAGTTTCTGTAAATTAGTATTCAACGTTTCTACATGTAAAAGTCATCAACAAATTAATTTGTGAAACCCCATCTTTTTCAAGAAGTAATCAATCATGCCTGCACATTACTGAATTCGTGAGGCACAATAAGTGTAATTCATCTTTTGGATAAACATTCAGACTGGTATTGTCTTTAACCCGGGGTTAACTCAATTGAAAATGAATTGAGATAACCCCCGGGTTTAAGTTAATACCAGTCTGAATGCGTCTGCGTGTACGTCTTCAACAAGGTGATCATCGCCAACAACGACGACTTTAGTGAGTTTGAATCTATCGATTTTTACTGTATATCGTTATAAACCACACCCGTCAACCCGTCTCAGCACGCGCAGGCCAGAGCGCCAACCAGTCTATGGATGTAGTTATTTACAGGATACCGGCCTCGTTTCCGAACTGAACGACGACCGGAAGTGAATCCATTCTCGACGGTTGAACAAAAAAGAAAAACATTTATGGATCGAAAATAGTTTCTGTCCGAAGAACCGCAAGACAAAATAGTCGATTAATCATTAATATTAGTCTCTTGTCATGGATTTCCTAGTTGTGATGTTCGCTGGTCGAGTTCGAGTATTATCGAAATTCGGATAGAGTCTATTTCAAGTTGTTTTATCCAGTCCAACGGAGTAAGAGTTAACATCAGTTCTAAATATCAGTAAAATCGTAACTCAAATGTTCTGTGGAACTGGATTCAGGTTAGACTATAGTTTTGACGCCGCATTTTATGGTATCATTTTTTCAATTTTGACGGGTTAGTTTACGGAGCAAGTTTATACCTCTAACCACGTGCAACTGGAACTGCTGGAGTCAAAACTGAACACGAATCAGCGTTGGAATCGACTCCCGGAGTCAGACTGCCCAGAAGTCTGAAGGAACTAACGCAGCGCGTTCGAATGTAAAATATTACGGATTAAACTTAGAAATCCACAGCGCGTTCAGGTACATATGTACTATCACCGGAATCTCCAGTAGCGAAAAAATGTTCGTTCAAATATCGCGAATTCCGAGGAGTCATTGACTCCGGAGTCCTGTGTACACTGTAATACGTCACCACAGTATATAGGCGACCCAGTAAACTACATTGAACAGAAGAAACGCGAGCGGAAATAGTTTACGCGAAAGTTTATCGATAGTCCGAGCTCTTTGTCGGGATTCGTGGTCCATCAGTACTCCCATACCGCCTGGGGTGCGTAGACTCGCATCTCCCATCATCCGAACCTACAATTATCAACACGTCATAGCCATATCATTAATGATAAACAACCTTTAATTCCGATTTAGCAGCATTGAATTATTTAATAGTTAATAGTAGTAATCAAAAGTAGTGTTCACGGACTCAGAGTGTTTCATCAATGGTTATAATGAGGACAACATCAGTATTCCTGAAGATGACTATTAGGATATAGTCGAAACGTTGAATAAACTACACTAGCTCAAGGAAACATTTCAGACTCTTTTTATTCTTAGTGTGCAGGGATTTTATATTATCTTTACAACACGGACTCAGAGTGTTTCATCAATGGTTATAATGAGGACAACATCAGTATTCCTGAAGATGACTATTAGGATATAGTCGAAACGTTGAATAAACTACACTAGCTCAAGGAAATATTTCAGACTCTTTTTATTCTTAGTGTGCAGGGATTTTATATTATCTTTACAACACGGACTCAGAGTGTTTCATCAATGGTTATAATGACGACAACATCAGTATTCCTGAAGATGACTATTAGGATATAGTCGTAGCAAAACAGTTATGTTAAAACAGTTGTCATCATTGAAAACATGAAGCATTAACGGATAAACAACAACCCTTTCGTTAAACTGGACCTATATCGAGTATGTTGAATTCTGAACGAAAGCCACGTAGACCGCACAATGATTAGTTACCTTTTCCATGATGCGTTCGTCGTCGTTGAAGCCGGTTAAGTGTGGTTTCACCGGATGGTGTCGTTTACTCGACTCCTTGCGGGAATAGACATTCACCACGGCGAACTCCAACAGCGACGAGAACACGAATATCAAACACACCGACATCCAAACGTCCAACGCCTTAATATAGCTAACCCTGGGTAGACTTTCGCGAGCTCCGGTCGACTGAGTGGTCATCGTCAGTACGGTGAGTAGTCCGATAGTAACGCGAGCCGGAATGGCGTCGATGCTGATCCAGAATGCCACCCACGACAGAATGACTATCAACACGCTCGGTATATAGATCTGTATCATGTAATATCCTATACTGCGCTTTAGGGTAAAGTTCACCTGCAAACACGGGTATGAACCTAGAAAAAATCGAAAGAGAAAAACTGATTATAAACGAATTAAGAAATAGTAATGAAGAAGAAATATCCCTGGTTATCCCTAGGTGGCGTGGCCTAAGAGGACATAATATGTGTCAACTTAATTTTTCCACATCTTAGAGTCTGAGATTAATCTAGGATAGATTCCTATATTTGTATTTCAGAGAAAGCAGTGCCATCAGAAAAAAGGGCCCAAAATCAAAATCTAAACTGAAACTGAGTCTTATACAGCGTGTAGTAGCTTTATAGGGCTTCGTAATTGTGTAATCGATTCTGACAAGCGGTCGTGTACACTAAAGGCACACTAGATATCCCAACCGTAGTAAATACTGCCTACGGTCTGGACTGCGTCTGCGCAATGATTGATCCACACTTGCCATTAGTATTGGAATCGTCGATTGCCGCAGTAGCATTGCGTTTACCTCGGGCACCAGTCACCCTTGGGTTCGAGCCCCGCGAATTCGTCTGGTTTTTCGGAGATCGGTTACCTGTTGTATAGTTCTGAGAACAATCTTCTAAAACAGTTTTAATCAGGTTGAACTGTGGCAGTTGAAGATTCGGTTCCATTGCTACCGGCTTGTGGCGCCACTCGTACGTGACGACGTCCGTCGTGCTTCCGACTACGGAATTATAACATATAATCAGGTCACGTTCTAGGTGAGAAGATGGTTTAACTTTGAAAGCAACACTTCTTAGGACACTTACAACTTTCGATCATCATAGGACACACTTGAGTGTCCAACGGGTATTTGTGTAGTTTCATTGGACATGATAACACTGCTGTAACTCTGAAAGTAGAACCAGAACATACGCTGTATTCAACATAGGCCTATCTAGCTACGGGGAGAGTTCGATTTACAAGATTTCATAGTTTCCAAGGAGTTCATTTAATAAAGAAACAGTCAAAAATAAGATCTAACTTATCCTCTAAGCTATTTCTGTACAGGCAGAGCATAATAGTACAATAACCACTCTCAAACGTGGTGAACGGATAATTATACTCTTCAATTCAAGTTTCACGTTTTGACCGAATTTATTGTGGGATTCATCTGACACTGATATTGTGTATCTTATCGTCTCAACTTTCAATACTCTTTCGCTAGTTCTTATGTAAACAAATATTTTCAAAAGAGTAGGATTAAAGCATTTAAAACCATAAAAAGAAGGTATTTGCCTTCCGGGCACCACCTGGCGGAGCTTTTAAGCGCACTTACTTCGATGCATAGTAGACGGTACCGTCGGAATAAAGTCTCAACAGACGATTAGGTAGCGTTATGTAGTGAAACTGGGCTTTCTTCTCGTTGCGGAAGAAAACGTCCGGCACCCAGATCTTCTCCCACATTCCGTCGCCGAGTTTGATCATCTGTCGTTCGGTTCTGCCGTTAAACGGCTTAAAACTCAACCTGGGATCGACCCACTCCTCGCGCAGGTAAATATTGATCGCGTAATCCTGAAATATTTTTGAAATACATCTACAAGTGATAAACAGTATACTATGTAAGTTAAGCTAAAGTTATCAGTTAAGGATAACCCGCAACCATAAAACTGAGTCCGTTCGAATAATGTCTCTTGCAACCTGATTTATATTATTGATAATGATAATGATAATGATAATGTTTTTAACCTCTTCTTAAAAACAAATATGGACTGGCTATCACGAATAAATTCTGGCAATGAATTCCATTTAGCAGGACTTGTATTCTTTGCATTCCAATTGTATTTTGATAGCTCATGGTTTTACGTATTACTATTGTTAAGCGCTGATTACCTCATAAACAAATAAATTACTATTATCATCATGATTATGGTTTGTTCGGTCATTGCGACTTGTTTGTCGGGTCACTTCGTCACTTCTGAATTCATCGTAATTTATAAGATTCCCTGCGCCTTTTCTAATGTCAGAGTATAATTTCTTGAATTAAATCGCGGAATCGGTAACTCGCAATAAAACTCATAGATGGCGACCTAGTCGACGTTGTAATATATCATGAAATTCGTTTTTTTTCTTCACGTCGCCTCTCGTATCTCGCATGATAAAACTAGATTTAATTTTTAAAAAGTATCGCTTAAAAGCAGACATTTTACAGAAGCAAACAAATCTAAGAGAATCAACTACGAGTTTGGGATGTGGAACGTTTAAACGCAATTGACTCAGACTATTTCAATACGCGAATTCATCTCGACGCTCGCGCGCGACAATTCCGCTGGGAAATCTTTCTAATGATGGATCGTTTCAAAAACCAGACTTCACAAAATCAAACCGATTCCCGCGAGGATTCCCCGAACTCCTGCCAACTCTTAGCGATATTTGTTTTAGCGTCGCTCGTTGAAGATTTTCGGGCGAGTTTTTGACAGCGAAAATGGGAAGAATTTTCGCGCCGATTCTGAGAAGAAATGCAGTATTTTGATATGAAATTCGACGTTAAATCTTAAGTCAATATTGTCAGCACAAGTCGCTTTCCGACTATTAGAAACCTAGTCACCCAGTGCTTGTTACGCCTTGCTACGCGTTCCACTGCAAATGGAACTGGTAATTTTAGGGCACATGTTCAATTCCCTTCGATCGCAAAACGATGATTATCCAGCTAGATTTTACTGTCAAGAAAACCGCAATCTTACCATTGACTGTTCACTGATAGAATCAAATCCATTCACATAAATTCCTAATTTTACATTCGTCGCTTGGTCTGAAATAAACATCAAAACAACATTGATAGAAATTGTCTCAATAATGATATGATAATGTTATGATAATTCATTCATAATCGTTTTAAATTATTGTTGATT
This sequence comes from Tubulanus polymorphus, assembly GCF_964204645.1. NCBI lineage: Eukaryota > Metazoa > Nemertea > Palaeonemertea > Tubulaniformes > Tubulanidae > Tubulanus > Tubulanus polymorphus. The sequence goes on from NC_134032.1 coordinate 371,882, forward strand.
GGTTGTCAAGGACGTTAACTGTTTATAATTCAATTGGAGATAAAACCGACCGACAAACTAAGGGAGTAGTCACGTGGGCTCCTTATATTGAAATGAGGTCCGAAATGTTTCTTTAAGCTAATTGTACAGAGCTGGTAACTTATATTCAACTTATTCAGTATCATTCCTGGACTATTAGGATATAGTGGAAACGATGAATAAACTACACTAGCTCAAGGAATACAGTATTCCTGAAGATGACTATTAGGATATAGTGGAAACGATGAATAAACTACACTAGCTCAAGGAAACATTTCAGACTCTTTTTATTCTTAGTGTGCAGGGATTTTATATTATCTTTACAACACGGACTCAGAGTGTTTCATCAATGGTTATAATGAGGACAACATCAGTATTCCTGAAGATGACTACTAGGATATAGTGGAAACGTTGAATAAACTACACTAGCTCAAGGAAACATTTCAGACTCTTTTTATTCTTAGTGTGCAGGGATTTTATATTATCTTTACAACACGGGCTCAGAGTGTTTCATCAATGGTTATAATGAGGACGACATCAGTATTCCTGAAGATGACTATTAGGATATAGTGGAAACATTGAATAAACTACACTAGCTCAAGGAAACATTTCAGACTCTTTTTATTCTTAGTGTGCAGGGATTTTATATTATCTTTACAACACGGACTCAGAGTGTTTCATCAATGGTTATAATGAGGACAACATCAGTATTCCTGAAGATGACTATTAGGATATAGTGGAAACGTTGAATAAACTACACTAGCTCAAGGAAACATTTCAGACTCTTTTTATTCTTAGTGTGCAGGGATTTTATATTATCTTTACAACACGGACTCAGAGTGTTTCATCAATGGTTATAATGAGGACAACATCAGTATTCCTGAAGATGACTACTAGGATATAGTGGAAACGTTGAATAAACTACACTAGCTCAAGGAAACATTTCAGACTCTTTTTATTCTTAGTGTGCAGGGATTTTATATTATCTTTACAACACGGACTCAGAGTGTTTCATCAATGGTTATAATGAGGACAACATCAGTATTTCTGAAGATGACTATTAGGATATAGTGGAAACGTTGAATAAACTACACTAGCTCAAGGAAACATTTCAGACTCTTTTTATTGTTAGTGTGCAGGGATTTTATATTATCTTTACAACACGGACTCAGAGTGTTTCATCAATGGTTATAATGAAGACAGCATCAGTATTCCTGAAGATGACTATTAGGATATAGTCGAAACGTTGAATAAACTACACTAGCTCAAGGAAACATTTCAGACTCTTTTTATTCTTAGTGTGCAGGGATTTTATATTATCTTTACAACACGGACTCAGAGTGTTTCATCAATGGTTATAATGAGGACAACATCAGTATTCCTGAAGATGACTATTAGGATATAGTGGAAACGTTGAATAAACTACACTAGCTCAAGGAAACATTTCAGACTCTTTTTATTCTTAGTGTGCAGGGATTTTATATTATCTTTACAACACGGACTCAGAGTGTTTCATCAATGGTTATAATGAGGACAACATCTGTATTCCTGAAGATGACTATTAGGATATAGTGGAAACGTTGAATAAACTACACTAGCTCAAGGAAACATTTCAGACTCTTTTTATTCTTAGTGTGCAGGGATTTTATATTATCTTTACAACACGGACTCAGAGTGTTTCATCAATGGTTATAATGAGGACAACATCAGTATTCCTGAAGATGACTATTAGGATATAGTCGAAACGTTGAATAAACTACACTAGCTCAAGGAAACATTTCAGACTCTTTTTATTCTTATTGTGCAGGGATTTTATATTATCTTTACAACACAGACTCAGAGTGTTTCATCAATGGTTATAATGAGGACAACATCAGTATTCCTGATGATGACTATTAGGATATAGTGGAAACGTTGAATAAACTACACTAGCTCAAGGAAACATTTCAGACTCTTTTTATTCTTAGTGTGCAGGGATTTTATATTATCTTTACAACACGGACTCGCAGTGTTTCATGGTTACTACTCTCTTACAATTGCGGGTTATTTTGAATAATGGATATCGGTTTTTTTCGTGATATTTCTATCTCGCCAGATTCAGAGACTCATAAATCAATCTAACATAATTTCATTCGTCAAAACTTCCGAAAGTTATAATTAGCCGGAGTCATCTCCCGAGCGAGATCTACATACAGCTCGTAAACCACAATAAACCGGCGTTATATATTACGCAATATATGTAAATGAACGCCCTCTATCGCCGACACGGGAATAATAAATGATACCGGGACTGTATTTTAATTCAATATCCCCCCAGAGATCCCCCTAAAAATGATAGCGTGTACGGAGTTACCGATGTCTACGGTACAGCTTAGAATTAACTTAACATCGTAACAGTTTATTTAAGCTGTGCCGTATCATCCAACCTTCCTGCCCAACACAGACGACTCAGGGAAACACGGAAAAAGGAAGACTGAAATTCTTTTCTGAAATTATAGTTATTATTATTATTCTTTATTTACGAGTTAAATTATATTTATACTGTTTCCGAGATCGAACATGTTTGATTGATTTCGTGTTTGTGCATTATTCAGCGTCTTGTGCGTTTCACCAGAAACATGAAACACGGTTCCGGGAAATGTCATTATTTTGTATTTACGAATGGAATTATATTAATGTTTCAGAGATCAAACATGTTTGAATTATTCGTGTTTCTGCATTTCTTTGTGTCGCGTGCGTTCACTAGAAACATGAAACATGGTTTCGGGAAATAATGATAATTACTACTATTATTCTTTATTTACGAATGGAATTACATCATCGAACATGTTTGATTGATTCCGTGTTTCTGCGGTTCACCGTGTCGCGTGCGTCGGGCTTTAAAACGTAACGACTTGCGAAAGGCGCGCATGCTTACTTACCTAGACGAGGGGGAGACATACGCAAATAGTTTGTCAGTAAATTGTCCATAAATGCGGATCTGAGATAGAAATAAAACAAGATAACACAAACAACATCGAGATTTGAAGAAACAAACGCTAAAATATCAACGACAAACATCGAACTAATTATTCAGAAATAGTGTTCACAAATAAACGTATACACATAAAGAACGGCTGATCATTTTCTGTTTTTGTCGAAAAATACAATCTCCTCTCCGCTTGCGCGAAAAATAATGTGCAAATCAAAATCTATCACCTTTACGGAGGGCGCAAAATTAAAAAACAGCGAAAATAAACTGGTTTTTATTTCTAGAATTTCCTGAAAGAGAAAAAAACAGCTAGAAATCCTCAAAACACTATACACACTATATAAAACCGATCGATACGACTAACACAACGAACATCTATTGACACGAGAGGGCGCCACGAGCCGTCGGTGAATACCTGTGAATACAGATGGCGATATTTTCTTGTCGTAGCCGCGCAATAGCTCAGTTTCGATCCAGAATCCTCTATAAAAATAACAATTTACCAATTTAATAAAATTGAATGTTTTCGATATCCTACTTGTGCTTCACGATGGCCCACTAGGTAGCGCTAGTGTGCAGTTGGACAAATATGATTGATTTCTGCTGAATTAAAATCTGTCCATCTGAAATTCAAAATCATGTCATTTTGCCAGTTTATCGAGATTGTGATGATGTATTCATCGTGTAAAAGTGGAACAATATCAGAAAAACCCTTCGACAGGATTTACAGTTTATTAGACAAATTTACTTCCCACGGGACAAAGAGATTGGCCTTGACTTGGCCTTGACTTGTTAAAAATTACTCACAAAGTAAGCGTAAAATAGTTCGTTTATCAAATTATCAATCTGTGTCCTTGAATACAATAGTAGGTGTTCCCCAGGGATCAATTCTAGGGCCATTACTTGTGATTGTCGTTATTAAGATGCTTATGTTAAAATTGCGTTAATGTCAGAGGGAAACAAGACATAGAGATAGAAGAGGCGAGAGAGAGAGAGAGAGGGGGGAGGGGGGGGGGAGAAAGAGAGAAAAGGAGGGGAGAAGGATAAGGTTCATGAAAGGAAAAACCACGTAACGCATTAAACAGTTTCGGTTCGTGAACAACAAGGGACGTAAAAAATTGTCAACAAAAAAGCCCATGAAGACATTATCATCAATATCCGCCAACCGCTGTAACCATTGACAACCGTTATATCGAAATACAATCCGAGATGTGACACCGCCAGCGGCAGGCGAGGTGTAAAATAAATCTAACTGGGAAAAAATGACAAACGGATTTCATGAAATCGCATAATTTGAGTCTGAGTGACTGATCTATAGATATTCAATGAACTGACGTGTGCAATTCATAATCAACGATCTGAAAATCGAAATATCTCCCGTGTTTTAACTGTAGGAGCGCAAAACATCAGAGACAATGAAAAAACTGATTAAATATCAACTATTACACAAGTCTGGCGACTAAATATGTAAACGTCTACTTTTTTGGACGGACAGAGAGATTCGTTTTAATAGGAGTCATTGACTCAGGAGTGTCTACCTACACCATTCTCATCGTCACGACGACTCTGGAGTCACAAGCTGCACAATTCTCTATTGATCTATTATGGATCTGATTCAAACGAATTCAGGTGATTTCAAATAGACGAAATTTTTCTGGAATTGTTTGTTTACGATTGTGTAAAAGTACGAAATTGACACAAGAATTGAAAAGTGCCGTAACCCCGAAAACCCCGCGATTTAGTTGTAACTGAAAAGTGATGGCGATCTTTCGCAATGAATTATGACAATTGAATAATTTCGAAATATCATAAATCCTTTGCCAAACAAACTTCCCCATATGCATAATTCTCGCGGAGAAATTCGGTAATAAGGAAATTTTTTGATCGAGTCGCCGAATCGCGCGTAGTGAATGTAATAACGAATTGGATCCTTAATGAACGTCGGCAGCAAAAACACGATGTCGACGAGCGACATAAAAAACCTTATGAGCCTTATAAATCGAAGGTAAGATCCTCAGTCACATTTCAAATTTCTCTTAGTTATAAATCAAATCAGTATTTCTTAGGAACAGAATCGAATTTGTTAAACTATCAATATTGTTTTTTACTTGAATAAGCGAGAAAATGGTCAAATGTTCAAATAATCAGTTATCAAACGTAACGATGTTCACAAACCAGTACGGGGATAGCTTTTTGTCATGTTTTCCAAAAATATTGGCAAAAGATTGCAACGATCGCTTTAAATCTCATATTTTGGTAGATATTATCCATTATAATGAATTAGGTTTCAGGAAGATACAATCTTCGGCTTTTACTCTAGTTAGAACGTGAACAATCGATAAGATTTAACATAGTTTGGATAGCAAAAAACAACTGTTGGTGTCGATCTATAGACTTGTACAAAGCGTTCGACACATCAAACGATTGTATTAAACCAATTAAATTCCCATTAGATCAAAGGATTGGCCTTGTCCTGGTTAGAAAATTATCTGTAAAATAGACGTAAAATAGTTCGATCATCAAATTATCAATCTGTACCTTTGAATACAATAATAATAGGTGTACTCCGGGATAACTTCTGGAGCCGTTACTCTTTATTGCGCATTGTGTTAATCCGAGGTTTCAATTTCCAGCCTTAGCTATTTAATTAATTCTTGAATAAATCAGATTCTCGTTACTAAACATATTTCTCACAATCTTTCACCTTTTGTCGCCCTGAAAACATTATTGATTAGACCGAACAAGAGAAGTAAGAACAATATGCCAGAATGAATACATCATGCGATTCGTCTCGAGACAAACTGTTCCGCTACTGCTGGTAAATTGCACGGATTATTGAAATGCTTTTCACTTGAGACAAAAACAGCTGCAACAAGCCGAGGGAGATAGTCTGCGTAACCTCCTCCGAGCGGTGATGAGAGCGCAGTGGATTTAGATCCGTATCAGATGCAGTGAAATTGACGGCTTCTGTCTGTATCACTGCGCATCTCTGTCACTCGTCTGTTAACGGAATGAAGACGATGTTTGTCTCCGGATTTATCGACTTCACAGGAACCCGATACCGCCGTAAAGTATATGTTTTAATTATGTCCAGGATCAAGTTTGTGTCGGGAGTAATGAATAATAATGAAAGATGGCTGCTGTAGATAGATAGAGATTCCCTGCTGCACGCAACAGTCAACTCTGTATAGCTCAATTACAGTTCCGACTTCATCGACGATCCGAAAACCGCGCGAATGATAGTTTCACTGATAATTATTGTTAATTTAATTTATGTCTGATTCAGACATAAATCATCAGCTCCATCATAAGTTCAACATATCAATAGAATTCTCCTGAACACTGAGTTCATTCATTCGATCAGTACCTTCTACGTATATTCCCAATACAAAAACTCATCATCAGTTTTTATATTGGTTTTAATATTTCATACGTATATCGGTGATGATAGTTGGGTAGGGGGGAGAGGGGGGAGATAGCTCGAATGGGGTGGGGAGTGAGTGAGTGAGTGAGGGGAGTGAGATTGGAAAGGGGGCGCAAATATTACCAAGTCCTTTCTCGTTCATTGATCGTTAATGCCGTATACAATTAGCTGCGTAATAGAAATATTCTATAAAGAGCGTCGATTTTATAAATTGCGGCCCCTGGGCGAAACTGGCGTGTTATACCGTCTGCCTGTCTGTCTGTCTGGTTCATTTGCGATAAATTGTGCCGGTAAATCCATCAATGCTAAAAACTGGAAATGGACTGGACTGCGCACGCGATATCTACAGAAAATATCCATTATTCGACTCCGTATAAAAATACTGAAATATCGCTGTTTAAATCAGCGCTCCGGCGGCCAGTGACACGTGACCATAGTTACAGCGAGAAATATAGCATACTGGGAGAGAATAAGAGAGAGGAGAGGGAGAGAGGGAGAGAGGGGGTCAAGGGGAGACAGGGAGAGGGGGAGAGAGGAGAGATGGGAGAAAGGTCGGAGAGAGGTAGAGAGCAGATGAGAGGGGGTGAAAGGAGAGGGGAGAGAGGAGAGAGGGGAAGAGAGAGGAGAAAGGTAGGAGAAATGTGGGGGAGGGGGAGAGAGGAGAGAGGGAGGGGAGAGACAAATGATATTTGTATCATCTACTAGTTCGCTATAATCAAATTTCTTCTACATTTCAATTAAAATTGTATCAACTTTTCTTCACGCAAATCGATTATCCTCACGAAAACTGAACCAAACACGGAGAGTAATGAACAAGGTTATCGCTCACTATCGCTCAGCGTGTGAAGTCGCTCCTTGGAGCGCTTTATACGCGCGGCTAAATTACATTTTCAAAACGAAATTCAATTTCTGAAACAATAAAGAATTTACATTCTAAGATAAACTCAGCCCGCAGGAGAGAATGAGCAGAAATTAATTTAGCAGCGAAAACGGCGGCCGCGGGGGATGAAATTCCACTGATTGCCTTCCCGAGATCTGTCTCGCGTCTTAAACAAACTCTCCTCTCTCGTTCTCATCGCTACTAGTTTCAATACGCAGTCATTTTTCTAATGAATAAAATTCTGCGCCCATAAATCACGCGACAAGACGACAGTTGAGCGATCTGCTACAAGCACCAGGAAATAGACAGCGGCAAGCGAGTATTTCTCACTATCCATCAGGTGGCGATGATGAATTTCTTCTCAGATATGTCCCCAGCGTGCAGAAGGACATCAACTATTGCAGTAAGAGAGGATTTCGCTTGTGGCAAGTGATGATTCACCAGGTGTCGCTAGTGTGCAGTAGGACATCAACTACTGCGGTAATAGAGGATTCCACCAGGTGTCGCTAGAGTGCAGTAGGACATCAACAACTGCAGCAATAGAGGATTTAGTCTGTGGCAAGTGAGGATCGACCAGGTGTCGCTAGTGTGGACATCAACTATAATTGCTCAAAGATTGAGATTTTGCATGAATGACGGAGTCTCGAGTTCACGGATGATTAAAAGATCTCAGTTTTAGTAGATGACGAGGGAATTCATGTGTAATGTTAAATGTTGTGTGTATGATCCTACAACTTTATCTCTCTCTCTCTTTCTCTGTGTAGACAATCAATCCATTCATTATTTATTCTCTCTAGGGTTTATTGCAGGTTTAGTCGCCAGTCAGGTTCAGTTCAGATTCGATTGATTGATTACACTACGTAATCCAGCACAAAACACTCGCTATTATTTTCATCCTGAGTTCTATCGGTATCGGGGGTTCATGGTGCTCGATCAGACCCTAAACATCAGCTTTCTGTCAAATTCCTTCAGCATCGCAACATCGTATCATCGACCTCAGAAAAAAAAACGATCAGTTCTGACGAACCCCAGAATTTCGTCCCTTAAAGGATAATTTGATTAATTTCATACTGTCGTATTTTCTGGTGCCCTGAGAAGTTCATTAGTAACAAGGTCATAGCAACGTAAATCAAATATGGTTCTATGATATTTTTAATTCAAAGAGACTGAGGGAATCCATAATTTTGAAAGTTTCACTGACTTAAAGATGCTTCTGAAAACACCCAATAAAGCGATCTGGAATTAATCGTATGTTGAATACATTATGATTAACGCACGACCTTTCCCCTTTCTGTAACGCGACTTTGTCATATCGGATAACGCCCGATAGAAGCTAATTCATTTTCTTCGAATGTTGTTTAATGCGACCACCTGTGCCCGTCGCGCGGAATCACCGCTCATCACGAGCGCCTGTATCCCGCACGCAACTGTCTCGGCGATCGTTATTCTCGACCCTCTGCTGTGTGTCGCGTTCTGCGACTGATTTTGATCAGAGGCGTCGCGAATCGAGGCTGACAGCATCACGTGACCTGGAACTAACAGTTAATTACGTGAAATACACGGCGCGTATCAGCCCTGGGGGAGGGGACGACCGTTTAAAACCAGTCTAACATGAGAGTTATTGTGGGGATATTCAGATTGATCTTCATGGCTCAAATACAGCACGAATGTAAAAGTTGAGAAATTATTATGGGTAGATTTTAGTTGAATTTGACAAATATCCAGCATAGTTGTCCGAATGCACACTAGCGACATCTGGTAGATCCTCACTTGCCACATGCGGAATCCTCCATTGCCGCAGTAGTTGACATCCTACTGCCACACTAGCGACACCTGGTGGATCCTTTGCTGCTATATCCACCAGGTGCCGCCTTGTAGTTGCTCAGTAGTGACACCTGGCGGATCCTTTGCTGCTATATCCACCTGCTGACGACATGTAGTCGCTCAGTGTGGTCGGTGCAAAAACCACCACAGAACAACTTAATATTCTCTACACGATTTTGGTCAAATCACGACGCGCTAAAAAGCGACAGTGTTCTTATAGATAATTACCCCTGACTCGGGTGACAAATATCCGCGATATCTACCGAAATAGGAGGTGGAAGGGGAACACGGGGTGGATAGAGGGAAGAGGGGACACGAGGGTGGATAGAGAGAGGAGGGGACACGAGGATGGATAGACGGAGGAGGGGGCATGAGGTGGATAGAGGGAGGAGGGGACACGAGGATGGATAGAGGGAGGAGGGGACACGGGGATGAGGAGGGGTTGAGTAGTGAAACTAGATTCATCCTCCGTAATCATTATTGACTTGTCGTGTCCACGGTGAGAGGAGAGTCGATCGAAAACTAATTAGTTTTTTTTTCTGTGAGTGCTAGCTAGCCGCTGTAAGAGGGCTGATAACAAACCGTGCCGTGTAAACACAAGGTAAAGAACCTAATTCCAGCCGTACGGGTCTCGTTCACGACGCGAAATACCTGTAACATCCGGTTACATCGATTTCACGGTCGACGGACTGGATCTCGATACACGCGTATGTCACGTGACTCGCGGTAAAGAGGTGTAAAGGTAATCGGATGTGGAGACCGATTGGATTTCCGGTGAGTGCGAGAGCGAATGGCGTAAAAATCAGAAACAGCTGGTCAGCTCAAAGCGAGCGGGTAGCGAGAGGGAAAGCACCGGAGCGAGCAACGTTTATTCTCCTGAATAGAATAAGGATAAGCAGGTTAATGTATGTGATTTGCTGGTTGACCAACACTGCCACCTGACGGATCGACCGGCTAAAAAAACCGAATCAATTGCTGAAACGGCGTCTTGAGTTGTTCTTGCAAGATGGTCAACATTTGATTTTAATCATAACTGTAATACGGACGAAAACAGCCTTCCTCTATTGGGCAGTTACGGCTGTGAAATCCTGATGTATGTTCTTCAATATCTTATTCCTAACTGCGCTTGTATTAGGAACTTGAAATTGTTTGGTGTATTACCGAAGTAATACCATAATTTCTCTGCATTTTTGATTGTTTTGTATCTAATTGTATTACATTTTCCTCATTTTTTGTATCTTTATTGTAATAAATCCGATGATGTCATGTCTTTGTCATCTTCATCAAGGAGCAATAACATTCAATATATTGTATTATATTGTTTTCTGTTGCATTGTCATCTTTAGATCTCTAGATTACAAAGCAACTTCAAAAAAGAATTACATAAATCTTAATCTTGTATTTCGACAGATTCTACGATAGCAATTCAACTTCATTAGCCGGGAAAATCTTCTAGAAATCTTCTCGTTTGCGATGATTATAGCGTCGCGCTGCGTTATCTATAGCTAGAGATAAAGATCTGCCAGTCGTATTGAAACATTCTCAATAGGAGCTTCATATCGACGTTACGTCAAAACGTAACGCTGAGATACCGGTACGTAAACAATCCGCCTATCCGTCGACGACTTCCATTGAAAACGGTCGCCTTAGCGTCATAAAACAAATAATAACGTAAACGTTTTCACGCCGTCGACTAGAAAGGCTATAGAAACGTCTACAGCGTCTGAAAATCTAATCAAACGTTGAATTAAGCGTTGATTGACGCCCGAGTCAGGAAATGACGCCATTCACCGTTAAATTGTATTGACACGTTGAAACGGCTGCGGCGGCGGCGGCGTTACTTTGGCGTTGTTGCTTTAACGTAAAGAAACGTTTGCTTACGTTTATTCGACGGCGATGATTGCGTTCGATTTCCCGGGGACGACGTCGCGGTTAACGTTGTGTATTTGCGTTTATTACGGAGCGTTGACTCGCAACGTAACGTATAACGTTACTTTTATCCATACATACACAATCTATCGACGTTAACGCTTGATTTGCCTTTTCGTTTTCGGCGTTGAAATCGGGAAATCAGACGTTGGTTATGATCGCGCTGCATTTGCGTTCGCCAAGCAAAACCAAGAACAATATTCATTTCTCCAAACGATATTCATTCCGCGCGTTTCGAAAGTGAAACTTGATTAAAAATGGCCGCAAAGCAGCGATCTCCTCTTCCTAGAAATCGCTTTATACTAAAAAGGGTCATCTAGATTATCTTTCCATTCTAACAATAAGAGTTCAACTAGTAACTGCTTGGAACAGAGGGTTTCTCGATTTGTTGTAGCCGAGAAATATGAAATAAACATCATCAGACAATCGAAATCGTCACCTTTCTAACGATTCATAAGTTTAAATTTTGTGCCAAAAGAGGCGGGATGGATGACGATTAATCGCGCTAGAGGTTTTAGATTAAAAAGTGTTAAAATCTGTCCAACAATGCGGTTACCCGCGGGACCGCCTCAAAATGGCGCCTGGAAACTGGAAACTTCCCTATTGCAAAAACACAGTGATTTTTACCTATAAAATTGATTGAATTACCGTAAGAATAGATCTAATCAATGAATTGATAATTAATAGAAAAAGTTGATTGTACTTACTGCGACAGAAGACGATTCGTTTTCTCAGTGTGGTTGTTTTTCGAATACGGTTCCACCATCAACAACAACAAATTAGTAATCAGCACCAGCAATATTACCGCATCTACTTTCATACTGCCCAGCCCTGACACTAGGGGGCACTTCCCCCGGCCCCCACAACATTCAGATTAATCTGTAAATATACAACAAATAAATATATATCATATTATCAGTAGATATGTTCAAATTGTATTTACTATGACTCGTATGAGCGGTGATCAGAGAGCGATCGACTTTTCGATTGCTTTTTATCGGAATGAAGTATCGTCTGCCAAAGAGGGAGGGAAGAGGGGCGGAGATGGGGCGTAGGGAGGGTGGGACATGGTAAAGAGGAGAGACGGCGAAGGAACAGGGTCACTACAGATCATTCATTGAGTTTCCAAGGAGTCTTGAGGGAGACTATTCGACGAAACGTCTGCATAACTTTCATATCCCGATTACAGACATAATCCTCCTAAATCAGTACATTGTTTATCTCGGTATATAGAAAACTGTTTACAAAACTACTCGTTTTGTAAACAGATTTCTTATCCTAACTTATCCAAGCCCGCCAGGCCCTCTACAGATGGGTTATCTCTGAATATATTCAATATACTCTAATAAATTCAATTTCAAATTTCGAGGAACGTCTACATACAGACTCCTCCTAAATAAATCAGTGCTGTTTACCTCAGAAAAATTATTAATTAAGTTGTTTCATGAGCAAATATTCATCCTATCACTATACTTAACTCAGTTTCTGATTCTAAAAAAATCCTGTTCACAACTGTACCGATTTGGCGTAGTTGTCTACTGTAAACTTCTATTAGACTGTTTCTCAAAATTGAAAGAGTTTTCAAGGAAACTTTGTGCATTTTGCTCAAATTAAAGGAGTTTCAAGCACTTTTTAAAACATTTTCCGTTTAGAGGTCATTTCCTGTTTTTAAAGATTCAAGGAGTCGTAAGGACCCCCAGCAGAGAATGAAACACATTGCGTTGAAAGCGAGCGCGAGAGAAAGGGATCGGAGTCGCGAACTCTGATTGGCAATTGAACAATCGAAAGGCTTGGATGGCGAACGGGGAAGAATAGTTCCTGGGAAAGAGGGGACGATCTATAGAACGAATCGAATTGAAAGAAGGCGGGTGGAAGGGAGTGAGATGGTTGAGGGCTTTTAACTCGACAATCAGTTTTCACTTCGTCTTAAAAGCCTTTTATCTAAACATTGACACAAATCATTCCTATGATTCTCAACGATTTACTGTCAATGGCGCATGAAAATACTGTAACGTTTTTGAACAGTATTAGCCTGCGATGGGCCTGTTCCAGTCAGCGTCGTCGATTTTTCAAATATTCAAACACGCGAATTTATATTTCGGGGAAATTGCGGGGGGGCACGCGGTGCAATCGGAAAGTGACGTCAAAGGAAGACGAACGAAAATACAGAGTCTCCAGTTAAAGTGCTCTACGTCGCTCGTGTGTGCGGTTAAAAGGATTTCACGCAGACTAACGCGGTTCAGTAAGTTTGCGTGCAGAACGTTTTTCTCGTGGGGGAAATCTGTGACCACTTAACTAAATGGCTTTTTCCTAAAGATCTCTCCCCGTCTCTCCCTCATCGCTCCCTCTGCATCTTATATGGTCATTCGTTTGTTCAGCGGTGCCTTACGTAGATTTGACCTTTAACATTCTGGCGACGTCCTTGAAACTTTTCCCCGATGCTCGGGGAGATTAGTTCGATGTAAACATGAAACTGATCAGGTCGCGAGATGTGTCTAACATGTGTATATTAAAAGAAACCTTCGTCAGAGCCCGAGGCTTGTATCGACTAGCGCGCACCTGTGGCAAGTGAGGCGTTTTCCATTAGAGGTGAAACGCATAGTTCCGAAACGTGCCGCCTCGAACATTATTTTCGTAAAATTTATTCAAATTTAGTGAAACGTTAAGAAACCGTCGCTCATAGTTCTATTTCAAGAGAAGGGCACTTTCCTATTGAAAAAGGACGTATCTAAAATATGAAGTTCCCGGATACCTGAATAAATCATTCGAGAATGGAAATAATTCACTTCCCCGAAAACATGAAAATTGTATCCAAATTTCACAAAATATTTTGACACTGACAACGAGTGCAATGCACGGTAAGTATTCGGATCTGCCGAACTCGTGCCGACCAGTCGTAGCTACCACACACCGGCTAGCCAAAAACGAATACGAATATTTAATTTTAACTTCAATCATTCGTCCTGACAATGTCAATATATTAGGATATAGAAAATCATACTAATCTTAATACAGTATGTAAGAAACCAAATATTTACAGAACACAACTCAGGCTATCTATAATATTCATCGATAATTTCGGGTCCTTCGTAGGCATTTCTCAAACTCTTTTTTAATCAGTCTATAATTACAAATTGTATCTTCGTTAGCCATTTCATTCCGCCATTCTTGAATAAATCGATCTTTAAGGAATATTTCATACGATTGTTTAAACCATTGACAACTACTGGAACTTGGATGATCCATACGTAATCTAAGTAACAATCACTAATAGAAATTGATACATTGTTGCGCCATCTGGTGTTTAACTCATAACGATTTGTTTCCCCTCCTCCCCTCTCCCCTCCTCCCCTCGGAACTTGCCGTTTAAACCCGGGTTATTACTATGTAATCAAGTGTTATCAAGCACTTTTTAATTCGCGTGTTTTTTCAGTGTTTACGGCGTGTTGTAGTCGTTATAGCGTTCAGTGCGGATGCGGTTCAGTCGGAGCGCCCCGCTGTCTGATGGTTATCAACCCAATTACCAGGGCTCACCTCGAACTCATTGCACGGCAATTGTTATTCGATAAAACGGGAAATAATCATTCCTAATTGGTGGCATTAAGTTCTGATTTGTGTCATTAAAAGTTAATCAAACGGTAACGATTTGAGTTGAAGTGGGCCGGAAATCGATACAAAATAATAAGTACTCCATCGTCGAGATAACACTAAATCAAGGCACCCGGGATCGCTAAAAAAACGTTGCCGTGGCGATAAATCGTAAAATAGCTTGCATATACCCAAACTTCGAATTTTCCACAGTCACGTGGGTCCACCAGGTGTCGCCAGTGCGCATTGGGATATCAATAGGATTCCACTTGTGGCAAGCGAGGATCCACCATGTGCCGCAACTGCGCAGTACCACATCAACTACCGCGGCAACAGAGGATGCCACTTGCGGCAAGTGAGGATCCACCAGGTGTCGCCAGCGTACAGTAGGACATCAATTACTGCAGTCATAGCCAGTTTCATCTAAAGTTCAAGGCCCAATCTTATAAACTCGTTGTAGGCAAGTTAACCTCAAGCGTCTGGCTTCAAATAAATCCAGTTAGTTCAAATCATAGAGAAAGGTTTTATAGACACGTTTTTATCCTTGACCCGGGGGTAACCCAATTGACTACAAGTTCGTTAACGGGTGTCAAACTATTTCGGACAGACGCACTTTGCAACTAGATTATAAATGATCGAGGATTAGGAATTTTGGAAACGGCAGCAAAAAATGCAGCGCCAAAAAATACCACGGGGAAACATATTTTATTTATAGACGTCTAAATGGATTTTGTAGCGAGATAATAGAACAATAAAACCGGCCAAATATTGTATACATTTATGCAGTTTGTAATTAATGGGTTTTGTATAATTCACTGGTAAACATGACACTGAGTGGTTCGGTTTTTATTTCATCTCTATCGGCCGTGTCTGGGAATCCAATTTATCAGAAATGGCTCAACAATATCCGCGATGTTAATAAAACCATCAGGACATCGATGATTATGGAAATACTGACGGGATTACATCCGATTACTCGATTTAGTGTTCTAGGGCTAAGAATGCGGCCGTGCCTGAAGCCGGAAAAGAATTCCGGCTTCCTGATTTAGCGTTATGAATGTCCCTAAAATTCATCTTAAAAATGGTGCGCAGACGCTGTTGAAGTTCACGTTTTGGTTAAAATGGGGTAACCGCACCGCTGCTGCGGCAATCGAGGATTCCACGTGATGGCAGGCGAGGATCCGATAAAACAAAGTTATTAGCAATACATACATGCACTATTAAACAATACATGTATTGGAGGCATCTAAGTCATTTTCTATGAATATAACTGAATGCATTGTTACGCCATCTGGTGCCGGTACCCCATTGAGTTATATTCAAGTAACGTTGAAATTTGCTTTGTTTCCTGGCAGACTCGTAGCAGGCTGGTAGCAATGTTATCGACTAATATAGAAAACGAAACATCTGCGTGAAGGTATCTTTGCTGATATTCAGCGCAATATGTAACAAAGGGTCCTTTCATGCGATGAATCGTCGGAAAAATTATTTTCAAGACTCCTTTCGCTATCGTAGGTGGTCTTTTATCCAATACTGATGGAAGTTTCATGTTTTGTTGCGTAAGAATTTCAAATAAAAAGATCTAGTAAAAAAAAACTTCGACATTAAATTTCGAAAGTCTTAAAAACTGGATAAACACTGAAGTGCGCCAACCGCTTCGATTGCGGGCGAAAGATCGGCGTAAAAAAACGACCGCGGGTTCCACTTTCCAATCTTCTAGGGACGGAAAACACTCTCCTCGTCAATATCAGATATACCGTACCGCGAGCGGATGTAAAAAGACACCAGAGAGAGAGAGGGAGAGAGAGGGGGAGAGAGAGGATGAGAGGGAGAGAGGGCGAGAGAGAGGATGAGAGGGAGAGAGGGAGAGAGGGCGAGAGGGAGAGAGGGCGAGAGAGGGGGAAAGCTACTTATAAATTACAAATAAGAATATGAGATTTGTTGGGAAGTACCGGCGAGCTTATTATTACTAGAGCGAATATGATTTGAGAGATCAGAGTCGGGTGACGTGTAGATCATGAGAGGAGGATGGGGAGCATTATTGTGAGAAATATTCGACCTCTAAAGAGATCACGGATGGAGTCAAACGGATGAATTTATACACGTCTCACAGTGTTTGATGAATTGGTCGAAAAAACGATACGAAAAAAAGGAATTCACTGAGCTTTCATCGATAATCAGTGTTAAACAGAATCGGGTTCAAATATCTGTGAAGGAAGGATCTGGGTCGGGTTTAGAGGTGACATCATGACGGAAGGGAGTCTAATTTATGATGTCATCAGGTTTGAGAATCCCTGCTGAGGGAGGATGTGTCTATTAGGACAGGGGTTTGTACTGTGACAGAGTCTCATGATGTCACCAGGTTTGAGAATCCCTGCTGAGGGAGGATGTGTCTATTAGGACAGGGGTTTGTACTGTGATAGAGTCTCACGATGTCATCAGGTTTGAATCCTTGCTGAGGGAGGATGTGTCTACTAG
Source organism: Tubulanus polymorphus (assembly GCF_964204645.1). NCBI lineage: Eukaryota > Metazoa > Nemertea > Palaeonemertea > Tubulaniformes > Tubulanidae > Tubulanus > Tubulanus polymorphus. Next base: position 388,994 of record NC_134032.1, read on the forward strand.
GACAAGGGTTTGTACTGTGACAGAGTCTCATGTGTCTACTAGGACAGGGGTTTGTACTGTGACAGAGTCTCATGATGTCATCAGGTTTGAGAATCCCTGCTGAGGGAGGATGTGTCTATTAGGACAGGGGTTTGTACTGTGACAGAGTCTCATGATGTCACCAGGTTCAAATCCCTGCTGAGGGAGGATGTGTCTACTAGGACAGGGGTTTGTACTGTGACAGAGTCTCACGATGTCATCAGGTTCAAATCCCTGCTGAGGGAGGATGTGTCTATTAGGACAGGGGTTTGTACTGTGATAGAGTCTCATGATGTCATCAGGTTTGAATCCTTGCTGAGGGAGGATGTGTCTACTAGGACAAGGGTTTGTACTGTGACAGAGTCTCATGTGTCTACTAGGACAGGGGTTTGTACTGTGACAGAGTCTCACGATGTCATCAGGTTTGAATCCCTGCTGAGGGAGGATGTGTCTACTAGGACAGGGGTTTGTACTGTGACAGAGTCTCATGATGTCATCAGGTTTGAATCCTTGCTGAGGGAGGATGTGTCTACTAGGACAGGGGTTTGTACTGTGATAGAGTCTCATGATGTCATCAGGTTTGAATCCCTGTGAGGGAGGATGTGTCTACTAGGACAGGGGTTTGTACTGTGACAGAGTCTCACGATGTCATCAGGTTCAAATCCCTGCTGAGGGAGGATGTGTCTATTAGGACAGGGGTTTGTACTGTGATAGAGTCTCATGATGTCATCAGGTTTGAATCCTTGCTGAGGGAGGATGTGTCTACTAGGACAAGGGTTTGTACTGTGACAGAGTCTCATGTGTCTACTAGGACAGGGGTTTGTACTGTGACAGAGTCTCACGATGTCATCAGGTTTGAATCCCTGCTGAGGGAGGATGTGTCTACTAGGACAGGGGTTTGTACTGTGACAGAGTCTCATGATGTCATCAGGTTTGAATCCTTGCTGAGGGAGGATGTGTCTACTAGGACAGGAGTTTGTACTGTGACAGAGTCTCATGTGTCTACTAGGACAGGGGTTTGTACTGTGACAGAGTCTCACGATGTCATCAGGTTTGAATCCCTGCTGAGGGAGGATGTGTCTACTAGGACAGGGGTTTGTACTGTGACAGAGTCTCATGATGTCATCAGGTTTGAATCCTTGCTGAGGGAGGATGTGTCTACTAGGACAGGGGTTTGTACTGTGACAGAGTCTCATGTGTCTACTAGGACAGGGGTTTGTACTGTGACAGAGTCTCACGATGTCATCAGGTTTGAATCCCTGCTGAGGGAGGATGTGTCTACTAGGACAGGGGTTTGTACTGTGACAGAGTCTCACGATGTCTTCAGGTTTCAATCCCTGCTGAGGGAGGATGTGTCTACTAGGACAGGGGTTTGTACTGTGACGGAGTCTCACGATGTCATCAGGTTTGAATCCCTGCTGAGGGAGGATGTGTCTACTAGGACAGGGGTTTGTACTGTGACAGAGTCTCATGTGTCTACTAGGACAGGGGTTTGTACTGTGACAGAGTCTCATGATGTCATCAGGTTTGAATCCCTGTGAGGGAGGATGTGTCTACTAGGACAGGGGTTTGTACTGTGACAGAGTCTCATGATGTCATCAGGTTTGAATCCTTGCTGAGGGAGGATGTGTCTACTAGGACAGGGGTTTGTACTGTGACAGAGTCTCACGATGTCATCAGGTTTGAATCCCTGCTGAGGGAGGATGTGTCTACTAGGACAGGGGTTTGTACTGTGACAGAGTCTCACGATGTCATCAGGTTTGAATCCCTGCTGAGGGAGGATGTGTCTACTAGGACAGGGGTTTGTACTGTGACAGAGTCTCACGATGTCATCAGGTTTGAATCCCTGTGAGGGAGGATGTGTCTACTAGGACAGGAGTTTGTACTGTGACAGAGTCTCATGTGTCTACTAGGACAGGGGTTTGTACTGTGACAGAGTCTCATGATGTCATCAGGTTTGAATCCCTGTGAGGGAGGATGTGTCTACTAGGACAGGAGTTTGTACTGTGACAGAGTCTCATGTGTCTACTAGGACAGGGGTTTGTACTGTGACAGAGTCTCACGATGTCATCAGGTTTGAATCCCTGTGAGGGAGGATGTGTCTACTAGGACAGGGGTTTGTACTGTGACAGAGTCTCATGATGTCATCAGGTTCAAATCCCTGCTGAGGGAGGATGTGTCTACTAGGACAGGGGTTTGTACTGTGACAGAGTCTCATGATGTCATCAGGTTTGAGAATCCTTGCTGAGGGAGGATGTGTCTACTAGCACAGCAGTTTGTACTGTGACTTCAAAATACATGTACTGAATATATAAAACTTAATCTGCCATGAATCCAGCGATTATAAGAAAATCGATATTGATGCATTCAGTTTCCGGATTAAGCTTTCAGTTTCGTACATCCACCCGGATTATAAACACAATTGAGCCGAATTAAATCCTCGAAAAGAAATTCCGGAGCAAATGGATGTTCATCCATCGGGGTATCGCCAGTCAATATTGCCAGCAATTCCGCGACCGTTTCGTTATCGGCACCAGCGGGTCGATTCGGGACGGGCTACGGATTATTGACGGATTATCGAAGGTAGACGATAATCTGCGTTTAGTCTGAAGATAAAAATGTGATCGGAAATCATTTCATAGGAAACTAACAGCGCCGTGTTTTATAGACATGCGGGAAATAAGTGGAAATAAGTGGAAATCGATTCAAAACGGGCAGCGATTAAATACGTTAAGACACGAGACAAGATTTCAGGAAAATCCGTTTTAACGCTAAGTAAGCTATCCGTTTTGATATTCCTGAAGATGACTATTAGGATATAGTCGAAACGTTGAATAAACTACACTAGCTCAAGGAAACATTTCAGACTCTTTTTATTCTTAGTGTGCAGGGATTTTATATTATCTTTACAACACGGACTCAGAGTGTTTCATCAATGGTTATAATGAGGACAACATCAGTATTCCTGAAGATGACTATTAGGATATAGTCGAAACGTTGAATAAACTACACTAGCTCAAGGAAACATTTCAGACTCTTTTTATTGTTAGTGTGCAGGGATTTTATAATATCTTTACAACACGGACTCAGAGTGTTTCATCAATGGTTATAATGAGGATAACATCAGTATTCCTGTAGATGACTATTGGGATATAGTGGAAACGTTGAATAAACTACACTAGCTCAAGGAAACATTTCAGACTCTTTTTATTCTTAGTGTGCAGGGATTTTATATTATCTTTACAACACGGACTCAGAGTGTTTCATTAATGATTATAATGAGGACAACATCAGTATTCCTGAAGATGACTATCAGTTTAATGTCGAAACGTTGAATAAACTACTATCATCAATATGGTTATTATTCGTTACAAAGCGAAAACAAAACGCTTAGACGCCAAATTGAAAGTATTTTCTTCGCACTAAGCTAAGCTTCCACTGCTTGATTGTGAGGTTCAATACGTCAAACTGGAGAACACTGATAACCGGAAGCGAATCGATGCGATGTTTCTATTTCCGGTGTAACTAGCTGGAATGTTGTGATCGGTATTTCCACTGACTGTTGTCGCTGAACTCGAATCGATTGATCGATTAAACTATACAACTGATTTTTCATCGAAAGTCACTCGCTACATCGCTAAATACCCGTTTTAGTACATCACCCGCTACATCACTACAAACCCGTTTTAGTACATCACCCGCTACATCACTACAAACCCGTTTTAGTACATCACCCGCTACATCACTACATACCCGTTTTAGTACATCACCCGCTACATCACTACATACCCGTTTTAGTACATCACCCGCTACATCACTACATACCCGTTTTAGTACATCACCCGCTACATCACTACATACCCGTTTTAGTACATCACCCGCTACATCACTACATACCCGTTTTAGTACATCACCCGCTACATCACTACATACCCGTTTTAGTACATCACCCGCTACATCACTACAAACCCATTTTAGTACACCACCCGCTATGTATCGGCTGACATGCTGGAGGTGGTAGGTTCGAGTCCTGCTAGGATCGAGGTTACGGCCTGGGCAGGGTTAGGGTATGGATCGGTTTTGGTCAGTTGTATCATAAGGAACGTTTTTTAAATCGTCTTCATCAATACACATTTTCCGGATAGCATTCGATATACATTTAGTTGGGTAGTTTGACTTTGATCTAACCGAGAATTCGCCCGCATAGAAATTTGAAGACAAGAATTAAGACGCCTAGAATTGAGAAAAAACTGCAGTGTTTAACTTGAACCATCTGGTTATCATCGCAATTCCGAATAGCTCGCAATAAAGTTTAGCGGAGTCGGTTAGGTTAGAGAGATCTTTGTTTATAACGGGGATAAAGACTGTCTGTTAGTGAACGGAACAGATAAATCCAGATTACTGAACGGTGGGGTGGTCTTAACGTACACACTTACTCTTAGAGTTGGAACTATCCTAATCTACTAAAACTAGCCCTGACCCAATGGACTACTTTAGCATAACACACGAAGCAACAATTGAAATAAAGCATTGATTTTTAAGATAAAAACCAGGATCCAGTTCCACAGTTGTGAGTTATGCTCTGAGTTAAAGTTAGTTCATTTTCAATGTTTTAACCCAGGGTCAAATCTTAACTCCGAACTGGTGGAACTGGACCCAGGGACCGGTTTTGTAGGCCGGTAATACCTACAACCCGGGGGCTGACTGAATTCATTTTGAATTAAGTTAGCCCCCGAGTTAAAGGTAATACCAGTCCATAAAACCGGCCCCGGGTTTGTAGAAATCTGGCAGATCTAATACGAAATTGTTTAATATCAAAAATTCCAAAACAAATATAAAACGCATCATGGGCTCTAAGAACGAATTTAGAAGCCATGGACATTTCGGACTCCCCTTTACAGCAGGCGATGGTCCCTAGAGAGTTTGAAATATCGCGACCTTTAAATTTTGATTCACGACGGGTAAAAACTATGTTTTTGTGTCTCACTTAAGCGGTTTCTAATCTTTCAAAGCTGAATACCGCTCCAGAAAACGACCGAATAAAAATTCCGCGTGGGCAATTCGAAATGAAGTCCTGCTATTAGAACGAGTAAACCTTCAAAGCGAATGCTCGCGATTCAGAGGAGTTTACGCAAAAAATAGAGTTTACATCAAAAGTTCACGTCATGTTGCCATGTGACCGGGTTTAATGGTTAAGCAATTCTCAGAATTTTACTCGTTAAAAATGTAATTTTTCTGAAATGATGATGTTTGAAAACGATTCGAGAAGTTTTTGATCTTTCAGTCGTTGGAAATTTGTCGCAATCACAATTTGCGCTTACAGCATTTTATAGGATTCCATTTACTTTATGAGGGAGAGATATTTAAGGTGAAAGATCTCCGCCCCCTATCTCACTTCTCTATCTCCCTCCCTCTCCCTTCTCTCCCCCTCCCCTTTCCCTCTCTCCCTCCCTATCCCTTCTCTCTCCCCTTCCCTCTCCCTTCTCTCCCCCTCCCCTCACTCTCTCCGCTCTCTCCAGACTCTATATCTCTCTCCTCTCCCCTCTCCCTTCTCTCTCCTCCTCCCTCTCCCTTCTCTCCCCCTCCCCTCACTCTATCCGCTCTCTCCCTCTCACTCTCATCTCTCTCAGGTGGGTTGATGGAGCACTTTATTTCTGATAATATTGAAATGAAGATGCTGATTTGTGCAGTTTTTACCCTCGGGTCATGATTATTAATACATGAAACTTGACTGCGTCAGAAACTCTAACGTTACATGCGTTAGAATATAATGATTCCTTCTAGACAAATTCAGAATTTTGTTTGGTTTTAATCGTTGGTTTGGGGGCCTTCATATATTGACTCAGTTCTATCCAGATCCAGTTCCCCAATATGTGTTCAATCTTACTCTGAACCCAGTTCCACAGTTGTGTAGTTTTAATTTGACTTTGAACCCAGTTTTACTTTTTTGTTGGTTTAATTTGACTCTGACGAACCCAGTTCCACAGTTGTGTGGGCTTAATTTGACTGAGGATCATTATTCAACAGTGTGTGGGTTTAAAATAGACTATGAATCCAGGTTCACAGTTGTGTGGGTTCAATTTGACTGTGGATCCAGTTCCACAGTTGTGTAGGTTTAATTTGACTCTGAACCCAGTTTTACGGTTTTGTTGGTTTAATTTGACTCTGAACCCAGTTTTACGGTTTTGTTGGTTAATTTGACTCTGACGAACCCAGTTCCACAGTTGTGTGGGCTTAATTTGACTGAGGATCATTATTCAACAGTGTGTGGGTTTAAAATAGACTATGAATCCAGTTTCACAGTTGTGTCGGGTGTAACTTGACGCTCTCACTCAATCCTATGTCTTGTCCTATTGTCTCCCGCACAGAAGCCTTCACTCATGAATAATCAAATCATAAATAAGGCTTTGTAAGGTCGATTATTTCGACAAGATTGAGAGTTACGCGCGCGCAAGAAACCGAATCGAATTACGCGCCTTATTCTGTATTTCCTCGCCGAGCTCGATACACAGATTAATCTCAATAATTCATCAGATTTTGTCCTATCGCTCAAAAAATCGTTTCGTCATCGGGGAAACTTTTTCACGCGCTCGTCCCTCGAAACGACACCCGGCGGTCGTTGAGAAAATATCCCTCAGCGTCGACGAGTTTGCGCTCGAATTTCATCATCGCCGGGGACTCGCCATATGTTTTATGACTTGGCACGCGGAGAATTTTTTAGCGAAATCGAGTTATTTTCGAGCAAAAAACTTCGTTTTATTTCATTAAGACAAGTTTATATTTTCTGTTGATTGTAAATATTGTATATTTCATAGTCCCACTCCATGTACCATCCATAGAAATGGTTGGAGTGTAAATAAAATCCTAATCCTAATCCTAATCCTAATCCTAATTAAAGTTCATTACCGACACTCCTATTATATAAATCTTTATGGCTTCGAAATCTAGAAATGATGCTTAGGACAGACTTTCCTGTTGATGTTTCCATCTTCAAGCCGAGTATAACTAACAAGCCCTAATCACTAGCTATCCCACCAGATGGCGTGCCTTAGATATAAAAATCTCCCTGTCCCCAAAAACCCTATTTCAAGATTTAAAAAAAGATATCGAAATCTAGCTAATGTTAATTACTGACACTCCTATAAAGATCTTCATGGCTTCGAAATCTAGATGGGATGCTTGGTCGGACTTTGTGTTCACTCAAAAATGAGACACGAATTATTTTTTGTTCATCGATTCTTGTTTACTAATCATTTGAACTCGACAAAATTTTCGATATATTTTGATCGAAATTCAATTTCAATAATAGCTGCAGCTGGGCCGCCGATAGATCTTCCCTCGGCGCGTTAAGGGCGGCAGATCATCGGCAGATCTTTCTAGAGTAGATCGTCTAACCGATGTGTACCCGGGGTCACCCGAGCAAGGACGAGCATTTCCTCTTTATTTATCGAAATGAATGTTTCCCGCGTCAAAAGCGGATAAATCAATGCGTCATAAGCGCGCCGGGGTCGACGACCTCGAATGACGAATGTCTGTTCGCGCGCCGCGGTCTGAAAACGACGTTCGATTTTCGACAACCGATAGTTTTCGAGAGGAATAAGTTTAACGAAGCGAGTTGTTCGTTTATGAGTTCGGGTCATCAGAGCGCAACGGAACATCGACAACGAACATCGCGGAAAAAGAAAGTTGATTATATACGCCTGCTTGCAGCTACTGTAGCTGGTGTGGTCACCACCACGCCAGCTTTTAGTTGTATCGCTTTTAGTTATATACGACAAGTATCCAGCACTGACGGGCAAACAAACGTTGACGTCACGTGCAACACCCTCTATTGGTGGTCAGGCACATTAAGTGATTTTCATAACGGACCTTCGAAGTTCCTAAATCCCCTGATTCAATCTTTTGTTGTTATGTACGGCAAGTCTCCGGCACTGACGGACAAAAACAAACTTTGATCTTTAGTCAAACCATGGACTCTTAAAACAAATGGTCAAAAACAATGATCTAGGTCTCTACGACTCATCAATTCCTCAAAAACTCCTTCGAAATGGAAAACAAACTATGACATCACGTACAGCGCCCTCTATTCGGGGAATGAGGTACTATGTAGCACACGACCGATGATTACTGCTATTATACACTGCGATTGCATCAGGTGAGATACTTGTGGGTGTAACCTAAGATTAGGTGTAACTCTCACGTATCTGCTGGCAATGTATGTCACTGGTTTATATCACAATTCAATATTCATTGATTACATCTCCATATAACAGTCTTAAACCTCTCCCACACTGGTGACTGTATGCGCAAGCACTCTTGTGACCCTCACTTCCCTCATACCTCATTAGTAACGCGCCTTATGCATTGTTCTCGTGTAGACCACAATCAGATGGCACAACAGTGTCGGCCTTGACATTTTGTTTTTTTTCTAGTTCGATTAGGCCGCGCAGGCTGTTTTCAGCCTAGCGCAAGACAGGAATACATGTTCACGCAACAGAAGTATACCAAGGATTTTTTATTTTAGTTAATTAATTGTTTAGATTGTTTAAATTATGATTTTATTGCCCCGTTTTTACATGAAATGAAAATTTGAAGATGAAAATTAAAATATACACGAAATTTTCGGATTCCATCAAATTCTATCCGTGATATCTCAGATTCTGTCTAGCTAAGCGGGATAACTGGTGAAGCGCGCCATCTGGCGGGATGCCACGGAATTCCGGCGAAGTCAAAATTGACGAGAAAGTTGTTCCGGCGGCAATCGATTGTAATTTAGCTAAATGTAGCGGACACTGGCAGTCGAGTAGTCGTCGTGTTTATAGTTTATCAATATCGTTTTAAGTCCGCGGGAAATTGACCGGTGTGTTAGCATAACATCGTATGAAACATTAAATCCATTTGTATCCCCCTGTCCCCCCTGTCCACCCCCTCCCCCTCCCCCCGCGCTGCATTAGCCGCACTATCAATGGTCGATTATTCCTTATATGGTTACGTCGTCGATACTTATCTAGCTATGACGTCATTAATTAAGGTACATACAGTTCTCCTAAAAGAGTCGTAAGTTCCAAATTTCTAGGTATATCTTACATCAAGGTTTTCGACGAAAAAACGTAAAAAAGTTTATCACGTGGTATTGGCTTCATTCACGGTCATCCGCCGTGTGAAGAATAAGTTACTTATCTCCAGACTTTATTCCGGTGCCTGGAAAATCAAAGTTGCTGCAAGAAAATGAGCTGCTTTTGATCACCGAAAGACCTACTCTCAGTGGCGCCACCTAGCGGTCGTCGGTTAGTGTTTTATGTTAAGATTCAGGTCGCAATCCGCAATCGAGGAGAGAGGGGAGAGGGGAGAGGGGAGAGGGGAGAGGGGAGAGGGAAGAGGGAAGAGGGAGAGGGAGAGCCAGGAGAGGGAGATGGAGAGGGAGGGGGAGGGGAGAGGCAGAGGGGAGAGAGGAGAGGAAAGGGGAGAGAGAGAGGGAGATGGAGAGGGAGATGGAGAGGGGAGAGAGAGGGAGAGGGGAGATGGAGAGGGAGGGGGAGGGGAGAGGCAGAGGGGAGAGAGGAGAGGAAAGGGGGAGAGAGAGAGAGGGAGAGCCAGGAGAGGGAGATGGAGAGGGAGGGGGAGAGGGGAGAGGGGAGAGGGGAGAGAGGAGAGGAAAGGGGAGAGAGAGAGAGGGAGAGCCAGGAGAGGGAGATGGAGAGGGAGGGGGAGAGGGGAGAGGGGAGAGGGGAGAGGGGAGAGAGGAGGGAAAGAGGAGGGAAAGAGGAGAGAGAATTATGAATAATAAACTGAAATCATAAAACCATACGATTGATTACGAACACTTCTAAATTTACAAACGCTCTCCGCTAATTTCCTCTCTCTCTCTCACGATCCAGTAGCGAGTATTAATGTATCCAGTGTATTATTGAATTCACTAATCGCGCTCTCAGAATTACATTCGTAAACACAATTAGTTAATACAACAAGCGCGAGCACATTAAAACTACTAAATAAAACAAACCCCGTTATAAACGACAATAGACAACTAGTATCGGCTCTCTAAACGGTGTTTTCGATGGCCATCACGCTGTCCGCGTTATTTGCATAATTTATCATCTTTATTTCGATGATACATCGAAATCATAAAAGCGGCGCCGTTTTTATACCACGTCAGATTAAAACGCTCGCAAATTGAATTTGCTTCGCCCCGAATTACAGTCGGTTCTATGGTCGTGCGGAATTGAAACACGAATTGATTATAACACCAGCGCTGCGGTTTAGATGGATATTCCCGTCTATGACTAAATATTAAGTAAATAACTAATATCTGATGCTATAAAACTCGCACCAGTTGCTTCATGTTTTCCAGAAGAGGAAAACAGTTTCCAGTTTCTAGGCGCCATTTTGTTGCGGTCCCTCGAGGTTCCCCCGATCGTTGCGATAGTTTTCACTCTCTTTGAAACATAAGTTTCGATTGAATATCACGAAGCTCCGCAGTCCCTCGCTTGATTAACTTGATTCATACACCATTTTAAAGCTGCAAATTAAATGCAGATATTTGCCGTGGATTGTTGGGATTTTTTCAATTCAAAAATTGAGAGCAAGCGACGATGTGAAACCAAGGACCGACGTTTTTAAAACTTAAAGTTTTTTCACGAAACTGCTCCCTCTGAAAAGCGTATTGGTATCGAATACGACAATTCATAAATAGCGAATTAACAAATTTCACTTTCTAATACTTTGAAAACTATTGCTAGTCCATTGAATGATAATAGCAACTATACCGTCCCGATAGGTATAAACCCTATTTTTCCAATTTGCTAACGGTAAAAGTGCGGTCTGTGTTGTGCCGCCGTTACCCTGGCAATCCTATTCACTCAACGCGGCTCGAACTAATCCCCGAGCTCGTTTTTCGATGAATCTAGTTTCCCGGCGGAGGAAGTTTTAGCTTTTTTTTTAAACTAGGCACTATCGCTATACCGCAGTTGCTGCCTGTATCCCCTGGGTGGGTGGGCGCTGATTGAAGTGAAGATCGTTGTCAATATCGATAGTTGTGGCAATAGTAAAGGGACGAGTCATAAAGTAGATGCTTGAATGAATTCGTTTTTGCGGTATTCGTTTAGCAGAGAACAAAGCGTACCGCGAGGGAGAGAGAGGGGAGGAGATGGGAGTGGGAGAGAGGGGGTGAAGGGAAGAGAGCGAGAATGGGAAGAGGGGAGAGATAGTGGGGGAGGAGGAAGGGAAATAGTGGAAGATGGTGGAGAAAGCGACGAGGGGAGAGAGAGGGGAGGCGATGGGAGTGGGAGGGAGAGGGAGCAAGGATGAGGGGAGAGAGGGGAACAGAGGAAGAATGGAGACAGCGGGGGAGAGAGGTGAGGGGGAGCGAGTGAGGATGAGATAGTAGGTAGGGGTGAGGGGAGAGAGCAAGAATACTAAGAGGGGTGAAAAGAGAGATGGGAAGAGGGGAGAGAGTGGGGAACAAAGGCAGAATAGAGACAGTGGGAAATAGTGGAGAGAGAGAGGTGCGAGAGTGACACGAGAGAGTGGGGTAAGGGAAGGGAGCGAGAATGGGAAGAGGGGAGAGGGAACCGAAGAAGACTGGAGAGAGTAGAGAGAGAAGGAAAGAGTGGGGAGAGGGAGTGACTGTGCGGTATAAGGTTAGGTCGAATAGATCGAAAGAGAGTAAGAAGAGATGAGACGAGAGGGGGAGGAGAGAGAATCTGAAAGAGCATAACGTCAGCGATAAGGATGTTTACGTCATCAATACACGTTGAGACGCGTTGAAACTAAACAGGCGCGGAGTTGATTTTGAATAAATCGATTGTTGATTTCTCGTCGGCATTAGCGGAGACAGAGAGTAGGTCGCAGAGGGCAGTACGTGGAGAAAATCTCTAGAGAGAATTCCATATGAACTCTTGATTAAATGCATTAACAGCAAGCATTGGCACCAACACTCAGCGAGTCTATAGCGGCACTATTGACTCGAGTATGTCGCATCAATGCGAGCTGCGCCGTCTCGAGAATCGGGCGCAGTATCAACCATTTCCTTCGTACGGAAACCGACAGTCGACGTTCGACGAACGATTCGCGATTATCAACACAATTTCCCCGTTATTTCCTATCAATTTGAGATCGGATATCGCGTATCGTATATCGTATATCGAAGCGATTATTCAATGGGACACGCGGACGGATTCTACTGGCAGTGGTCATTACTTCCGGCGAAACGGCAGTCGACCGTTCGCACTTCTTTGATGACATTGATTCCGCTTGAAGCCCCTATACGCGCCTGCTGTGTACCGATCAATGTTAGGCATGGCAATATCTGTGAACCCATGGAACAGTGAAGAACTCCGAAAGTTGTGGTTCAATCTGAATCCTTTATTTTTTGGCTCCGTGTTCCCAGCGTTCAAATTGAAAACGTCCATTTAAGTGCCCCCCCCCCCCCCAGTTACACGAACATATTTGTCGCAGACAGTTCGATAAATTATTCAGGCAAGCTCGATTCAAAATCTGCCGAACATAGCTGATTAGGAACCTTAGTCTATTTTGCCTTAAAAATGACTTTTGTCCGGGTTCGAATCGTGGATCTTTATTGTTCGAAAATTCAATTTCGTCAGAATTATATTCTCCCTGCCGATGAGGTGCTGCAACCTCTCCCTGTCGGTGAGGTACTGCAACCTCTCCCTGTCGGTGAGGCACTGCAACCTCTCCCTGCCGATGAGGTGCTGCAACCTCTCCCTGCTGGTGAGGAGGATAGAATTATAAATAGATTCCCCACGGAATTGTTAACTATAATGGGCGACGCGTGTAGACAGTTACTCGGAGACGAATCGGGACGGGAAAATAACGCGAAATTGCTCTCAAACTAGGATGACGGGCAATTTAACCACGAAATGATGGCCTGAAATATGTGTTCAGTTCGTGAAGAGATGCGCGCCTCTGATTGGTGGGCGATGCGCGCGCACGTGTAACGGGAATCTACACTGATCTCGTCAGCTATGACTCCGGGCTGAAAACCTGTAATGATTCCCCGCGATGTGATATCATATTCGCCGTTATATCGAGTGTCAATATACAGAATGAATCCCGCGATAAAATAACAATCTTCCCGCACAGTAACAGATAATCTCATATAGACAGGAACGGGAATAAATAATATCGAATCCAATTTCATATAAACCAGTTCATCATCACACTCAACGAGAGGGAGAGATGGGCTGGGAGAGAGAGAGGGAGAGGGAGAGGGAGAGCCAGGAGAGGGAGAGCCAGGAGAGCCAGGAGAGGGAGAGGGAGAGCCAGGAGAGGGAGAGCCAGGAGAGGGAGAGCCAGGAGAGCCAGGAGAGGGAGAGGGAGAGAGAGAGGGAGAGGGAGAGGGAGAGAGAGATGGAGAGGGAGAGGGAGAGGGAGAGCCGGGAGAGGGAGAGCCAGGAGAGGGAGAGGGAGCCAGGAGAGGGAGAGCCAGGAGAGGGAGAGCCAGGAGAGGGAGAGCCAGGAGAGGGAGAGCCAGGAGAGGGAGAGCCAGGAGAGGGAGAAGGAATGTTTAATGATGCACTGTAACAGCTATAACTACCGGTGGAGACAGTGTTACACACCCCCGGGGGATTCTACCACAGCATTTATAGACGTGTCAATACAAACAGAGAGCGAGGTCTGGGCTATCAGTTAACCAGTCAGAAACATCGCACAATGGACGCCAGGTTTTATAGACGATTCCGGCATGTACGGGTTTCATTTTTGAAAGTCGAGCCAATTAAACTGAATTCGTCGCATCGACGTCGTCTTCATGCTTAAGCCTCAATTCCCGATTTCCAATTCAATTTACTAAGTGTAACCCATCGTTTGGATAAGTCGTCACATTACTGAAGTCATCTCTATTTTTTGAGTCCCGACGCGTGTGTGTAATTCAATTTCCTAAGTGTAATTCGTCATTTGTAATAATTTGTTGACATCATGATAGTCGCTACAACGACCTATAAGCTGTAAGTGTGCTGACTAAATTAGCTTTTGTTTATCGCAAATAGACAATTCGCTTGTGCGAACATCCTGGGAAACATTTTACACTGGAAACAATTCAAGCAACTCGTGCAGACCAACTCAAAATCAACTTCATTGTGTCACGAGAATTATAAGTTGGCCGAGGGAGTTCGTGATAACATTTTCGTGCTTAGGACCAAACGCATTACTGAACCGATGAATAGGCTTACAGTCACCGTAGCACCCTCTAACTATATACAGGGTCGAGCTTCATGCGACAGGTCGAGATTTGCCGAGATTCAGATTCATTTAATTATTGTATCTTTCCGAAGTTGTTTTGACCATTCGGGAATAACTCTTATAGACAGTGACAGAAACAAAAGCCATCTACGCATCGGGTGTAAAGATTATGGCATCAAATAAAATCTTTTTGCTGTTAGTTACTTTATATTTTCAATAAGGGCAATAATTCAAACTTGACCGTTTTGATTTGAAACTTTTTCAGAAACTTGGAAGCTGTTAAAGGCTTTACCAAGTCTTGGCAGTGGTTGTCTCCACAGAGATCTCCGTCGCTCTACGATCCTAGTGTTTAACCAAACAGCGGTACAACAGACACTAAGGTTCTTGGTGAATAAAAATGCATACGTCACTTAAAGCAATACTGAGGTTTGTAGTTCAGCCTTATCTAACGGATTTTGAAACGTCCGACTTCGATTCTATAGATATCGTCTGCTGAACTCCGAAACCGGGACGTATTATACCGAAATCAATTCAATAATGTTTGATAATAATTACACGACATTTCATCGGAAATCGGTGGAACTATGAAAACCGAATTAAACCTCATCCGATTCAATCGATTGAATTTGTTTAGTTTTCATTCACTATTCATTCACTATTCTCTCGAGCGCGCGCCACTCAGACCTCGCTCGCCGCAGCCTGCACCGCCTCGTGTGTATCGTATATTGAGTTTTATTTCCTATCCAGTTTTAAACGAATGATTGCCCGTTTAAATATTAATTCTCCTAATTTGCAGTCGTCGAAAACTGATGTCTCTCTCCTTCCTCCCTCTCTCTCTCATCCCCTCTCTCTTTCACCTCTCTATCCTCTAGCCCTCTCTTCCCGGCCTCTCCCCCTTCTCCCTCTCTCTCTTCCGCTCCCCTCCCTTCCACTCTCCCCTCTCTCTCTCCCCCCTCTCCCCTCTAACTCCCTCTCCTCTGAGTTTCTCCACCCTCTCTCGCCTCCCTCTCTCTTTCCATTCCTCTCAGTTTCTCCTTTCTCCCTCCATCTCCTCTCTTCCTCCCCTCTAAGTTATATTTTTCTCTCTCCTCCCTCTCTCTCTCCTCTCTCTTCCTCTCTCCCTCTCTCTCTCCTCTCTTTCTCCCTCTCTCATATTCAGCAGAACTGTTCATCGTTCAGAATGTCCTCTTAATACACACACACACATTATATATCAATGCAATATATCGCGCGATTACAAATCGATATATTGAACTTTAAGCCTCTTGATCTAATCGGATTATGGATAATCCATCGATCCTCGAATTACCGATAATCCGTTAATCCTCACGTGAATGTATCGCATTATTGCAGCAGTGTCGCATACGAAACCCTTGTCGTTGAGAGATAAGGAATGACACGTAAACGACCAAAGGGTCTGAGTGCAACATGACTCTATATACAGGCAGCACATATATATACCCAGCGTGCGCGGGCGGGCCGGGAAGAGCGGATAAACAGCGTAGTAAACAAAACAAATTTACAGCAAAAACCTGCCGTTGATTTCCAAACCAGCGCCAGAGAAAAAAGCTTTTAAATTCGACTCAGAGAAAACAAACATCTGCAACTAGTTCCACGCGAAGTTGAAATTCGAATTTTTGTTTTAATTGCTATCAGTTACCACGAGGAGAGGCATCGATTGAAACTTGACCGATTTGAGCTCAAACTTTTCAAGAATCCGCCCTCTGATGAGTTTGAGAAGTTGATTTAAGGGGGGGGGGATGTTGTTTGGGAGGGGGCTAACATGAATAGATGTAGGATAGGCGGGTATTTAGCTAGAGTCCACCCAGAACACACCATATACCGGAGAAACATGTTGTCGTTAGAGGTCGCGACCACTGTCTCGACGTCCCAGGGAAATCAAACTAGTAGCATACAGAACCCGGGATCTGAACGTTATTCCAACCCTGGTTAGTACCCTCAATGCGGAATCCACTGTGACGTTAGCCGGAGTCCAGTACGCGCACTGTAACAACCGTAGGGTGTGGTTAGCTGGGCCTTATTTAGGAAACTAAACCCTCGGAAACTATGGAAAAATGCCCTTCTTCCAAATATTAACGTTACATGCTATAGAACTGCCCTTTTGTCCGGAATTCAAATGCTAAATACGGCTCTGAGTGTGTGTTTTGGGGGGGGGGGGGTAATGAGGTAAGGTGTGATACTAGAGTCACCCAGAACGCCAATGTCAGTTGGGAAAAACACACGGAACTCAGGATGTGAACGTACCCTCCGCACTAGAGCGCCACTGACGCCGGCTCCATGCCGCTCTGATCTTGCCGCCCGAGTCCAGCCAGCGCTCGCCGGTGATTTTATAACACCAGCAGCAAATCATAAGTCGATATTAAATTCCTGCAAGAACTACAGTCACGTCACACAGTAATCTTTATATATCGAATTATCCGTCGAGTAGACAAGTTATAATGTATTGTACTCGATCGAGTTGCGGCAGTTACTGCGCTGCTCGGCGGAATTCACTTTCACTCAGGAATCTCAGACCATATCAGACTCGGGCTGATATTATTTCTGGTGATTGACGAGAAGCGCACTGGTATTCTTCAACTAGTGGGGAGAGAGAGAGGGAGAGAGGGAGAGGGAGACGGAGACGGAGAGCCAGGAGAGGGAGAGGGAGAGGCAGAGGGAGGGAGAGGAGAGACGAAGATAGACAGGGAGAAAGAAAGGAGGGAGACGGAGACACGGAAATGGAGATAGAGGGGGAAACGGAGAGGGAGGGAGAGGGGAGACGAAGAGAAAGAGGGCGGAAAGAGAGAGTAAGAGAGGGGAGACGGAGAGGGAGAGAGAGAGAGAGAGACGTAGAGAGTCAGGGAGAGAGCGGAGAGAAAGGAGGCGGACAGAGATCCTGGTAATATGAAGATGTTATGAAGATGTTATTAAGTCACTACGTCGCTCATTTTACTAAAAGCTTCCACCAGACAGAAAGAGGAGGAAGAAGAGGAAGAGAGAGAGCGAGAGAGAGAGAGAGAGAGAGAGAGAGGAAGCCATTTTATATCGAATATAAAATCAGTGGTAATTGATATAACTAAGCCGCTGCTGATGTTGCCGCTATATCAGATTCTGGATGAGTTGAGTGGTCTGGAGACTGATTCCAAGTCGGCATCGTCTGCAATTCGAGCAGAAACATTCTCCGCTCGACACGTTTCAACGACCCGTGACGTCATCGAGGAGACGTGAACGGCTAAGCGCGTATATCTACTGGTCCATGAGCGTTATGCCATTGCGTGCCATGTATGTTTGGAATCACGGTTACCGAACTCGGTAACTTTTTAGTCCATCCTTAGAAGTTTTGAAATCTCAGATTGAGACACATCTATCAGTTCGTTCATCGGTCGTTTAATTTTTACTTTGTTTTGATCTCGATATACGGACGACTTTCCCTTTCAGTTTCTCATTGAAAACATGAAGTAACCATTGGCGATTACACCAACAAATTGAGTTTAAGTTTGTTTGTACATAACTTTTTTTTTCAAATCGTCATCAATTTTACCATAACAGACCCGGCATCTATAGAAACGAACTGATTACAAATTTTATCAAAAAATTGACCCGGCCGCTGCGAAGAAACAAGCTTTCATCTTCGTTTCGCCTAAAAGTTCCCACATTTCGTCTGAATTCATCTTATCCAAAGCGGCTGTTCATCAAAGAGTCTATACAGAAATACGGTTATAAAATTATTATCAATGTTATCATTAAGATGTTGAGAGCTCGTCGAGTTTCTATTATATAAACTCGAAACGGCGCCGACTCTCGCCGAGAGACGACGACGATTCATAAGTCACAGTATCTGAGCCGATCTGACAGTTAACGGCGAGTAGGGAGAATCGTGATAAGATACCGATGATAAGTCGCTAATAAAACGCATGATAAGTTGGTAATAAGTCCCGACAGTTTACTCGACGTAAATAGTGCCGCGATGGGGACGGCAAACGAGTGTATTATTGCGCGTCACGTTCTGTCAATTTACCGCCAACAGACTTCATAGTGATTAACAAGCGACCGACATCCGCCCCGCCCTCATAACCGAGTTAACCCTCTCCTGGCTATCCGACACGGGGAGTTTACCCTATACTAACCGACCTGGCTACCCGAGACGATGAGAGTTAACCAGTTACTACCAGAAAAGAGGAATTAACCCCCTTCTAACCGACACAGGGTTAACCCTCTCCTAACTGGCACGGGGAGTTAACCCTCTCCTAACTGGCACGGGGAGTTAACCCTCTCCTAACTGGCACGGGGAGTTAACCCTCTCCTAACCGGCACGGGGAGGATCATTATCAGTATCAGTATCAGTATCAGTATCAGTATCAGTATCAGTATCAGTATCAGTATCAGTATCAGTACCAGTACCAGTACCAGTACCAGTACCAGAGTATCAGTATCAGTATCAGTATCAGTATCAGTATCAGTATCAGTATCAGTATCAGTATCAGTATCAGTATCAGTACCAGTACCAGTACCAGTACCAGAGTATCAGTATCAGTATCAGCGTAAGCTTTACTTTGTTTCTAGTCAGCGCAGAGCCGAAAGGTCATTCGTGTATTGAGTTAAATGTGCGGGTCCCAACACACAACCTTGTGGTACACCACTTTTAATCTTTCTCAACTACGAACATTTGTTATTTATCGGAAAGCGAACACACGATGCAGTTAATACCGAAGTGATTCATCCGCAAGTTGAATCTATGGTGGGTCGTGTGTATATCCGCAAGTTGAATCTATGGTGGGTCGTGGTGTGTCAAAAGCTTTTTGAAAATCTAAGAATACGATTTCATATATCATTGTCCATTCGTCGAGGTCGTGATCGAGTTCAAGTTCAAGTTAAAGTTCAAGTTCAAATTTATTTCACGGAAAGCATGACAGGCTATGTACAGAGATTAATAACAATAAACTCTACAATTTTTAAACAAGTAAAATTATGAAAAGAGAGAGAAAAGTCTATCTGTGTGGGCCAAGCAAAGCATTCAGGCCGCCGTTTCAGGCAACCAGTCAAAATCTAGTAAGAAGTGTTTCCAGTTTGCGCGTATGATCACGTGACCACTACACAATCCCTGGGTGATGTCATCGTCCCGATACGATCTGATGTATGTACACGGAATACTACATTTTATCAACAGTTTCAGCTGATCTCCCCGAGGAGCCACCAGATCCCCACGAGCCCGCGAATTCACTCCATTTCTTATCGTAATATCTGCAAATCGCTGGTCGTTATCGTAGAACGGTCGTACTATTGACCGCTGGGAACAAACATATCGAAACGCGACCAGGGTTGATTCGCGCGATTACGATCAATACAAGCACCGCGTTCGCGTGCGCGCGCGGGGACAACTGTAGCAAGGTCAAGGTCGTATTTAGATTTCGGTTCGATTCGCGTCGGATGTAAATTCAATTTGTAAAATGAACGAGAGTGAAACAAAGATAAGCGTTTACATACATACATACATACATACATACATACATAGTGTCTGTGCAACATTAGTCACAATCAAAGGAGAGGGAGAGGGAGAGGGAGAGGGAGAGGGAGAGGGAGAGGGAGAGGGAGAGGGAGAGGGAGAGGGAGAGGGAGAGGGAGAGGGAGAGGGAGAGGGAGAGGGAGAGGGAGAGGGAGAGGGAGAGGGAGAGGGAGAGGGAGAGGGAGAGGGAGAGGGAGAGGGAGAGGGAGAGGGAGAGGGAGAGGGAGAGGGAGAGGGAGAGGGAGAGGGAGAGGGAGAGGGAGTGGGAGTGGGAGAGGGATAGGGAGTGGGAGAGGGATAGGGAGAGGGAGAGGGAGAGAACGATTCTGTCGACACTCGCTCTGATAATTCCACACGCTTTCTGAGACGGTTACATCAGAACATTTGTAACGATCAACAAGTCAGAACCAGGAGGCGGTATAGCTGCACCTGCACCTGCAGTCTCGACCGCCGATAATGTTTTACAAATTAGCTAAACTTTCCCCGCTCGCACCGGAGAGGAATTAACCTAACTTATCTACACCCGACTGACAGGCAACAACCAACACCGCGGCGTTAAGAGTTTTATACCGTGTAACTAACACTAATCAACGCCTCAGAAACAGAGGCGAACAACTAATAAACTCAATTCATACACGACTTGAATCAGCAATATACAAATAGGTGCCAGTAGGTTATTACTCATGCTGCCCTATAATGCCGAGGTTTCTGGCGAACCTACGAGGACTCAAGTTTCAGCTGCCCGATATAAGAGCTCGAGTGGCTGAGATGAAAAATCTGCGATGAAAACTGCGCGTAGAACTTTGCAAGACGCAAGTTTATGGACCACAGGCTTCTGTACGAATCAGAATTGACAGGATATGAATCAGAATGGTAAAATCTGAGATGATAGCTGCGCGTAGAAATCTGCAAGATGCAAGTTTCTAAATAGCGTTCATGGACCACAGGCTTCTGTACGAATCAGAATTGATAGGATATGAATCGGAATTGACAGGCTAGTTCGGTAAGGAATGGATCAACTGGTCAGTCCGAACGCGTAAATAATATATACTATATCTCCGCGATCGTATAAACATTTTAGCAATACCGATTCTGTGTAAAGAGCTGGATTAGTTAAACGGAACAGTTGCGTGTTGTGCGTTGCGCTAATGATGATACAGTCACGGACTGTAGACTCGCATCAGCCTCGGGCTCAGCAGCCACCGCCGCCGCTATATACAACTCGCTGTCATTAAATTACCGCGCGAAATTCCGCTCACGTTCATTAAATATTAGTAAATTAACGGCGAGATGCTGATCTGTGCCCAGCCCTCTGGAGAGGGAGAAGGGAGAGGGAGAGGGAGAGGAAGGGGAGAGGGACGAAAGGGAGAGAAGAGGGACGAGGGACGTTGGACAAGACCGAGTAAGTAATAGCGACACCTGATGGATCCTCGATTGCCACAAGCGGAATCCTCGATTGCCGCAGTAACGTTGCCAGCACTCCATTCCGGAGAGATCCCTTAAAGCGTCGTGTATGAGAGATAGAACTGATCGCGCTTTTGAAATCAGCTACTTTAGGTCGAGGATAATGTTTATTAGGATGAAGAAATCAGATCGAGAGTTTTGCATCGGCTGAGTGTAAAATATGAGCGAGGTTTAACGCATCAATAAACCAAACCCACGAAGTTCGAGTTCTGGTATGTGACGAGAAACTATAGTTAACGAATAACTCGATTCAGTTTTCAACTCGACTAAAGTATGATTCAAATAGGCGTCATTCTGGAACTGAACAAACATGAATTAACGGAGTAATATTCAATTATTATGGACCGTGAAATGTTTTGAATAATTAATCGTCAACACTTCACATGTGTTCAGAAATTCACCATCGAGACATTTTCAATTGTAAATGAACTACAAACACCAGATATTGGACATTTTATCAGCGCACTTTCAGAAACTCGTGGTTCATATTTCGCATAACACTGGTGAATGTTGGAAAGGTAGCAGAGACGAACTATGAAAGTGAAGCTATTTTCTATTCATTTCTCTACAGAGTGATTCGTATAGTTTATATCGATAACTGATTCCTTTAAGAGAAAATTTCATTCGATATTAACTGAAACTGGGATGAACGGTAGAACTATCGTTGTTTTAAGTATGATGTTTATTAGAAGCAATTAGATCGAGTTTTGAGAAAATTCCATTCGATTTTAGCGGAAATGTAGACGAAATTGAACGCCGAAGACCGAGTTACTACTAGCGACACCTGGTGGATTCTCTATTGCCGCAGTAGTTTGTGTCCTACTACACACTGGGGACACCTGGCGGATCCTCAATTTCCTAAACTCGCCGCAATAGCGCAAGCAAGAATCCGTATTGGAACCTTTCACCAAAAGGTCTCCATCATGCTTATTTGATCTGGACAGACCAGTGCAGTATATACATGAACTAACCGCTGGCTTTTATTCAATTTTGTGCGCATAAACTCGATTTATTGACCGCTCTAAACTGGCGAAGAGAGGAGACCAGCGAGAAGGTGTGGATAGTGGTTTATTGACTCTGATGGTGCCGCGCGCGGCCATGTTTTATCCGTGTATGACAGACGATCCTACTGCGCGATTATTGATTGTTCTCACTGACCGGTTCAGCGAGAGATGATTGTTTTACAATATCGTTTTATTCGGTATCGTCTGTCGTAGGATCCTCATAAATACACATCATCATACTCGACTCTGACTTAAGGGTATATACTAGTCGGCACAGCTACTAGCCGCTGCAAACCGATATTCTATTCTCTCTGGGAATTATTTATTATAACTTATCAGGACTTATTACTATCATAATCTATTATTCACCGTTTATGAGTGGCACCGTGCAATTACGGCTAGGCAGAGCTGTTTAGGACCTGAATCAGTTCTCTCGCCTCCGTGGGAAACGCTGTTGTATTACTTATCAACTTCACCATTCACGTAGCCTTATTACTTAAAAGCATTTGTCCCAGGCATCTGAACGTCTGAAGATATTTGATTCGCTTTTTGTCCGCAACGAGACCACGAAATCTCGCGTGAAAATCCGTTATTCGGTTAGACGGACTGAATATGTCATCGCTTGTCGCTAAAACCTCATGGGACCGACTGACTGCAGCACCAGCAGCAGCACCACCACCACCACCATTGGTTAGTTTGGCCAGCCTTTTTTCTTCTATTAAGAGCAAGGGACAGGATACACACTAGACAAATGTATCCTGAGATGTATCCGGGATACAGGTCATCGAGGATGAACTGGTTTCACACAGAGAAACCATTAATTTCAATATTCCTCTCATTTACAGTAATCTCCTCAGTTCCCGGTGTGAGGAACTAGCTCGGTTTACTGCGCGCGTGATGTCACATACAGGACGCGAGGGACTGCCGACACGTCACGTACACGTCGCCAGGACGCGAGAGTCTCCGCGCCGCGTCGAGACTACAATAAATCAAACGAACCGATGACAGCAGTTAATACCGGTAACGTGTCGGTTGTCAGCAGCGCAGATAAAAACATGCACTTGGTTAAAGTTGATTTTCACCGGGGACTTCTCAACTAAACGAGCGAGCGATTATACATCTTCCCAGTGCCCTACTGCACACTAGCGAAACCTGGTGTGGATCCTCACCTGCCACCAAATGGGGTCCTCTATTTCTGCAGTAGTTGATGTCCTGCTGCACACTAGCGACACCTGGTCTATAGCAATAAGTGTAATCCATTGCTGCAGTAGTTGATGTCCTAATGCTCACTAGCGACACCTGGTGGATTCTCAATTGCCACAGAAGGAATCCTTTATTTCTGCAGTAGTTTGTGTCCTACTGCACGCTAGTGACACCTAGTGGATCCTCACATAACACAAGTGGAATCCTCTATTGCCAACGTGGTTGATGTCCTACTGCCACACTAGCGACACCTGGTGGATCCTCACTTGCCACACGTGGAATCCTCTATTGCCACAGTAGCATCTCCCAACTGTTTAGCGTACTAGACTCCGTCGCTGGCAATGTCTGTATTGCAGCCACTGGTAAGCGAGTGTCGTCTGGTCACGCATATAATTAATCAAGCAACTGTACCAGGCGAGGAAGTGGTCATCAAATAACGGATTAATGGCGGATTAGGTGCGGATTAGTCGCACAGTAACTTTGATAAACCCATAGATTAATGATCGATCCTCCTGACAGTTTGACGATAGCGAGGATTAATGGATAATCCTATCTAATTCGGGCGGCCCGAGTTCGACCCCGATCTGTTCTCGGTTGACAGCCTCGCCAATGAATAATGTTCCGCTGGTCATGGATCAAACTCTCTTCGAGAAAGGAGGGTCAAGAAACTTTCTTGCGGCATTTCTAGTCGATTTGCTATCGGGTGATTTATCAAATACACGAATTACATTCATGTAATTCTTTGTGAAGTTGTTTTGTAATCGAGAATTTAAAAAACAGCATAATTGATGATTCGGGAATGCTGGACGTCGCTTCAGCGATTGATTCCCTTTTTTCAGTCAGTCAACCCGCAAGGTGGCAGTGTTGGTCAAAACCAGGACCACAAGGGACGCTTATCCGATATACATTAATTTCTAAGCAATAGAAAAAAGAATTTAAATAAATTCCTATAATGCCTACAATATTCCTCCTTATTCCTAGGGGTCGTAAACGGGGCGGGCGTGGTGTACTCCAGTCTCAGACGCCGTAAAACGGGTGTTTACACCGTCACACGCTACTCACACACAGTCATCATACTCAGAGAGATCTATGAATTATTTGTAGGAATCTGTTCGGCGGCGGTGACGGCGGCGGTGACGCTGTTACAGCGGAAATATTAGCATCAAGGGACGTGTAAAAATGGCTGCTAACATTTCCGATATTAACCGCGACTGTTCGATGTTACCTGTAAACACTGATTCAGAGCCACGGGTCGGGGAAGCAGGTTTGACCTAGTTTGTGGACTGCAATGCGCCACTTATGAGGACGTCTTTTATGTTTCAGCATCGTAAGACAATCTTACTTTATAACTATACGTAAGGATTAAATTTAACCTCTACTCAACTTTAATTCAACCTTTACTGTAACAACTAGCAGTTCTCGAACGCACCAGCATCGCACGCAACTTAAGACCGCTAAAGCCCAACGCACACGGCAAAACATCTGTTTCGCCGAAACAGAAAACGCGTTTTTCAGAAAACGCTTTTTATTCGTGAATAACGTTTTCCAGTTCGGCGTTTTTTTGTTGTTTTGCCTCCCCCGCACACGGCATAACAAAAAACATTGAAAACGTTTTTTCACGAGGAAAAAACGTTTTTTCGGTGCCGTGTGCACTGGGCTTTATCGATACACATCTTAAAAGTAAGCATATTTCTAGAAGCTGTTTTTCGATGTTAACTTTTTACGAAAGAAACGCGAGAGTCGCTGATAAACGACGGCACGACGAAGCGCGCCGTATCGTGAGGAGTTTGAAGAGTTTGATCAATCGACAGATGAAGTGAAGGTTCAAGTGTCGTTTTTGAATATCGAAGTCGTTGAACTTACGGAAAAATATCATCTATGCTCTGCAGGTCGCTCGCTCGCTCGCTCGTTCGTTGGCTCTGGTTTGATATATATCTATAAATGGCTCTTAGATGTTAATGGTTTTGAAGTTATATTATACACTGAAGTAGATCTGATCATAAGGCGCAGGAGTGGTAACGTGATTACAGTATTCCCGGAGATGAATATCAGGATATAGTCTAAACATTGAATAAACAATAATAGTAATAGTAATGATTTTTTAGTTTACATAGCACTAAACTATAGAATAATCATATTGCTTTAAATGAAAGAGGTTGCGGTAGTTAGAATCATTACAAATTGTAAGGACATTGTTCAATAGTAAACACTTTCCTAAAAAGATATGTTTCGAAGCTTAATTTGACAGCATCGACAGATGGGGATTTCCATTACTGGACGCATTCCATAGCGCCGGGACAGTGAACTTATACTGCCAAATGACCTTTTGGAGACGGGTTTGGACCGGACGTGTGGTGTCGGGACTTGAACGGAGTGCCCTTGTAGGAACATTGACTGTTAAAGGTGACGCCAGGCCCAATGTGTAACCGCAATGACCAAAAAAACTGACAATCTTCAATTGCGGCAGGTCTACGGTCTAGTGGATAGCATGCTCGTCTGGTAAGCTGGAGGTCAAGGGCACGAGTTACATCAATTGTTATCGAGTTGTATCACTTAGCTCTGTGTACAGGTATCATCTATACAGGTACTCAGCTAGACACATTAAGTGATCTACGCGGCAGACCTTGGAGTTTGTAAATCTCCTTATTATCCTGTGTTGTCAAGTACAGCATGTCTCCGACACTGACGGGCAGACGAACTACTACATCACGTACAACACCCTCTATTGGTGACCAGACACACTAAATTATTCACATCACCCTCCTGATTCAATTTGTTGTTGTTATGTCTCCAGCGCTGACAGACGAACAAACAACGACATCACGTACAAGATATCTACGATATACCGAAGATCAGGCTACCTCATAGAAGTCAATTAGCCTCCATGATACGAGCGCAGGCCTCTCGTCTAAGCTTCGGATATAGATTTTATCAGTCTAGTAGAGTATACCAATTCGCCGTCTACTCCGATAACACGATAATATTGATTTAGTTAATTTTTCATCGTCGTAACTTTTTTTCGATATTTATTTTCATTCACAACACAACCGACTGGGAGGTGTAGCGTTTCGCCGGATGTTTGCGCGGCAGCACGTGCGCGGTAACGCGATAACGTTTCGTACGTAAAGGTAAATAAACGTCGGAAAATTCTCAAAGATAATGAATCATACGAAAGCGGCGGGGATTCCGTTTGCGTGATGTCACGTTTGACGTCATTCGCGCGTGCCCGAGACGATGACGCAATCTTAATGAATTGTGACGTTCTCGTATCAATGCCGAGAGACAATGCCGGTTAAATTACTTCTCAATGGAATTCAGTTTAAACTTAATTGACTTAGTTGAATTTAATAAGTCAAATTTATAAGTTGAATCAGTTAAATTTAGATTGAATTTAACTCATTTAAATTCTATTTTCCTTCTCGGCGGAATTCAGTTGTCGAAATTA
The DNA here is from genome assembly GCF_964204645.1 of Tubulanus polymorphus. NCBI lineage: Eukaryota > Metazoa > Nemertea > Palaeonemertea > Tubulaniformes > Tubulanidae > Tubulanus > Tubulanus polymorphus. Next base: position 415,830 of record NC_134032.1, read on the forward strand.
GTTCATTTTTCAATGGAATTTGAACTGAATTTTTAGACTCCTAAAACTGTGGATTATCACAGCACTCACCAAATATACAATACTTTCATCCTTCTACTCTGATATCGTTAAAGTTTACATAAATAATTGATTCATTTAAGAGAAAAGTTCACTCGATTTTAACTGAAATTGAACACAGAAGACCGAGTAACTACTAGCGACACCTGATGGATCCTCACTTGCCACAAGTTGAATCCTCGATCGCCCTGCAGTTGATGTGGCCTACTGCACACTGGCGACACCTGATCCAAAGTGAAATCCTCTACTGCCGCGCCCTACTACGCACTAGCGACACCTGGTGGACCCTCACTTACAACAAGTGGAATCCTCTATTGATCCTACTTCTCACTAGCGACACCTGGTGGACCCTCACTTGCCACAAGTGGAATCCTCTATTGCCACAGTAGCTATTGCCCTACTGCACACTAGCGACACCTGGCGGTGCCATAATATGGTCACGGCATTGCTGTAGGTTCCAGTCTGAATCGTTATCGTTATCGGGCAGACGGATGTCTAAACGTTTCGATCTATGAATCGACGACTCGACGCGGACACTTGACATAATCAGACCACTGTCACACGCGCGGCCGCATCCGCGCCGAGACACGCTGAATAGTGTACAGATCGCGAGAGGAGTTCATTCAGACACTGAAACACGCTGTGTTACTATGACACATTACCCGTTTACCAGTTGAAATCGATGTAATGTTATTGGTCGTGATTGGGCGCGGGTTAATTATTAATAAAATCTCAAGCGGGGAAGAGAGAGAGAGAGAGGAAGAGAGAGAGTGGAAGAGAGTAGGAGAGAGCGGGAAAATAGCTAATAACGTGTCTTATTCGCATCTAGTTCGTGCTAATTACACCCTTGGTGTATGCACGCAGCGCAATTATACCGCTAGTTGAAACTACTCAAACAGTTATCGTTATTATATCTGTTGTGTGTGTTGATTATTTTCGTAATATCGGCGAATTTATTAGATGTTACACCAACGAGTCGACCTCTCGTCAGTAGCAAGACGCGTGTATTTATTCTTTTTAACTCGTGCGCGAAGATTGAAATGTGCTGATACCGCGGCCGCGAACGCGGTTGTTCTGACGGGTTTCAGGTGCCACGGTTTGTAAACTGTTGCTAGAACTTGCCGACCGGGTCTTGACATGCAGTTTACATCATATTATGATGCGTTTGAACCGATTCCAAAGAATACTTGCGAAAACTCGTAAATGATAAAAGCCGTTATACTTAAAGACGGTCCTAGTTTTGGATGGGTTAATAAAAGAAGTCTGTTTGAAGTACGCGGTTTTGGAGTATGGCCCAAGCATTGCGAGACCTTGCTACCGCCCGCTAGCCCGGCCCGAGCATTGAGAGACCTTGCTACCGCCCGCTAGCCCGGCCCGAGCATTGAGAGACCTTGCTACCGCCCGCTAGCCCGGCCCGAGCATTGAGAGACCTTGCTACCGCCCGCTAGCCCGGCCCGAGCATTGAGAGACCTTGCTACCGCCCGCTAGCCCGGCCCGAGCATTGAGAGACCTTGCTACCGCCCGCTAGCCCGGCCCGAGCATTGAGAGACCTTGCTACCGCCCGCTAGCCCGGCCCGAGCATTGAGAGACCTTGCTACCGCCCGCTAGCCCGGCCCATTAGGAATCACGTTTTATTTATGCTTTCGGGAAAAAAACAATAATTAATTTGTTTCGACGATTCTTTGTTGTTTTAATTGCCATAATAAAAAACCCACGACAGAACAATGCTGAAATAAGGCAGTAAATTATTCAAAATTCGATTCTAATTGCAAATCGATCTTTCGACGCCAACTGTCCTGACTCCAAGTATGGATTCAACAGTTGTGTGGATTTTGACTGTAGGGATTCACAGTCAAATTTTAAAACTGTAACACAACTGTAAAACTGTAACACAACTGTAAAACTGGAGGGGGGTTCAGAAACATTTTCAACCCACAATATGTTATAGAAATGGGTTCAAATGAAACCCAGATTATAACTGTGGAACTGGATCAGGAGTCAAATGAAACCGACACAACTGTGGATATGGATTCAGAGACAAACCGACACAACCGTGGAACTGGATCCAGTGTCAAAATAAACCCACATCACTGTGGTACTGGGTTCATTAAACGCCCTGTTTGTTTGCGAATCTCAGGGTCTCCGCGGGTCTCAGGGTCTCCGCGGGTCTCAGGGTCTCCGCGGATCTCAGGGTCTCCGCGGGTCTCAGGGTCTCCGCGGATGTCAGGGTCTCCGCGGATTTCAGGGTCTCCGCGGGCCTCTGAGTCGCTGCAGATCTCAGGGTCTCCGCGGTTCTCAGGGTCTCCGCGGGTCTCTGGGTCTCCGCGGATGTCAGGGTCTCCGCGGATTTCAGGGTCTCTGCGGGTCTCTGAGTCGCTGCGGATCTCAGGGTCTCCGCGGGTCTCAGGGTCTCCGCGGATCTCAGGGTCACCGCGGGTCTCAGGGTCTCCGCGGATGTCAGGGTCTCCGCGGATTTCAGGGTCTCCGCGGGTCTCTGAGTCGCTGCAGATCTCAGGGTCTCCGCGGGTCTCTGAGTCGCTGCGGATCTCAGGGTCTCCGCGGGTCTCAGGGTCTCCGCGGATCTCAGGGTCTCCACGGCGGTGCTTGTATTGAATTTCTTGCTATAATTTGTTTTAATCGGATTGTAAGCGATTTATATAAACAAAACTCAAGTCGCGCTTTATAATGAAAAGTCGATATCGAAAATCTGACAAAAACAGATGTTTGAAATATGAAATAAATTCTCAATTCTCACACACGCAGAGTTGAAACCTTATCCGGTAATGAGTGAAAAAATAATTCCGTGGACACCGTGCGCATTATAGTAAAATAAACCATGAATAGGAAACTATGAATGGTATTCCTTGGAAAAAGCAGCGCTGCCTGATGCTGAGCTTGAAATCCACTATCGGTTTGTAGAAGAATCTCAATCAAATACATCAGAAAAGACGCAATTCGGAAGGATGAACAGTGCCAAATTTGCAGAAAAGTTTTAGCGGTCTTTGACCTGGCAAAAAGGGTGCATTGTCAGTGAAAAAGCTGGTACTAGACTCCAGAAAATAACCCCTAGAGCCACCCCTGTCTTGATGGGGGAGGTATCTAATATAGAAACATCAAGATTCCGAAAGGTATTTGAATCGTTGACCACAAGGCCAACTGGTGGCCAACAATGACAACGTCATTCAGCTTTGATAAAGTGTCATCAGGACACGAAACGTCAGCACAAGTAAATTGCGCGGTAATGCACTATAGGTCTTTAGTCTTTAGTCTTTAGTTTCGGTAGTAAGTCAGTGTTACACTCAAAACTCGACTAACGGTAATTCTGCACTTGTTCCTCCGCCGCTGTGTATAAGATAATTGTATATATTTGCGCAAAAAAAAAACATCGGAATGTTTTCACAAAGTTGTTTATAACGTTGCGGGTATGAAGAGCATTGACTGGTGCACGGGGGTGAGGGAGAGAGAGAGGGGGTGAGGGAGAGAGAGAGGGGGAGGGGAAACTTTGAACTGTCGTTTCAAATCCAAACTAAAACAACTGCGGAACTGGATTCAGAGTCAAATTAAACCCATACAACTGTGGAACTAAATCCAGAGTCAAATTAAACCCACACAACTGTGGAACTGGATTCAGAGTCAAATAAAACCCACACAACTGTGGAACTGGATTCAGAGTCAAATTAAACCCACACAACTGTGGAACTGGGTTCAGAGTCGAATTAAACCCACACAACTGTGGAACTGGATTCAGAGTCAAATTAAACCCACACAACTGTGGAACTGGGTTCAGAGTCGAATTAAACCCACACAACTGTGGAACTGGATTCAGAGTCAAATTAAACCCACACAACTGTGGAACTGGATTCAGAGTCAAATTAGATCCACACAACTGTGGAACTGGATTCAGAGTCAAATTAAACCCACACAACTGTGAAACTGGATCCAGTGTTAAACATGAACCCCAAACCCACGCTGCATGATCAAAAATTCATAAAGACTATGAATTTTTGATGATAAGATCAATTATAAGTGATCGGTTTTGAGGCAAGACATTTGAAATTTTTTTTCCCCTATAGACGTCGGCGCCCGAGGAAAAATAATGTTTCCGAACTTAAAAGAGCAAGAAATAAGAATTATAGGAAAACTTACCAGAATTCCCAGTTTGCGGAAACCGTGCGCCGTGTTTTCTAATCCGATGTTAAACCAGTGATGTGATAATCCATTTTTTAAAATGTGGGGTTCGTCTGCGAGACCTGCGAGGGGGAATAATAGAAATATTGACGATAAAAGTTTTCAACGGAAGGCGCTTAGTCAGTGAGAGTCGGTGAGAGCCAGTAAGAGCAGCCGGTGAGAGCGGAGTGGTTGACGGCGTTGTTTCTGTGTAACTGAACGCGCGCTACTGTTGGAATAGCGATGCGGCGGCGTAACGCGCGCGCGTGTTGCTGTTTGAGTGACGGGTGGCGCTACGTCAGCTGCGACATGGCAACCACCAGCTATTGAGAGAGGACATAACAGCTTATAGCAGCTCCCAGCCCATACTCAAGCGTGTAGCATAGTTACAGTTTTTGACACGGCCACAAAGTTAACTCATTGATAAATGAACTAGGTCGACTCGAATTCAACTCAATCAAAATGAACTAGTTTGACTCAAATTTAACTCAATGAAAATGAACTGATTTGACTAAAAGTTTAATGGTCGAAAAAGAACTAGTTCGACTCAATGAAAATGAACTAGTTTGACTCAATGAAAATGAACTAGTTTGACTCAAAGTTAACTCAATGAAAATGAACTTGTTTGACTCAATGAAAATGAACTAGTTCGACTCAAAGTTAACTCAATGAAAATGAACTGATTTGACTAAAAGTTTAATGGTCGAAAAAGAACTAGTTCGACTCAATGAAAATGAACTAGTTTGACTCAATGAAAATGAACTAGTTTGACTCAATGAAAATGAACTTGTTTGACTCAATGAAAATGAACTAGTTCGACTCAAAGTTAACTCAATGAAAATGAACTAGTTTGACTCAATGAAAATGAACTAGTTTGACTCAAAGTTAACTCAATGAAAATGAACTTGTTTGACTCAATGAAAATGAACTAGTTCGACTCAAAGTTAACTCAATGAAAATGAACTGATTTGACTAAAAGTTTAATGGTCGAAAAAGAACTAGTTCGACTCAATGAAAATGAACTAGTTTGACTCAATGAAAATGAACTAGTTTGACTCAATGAAAATGAACTTGTTTGACTCAATGAAAATGAACTAGTTCGACTCAAAGTTAACTCAATGAAAATGAACTAGTTCGACTCAAAGTTAACTCAATGAAAATGAACTAGTTCGACTCAAAGTTAACTCAATGAAAATGAACTAGTTTGACTCAATGAAAATGAACTAGTTTGACTCAATGAAAATGAACTAGTTCGACTCAAAGAAAATGAACTAGTTTGACTCAAAGTTAACTCAATGAAAATGAACTTGTTTGACTCAATGAAAATGAACTAGTTCGACTCAAAGTTAACTCAATGAAAATGAACTGATTTGACTAAAAGTTTAATGGTCGAAAAAGAACTAGTTCGACTCAATGAAAATGAACTAGTTTGACTCAAAGTTAACTCAATGAAAATGAACTTGTTTGACTCAATGAAAATGAACTAGTTCGACTCAAAGTTAACTCAATGAAAATGAACTGATTTGACTAAAAGTTTAATGGTCGAAAAAGAACTAGTTCGACTCAATGAAAATGAACTAGTTTGACTCAATGAAAATGAACTAGTTTGACTCAATGAAAATGAACTTGTTTGACTCAATGAAAATGAACTAGTTCGACTCAAAGTTAACTCAATGAAAATGAACTAGTTCGACTCAAAGTTAACTCAATGAAAATGAACTAGTTCGACTCTAAGTTAACTCAATGAAAATGAACTACTAGTTTGACTCAATGAAAATGTACTAGTTTGACTCAAATTTAACTGTGGTTGAAAAATGAACTAGTTTTCACAAGTTTTATTCATCGCAAGCCATTTTTAGAAAAGGAGGAAAGTTTCATATGCGATAGCAAAATGGACTTAACTAAAGTGAAAGTCCATAAAAATCTTGGAAGGACTCCAGAAAATATCTTGATATAAGTTACTTTAACCGATTTAGAAAACCTTGTCGCTGTCGCTGTCGTGTAGGTCGTGTATTGAGTGACGGGGTCAAGATTTCTTTGTTTTTTAAGAATACTAGACGTCCGGATATGTAGAAAAAATCGGTGAAACATACGACATTTTTACAACAAAACACGGATACGTGGGAAAATAACACGTGAACGAAAAAAGAGAAATATTGATGGAATTCGGGACTCGAAACCACTCGACGCGAATTTACGCGAAGGCGATATTATGTTCGCGTATGGTATTATGACGTGTGGGTAGTATACTTGTGTAGAACACTGCGAACGAGACCTAACCCCACTCGATCACAAATATCCGATAATTAAGACGATTTGGGTAAACATTTCAAGCGGTATCGGTATATTCTAGACGGGGTCGTTTTGAAAAGAGCTCTTCCCTCAAGCTCTCAATCTGTGTCCAATCCAAATGCTCGACTTGAACCTCATACAAAATTGAAGTGACGAATTCTAATCTCACAGATTCCACCTACTCCACCAATTAGTGACCGAATAATCTAATTATGTTCGATCAGTTTTCTGCCAAGCTGCGGGGATTGAATTTAAATTGCGGTTGATTTGATTAGAATCGAGATTATTTTTCCTAAATGGATCTAATTATTGGGAGGTCGGATGGAGAGAGATGGAGTTCAATTTAGACGGCTTTGCATTCGTTTGTAACGAAGGTATTTGAAGGAGATAGTGTTATTATGATACCAATAAGGAGCATACGTTTATAACCATTGATGAAACACTCTGAGTCTGTGTTGTAAAGATAATATATCCCTGCAGAGTGTCATCAATGGTTATAATGAGGACAACATCAGTATTCCTGAAGATGACTATTAGGATATAGTCGAAACGTTGAATAAACTACACTAGCTCAAGGAAACATTTCAGACTCTTATTATTCTTAGTGTGCAGGGATTTTATATTATCTTTACAACACGGACTCAGAGTGTTTCATCAATGGTTATAATGAGGACAACATCAGTATTCCTGAAGATGACTATTAGGATATAGTCTAAACGTTGAATAAACTACACTAGCTCAAGGAAACATTTCAGACTCTTTTTATTCTTAGTGTGCAGGGATTTTATATTATCTTTACAACACGGACTCAGAGTGTTTCATCAATGGTTATAATGAGGACAACATCAGTATTCCTGAAGATGACTATTAGGATATAGTGGAAACGTTGAATAAACTACACTAGCTCAAGGAAATATTTCAGACTCTTTTTATTCTTAGTGGATTTTATATTATCTTTACAACACGCTGGTTGATATAAATCACCACCGACAACCCCCGCGTCCAGTACGCAGCAGCAGCAGCAGCAGCAGCAGCAGCGGCGGCAGCGACGGTGACGCGGCTGATCAGGTGTTAGAAAATATCATGGACACAAACACGCATCGTTAATAAAGCCGCGGTGTAAAATTCGTAAACACGAGATCTGAGCGTCACAGCGAGGCAGCAGTCATCTATAACACAGTGTCAACTTGTACTATTCATAAACTGATAAATTACACGATGCAGCAAAGGAGGAGAAGGAGGAGGAGCCACCGCGTATCGGAACACTTTTTAAACGATTTCGTTATTCATGTATTCCTGATCGCGGCCGCGCAGAATGGCGCCTGATGTCGCAGATGTTGTCGAGAAGATATCGAGATGTTTTTGGGAAGCTGTCTGCACCTTGACTGATCGGCGAACCGCCGGGAAATCTAACCGATAGGTGTACGAGATGCCGGTGTACGGAGTCGCTGTGCGCTATTTCTTACTGAATATTGAAATGTTATCTTTAAAAAAAGGTTCCGCGCATGAGCAGAAAATGAATAATGGATCAAGAATTGTGTACTTTAACGTTCGTAGAAAGAATTCCACATTCAGACTCTATTGTCGCACTACCTAATGACCCCTGGTGGATCCTCACTTGCCACTGGTGGAATCCTCTATTGCTGCAGTATTAAATGTCCTGCTGCACACTAGCGACACCTGGTGGATCCTCACTTGCCACTGGTGGAATCCTCTATTGCTGCATTATTAAATGTCCTACTCCAAACTAGCGACACCTGGTGGATCCTCACTTGCCACAGGTGAAATCCTTGATTGCTGCAGTATTTAATGTCCTACTCCACACTAGCGCCATCTGGCGTCTCCATACGTGCTGCAATAGTTGATGTTCTACTGCGCGCTAGCGACACCTGGTGGATCCTCACTTGCCAATCCTCTATCACTAGAGTAGTTGTATGATAAGTATAGCATAAGGCTATTAAAACTGTCCCACATGTTCTATGTCATTGCGTTAATAAATTCCTATTGAAAAACTCACAATCCAATTTTTTTTCTATAAGATTTATATGAGATGAATAATCATCTAATTTTACGGTACAATTCGGCTCCGTATTCGGACAATGTGTCACGAACTTCTGCTCTAAATTGAGCTAATGCTCGGGAGTTGATTTAGTCGGCAATGACGTCACTAGAGTCAATAAACAATAGCTACGTTAACGAGTCGTATCTGCATGTTTACCGGTATTGGCCGATGATGAATCTAAAGACCTTGCGGTCAACGGAAGACAAGTCATAAATATAGAAATGGTTAGCGCGAAAAGTGAATTTCGGTTTGAAATTAGTGGCTTTCTGTGGATTCGCAACCGGTTTGTAGTGAGTGGGTAAGTGAATAAAGCGGATAAATTGATAACTGCGCGCACGCGGCGGGCAATACTCTCTCGTTAGCCGTTCGGTAACTCACACGCGATCGAAGCTCATCATCCACCAATTCATGGGTTTAATTCACAGTTACTGGTGGAATTAGAGGTGAGGGGAGACTCCGGCCTGCGATCGCGCTCTGTGTCGCCTTCAGGCAGAGAGCTCGCACTCTATATAGCTGCTGCTGCCGCTGCTGCCGCTGCTGCTGGTGCCGCTGCTGCTGTAGTTATTGTTATCTGTATTCATCATCAGTATTATATTAGTTTACTGCTTGTAATTGGAGCTGGTATCTATAATATACACGACAACTCGTTACCCGAGCCCCTAATCACCCCCGGCCGAACACAGCTAGCTGTAGAATCACAGCCCCCTAATCACCCCCGGCCGAACACAGCTAGCTGTAGAATCACGGCCCCCTAATCACCCCCGGCCGAACACAGCTAGCTGTAGAATCACAGCCCCTAATCACCCCCGGCCGAACACAGCTAGCTGTAGAATCACAGCCCCCTAATCACCCCCGGCCGAACACAGCTAGCTGTAGAATCACAGCCCCTAATCACCCCCGGCCGAACACAGCTAGCTGTAGAATCACAGCCCCTAATCACCCCGGACAGAGCAAGACAGAATCACAGCTGGCACTGGTTAGTGAGTTTGACTGATTTCGGTGCAAGGTGGAAAGACGGACACTGGTTAGTGACTTTGACTGATTTCGGCGCAAGGTGTATAGATGGACACTGGTTAGTGAGTTTGACTGATTTCGGCGCAAGGTGGATAGACGGACACTGGTTAGTGAGTTCGACTGGTTTCGGCGCAAGGTGGATAGACGGACCCTGGTTAGTGAGTTCGACTGGTTTCGGCGCAAGGTGGATAGACGGACCCTGGTTAGTGAGTTCGACTGGTTTCGGCGCAAGGTGGATAGACGGACACTGGTTGGTGAGTTCGACTGGTTTCGGCGCAAGGTGGATAGACGGACACTGGGGGAATACGTTGTAATAGACACTCTACCATGGCCAACACCAATGAAATCATCAGCAATAAATACGTACCTTATTTTACAAATAGAAATAGCTCAAATAGGACCCGATCACGGAAGGCAAAAAGAATCCCTGGCAAGCGAGTATATCATATTTCCCAGACGAGCGTAATCCGACTTCATTTCTCATTGTAAATTAAATTGATATTTTATGTTGATTAATTGACCCGCGAGTTAAGCCTATTCCCAGGACGGCGGGCCGAGCATCGCTTAAATCGTGACGTAAAAAAAACAGATATCTATATGGTAATGATATTACGCGTGGATAGTGTGGCCGGATTATCCTCTATAGGAAACGGATCGTATGTCAAAATAGAATTTATGATACTTTCAGCGAAGGATACTTCATCATCGACAACGTAATGCTGTGTAGAAAAAAGAAACTGTTTCACTGGTATCTGGGAAAATTAGCATTTGGTTCGTCTTAAACGTGATAAATGATGCAATTGCAACCCGCAATTGTGTGGGTTCAACCCAGTTGTCGAATTGGTTCGGCAGTTCAGGATTACGTTCGTCAAACTAAACGATTTTCTGTAAAACTTTTTTCCAATCTAAGTGGAAATTGGATTATCAAGTCATAGGTTTGAATCCTGGTGGTAGCAGTCAGTCAGATCTGACTGGTCCCTCATCAATCCAGGGTTCATGTGTTTGAATCCTGGTAGTAGCAGTCAGTCAGTCTTTCACTGGTCTCTCATCATTTCAGGATTCATGTCGTTGAATCCTGATGGTAGCAGTCAGTCAGTCAGTCAGTCCTTCACTGGTCTTTCATCATTTCAGGATTCATGTCTTCGAATCCTGATGGTAGCAGTCAGTCAGTCCTTCACTGGTCTCTCATCATTTCAGGATTCATGTCTTTGAATCCTGATGGTAGCAGTCAGTCAGTCTTTCACTGGTCTCTCATCATTTCAGGATTCATGTCTTTGAATCCTGATGGTAGCAGTCAGTCGGATCTAACTGGTCCCTCATCAATCCAGGGTTCATGTGTTTGAATCCTGGTAGTAGCAGTCAGTCAGTCTTTCACTGGTCTCTCATCATTTCAGGATTCATGTCTTTGAATCCTGATGGTAGCAGTCAGTCAGTCAGTCAGTCAGTCAGTCCTTCACTGGTCTTTCATCATTTCAGGATTCATGTCTTTGAATCCTGATGGTAGCAGTCAGTCAGTCCTTCACTGGTCTCTCATCATTTCAGGATTCATGTCTTTGAATCCTGATGGTAGCAGTCAGTCAGTCTTTCACTGGTCTCTCATCATTTCAGGATTCATGTCTTTGAATCCTGATGGTAGCAGTCAGTCAGTCAGTCAGTCAGTCCTTCACTGGTCTTTCATCATTTCAGGATTCATGTCTTCGAATCCTGATGGTAGCAGTCAGTCAGTCTTTCACTGGTCTCTCATCATTTCAGGATTCATGTCTTTGAATCCTGATGGTAGCAGTCAGTCAGTCAGTCAGTCAGTCAGTCAGTCCTTCACTGGTTTCATCATTTCAGGATTCATGTCTTTGAATCCTGATGGTAGCAGTCAGTCAGTCCTTCACTGGTCTCTCATCATTTCAGGATTCATGTCTTTGAATCCTGATGGTAGCAGTCAGTCAGTCTTTCACTGATCTCTCATCATTTCAGGAGACATGTCTTTGAATCCTGATGGTAGCAGTCAGTCAGTGTTCCATCGATCTCTCATCAATGTTCAAGCAATTATTTAAAAATATCATATTTGGCGCAAAAAACATAAAAAGTAATAGTGTGTCAGATGTAGATCCATTAACACGTAAAGTATTTGTGTAGAACAGACTGATGTACCAGTCACGCAAACGGATCTATCGCAATCGCAATAATCTATCATCCCATCTAGAATAGTTTGTAGTGTTGCGCTGCTAATAATATTAAGCTATTCACGGTGTAAAATGAGTAATAACTATCGGTATTATATCGTATCGGTTATAACCTGCATGTGCTGTGTCGGTTTTCTGGCAAATTGGCTTTTTTTCGCGAGTAATTGACAAAATTGATGTCACATCGCACTTCCGTCGCATAGAAATCCATGTCGCGGCGATTTTTTCATTATCAGCGGGGTTGTTACGTCGATTTTTTATTATCATTAGTGGATGTTATGGAAGCAGAGAGAGAGAGGGATGGAGAGAGTGAGAGTGAGATGGAGGGAGAGGGAGGGCAGGCGAAGGGGAGAGGGGGAGGGAGTGAGTAAGGGAGAGTGAGAAAGGGAGGGAGGGGGTTGAGAGAGGGTGAGGGCGAGGAAGAGAGGGGGCGGTCGACGTGCCCCGCGGGTAAATATCTGTAATATCCAATTCGACAGAGTGAATTGAGTTTTCACTTTATCTGTGCAATATTGGGTCCGCGGCGCAATATAGAATCATAGATTTTTTTTTTCAATTCAGGAATATAATTATCTAGAAATAAAAAAATAATAAAAGCAGATGCCATAGAACTCACCAACTCCAGTTATCTCAGGCAGCCAAAACCGAGTTGTTTGTAATTGAATTATTAGTAACTGATCATAATTTTAATCAATCGTCGAACTCATTGAGAATGAGAAGGTCGTCATTAGTAACTAATTATAATTTTACTGAATCGTCGAACTCATTGAGAATGAGAAGGTCGTCATTAGTAATCAATTATAATTTTACTGAATCGTCGAACTCATTGAGAATGAGAAGGTCGTCATTAGTAATCAATTATAATTTTAGTAACAAATGATGACAATGAGTAGTAATCTATTTCTTATATAGCATCAGTAATAAGCTACACGCCGGTTTACATTAAAATATTCAATATACGTTAATCATAATTGAAGTGAATCGTTGAAGTCATCGAGAACGAGAATATTGGCATTTTAGTAAATAATCACAATCTGACGTCAGTGACGTCATCCATGGAGTTTCCCCAGTTCGGGTTCGAGTTCAGGCGTACTATTAGGTGTATAGGAATTCAGTAAGCAGGTCGGAGCCAATCGAGCTTAATTCAATGATACTTGCGCTTTAAACCCGAGTCGGAGGAGTCCACTGAGAGTGGAGGAGGTGACAGTCACGGATCGTGCCAGACGCGCACAATCAAATCCGCTCTTAAATAGTGAAATCGACGCGTGACGAATCAGCGCGATATTAACCGAATTAAACAGCGCAGTAGATTAGAACAAGTTTTAATTGAATATAAACCAGTCAGATCAAATACACTGAACTAGCGCTCAGAGGTTTCAATCCCTGCTGAGGGAGGATGTGTCTACTAGGACAGGGGTTTGTACTGTGACAGAGTCTCATGATGTCATCAGGTTGAGAATCCCTGCTGAGGGAGGATGTGTCTACTAGGACAGGAGTTTGTACTGTGACAGAGTCTCACGATGTCATCAGGTTTGAATCCCTGCTGAGGGAGGATGTGTCTACTAGGACAGGAGTTTGTACTGTGACAGAGTCTCACGATGTCATCAGGTTTGAATCCCCGCTGAGGGAGGATGTGTCTACTAGGACAGGGGTTTGTACTGTGACGGAGTCTCACGATGTCATCAGGTTTGAATCCCTGCTGAGGGAGGATGTGTCTACTAGGACAGGGGTTTGTACTGTGACGGAGTCTCACGATGTCATCAGGTTCAAATCCCTGCTGAGGGAGGATGTGTCTACTAGGACAGGAGTTTGTACTGTGACAGAGTCTCGCGATGTCATCAGGTTTGAATCCCTGCTGAGGGAGGATGTGTCTACTAGGACAGGAGTTTGTACTGTGACAGAGTCTCACGATGTCATCAGGTTTGAATCCCTGCTGAGGGAGGATGTGTCTACTAGGACAGGAGTTTGTACTGTGACAGAGTCTCACGATGTCATCAGGTTTGAATCCCTGCTGAGGGAGGATGTGTCTACTAGGACAGGGGTTTGTACTGTGACAGAGTCTCACGATGTCATCAGGTTTGAAACCTGCCCCGAGGGAGGATGTGTCTACTAGGACAGGGGTTTGTACTGTGACAGAGTCTCATGATGTCATCAGGTTCAAATCCCTGTGAGGGAGGACAGGGGTTTGTACTGTGACAGAGTCTCATGATGTCATCAGGTTGAGAATCCCTGCTGGGGGAGGATGTGTCTACTAGCACAGGGGTTTGTACTGTGACAGAGTCTCATGTGTCTACTAGGACAGGGGTTTGTACTGTGACAGAGTCTCACGATGTCATCAGGTTCAAATCCCTGCTGGGGGAGGATGTGTCTACTAGGACAGGGGTTTGTACTGTGACAGAGTCTCATGATGTCATCAGGTTTAAATCCCTGCTGAGGGAGGATGTGTCTACTAGGACAGGGGTTTGTACTGTGACAGAGTCTCATGATGTCATCAGGTTTAAATCCCTGCTGAGGGAGGATGTGTCTACTAGGACAGGGGTTTGTACTGTGACAGAGTCTCATGATGTCATCAGGTTGAGAATCCCTGCTGGGGGAGGATGTGTCTACTAGCACAGGGGTTTGTACTGTGACAGAGTCTCATGTGTCTACTAGGACAGGGGTTTGTACTGTGACAGAGTCTCACGATGTCATCAGGTTCAAATCCCTGCTGAGGGAGGGTGTGTCTACTAGGACAGGGGTTTGTACTGTGACAGAGTCTCATGATGTCATCAGGTTTAAATCCCTGCTGAGGGAGAATGTGTCTACTAGGACAGGGGTTTGTACTGTGACAGAGTCTCATGATGTCATCAGGTTGAGAATCCCTGCTGGGGGAGGATGTGTCTACTAGCACAGGGGTTTGTACTGTGACAGAGTCTCACGATGTCATCAGGTTCAAATCCCTGCTGAGGGAGGATGTGTCTACTAGGACAGGGGTTTGTACTGTGACAGAGTCTCACGATGTCATCAGGTTTGAATCCCTGCTGTGGGAGGATGTGTCTACTAGGACAGGGGTTTGTACTGTGACAGAGTCTCACGATGTCATCAGGTTTGAATCCTTGCTGAGGGAGGATGTGTCTACTAGGACTGGGGTTAGTACTGGACAGGGACAGGGGTTAGATGTACTGTGACAGAGTCTCGCCGGTGCTCTATTACACAGTCGAAACTCTGTTATAATTATGTAACATTCAAGGCTGAACAATTGTTTGAATTATTCATGTTTTGTCCCGGATATCGTTAAAACTCTCAAACTAAACGATATATTTAAACCGTCATATAGATGCGTGTGTGAGAAATCGATGTACGCCCGTGAAACAGCGGGCCCGAACGGATACAACAACAACAAAAACTGCTTCGAAATTATTGGATTTAATCATCGAACTGTCGCCTGTAACGAGTAACGGACACATTTACAAATTCAATTCCGTATAGATCGAGTGAAATAGAAGCATTAACCATTTCAACTGACTCCAGCGCGAACGTGTGCGGAGAACACATGTTAATAAAAGACAAAATATTAAAACGCTACATCCAGTTCCACGTGAACCTGACTCTGGATTTCAAATCAAATACGGGTACATCTCATATTCGACACTCTCTCATTCGGCGGCGCATTTAGCAAAGACTTCGGCTAGAAAACTTACTCAAAAACGTCGGTCAATCTGAGGTATAAATCTGGAGATAAGTTGCTGAGTTCACATTTGACTCAAAGTTAGCTCAATGACAATGAACTAGTTTGACTCAAAGTTAACTCATTGAAATAACTGGCTACATTGTAGAGTTAACTCTGCCCAGAGTTAACTCTTGACTCACAACCTCCTGGGCCGTCAACACGCGACCTTGAAGAAATCGCCGTCGTTCTAGGTGATAAGATCACTGCGAGCACACGACGAGGAAGCGACTGCGGCAAGTGAATGTGAATTAGATGCTAATAGAATCGTGCGGTGAATTTGATCGTTCGACGATTAAACGAAAGTCAAATTCGACAGCGAAATCAATACAGGAATCATCGAAAACTATCGACTGATCAATGAACTCAATATCATTCAAACCAGAAACAATTCATATTACAAAGTTTATTGATAATTAGAATGTCACTTATCAATAATGTCCCATCTCCCTTTATCTTATTTGTAAATCATATTCACTATTACATCATACTAGCGGGATACCCGTCTTCGACTGGTGGGTTGCAGCTCAAGGAAACATTTCAGACTCTTTTTATTCTTAGTGTGCAGGGAATTTATATCATCTTTACAACACGGACTCAGAGTGTTTCATCAATGGTTATAATAAGGACAACATCAGTATTCCTGAAGATGACTATTAGGATATAGTCGAAACGTTGAATAAACTACACTAGATCAAGGAACTATTTCAGACTCTTTTTATTCTTAGTGTGCAGGGATTTTATATTATCTTTACAACACGGACTCAGAGTGTTTCATCAATGGTTATAATGAAGACAACATCAGTATTCCTGAAGATGACTATTAGGATATAGTTGAAACGTTGAATAAACTACACTAGCTCAAGGAAACATTTCAGACTCTTTTTATTCTTAGTGTGCAGGGATTTTATATTATCTTAACAACACGGACTCAGAGTGTTTCATCAATGGTTATAATGAAGACAACATCAGTATTCCTGAAGATGACTATTAGGATATAGTTGAAACGTTGAATAAACTACACTAGCTCAAGGAAACATTTCAGACTCTTTTTATTCTTAGTGTGCAGGGATTTTATATTATCTTTACAACACGGACTCAGAGTGTTTCATCAATGGTTATAATGAGGACAACATCAGTATTCCTGAAGATGACTATTAGGATATAGTGGAAACGTTGAATAAACTACACTAGCTCAAGGAAACATTTCAGACTCTTTTTATTCTTAGTGTGCAGGGATTTTATATTATCTTTACAACACGGACTCAGAGTGTTTCATCAATGGTTATAATGAGGACAACATCTGTATTCCTGAAGATGACTATTAGGATATAGTCGAAACGTTGAATAAACTACACTAGCTCAATGAAACATTTCAGACTCTTTTTATTCTTAGTGTGCAGGGATTTTATATCATCTTTACAACTCATACTTACTGAGTGTTTCATCAATGGTTTATAAAACATGTTATTTCAGCTATCAATATACTTTTCCTACCTTGCAGATTCTGCGACTCATGTGTGATGTATGAATCCAGTGATAATCCTTAAAGTCGATTTGAATCCACTTGTTCTCTTTTCAAAACAGTTCAGTTTTTCTATCTTATCCAGCGCTCGGCGTTGCCAACACCATCTTTCCCGCTACCAAAACATCCTCATCAGCGATTGGACGCATGACTTGTCATCCTCGTCGGTGATTGGCTTAAATAGTACAACATTAACATATCTAAGCGATAGTGAAACTGGATGATGGCGGTTTGGATGTGACCTGCGCGCACGTCACGTAGACATTTGTATCTTATTGTCCGAGAACAATAAACAATGACATTTGACACATTTCACCCGACTATAAATCATCTTCTTTAAATCACAAACAGAATGCAGGTCACTAGAACCAGTGTCCACTAAAACACTATACGCAAATCATACGAATACAATCTCAATATCATCTCAAACCGGACCGAAATATCATCGGTTGCGCCGTTTAGATACTATGAATGTATTTCAGTGTGATTTTGTACACTCTGTGACATGTATCTGTCTGAACTTATGCAACACGCAGCTGTCGCAGTTTTATTATTTGAATATCAATTTTACGAATATTATCCACCTCTGATCGCATAACATAAACTTCAGATCAGTACATTAATACGATATAGGTCTAATAAGTTGGTCGTAATTTTTTGGGGTAGATCTTATAAGTTGGTTGTAATTTTTGGGGTAGATCTTATAAGTTGGTCGTTATTTTTTGGGTAGATCTAATGAGTTGGTTGTAATTTTTGGGGTAGATCTTATAAGTTGGTCGTAATTTTTTGGGTAGATCTAATGAAGTGGTTGTAATTTTTGGGGTAGATCTAAAAATTTGGCTGTCATTTCTAAGGTAGGTCTAATGAGGCTTTAAATCTTGGAAAACAACTTGGGCTCCATCTATGTTTATTGCTGGAACCGTGCCAGAATCCTGGAAATGATGGTTCGAGCCCTCTAATTGTTAGATTTCCTTTCAGAAAAGGCACGGAATTAGACTTGAATAATCCACGGAACGATCGGTTTGCGACTGTAGTTTTCGCACGGCTCGTAAAGACACAGTTTATGGGAATAGAACACGTTTTCGTGTCAGAAGAATCCATACACTTCATTTCGTTAAGATTCGAAAATCGATTTTTAAGACAGCGTTCTTTTGAAATCAAGAATTCTCGAAAGCGAATTTCATCAAACAAAAGTTTGCTCGAATTTGTTTCGTACCAATATTTAGATATTAATAACTAGACTTCCAAGTATAGAGGGGGTTTCTTCAAAATCAACAAAAGGATATTTGTATAAAGCAGTATCACCTAAAGTATTTATGTACAGTATATATGGATTTCCAACCAAGCTAGACGAATGCTTCCGCCATTGTACAAAGGAGATTGGGGTTATAATCTCAAAATCTCCCCTTGGAAAATGTTAAGAATTTTAATGGCATTTTATTTCTTTTCGCAAATCTCAATGTTCGGCGATGCGCAGTGGGAGGCCCCTTTGATGGCACGTAATCTCAAACTCAAACGGTTACGGATCAGTCGCCAGGAGAAATATTCCACTGAACACAAGCCCAGACTGCGGATAATGTACCTTAACCTGGATAATTGAAAAAAAATTGGAAAATATGACTTTTAGGGATATCGCAAAATGAATTAAAAATTCACAATGCTATATCTAAAATCGTGAAATCATGCCGTCTTACTTTCTATTCGTACTTTCTGTTTATTTCCCAACTTAGGAAAATATAATTAAACTCACCTGGTTATCTGATAAAGCTTGTGCTGCACCTAATGAGGACATGAGATCGACTCGCTTGTTGACAACAGCTTCTATCATATCAGCTCGACTCATTCCAACCCAGTCGTTCTCGCAATTGCTAAAGTACATTGAGTTATGTTTACTGTCAACTTTCTACTTCGTAGCGTCGCGTAATTTCGAAGATTTCTAAGACGGCTCTGCTTAAGTTATGCGGGTATTTTGATATTTAAACGTACAGAACATGTGCTCAATCCATCCGTTTGACGCTACGACCATACGATCAAACCAACATATAATCCAGGCAAATACTAGATTATACTTGAAACGCCAATCGTGACGGAGGTGTATGGAAGCATTGTAGGAGTATTGTGGGATTATTGCGGGAGTATTTTGGGAGTATGGCGGGAGTATTGCGGATGTATGGCGGGATGTACATCATATTACAATCTGTCTTATAGACCCCAGACTCAGCTCGACTGTTTTTTTGGGTTAAAACATTGGTGAGTTTATTGTGATATCGAAAGACTAATCTAGTGTCAATGGTGCTTTATGCGTGGATTTGAAGATTGTTACAGAACTAAAACAGTCTCTAGAATAGACTGGTCAAAACAATCCCGAACGCGTCGGAGTTATCCTCCAGTGGACGGCGCGCTCTACGTAGGTCGGAGTTATCCTCCCGTGGTCGGAGTTATCCTCCCCGGGGCCGCATCGGGCAATATTTCGTGTACTATTATACAAACATCTAGTCATCGGGGAAATCATGAACTAAGCGTAGGATGGAACGTGCATCGCAGACGACAGCAGTCCCGATACCTGTCAGGACGACAACCAACAACCCGATCAGTTCCTCGCGAGTGTGCTGTATTCCATCATACTCGTACGTGACTTTCTCTTTGCGCCGATTCACCCTAGTGGAGCACTCGTATATACCCCCTAATCACAAACCCCTCTTTAGAATCGTGCTGCAAGCTTTTCTCACATAACGACGGGTCTTTGTGCGTCACGCCAGGCACCGACTCGACTAATGCTGTTATTTTCACTAATGGTAATCGTTTCCACTTTAACTGATTGCGTTCGATTGCTTTAACGCTGACGCCACCTAGCGGTCGTTAAGTCAGTGCGTATATCATCTAGAAGTCTCATGAATAGTACGTGCGGTGTTCGCCTTTTAGACCCCTCCACTCCTTTGACGATCATGATATTCATTTTATTGACCCCCTACCCCCTCACCCCCCACCCGTACGTACATTTTGAAAGAGCCATGCAATTTATAATATTAATTACTTCATGTATATTGAGTACTTTTGAATAAAGAAAACATCTATTAATAAATTTGCGACCGGTTGTCACTCAAACTCAACCGGATGTCACGCGCGTCGCTAAGAAGATATTTTTACGATTGCGGTATCAAGATAATCCATAGATAAAACTTCAGTGACAAATTCTACATTGAATCTCAAATCATGAAATAGTTACAGCCAATGACACAAAATTAACAATTTTAGGCGCTTCCTAAAAGTGACGTTTTTAAAACTGTAACTGTGTCCGATTGTTGCAGCCGAGAAAAACGAGATAAACACCGTCAGAATATAGAAATTGTCACCTTTCTAACGATACATGAGTTAAAGTTTTTTTTAAGCAAAAAAGGAATGGACGGCACTAAATCGCGCTAAAGGTTTCACTTTTAAAAAAATGTTGAAATCGATCCAACAAAGCGGGAGCCCTGGTAACTGAATACTTCCCTATTGTTTGTATGCCTGGATTTGGTATTGTGTAACTTATAAATAAACCAGCCTACAGGTTTGATATAAACCGGTGTTGTCTGGGTCATTTTTTACCTTAACCCGGTACCTCATTGACTATTGATTAGTTCATGCTCATCTGATGTATCTAGATAGCTGCTGACTTGTACTTGTTTTTCTGTCTAGTCTAGTGGGACTAGGTGCTTTTAGTCAGACAGACAGACAGACAGACAGACAGACGATCTGAATGTCACCGCCGCGGCGCTCTCCGGGTAGAAATACAAAAAAATATATCTACCTGCGACCTTTCGTTACTTTTGGTATCTGATATTTAACATGTAGTTTCTTATAACAACAAACAGCAGCAGCAGCAGCAGCAGCAGCAGCAGCAGCAGCAGCAGCAGCAGCAGCAGCAGCAGCAGCAGCAGCAGCAGCAGCAGCAGCAGCAGCAGCAGCAGCAGCAGCAGCAGCAGCAGCAGCAGCAGCAGCAGCAGCAGCAGCAGCAGCAGCAGCAGCAGCAGCAGCAGCAGCAGCAGCAGCAGCAGCAGCAGCAGCAGCAGCAGCAGCAGCAGCAGCAGCAGCAGCAGCAGCAGCAGCAGCAGCAGCAGCAGCAGCAGCAACAGCAGCAGCAGCAGTCCCTGCTCATCCCCGTGCCTTTTAAACCTGATCGTTATCCGAACGAAACACGGCGTCGCATCAATAGGTCACATGATAATTCTGTTCGGAAAGATTTTCGTGAGTTGTAGATGTTTTAGAGAATATTATGATTGTGAAAGATGATTCTGAATCTGAAGAATCCTCTACTGAAAGAATCGAGTACTCTCTCATTCCCTCTCTCCCTCTCTCTCTCTCTGTCGATCCCAGTCATTCCCTCTCCCCTCTCTCCCTCACCTCATCCATCATCGCACTCCTTGCGGAATATGTTTAATCATTAGTTGATTTTAATTGATTAAAATCCTACAAACAGATCATCATCTCTCGCGTATCGTTCAGACGTGTTCATATCAATTTAAATACTAACACGTTAATCATATCTCGGAGACAACCGCTCCCACCACGTCTCGGAGACAACCGCTCCCATCACATCTCGGAGACAACCGCTCCAGTTCCCGCCACATCTCGGAGACAACCGCTCTAGTTCCACCACATCTTGGAGACAACCACTCCAGTACTACCGCATCTCGGAGACAACCACTTCAGTACTACCACGTCTCGGAGACAACCGCATCAGTTCCCACCACATCTCGGAGACAACCGCTCCAGTTCCTGCCACATCTCGGAGACAACCGCTCTGCAGTTCCTGCCACATCTCAGCTCAAACCCGGTTAATAACGATGTGATGAGGTTTATTTTTGCAGGTAATTTATTTTCATTTGAATTCAGGGATTCTATTAATCTCATCTCATCAAGAGAGAGTTATGAAGCCATGCGGTAGGCGCCAGCGAAATTGAAATTAACAGCGCCAGATACATTTCTGCAGTCAAATTGATGAAATATTCGATTCGCAAACGAAGACCCGGAACCAAAAAAGCGTCGAAGAGATTAGACTTTGAAATGAGTGGGAACGCGGAGTGCTAGCTAGGGAGAGAGCCAGCATTAGGCCAATCTCGAATGTAAATTATCAACAAATCAGCTCGGAATGACGGTCCCGATCCCCGGAAGGGCTGGAGGGCGAGGGGTGTTGCGGAGTTACTGCTGGTATTGAATTAGTGTCAATCGGTTTATAAGGTTTCACAAACCCAGACCGTTACACCGCGTCATAACCAGCCTTAATCTATTCAATTATCTAAAAACGCGCTGATAAAATCGAATTGAGCGAGAAATTCTCGAATGTAGCGACACGCAAACGGTTTACTGGGTTTTTATCAACGCCAGATCAACCAATCAGACCCGTTCGGCCCTGTTCCGAGTTCTTTTTTGGTCGTGCGTTTTTCTAGTAGTGTCTATTTCCCATGCGACGGAGCCGGGTTATTTCGCATACGTCACACGAATCGAGCAGTAATCCTATTCATTAACTACACGAGATTACCGTGTTCCCCCGACCACGGACCCAGTTCCGCAGTCGCCATAGTTTCGTCCAATCGAGAAACATATTTAAAAGTTATCTTCTTTTTAGTGAAAAGTTAACTGTATGACTTGTATATATTGTATCTGCATCGACAGGAACTGGACCTAGAAATGTTAGGGTCCAAATTCATGAAAAACGGTTAAGCTTAAAAACGGTTAATACGTTTGAATTGTAACTGATATGGAAAATATATAAAGTTAGCAGAAATGATACCTTGTTTCGCATTTCTGCTGAGCTTAAAAATCAACCCGACCAGCAGTTAATTTTGTTGACAAAATCGATAAGGGCGTTAAAAAAAATGGAATTATCATTCGACTTCACAGAAACGCATAGAATTATTACAAGTTAAAACAATTAAATAAAAGAGAAAGAAAAAATATATAGATTTACAAAATGGTAGTGTGCTTTTCCATACAGGTCGCTTGCGCAGGCACCCAACCATTCCAATTATCATTTCCAGTAAGCAAACTCAACGATGAATCACATCTCGGAAATACCGGGTCCATAAATACCGGTAGTCAATATTCATTGTTGTATATAAATGACAATATGGCCTGTAAGAATAAGAGACGTTACTTCTCCCACGGCGAACCAAGCTTGATTAAATACGTCACCGATTCTTCATTGCGCTTAATTTCATCCTGAAAATAATTTCCGTAATAAATTTCTGCACGTGTAATTAATACACGTATTATCGTGCGGCCGGGTGGTAGTAACCCGATTACCCCGGCCGGAAAAAAACCGGAGTCGCCCGGGAATTGTAATTCCGTTAATGGACCGAACTCCCGGTGACCCTCAGCCGCGGACTGCTCCACTCTGATGGATGGGAATAATTGATTAGGAATTTCTTTTCGATGTTCGTAAAATGGGAATTAAACGTCCCGTTGCATTTATATACTATCAAGAACTGCGCCGAGGATTTTCTTTCCGAAATTGTCGTTGAATTGATTTCCCCGAGGAGGAGGTGTTTGTATTAGTGAGCACTTCCCGGATCTTACTCACTCGCCGAGATTATTCGAAGTGATTTATCAACGCGACTTTTCGCGTTTAACGACCTTCACCTATGGAGTAAATCGAATGATGGAGTAAAGACGGCTCTCGTGCGAGATTTTGAATACAAGATTGTGTAAATTCATCTTTGAATAGCTTTTGGACTGACACGATTCACGTCTGAAACCAGTTCCAGAGTTGTGTGGGTTTAATTTGACTCTGGATCCAGTTTCACAGTTGTGTGGGTTTAATTTGACTCTAGATTCGGTTCCACAGTTGTGTGAGTCTTATTTGAATCTGAATCCACGGTTCCACAGTTGTGTGGATTTAATTTGTCTCTGAATCCAGTTCAACAGTTGTGTGGGTTTAATTTGACTCTGAATCCAGTTCCACAGTTGTGTGGATTTAATTTGACTCTGGATCCAGTTCCACAATTGCCTGATTAAAACCAAAACGCGTGGAGACCTCATGTGAAACCAATTTCTCGCTGAATTCCATACAGCCATATATCCGGAAAACTACAATATATCAATGATTTGATTTTATTTTGGCTCAATACTTATACTGACGATAACATTAATACAAATTCATAAATAATTATCAATACAATATACAACTCAGCCAGGTATACAACTATAGTTCTAAAGGGATAGGAGAAAATTGGGGAAAAAAATGCAACGTTCATTAATCTACTTAATTCTGAACCACAAAACAATGATTCAGACGCGAAGGGAAGGAAAATCAGAGCATTACGACGTCGCCAGTGAGTAGGATGTAAATCAGATCTATTTCACAGTTAAGTATCAGCTGAATAATTATGCAAGAGCGGTTTTCAATCTGAAACGACAAAATACAAACCAGGTTTTTTTGTGTCCTACATTCATTTTGTTTGACTAAAGATCATAGTTAGTTTGTCTCTCCCTTGAATCAGGGGGTTTACAAACTTCGAGGGTCTGTCATGTAAATCATATAGTGTGTCTGACCACCAATAGAAGGTGTTGCACGTGATGTAGTAGTTCGTCTGCCCGTCAGTGCTGGAGACTTGTCTACATAACATCAAGACATTGAATCATAGGATTTACAAACTTTGAGGGTCCGTTATGAAAATCACTTGTTCGACCACCATTAGAATGTGTTGCATGCGATATCATAATTTGTACGTCCGTCAGTGCTGGAGACTTGCCGTACATAATAACAAATGATAATCGGGAGATTGGCAAAATAGGAGGGTCTGATACGTAAATCATTTATTCTGTTTGACCACCAATAGAGGGCATAGTCACAGCAAACAATCTATTACCTAGTGTTGCTCAAAAATTGTTTAGTAGATTCAGCGGTGGACAAATATTTTCTTGACCGGTTCATTTTTCGCAATAAATTAATTTCTAATCCTTAAATAAATAAACTTCATTGATCAGTTCAATCGCTTGTCACATGATGTCAAGTAATCTCGAGAACTAACTAAAATGAGTTCGACTCTATCATTTTGTTGTAATAAGCCGACATTGAACAGGGGCGGTTCCATGGGGGTTCTGAGGGTTCTGGGATACCCTACGTCTGTGCCCCTTGGAGATGCCCCTGAATTCATGGATTTGACGTAAAACTGCCCTCGTTTGGTATGATCGAGCGTAGTACATGTAAGTGCCCCAGAAAAAGTTTGATGTTAAGGGACCTTTTTTGCCGTGATTCAACATAGAAAGTACCTTCCCCTATTATAGTGAGTGCTCTTATACAATTCAGAACCCCCATCGAGATAGAGCCCTGGATCCGCCCCTGAAATCTAATTCACGAGTCCTACCTGCTCAAGATTTTTCCAACGCGGTAATTCGAACGTCCATTTTCTTCACCAGAGCTGACAAATCTTCGACGGCTGAAAATAACGATGAAATCCGGCAGCTTTAACGAATTTTTCATCTTTAAAAGGTGTTTTTAGGAATTGAGGAGTCGTAGTCGGGGCCGGTATTAAAGGAGCCAGGAAAATTGGGTTAACCCTTTCAGTGCGTCAACACTGCAATGCAGTGTATGAATCAGTGATTGATTTTGCTAGTACACCGCACTGTGGTGTATTGATGTAATTAGTAATTATCTCTCTTGAAAGATGGCAGCACCTGTCAAACATAGTGAAATATTAGTAACTAACGATACATCGCACCAGGGTGTAGACGCACTATAGTGGTTTTCCCGTTATTCAACACACTAGGGTGGAATTTTTTCAGAATTTTCAAATTATCTCCAGCACTATACGGGTATTGATTAGTCAGCACTGAAAGGGTTAAACTTTCAAAAAGAATCGTCGTATTTACAGCCGTCGTTTTACGAATACGTACTTCTTTTCAATTGTTCGTTGTCGATGACGAGTTTCTCGACTTTGTTGGCGAGTTCCGAGTCGATGACACCGCTACCCTGCAACATCGAAAAATTCACATTTATCAAATATCTTACGATAACAGGGGCGGATTTAAAGGGGGTCGGAGGGGGGTCCAGATCCACCTAAATTTGAAAGTCCCTTAAGATGTCAACCCCGAAAATAAGCGACCTCTTTTCAATTAAGGTGTGTATTGAAAAAAAGTGGTATTTCTTTGCGCAAAATGATGAATATATGATGGAACAGCTAACCCCACCCCCCGATATATCGCATTTACTGTATTGCGATTGTGGTATTGTGCATTTAATGATTAATTTCATGGATTTCATCATTCAACTTTGTGGAAATCTCACCAAATTCTTCTTAAAATTTCAAAACATTTCTTCTATCGTCGAAGAAACCCCCTCAAGCACCCCCACGGTGGTTATAGCCAGGAGGGCTTTGCTGCTACACAGCTTGCATCGTCCTTACAGTAATATTTCGTATGGTCCCTAATTGCTTCCATACTAAAATTCTATATCCACCCCTGGACATTAATTCATGTAAGATTGATAAGAGTATGGTTAGCCATCTCACTACTAGGATTACAAACAAACGTGTTATCATCGTTATGACGGTATATGATTAGTTGCTAAGAACAAGGGTCCTGATTTTGTATAAACAATTGGAATTAAATGCGATTAGCTGCTTTGTGGAACTATTCCAGGAGTCCGGACCGGGCTTTCTATACAGTGTAAAGGACTGACATTAAATATGCAGATCAAGCATTTTCAACATATAAACATTCAATTTGAACATCTTACTTAAAAAAAAAAACATTTATTCTGTGTTAATATTTGGTCAGTGTTTTGTGTAAGGGATCATTCATTTATTACGTACGCATAAAATTTGAATTTTTCAACCCCCCTCCCCCTCTGTACGCCATTTTTTCATATACATTAAGCATTACAGTACACAATTGCACCCCTTCCCTAATGCGTACGTAATAAATGAATGACCCTTAAGTGCCTTAGAGCAGCATTTGTACTGAATAAGGCGCCAAATATGGTAAATAAATGATTAGGGGGGCTACATAAAATAGGTCAGGATGAGATTGCAAGTAGAAAACCAACAAAAACTGAAATTTGGACTACGGTAAATTCTGAACAACAGAAAACAAAATCAACATCACATGAGAATAAAGACAACATTCTTTTCAAACCTTTTTTATCCTCAAAGTATCCGGCGGCTGGTTATAAAATATAGACAGTGATAAATTGATAAATTGGCTTCCACAGGTTTGATAAATACATGTATTTAATACCCTGAAGCAAACCCCGTTTAGGGCTACGAACTAGCCCATACGCCCCGAGAGTGGACTACGAATTAGCCCACAAACCCCGAGAGTGGACTACTAACTAGCCCATACACCCCCAGAGTGGACTAGGCCTAGCCTATACGCCCCACGAGTGGGCTGAAATGGTACGAGACATAAAGACTGACAGATAAAAGATATACTCACCGGTGCATTGAGTGAGTGTTTGATTTGTTCGCGAGCCCTCGCTATCTCACCGACCAGTACACTCTACAAAACAATAACATTTAATATATAGAACCAGAATCGACGTGCGGCAAAGCTGATACTAAGAAAGCCCCGACCGCAACAAACTATGTTTCTAGGGACGCTGCGCCCTCTACTGACGGGAAAAAAAGGTGCTTAACCCTTTCAGTGCGGTGTATAAATCAGTGATTGATTTTGCTAGTACACCACATCACGGTGTATTGATGGCAGCACCTGACGAAAAACACTTAGATATAAGTAACTAACGATACACCGCGCCGCGGTGTAGACACATTAAGCAGACGCCTGTTATTTGAAGCGCTGGGCTCGAACTTTTCCAAAATATTCAAATTATCTCAAGGTGTTTAAATTAGTCAGCACCGAAAGGGTTAAATGATCGACAATTTTAATATCCAACGCCCCCTGGTGAACATAAGCAGAAACAGATGACTTCGTAACAGGGGCAACTAATTCACTAAATTCATTGAACCCTCATTCGTAGGAAAGTCGCGATACTTACGGAGTTTGAACCGTCGCCGGAGTCCGTGGAGGTTTTTTGCGCGATACGTTCGTAGAAATCTCTTTCGGCTTCATGGTAACGGAAATGGTCGAACCAAACGGTTTCAAAAGCGAACGGATGAACCATATTGAAATATATTCTAGATAACGTCAAGAGAACGACCTAAAAAATAAAGAAACATTTATCGAATCCTGTGTCTATTTGGCCCGTACCGAGGGGGTAGAGAAACAACCCCCTGAAATGTTCAAAGTGCCCTAAAAAAAGTCAGTGTCTAAAATTTAAGAATATTTTAGGGGTAGCGAACGAAACCCCTAAAATATTCAAGTCAGTGTTTAAAATTTTGTGTCATGATTTTCTGAAATTTTGATACAATTTTGATGTTGTTGAAAAATGATAAGAAATCCATTCTGTAAACGGACGATTTATTCAGGCACTTCATATAAGGATGTCTTTTTTTCAATCGGAAAATACCCTTTTTCACGGTGAAAAAGTGCATTTCATCGTGAAATAGAACTGCCCCTCAAACTACATGCCCACTTGGGAAGTGGTTTCAAATGCTCAACAATCTAACAATTTCAATATTCAACGCCCCTGGACCCATATACAACTAGGGGTCCAGGGACACCATGCCCACTTGGAAAGTGGTTCCAAATGCTCAACAATTTCTAACAATTTCAATATTCAACGCCCCCTGGTGACCATATACAAAAACCAATGACCTTGAAACCCTAAGGAAAAAATCTGCTATTTCGCCCATGGCTTGTTCGAATTGGCTGATTGACGCGCATGCGTACAGAGGGGCCCGACTTAGAAACTTCAAGGAAAGTGTGAAGAGAGTTAGAGAAAATAGGAGCATGGAGCGAGATTCGAACCCGAACCAGCAGATTGCTAGCCTTCTTTACCCAAGACCACCGGGCTCACTGCCAACTCTAATCCTCTAACCCTAAACCTAACCCTTTAGACCCAAAACCAATCGAAACCCTAACCCTAAACCCAAAATAATGATTTTACTGTTATATTCTAATAGTGTATCTTATTATCTATATTTGTGGCAAAATGGCGCATTTTTGATTATTGGCAAAATATCCACTTCCTTTTCTCTTTGAATACCACGTTTTTGCAGAAATTTAAGTAAATTCGCAGCAGCTAAATATTAAACCCTGACAAAAATCGACAATTAGCCGCGGAAATCTGATATTGCTTCCCACGCGCCTGGTTAGCGTGTCCTGTTCCACCAAAAAAATGCAAGTCACCAAACCAGTCCCCGAAAAAGGTTTTCAAGCTTTCGGCTTCACTCTGTCAAACTTTCAGGTTTATATAGGCCTATCGTTACACAAATTTTTCCCCTTTGCTCATTTTTACCTGTAAAATGTATATAAAGTTGATCCAATTGAGTTTAACGCCTCGAAATACAGGAAAAATACCCCCAAAACATACAAAATTGAAAAAAAAAGGAATCCAAAACTCACGAATCACTTCCTACTCCACGTGAATACTACCGGGTCGATTGGTAACCACGCTACACTAAACTGCGGCTGGGGCGATGTCTAAATCACGGACTAAGGACGTTTGTACTTTTTAATACCGGGTTCCTGGGGCCTATAAAACTGCCCCATTGATAAATCAGACATTTCTGAAAGGAAGCGTTGGGGTTGATATTTGCTCTGGAATTACTAGACTCGCCAGAGCGAGTATTGAAATCGTCAAGTGCTGCCCCTAGAAATAACGATAGCGGTGAAAATATGAACCACAAGACTCGCTTGCCAGACACTTTATCCTATCACCGATTTGTAGACTGGTTACCGGTCTCTATCTTCAATTAGAATATATTGAATGGGACAGGCAACCAGTCTAACCGATTTGCCGCCGGCTGGACTCCGATAATCATATCTTAACAAAAATCGATTGTAAATCTTTAGAAAGTATAGAATCGATTGAAATTGGTTTTTTCAGGTCCCCTGAGATGATTAAATGAGTGGGAGACGAAGCCGTACGGGGTTAACGGGGTACAACACTATATATTTCGGTTGATCTGAGGTGGCCGAAAGAGTCGCGTCCTCACAGGTGTAACAACAATTCATCGGAAAGTGCCGGACCTATTATTGAATCGATTTTCAGACTTTGGACTCAAATTCTCTTGATGTGTGACATGTTTTC
The DNA here is from genome assembly GCF_964204645.1 of Tubulanus polymorphus. Classification (NCBI taxonomy): domain Eukaryota; kingdom Metazoa; phylum Nemertea; class Palaeonemertea; order Tubulaniformes; family Tubulanidae; genus Tubulanus; species Tubulanus polymorphus. The sequence goes on from NC_134032.1 coordinate 445,962, forward strand.
TGAAACGTCTCATCTGTGCTCAAATACTATCGAATAAGTTTTATCGTTGATTAGGTTAAAGAACGAGCGTGATATGGTTCATTCATTGCGCAATTGTTACTTTCCCGATTCTTTATCAGATATTGAAAATATGAATGACAAAAACCAATTTACCATTTTTTCATGGTGCGTATTTTGTTAACGGATCACATGGGTGAAGTGACAAATTATCCACAGACGATGGATACAAAATAGTGGAACTAATCATTCCTTAGAATGTGTAGAATGTTTTACTAATTCCCCCATATAATTGGAACTTTCAGAAATCTAGTGAAATGTCCTTAAAATTCACCAAATTCCTCGTTGCTTTTATTCGAACAAACGCCGCACACGACAAAACATTTAAACCGGCTAAAAATTATTCAAACCTGAAACAACTCGATCGTTCCATCTATTCTGGCAGAAAATCGCGACCAATCGAAGGAAGTGTTTACAACCAAAACAGATATTCAGACAAAAAAACCATAAGTGTACGACATACATTAGCTAAAATTGCCTATAACAGCTTTGATAAATTGTCTAATACCTAGCAGCATATGATTTGATTGTCTGTGAATGGAAGTTTTAGATTTTTTGCCGCGGGGGTCAGTGAAACTATCATCAACGATTCTATTTAAATACTTGTATTATCTGACGGTTCCCGAATGATTCTTAATTCATCATTGAATAGAAGTTTAACGATTCGAGCGCGATTTTCATTTCGAAGTCGTCAGCATATTTTAGATTGGATTTCGCGTATGATTAAGGAAGTTGAAACGGATTCATTTTTACTAATTGGATAAATTAGAAATGCGGAAATGAAGCGATGGAGAGTTAATAGTGTAATTTAGCGGATGCGGATTTCTTAATTGATTCAATTAATTAAACGGGAGGGACGGGCGCGGTACCGATAGCGAGGTAATCGATTTTTAAACGGCCGTCTTGCTACCGGGGTTGAGCCTCGATGATCAGAGATGAAGGATCGGGGTATATACGACGATATTTTGTGTGGCCGCCGTTCGCAACGGTTTCGTTTAGAAGCGGATCAAATTGCGCAATTCGTTTCTGATTACTTTTCCCGTCATCAGATACAAGTAGAGATTCAGCGAATAGTTCACCGCTAGGATATCGTTGAGGACAGTGGAAATGTGATTTAATTCTAGATTTGTCCTGAGAAAAGGGCCGATGACGAACGTCGGGAACGTTGTAACCATGAAAAAAGCGCACAGTGACAGAACCAACACGGTTACCTGGTTTGAGTATTTCGATGCTAGGGTGGTTTCTGAGTTGCCATTTTTTCTGAATAAAATGATCGACGTCATCGCGGACATGATGCCTAACAAAATAAACGGGCCCGCAGAGACAAGAATAGACGTTACCAAAGGCTTGACAAATGTGGGCACATTTTTAATGATACAACCGTTGTCACTAACATCGATAGTTACAAATGAATAACTAAAGCCCAGCGCTAGGAAGCAGATTACGGAGAAACAGAGTTTCGAGGCAGTATTCGGGCTCCAGAAACGAGGACCTCTAAACGGAAAACAAACGACGCACATTCGCTCGGTAGCTACGAGGACCAGCGTCCACGGACTGCACGAAAGGCACAACAATATAAAATACTCAAAAGATATACACTGAATTCGCGTTGACGGTTTGATCAGTAATTCTCCATAAAATGCATAAGATATAACGTTAATATATTTACTGAAATAGGCGCAGACTAAAGCTAAAGTGTCGCAGACGGCTAGTTGAACGAAAATACGACTGAAAGAACGTCGCCATAGTTTACGTCGCAGCATCACTATCACGATGAGCAGATTACCGACGAATCCGAGAATTAAACAAAGACTGGCGAACACGAGGTAAAACCAGAGATAAGTTCCAGGCATCGTAGTTGCAGACAGTACGATCGCCGTGTAGATACCGGTGGGATTTGTGCGGTTCTGAGGAACTGAAGATGCAGCCATCGCGTCGCCGACCAATCAGACTTCACTCTCAATTACAGCTCACTTATCATTGAAACTATATTGAAAGCTAAATAGATTTTATAAACGTCTGCGCCTTCTTCTTGCTTTCGTTCGTAAATTCAAATGACCTTCAATTATAACCAACGTTGAGCATGTATAAAGACAGCTTCGATAGTCAAAGCATCGCTTGTTCTAATATTTCCAAATTCAGAAAAGTCCCCTCTGCATTGCAGTGCTCTAGGGGATGAATTGCAATATCTAATTTGTATTTCTTAAACATAGTTAGAAAATATGTATTACGCGGTCAAGTCATGTGTTAAGCTTAACCCTAACACGGCGCAATATTTTGCGGCTGATAGAGGGTTAAGGCAAGGTGAAAATTGTTCACCTATTCTATTCTATTCTATTTCCTTATTTTGAAACGATATCGAAGACGGATATTCTAGCGCGCGGTAAACCATCTTACGTAGTCGTTTATCGGAAAAACTAAATTTGAAATGTGATTCAGAACTTGGGACTTTACTTGATGTATGCATTATCCTTTACTCGGATGAGACGGAAGATGAACAAGAAAACTAACTTAAAAGTTTATTGACGCCTTGAAAACTAACACGTTGCTTTATACTGCCGACGTTTAAAAAAGATGATATTAATTACACGTGTATATGATATCAGGGATAACTAAAGTAATTTTAGATTTGAACATATCAATAATTGAATTAAATTGACCGGCAACCAGTCTAAAGAAGATATTGATGACGTAGCACACATCCTCACAAAAATAATCATCAAAATTATGCAAAAATAAGAGTCATGAAAATATCTAGTTACAAAATGCCACAATTCACAATTTTGAAACGCCAGTGATGACGTTAAGCACATTGACTCCATACAGAACCCTTCAAATAACGCATACTAGGTATCAATGTATATAAACATTAATTGTAACGGTTTTTTACGGCGTCAGATACGTTTAGACATACTATTTGAATATCACAATGGCGGTGAATGGTGATAAAACTAAAATATGAGTCTTCGCTTGAATAAATAGTTGGATAAGACAAATTTCGAAATTTATGTTTGGTAACTAGGAGATAGAGCTAGTCGAGGATTATGTGTACCTCGGAGTAAAAATTATCTGAAATGATAGTTTCGCTAAAGCAAAATTAAAGGATAATTACTTAAGTCGAAATGATGTTTCACTGTTGTTAGGTCATTTGTTTTTATCCTTAAAATGTACGAATCTGTATTTAAAATCATCAATGGAAATCCACAATAAAATGTTCCATCTTCAGTTGATAAATCATAAACATAATCTGTTGCTCTTGGATTTGATATTTCAAAACAATCTCTCATTTCTTCTGTTCATCCTTTTTCAGTGTGGCTTAAATCATATTCTTTTGGTCTATTTTTTCTCAATCCTAATGATGAGCATGATATATTTAATCAACTTTCACGCATTTTCCGTTTTGAACGAATCGAATTGTTTTATTTTTTGTGAATCGTTTTGTTCCATCAGCAGGGGAGCGTAGAATCCAATGAAATACAATTTTCTTAATTAATTATGGTGCATTTAATACATAATCTGGAATTAATTATCATTTCTCTTTTTTATCTATAATTGATTCCATCAATATAAAATTCATTACTGTAGCAAACTCTTTAGGTTTCAAAACATTTTAAGAAATAACATAACTACTTCACGATATTTCTAAATTTTTTAAGTTTTAAATCTTGATTACATAAACACCACCAAAAAGAGTAGAACTAACTACTAATAACTATCTGCTGAGCCATCTCCGGCGAAAAATCCTTTAAAGAAATATTCTTTTACTTCTAATGTTTCAGGTTCTATGTTATAGATATTTCCATGTAAAATTAATTTCAAATAGATTAAGTTCTTGAAACTGTTTTTTAAATAGCTTAAATTTTTTTTGATGTTTTAGTGATTAAAGATGTCCATTATGATTCCATTTTGTTATAAATTCATCACAGACTTCACACTGAATTTCATCTCTTTTTATATTGTTTCATTGTTCTTGTCCTTCATTGGGAATTTCTGGAGCTTCAAATCTATAACATTCTGTTTGTGTTTTATAGATTTTTCATGTTGAGATTTATTTATTATACTGATATATCTTTAACAATACGCGCAACGATATTCATTTTTATCATCCATTTTTTTGATTGGTTCTCACTGCCTCCCATTTATAAAGAATACAAATTATCTGTGCGGGCTATTGCGGGCGAGTCAGCCTCTCTTCCTCTGGCTTGAAACCCTGATTTTGCAATTACTCATCGATGACAATCAAACTGAGGACATTTATTATCTTAACGTTTAATCAAATGGAAGCCGTTTGGCAGTCAAAATGAGGACTAGAAACCATTTTGATAATCAACCGTCAAACTGAGAACATATATTATCTGGAAGTTCCATAAGAGAAACCTTTATGACAATCAACAGTCGAACCCAGGACAAACACGTATACAAGTATGCTTTACAAAATAATTACCTTCACCGATAATTGTAGCAGATTCCCGATCCTTTCTAGGGTCTTGCTGCTGCTGCTGCTGCTGCTGCTGCTGCTGCTGCTGCTGCTGCTGCTGCTGCTGCTGCTGCTGCTGCTGCTGCTGCTGCTGCTGCTGCTGCTGCTGCTGCTGCTGCTGCTGCTGCTGCTGCTGCTGCTGCTGCTGCTGCTGCTGCTGCTGCTGCTGCTGCTGCTGCTGCTGCTGCTGCTGCTGCTGCTGCTGCTGCTGCTGCTGCTGCTGCTGCTGCTGCTGCTGCTGCTGCTGCTGCTGCTGCTGCTGCTGCTGCTGTGAACGTTTCTCAATCACCGCTGCTGTGACGTTTACTAGAATGAAAAAAGGTCTGAGGATGATTTTTAGTTAGAAATTCCGATAAGAAATACATTTGTGAGAACTTAACTCTGTCTGTGGTCTGTTATTAGAAAGTCAACTGTTCTAACTCTGCCTCGTTTCTAGTGAAAGGGCTGCGTGGGTGGGGGTTATAAGAAAGAATTACTCAGTTATTCTAATGTACACCACTATTGAAATTTTGAGATGCTACCAATGAGTTATTTGAAAATCAGTTCATGTTTTAGATTTTCCGAGCAAAATTAGCAATACTTGATATTGTTTGGAAAATGTAGTGCTTAGCTTTCATAAACCACGACAGAAGAAAATACCGATACACCGGTATCGATATCTTTCCAAGCGACTTTAACGTCGAATAACCTGGAGCCGCAGTCGGGAATTCGATAAGTCATAAAAATAATGCCGTAGGGAAAGGATTTTAATTGGAAAATATGATATGCATGTATACCGCGGTCGTCATCGCTGTAGTGAGGAATCCACAACAAACTCCATCTTCAATTATGTGACTGCATACCAGCATCGAATTTGCTTATTTGATGTATTGCGGCTGCAAGTATAGATATCTTCACCAAAGAACTTTCACGGTTGTGATGGTACTTGCTATGAAGCAGCGACTGAAAGTGCTGTTTATAGCGTCGCTGATCGTTTGTCAAGTTCGCATCGCACGCGCTGATCGCTCCGACTCTATCGAGGAATCATCTGTGACGGTCAGTTCGTCTTGTAACAACACGTGGTACTCCGTCGATTCTTCGTCCGGTTACATCATTTCACCGAATTATCCGTCGTTAACGCGCGGTGTTGAATGTCGTTGGTTCGTCAACAGCTCTTCACCGGGAACTTTTCGCGTCCAAGTTTACTACAATATTGAGACGTCAATATTCTGTAGTGATAATTATCTCCTCGTACACGAGTCTGATACCAGAATCTGCGGTGACGGAATGCATGACATTCACCGTAACAATTCGATCTCGTTGATGTTTAGGAGTAAAGTCGATGGTCCACGAGGTAGTCGCGTTTATATCGTGTATCGTATGAATCGGAATCAGTTGAGAATCAGTCATCGCTGCAGGAACTGGAGTTTCAAAGTGAATGAATTAAAAACACCAAGCGGATACAAATTCTCGATGTACCTTCATCACCAATGCCAATTATTCATGGAATGGGACGCCCTACCGCATGGTTTAGGAATGAATTTGACCTTCGTTGATACGGAGCTAAACATAATACCTGGCGCTAACGTCGATCCAGCGACGAGTTTTCGAATCTATGATAGCTGGAACACCAGCATTGAACCGATAGCGTTTATAGGCGCACAACGCGGACAGCAGCCGTCATCGTTTTATACCAAAACAAACAAAGCCGCGATTGCTGCGTCAAATCAACTTATGACAACGACAAAACTTTTAGTCCAGATGTACAAAATATCCGATTGGAACGTCACTAATCCGTTGATTCAGATCTCTGACAACGAATCGGGAGTGCTCATTCCCGATGACAACAGTTTACACGTAGTAACTCGATCAAAACACTTACACTGCTGGTCTATCACAGTGCAGGTGTTACAGTACGTCGTATTCAACTGGACACGTGATCTCAGCACATCCAGTGACGTCATCGGTGTATATAAGCTAGAAGGGTTACGCGTTGTAGGAACTGGTATTTTACTCGGTTACAACTACCTGGAATCGCTGAGTATCAAATCCGACGGCTTTCTCGTTATACTGTGCGTTCTAACGAAGCCCGATATCGCAGAATCGAGTTTAACCATACATTTCAGTAAAAAATCGCTTTCGATGTCACAACTCCGCATCAAGGTGGGAAGGGTAGGTGTCGAAATCATGTAAATGTTATCGCCTTCAAATTCTCGAGAAAAATAGTGCGTACTTAAGATATTATACCATAAAATAAGTTTCTATTGATCTTATTCTTATCCATTTTAGATAGATCGCATGTTGGGGACGCAGAAACTGCGGTCTTCTTCGCTATTTCCATTTCAATCTACACGTAAGATGTTGGAATATCGTATTGTCAAGTATGATTTCGAATGGAAAGTTGAGATTTTTGAAAGTGAACTGGAATTAAAGGTGCTGTCTGTGAATTGTGAGAATGCTGGATTTTACATATATGACGGTGGTTATTTCACAGCCACACGCTACGGTCCGTATTGTCCCAGTGCGTCACTTTTTCATTATCGACGAAGTATTGTCAGTCTGATTACATCAGGTGGCCCGGTTATGGTAGTAGCATATATCTACAACTACCAGGGCAAGAGCTTGGTAAGTTATGAGGCTAGTTTGAAGTTACGTCCATCTGACTGCGACGGTTACATCCTTCTGGAAAAAGGAGAAAACCAGTTAACAGTGACGTCACACGGTGTCATGATTACACCTAAAAATCGGTGGCTCGCGTTACATAACTTATATATAATATCGACGAACGCATATGAAATAAGCTCTTGTTCGCCTGATCATATGCCAAAAGACAGACGATGCCATACTTACATATCGCTCAGCAGGCAGCGTCTTAATAACAGTCTCGTACTGCACACTGTGACATTTGGGAAGGCGTATTTGTTCTGGAGATACCCGTATATTATTGAACTGCGGAGTGTCTGTCAAACATTGAAAAAATATAACTGGCCAATTGACTGGACCAGGCGAAATGAAGACTGTGGAATCATTCAGTCACCGAACTATCCAGGAAAAACTGATACGTCACGTGTTGTATTAACATACGATTTGGCTTTCCGAAAGAACAGGACACGAATTCAGTATTATAGATTTATTGTAAAACATGTAGAAATAACGCCATGCATCAAGCGATCCCGACAAGATTTAGACTCGGTTTTATTCGTCCAGTTAGTAAATCGAGACAACTCTAAATTTGGTAGACACGAAATCAAACTATGCGAATCGTACGGACCGGGAGTAGTATTTTACAGCTTAATAGAACACGAACTGTGGATTGAGGTGAAAAACAGAACACCTAAATTCCGTATACAATACACTTTGGAAAAGCAGTTAGTGAAAAAACTGCGCGATGATGTGTGTAAACCAGGATTTTTAGATTCAGGATATTCCTGCGTAAAATACATCAGAGATGAACGTCTGAATTGGGAAAATGCTGAATTGTACTGTAGACAGAAGTACGCGGGACATCTTCTCAGCATCAACTCAGAACGGGATATGTACAATATCAAGACGTTATTTGCTATACGTCCTTTGATCTCACAGGCATATTCACAGAATGCGCTCATAATGATGATTGGACTGAAATTACAGGTATTTTCCAGAACTAAAAACAATCCCCTTTCTGAAAATCTGTTTTCATCGTATCTTTTGTATCTCATTTTCAGCAAAATAATAGCTATTACATGTGGACTGATGGAAAACCTTTGAGTTATACAGAGTGGTACAAACCAACAGATAACGACACAATTCCTGAAGTTATTCGAGGATTGATATCCCCTTTAAGAAAACAACCGATAAATGACGTCAATGTGCGGTGTACGGCGATGATACTGAATAATCCACGAGGATCAGCGAACTGGGTTCGATTCCCTTGCGGAGTAAAAGAGGTCCATACGAGTTTCATTTGTGAAACAGAAAGACATGGCATCGAAATGAAGGCGGAATTGAATTCAACTATGAGCTCAGGTGAAAATACCACCATCGATTTGAAATATGGAATTAACAGCACATTTGAGATGCGACCAAGTTTACTCGAGACGACTGGTTTCAATATCACCGGCTGTACGTTCGGTTGGATTAGCATAGATAAACAATGCTATCAAATACTGACAGACTGGAATAATCATCGGGGTTTAGATAAAAATACTGCGATAGAAATGTGTCGAAAAATCCGTGGTGAAATTGGAATGCTAACGAGTTATACAGAAAAAGAAACTATGAACCTAATGAGACAATTTCACTATCAACATCAATACGGTTCTATACTAACGATGACTTCTAATGACAGACTGCACGTTATAAGCCCAATAATAACTAGAGATAGAATAACTTATATTCAATCACTTAAATGGACGATAAAAAATTTCGATAAATTGGCTGATACTGTACATTCAGTTTTGTGTTCCTACAATGTAACCGACCAAGAGTTAGTTTCTATAAGCCGATGTAAACCGTGGCAGTTCATATGTAACGATCAAAGATGCATCAGCGACCATCGCGTATGTGATACCAGACACGACTGTCAACACGGTGAAGATGAACTCAATTGTACGGATATCAGTTTACACAGTCAGTTCCGCTGCAACGATGGACAGGTGATATCAATAAGTGGTTTCTGTGATTTCATCCTGGAGTGTGAGGATGGTTCTGATGAGAATTCGTGTTTCCATCCTACGTGCTTGTCCGAACAATTTCACTGCGATAGTGGTCAGTGTATAAGTATGTCGAATAGATGTGACGGAGTCAATCATTGTAAAGACGGCTCTGACGAAGTAGAATGCACCGCTGAACTGTGTCAGGGTTTCCTGTGTAACAGTGGAGACTGTATCAGTTCTCAGTTGTATCAGGATGGTGTCGTGGATTGCACCGGAAGTCTAGAAGAGGATGAATCAGTAACAACTACCAATGTAACGCTGAATCCTACGTTTCAGTGCAATACTGAAAACTACTGCACGACTAACTTCACAAACTTGTGCGCGGAATCTGATGAACAAAGATGTTCTTTCCATTCTCCTCATTGTTATTCAAGACGTCACAGATGTATTCTAGAAAGAATGACGGATGGTTACCCAGTTTGTAGAAATCTTGAGCACGTGTTGAGATGTGAAGAATTTCAATGTCCAGCTGGTACTGCAAAATGTCCAGCATCGTACTGTATACCGATCAGACAGGTGTGCGATGGTCAAACAGACTGTCCCAATTCAGAAGATGAGTTAAACTGCGAGACATTTTCATGCCCAGGAATGTTTAAATGCGGCCACGAAAATCGATGTATTCCACAGTCTGACGTGTGCGACGGTGTTGTAGATTGTAAAAATACCACTGACGACGAGGCTTTCTGTAACGTTACGTGTCCTGAAAATTGTACATGTCAAGGACATTTGATTGAATGCCACAATTCACGGTTATCAGATATCAGTGAAATCTTCCCAGCATCAGCACGAGTTTTAATTTTGTCAAGTAATCAAATCATCTTTGATGTCTTCTCATTTTGCAAATACTTTTATCTTCGTATTCTCAACATCTCCTCCAACGAGTTACCTTTTCTTTTGCCAAACTCGTTCTCAAACCTACATAATCTACACTCATTAGACCTAACATATAATAACATAACATCATTATCCACAGAAACATTCACCGGTTTATATAGTTTGAAACAGTTATTCATAACTGAAAATCCACTTCGCGATATAGAGGACGATACCTTCCAAGATTTGAAATCTCTCAGAGTTCTCGATCTCCACGGACTTTCCTTATTGGTGCTTGGTAGAAATGTATTTCAAGGTTTATCTGCATTGCAGTCGTTGAATATCAGCAGTAACAGAATACATCATATTTCACGATATGCTTTTTCTGGATTAACTACTCTTGAAACACTTGATATAACCAATAATTATGAAGTCATATCTGTCGAGAAGAATGTTTTTGACAATCTGACAGCGTTGGTCTTTCTAACGTCTGATGCTTATAAATTTTGCTGCATGGCCCCGAATGTTGACAAGTGCCTTCCTGAAGCTGATCAATTTTCCTCGTGTTCTGATCTGATGGGTAACACGGCCCTCAGAGCTATCATCTGGGTGATCGCTTCATTCAGTTTTTTCGCTAACGGAATTGTAATTTCTCTTCGTATTCAAGCGATTCGATTCTCGCTAAATCCATCCTCAGACATCATCATCATCAATGTTGCTGTGTGTGATTTTATGATGTCTATATATTTGTTTCTGATCGCTGGAGCCGATTACATTTACAAAGGCATTTACTTTCTCAACTCAGAATCATGGACGGACAGTTTGTTTTGCCGTCTTGCTGGGATCGTGGTGTGTATTTCGTGTGAAGGCTCATTGACATTTTTACTAATCATGACGCGTCATAGATTTTCAAATATCGTTAATCCATTTTCTGGAAGCAAGATGACATCTCCGAGATATGTGTCAATCGTTTGCTGTTTATGTTGGATTTTCTTGAGTGTCGTGGCATTACTACCCCTTTTTCCTATATCTTACTTTGGAAGGAATTTTTACGGTGCTACCGGAGTTTGTTTACCGTTGAATTTGATTTCAATTGATGTCCACGCCTGGCAATATTCATTGGTTATTTTTTCTCTGTCTAATTCTCTCATACTTGCTACGATAATGACGACATACGCTCAAATGTACCGACTCGTATCCGGAAGCAGGGCTGGATCGGGTAGAGCTGATCCTACTGAACTGGTTTTGGCACGCAGGAGTTTGGTGATAAATCTGTGTAATTTATTTTGCTGGCTGCCGTTAATTATCGTTCAGTTCTGCGCGGTATTACGAGTCGAAATACCGAATCAGGTGGCGGCTTGGCTGGCGGTTCTTTTCTTGCCGATCAACTCGTCCCTCAATCCCCTACTTTACACTATACTGACTATTGATATGAAATCCATACGTGCAAAGACAAAACGCAGGCAACATAAGAGAAAATAACAGATAAGATATCTACAGCCTTTGGCCTATTTATCCGTGAAGTGTATCTATTGCAATTCATTGTTATCTATTGCAATTAACATAAAATTTCATTGAGAAGGCAAATCTCAGAGAACTATTAATTTCACATCACACAATTCCTATACATTGAAATTATCAAACAAAATTCACTGAAACTAATATTCTAATCGCGCATAATTGATCGCAAAAATGAAACAATAAAATCAATTTCCAATTTCGCCATGAAATATGTAAATTGGTTTCCGTGTTAGGATTTACGGCGTTCAGTTCTGCATTTCAAAATCGAAAACCAGGAGTTCAATTTCGCATTATTGCAGTAGAAAGAGAATTTTACAACGATAACAAGAGGCCGACGGGTCTTGGTATTGGTAGATTATACTGTGGTAAGGTATCGAGTGGTTAATGTTTTATATCTCCCGGCAAATGTTCAATGACAATGTTGGTTTTGAGGATCATATACGTAACGTCAATTTGTCTTTACATGCAAATGGTTGGCTGTCATCACCCAAGCCGTACTTGATTTCCCTGGTTCGAGTGATAGGTGTTAGGAGGTTGCTGCCGGTCATAATGGAATGTAGTTTCGGTTATCAGTGGGATCATTAGATTTTGCCTACGTAACCCCTGACCCCGATAAATAGACTGCTCTAAAATTGTACCTTCGATCGCGAGTACGCTCAGAATGACGTGATCTCTGACAATAATTGCAGTAAGGCATTACTGATGCCAACCTATTATTTGACCGAGAAGTTAGGTAGGCCTGCATAGATTTTTTTAAAATCTATTAAGAACAGCAGAAATACCCATCCTCGATGGGTTGGAAAATTCTGAAAATTTTTGTTTGTAGAAAAATAACTGCCTAATAAATCCCGATTGACCTTTCCAATTAAAGCTCATCAAGCAATGTCATGTCCTCGGTCTATAACAGTAAATGTTTTTGCAATTTGTTCTCCCAGTACTGAGAGTGACTGGTATACCCCTCCTTAGTTTAAATAGGCTCCTTAAATATCAGCCTGACAAAATCCCAATTAACCATTTACTATACTGCCAACGTCTGGTGGAATCTTCTTGGATTTTGGGAATTTAAATACGGGTGGAATAAGACCCTGGGGCCAGTTGCACAGTTGTGACTTAAGTCCATAATAGGTCTTAAATCTTAAGACTGGTTTTAAGTTGTTAGATTGACTATAGAACGAAGTTGGTCTTAAGTCTAAGCCATGACTTTGCAACTGGTCCCAGGATCCAAATGAAATTGTTATCTTTACCATAAGAATGAATACAAGCAAAGTTTCATGACCAATGAATAGATTTCGCACAAACTGGTCATGACAGTTTCTCCTTTATAGTATAGATTTCATTTAATCATGCTCTTTCCCTTTACGAGCGGATACTGAGCGCGATACAGGAGGACCTTGTTGTGTAAATTATTGCTGATTAACAGCCTCATCAATCGTTGAGTTAAAACAAACTTCTTCAAATCCGTCCGTAACCCTAACAAGAAGACTTGCAATCGCGTCTGAGGAGTGGTTTTCAATTTAGCAAACTTAGAGGTGAGGTCCTCCAAGTATGACTTCACCGGCTAATTCGGTCCCTGTTTATGGACATGTAACACGCTTGCTCTTGCTTCTAGTGAAGTTCTTTTGGGTCTAACTTTGCCAGCAGCCCCTCTTCAACAAACGAGTACGTGTCTGGACCTAGACATTGATAAGTCAAAGTTATAACGTCATCTTGCCACGTCCGTCAAATATGCCGGCAGCACTGCTGGAGCATCCTCTGACCAACCAGACCCTCAAAATCACGAATGAACTGACCGAAATCACCCGAGGCCTTACCATCAAATTTCTGTCGCTTAGGTGGGTGGAGTGCGGGTCTAGGAAAATTGATTACTGAATTCAAAGTGTTTTGGTGTGATCCAGCCTGCGCTGCATTGATAGGTGGGTTCGGGGGAACGGGTGACGATATAGTCGCAGGCGGCCTGGAAAAGTATTGTTCGGCAGACATGAGCTTTTCTGCCGAACAAGTACAATCAATAACAGCATGGATTGACTGCACATGGATCCTAGGGACAGGTTCCATTGCTTCATGTAGTGCTCGACGAAATAGTATTTGAGGAGCGGCCAGAGCTAGGGAAAGTATGTCGAAGAGGGATGGGCACGGACTAGAAGAGAGTGGGTCTCCCACCCGTCAGGAGACACCGTTCAGACTGGAAGAGTGGGTCTCACACCCGTCAGGAGACACCGTTCAGACTGGAAGAGTGGGTCTCACACCCGTCAGGAGACACCGTTCAGACTGGAAGAGTGGGTCTCCCACCCGTCAGGAGACACCGTTCAGACTAGAAGAGTGGGTATCCCACCCGTCAGGAGACACCGTTCAGACTGGAAGAGTGGATCTCCCACCCGTCAAGAGACACCGTTCAGACTGGAAGAGTGGGTCTCCCACCCGTCAGGAGACACCGTTCAGACTGGAAGAGTGGGTCTCACACCCGTCAGGAGATACCGTTCAGACTGGAAGAGTGGGTCTCCCACTCGTCAGGAGACACCGTTCAGACAGGAAGAGTGGGTCTCCCACCCGTCAGGAGACCCCGTTCAGACTGGAAGAGTGGGTCTCACACACGTCAGGAGACACCGTTCAGACTGGAAGAGTGGGTCTCCCACCCGTCGGGAGATACCGTTCAGACTGGAAGAGTGGACCTCACACCCGTCAAGAGACACCGTTCAGACTGGAAGAGTGGGTCTCCCACCCGTCAGGAGACACCGTTCAGACTGGAAGAGTGGGTCTCACACCCGTCAGGAGACACCGTCCAGACTGGAAGAGTGGATCTCACACCCGTCAGGAGACACCGTTCAGACTGGAAGAGTGGATCTCCCACCCGTCAGGAGATACCGCTATTCCTCGTATATTTATGACTACTCTTATCGCTGTTTCGTGTTATCAGTGACGCGTGGTTTATACAGCAAGACACGTGAGAGATCTGCCCGCGCACGTGAGGTCACGAGATCACGCATGCGCACTCTACAGCTAGAAAACCACCCACCGACAACATGGCGTCCAACTCTACATACAGATTCGAGCTCGCAGTTTCTTATCGTGGTCGCAAGATCGGTGTTTGGTCGGATCACGACAACGACTACAGAACGATACAGAATTATTACTTTCAACCGTTGTTCGATTTAGAATGTGATCTGATCGCTACTGCTGGTGATCAATTACAACTACCGATACAGATGTGGACAGAAGAATTAGAGACTATTATCGAAGTAAAACTGAAAGCGATCTATACGGAACAAGTTATAAATGTACAAATGATGCCGTTTGACGAGGTAAACATCGTTCAGACCCCGATAGAAATATCTGATTTCTGTATTTAAATGTTTAATTAATCGTTGACCCCGATATGATGAATTCGAAGGTCGAGAATCCAGCAACAAATTAGTCTCACAAAAACATTTTTCATTATGTACTTTGATCATGAAATGTACTTCATGAAATACTAAAAGTAATTCTGCATTTGGATGACACTGTATTATCGACAGGTCTACTAGCTAGGTATAACTGTGACTCCGCGATGTGAGAGTAAAATAACGTTCTTTCAATTTCAGGTGAAATTGCAATGGAGAGAAGCGCCCCCTGGTGTAGAGATACCGAATCATCATATCGGGTTTAATCACTGTCCAGCGATTCATGTGTTTATCGTTAAATGCTCAGACGATGAATCAGCGCAAAACTTAAAAACACATCTTCAACAAGTCCCGCATTCATTAGTGTCGGGGCTTCATGTGATCGCTTCAAACCAGGCATCTGCACATAATTTGTATAAAGTAAATTCAGTAGGTGTGCCGATCAGTGAAACCCGAACAGTTCGACCAGACATTGATGAACGACATAGTTCTTTTATAGAACATGTCAGACAGTTTCACGATAATCTAGAAAATCAATTCTGTCAATTGAAACACACTATAGAAACAGTTGAAGAGAGGCTGAACCGGTGCTGTACTGAGCAACAACCTGAAGAGAGGCTGAACCGGTTCTGTACTGAGCAACAACTTGAAGAGAGGCTGAACCGGTGCTGCACTGAACAACAACTTGAAGAGAGGCTGAACCGGTGCTGCACTGAACAACAACTTGAAGAGAGGCTGAACCGGTTCTGTACTGAGCAACAACTTGAAGAGAGGCTGAACCGGTTCTGCACTGAACAACAACTTGAAGAGAGGCTGAACCGGTTCTGCACTGAACAACAACTTGAAGAGAAGCTGAACCGGTTCTGCACTGAACAACAACTTGAAGAGAAACTGAACCGGTGCTGCACTGAACAACAACTTGAAGAGAGGCTGAACCGGTTCTGCACTGAACAACAACTTGAAGAGAGGCTGAACCGGTTCTGCACTGAACAACAACTTGAAGAGAGGCTGAACCGGTTCTGTACTGAACAACAACTTGAAGAGAGGCTGAACCGGTTCTGTACTGAACAACAACTTAAAGAGAGGCTGACCAAAATTACTGATGATGTCATAGGGAGAATTAATAAATTGGAGAGATGTAGTGGTGACGTCAAAGGGCGAATAGATAATCTGGAGGGATGTATCGATGACGTCACGCGGCTACGTGTAGGAATAATCGATTCATTGACGTTCAATAAACGGGTAGATACAGATTTCAGACCCCACCTGATGACGTCAGTACCCGGTGAACACGTGGGTGAACAGTCACGTGTTATATGTGCGCAGTGGTGCTCGACTGGTTCTATATATAGTATGAATGATGATAATATACAGAGATACATAGAGATTGATGGTGAGATACAAGGACTCGCTGCTGATAGTGACGGGTTTCTGTTTGTGCTCGTGGGGGGAAACAGTGAATTCATCCTGAGAAAATATAAAAATCAGAGAAAACTCTTCGAAGAAAATATCACTGATCTCCTGCCTGGAGTCTGTGTATCCTTAGTGATCCGTGATCACATTATCTATATACAGACAAGAGATAGAGACGTTCATGTTTTACGTTTAATAGAAATCCCTGCTGAAAACAGATTGATCGATAGATGCCGAGTGAAGAAATATCAGCTCCCGGATGGAGAGTACAAACATATCAACTGTTTCGATGTCGATTCAAAGGGACACATGTTCCTCTACTGTTCGCATACACGCAGATTATTGTATCTAACACCAGAAGCGGAACTGATAAGTTTTATCAATATGAAGGATTTCGGACTTACATTTGATCCACTTGCAGGATACCCGTGTGTTATTAATGATGATCGTATATTACTATCGGTAAACTCTAATACTGGTAACAGAGCTGCTGTTATCAGTATCAGATATAATGATCAGGGGTTTATAGATCACCCGCGTATAATACTGAACTCTACAGACAGTTGGACATGTGACATACATCCCGTGTTTGACAGTGACACTGTAGTTATCCGACACCGTGATAACAGTAGTAATCAGTATTCATTGAGATTCTACAGTATAAACACTGTATTGACTCCCCCGATTTAGAGCCGAAGTCCAAACCGATTCTGAACCGGCTCGTGAATATTGCTCGGATATAGAGGGCGCTGCAGGTGCCGATGAACTGTCGATTATACACGATTATTATTTCCCAACATTATTTCTAGTTGATTATTTAACTTCACAGTTATAACTTTTATCTTTGAATAGGGATTGTCCGTCCCTCTTATTTGATTGATAGATTTGATCTTACTTGATTTGGTTTTCCATAATAAAAACCTACCACACCTGTCCGGAACGAAACAGCGGGGTGTGATGTTGAAATGAGATTTGAATTACATATACAAGTCAACCCCCGATATACCGCCCGCCCACATCGGTGCAGAATGATTTTGGCGGTGTAGAGAGTATGGCGGTATATCGGGAGTGTTTTATTATGTATTTGTATAGAGATGTACATTGAGAAAACCTGGCGAGGGCGGTAAATGGGAGGGCCGTATATCGGGGCTTGACTATAGTTAGGTTCGAATTTACAAAATTTTCGAAATTAAAAAATTGCAGGATGTCTTTTTTTAACATTTTCAATGTTAATATAATCTAAAATTGCCTTAGTCTTTGTGAATTTGGATATGCATGTGATGATCTCTTGTTCCCGAGGAGACCACGCGGGACCGCGGGTGCACCGGGTTTTTAACTATTGAGTTTTTATTACGAACATGATATATTACAATATAGAATGGACGGCCACAAATCGTCCGGGGACATGTGGTCTCGAAACGAAAAGAAAAAGAACAATATTACCTAGATACACCGTACTACTGGTATTAGCTTTTACATTGAGACAAAAATCTTATCAGACGCCGATTCCTCTTTATAATATAGATTAAAAGCGGATTCCTGTTTATAGTATAGATTAGCTGTAAAATACACTATGAGCTAATGTAAATATTGTAATGTATATAATATTAAAAAGCCGATTCTACGTGTCCTAGGACAGGATTTGGTTCCCATTTAGCCGATTCCTCTTTATAGTTAGGATGAACTGTGGTCGTTATTTACTGTTTAACAATTTATCGTTTTCTTTTTAAATCGGGCGGGTCGATTTTGGTATTCAGAATCGTAAGAAAAAAAGTAAATACCTATCGTATGCCTAATATATTCATATATATATATATATATATATATATATATATATATATATATATATATATATATATATATATATATATATATATATATATATATATATATATATATATATATATATATATATATATATATATATATATATATATATATATATATATATATATATATATATATATATATATATATATATATATATATATATATATATATATATATATATATATATATATATATATATATATATATATATATATATATATATATATATATATATATCTGTATCTGTTTAGCTGTAATAGCCTCCTGTCTATTGGACAAACACAAAATGTCAGTTTACGAGAGTTTACGTCGAGTTTCTGATATTTCACGTCGAGTTGTGAAGCTCGAATCTAATTTGCTTTGTTGTAAATCGGAAGTTATTGTAGCCACCATTTCGTGTGTATTTAATCAATAAACGATACCAATAACTATTTACTACTCATTCTATTTTCTATTGCGGTAATTCGAGCGTCCATTTTCTTCACCAGAACTGACAAATCTTCAACGGCTGAAAATAACGATGAAATGCGTCGTACATAAATCAAGACGTCCATTTTTCACTACTTATAGATATAAATATCTAACTACCGTCAAGTTGCTACAGGGTCTCAACAGATCGGCCATTCCTGGATATAAGAAATTTTCAAGGAGTTTTTAAAGAGAAAATTTCATATTTCAAGGAAGCGTCTGCATTACTTTCGCACGTATATCCCAATTACAGTAGACTCCTCCTAAATCGGTACCGTTTATCTCAGTAAACCATTAATTCAGTGGTTTTGTAAGGAAATAATTAGTCAGCAACGAAAGCGAACACTTTAATATTCAAAGGTCTCTGGTGAACATAGGCATATACACAAACAAATGACACGAGCTACAATTTCGCAAAACTGATGAACCCTAAAAACTGATTTCATTCTTAAGAAAGTGGTAATACTTACGGAGTTTGAACCGAGTTTGTGGAGGTTTTTTGTTTCATAGAAATCTCTTTCGGCGTCATGGTAACGGAAATGATCGAACCAAACGGTTTCGAAAGCGAACGGATGAACCATGTTGAAATATATTCTAGATAACGTCAAGAGAACGACCTAAAAAATAAAGAAACATTTATCGAATCCTGTGTCTATTTGGCCCGTACCGAGGGGGTAGAGAAACAACCCCCTGAAATCTTCAAAGTGCCCTTAAAAAAGCCAGTGTCTAAAAAAATTGGTCATTTTTCGAAATTTGGAACATGAAAAGGAATCCTTTCTAAAATGAATAATTTAATCAGGTACCCGGGCACTTCATATAAAAATGTCTTTTTTCATTGGGAAATTGCCCCTTTTCACGGTGAAAAAATAGGCCCATTTTCGTGAAATAGAGCTGTCTCAAAAAAGCTCGGCACGGTCCTGTCTGTTTTTTAACACTGTAGGCCTGTAGGTAATCTATACACCGTTCAGATGTTTGGGGTCATTGTAAGACCCACAATAGGCCTATACACGAATTATGGTATTCCCAAAATGAACTCAATATACAGCGGAACCTCGTCAAGACAAAAATATTCGGAAATTATTCTGGATTAAACCTCATACAGTCGTCACATCATCTAAATCACAATCTTAATGATTCTATAAATTCTAAAGAGCGGTGTGGCCGAGTGAGATGCCCGGTCGTGGGTTCAAACCTCGTCAATCGCCGTAGCCTCCTCAGGCAAGACACTTATCCTCACTGCCTCTCTCAACCCAGGAGTAAATGGGTACCCGGCCTGATAGATGACGCATATGCATAGGGCTACATAGGCTAGTAGCCTCTACGAGGCAAAGGCTAAGTTCACTGTAAAAGAGGAATTAGATTTATTAAAATGCATGTTAATTAGTGATTAAATGGTTCTGACTTGCAACGATCAATCACAATTATCAATTTTATTCACTCTCAATTACAGCTCACTTATTATTGAAAAGATTTCATAAACGTCTGCGCCTTCTTCTTGCTTTCGTTCGTAAATTCAAATGACCTTCAATTATACCCAACGTTGAGCATGTATAAAGGCAACTTCGATATTCAATAATATTTCCAAATTCAGAAAATGAATAAATGAAGTTTCAGTGTATTAAAATCTGTTGTAAGGTCATTTGTTTTTTTTTATCTTTAAAATGTACGAATCTGTATTTAAAATCATCAAAGGAAATCCACAATAAAATGTTCCATCTTCAGTTGATAAATCATAAACATAATCTGTTGCTCTTGGATTTGATATTTCAAAACTATCTCTCATTTCTTTTGTTAATCCTTTCTCAGTGTGGCTTAAATCATATTCTTTTGGTCTATTTTTTCTCAATCCTAATGATGAGCATGATATATTTAATCAACTTTCACGCATTTTCCGTTTTGAATGAATCGAATTGTTTTATTTTTGTGAATCGTTTTGTTCCATCAGCAGGGGAGCGTAGAATCCAATGAAATACAATTTTCTTAATTAATTATGGTGCATTTAATACATAATCTGGAATTAATTATCATTTCTCTTTTTTATCTATAATTGATTCCATCAATATAAAATTCATTACTGTAGCACACTCTTTAGGTTTCAAAACATTTTAAGAAATAACATAACTACTTCACGATATTTCTAAATTTTTTAAGTTTTTAAATCTTGATTACATAAACACCACCAAAAAGAGTAGAACTAACATATTAATAACTATCTGCTGAGCCTTCTTCAATGAAAAATTCTTTAATAGAATATTTTTGTTCTAATGTTTCAGTTTCTATGTTATAGATATTTTCAATTATTTCATCAAATGATTCATTCTTGGAAAAAAACTTTTATGTTATAATTCATCTTTAGTTTTTATGTCAGTTTTATGTTAGTTTTTATGTCAGTTTTATGTTAGTTTTTATGTCAGTTGTATTTCATCACCTTTTTTTTCTACTTAAACTTATGATCTTCCGTAAGATCAACAAATCCTTATTCAGTTCTAACCCTATATATTTCTTATTTGTCTAATTATATTATTTGATTTTTAAAATCCATTTCTTGTCCAAACATCCATTAATCCATTAATTTGTATAAATTCTTTTTCACCATATGAAATATTCTGAAATTCATCGACTAGTTCTTTGAATAGCAGCGCATCAAGCTTTTGATACTTCGTGTATCCCAACCAGGAAAATCAATGACGAAAAAAAGACAAACTGATTTATTCGCACGTTCATTTATTCATCTGAATCGTCGAAATATAAACTGATCTTAGATTGAACAGATCAAAATTTGGCGCAACAAGTTGTTGGGTTATACCATTTTTTGTGGGCACATTTCCAGTATCCATTTCTGCAACCAACCACAATGAAACGCACGCCTTTTTTGCCTGAACTGCACGTACACGAGATGTACCGCCTTTGTATATCCTGCGACAATTCTGAATGATAGGAATCAGTATCTTTATGAACTATTGTATTAATAGTATTATCATTATTACGGAGACAATTATCACTAAGCATTGCTGGCCGACCAAGAGATAAGGCGTTTTTATTTAAGCAACTCGTATCAAATCGCTTTGCTCCGTCGATTACTGTCACGTGGTACAAATCGAATCGCCTTAAATAAATGACCCTACTCTCCACAACCGGAATCTGAATTTTCTGCGATTGAAAAAGCCGCCATTTTGTTTTTGATATATCGCCGAACGCTACAAAGACGTAGCAAATCGAATCAAAGCGCTTCGATTTGGTCGCGTTGGCGATTTGCTTAAATAAATGGACGATTCGATCCGTGTTGATTCGAGTTGCTTAAATATAAACGCCTATAGTTTTTCAGTCGAGCTGAATTTATATATGGGAGTTGAAATAATGGTAATTTTCATTATTCAATTATTTTAACTCACGAGAATCTGAATAAGATCTAATTCGCTTCTTACCTTCGGTGGAAACCACTCCCGAAATGACTAACGCGACTGCGACAACCAAAATAAAGATCTGCAAAATGGTCAACATTCAACGATATACAACCGATACCTACAGTTTAAACTATCAGTTCTAATAATTCTGATTCCTGTTGATATTCGTGGTACGTACCTTCATGTTTGTAGAGAAAAGATTTGAAGCTGATCGGGCGATTTTGCTTTTAAGAGTGATTGGGGGGCGACAATAGATTGAGGCATTTTATATGATCTCCCCTTACAGTTTAAGAGGCTTAATTCTATCCGGAACAATCCGGATTTTCTCCTCGTCAATCTGTGTTCGTTGTAAATGTAAATCATAGCTGCATACATAATGAATGGCCGAACAAAATTATTCAGTATTAGCCACACCTCATATCTAATGTGTTAATGTAGATGACATATTTATCACATCAAATTTTAGATTTCTTATAAAACTATGGATGTAGATAATTTCTTCTTTCATATATATATATATATATATATATATATATATATATATATATATATATATATATATATATATATATATATATATATATATATATATATATATATATATATATATATATATATATATATATATATATATATATATATATATATATATATATATATACAGAATTTTTATAACTCTTTTCTCGTATCTTTACACCCACTGATCACCTCTTTTGGCATTATTTATAAGTTAGATACTTCGCATCCCGTAACTAACTGCGTGTGCCACTCTTGGCGTTTTTAGAATATTCGAAGTTTCTTGCTCCCCTCAAACCACCGTCAACACATCGGATGAGTTTTTGACGCCTGAAAACCCTTACGATGATGTTTCTATACATCATAAATGCTATGCGTTATTTGAACAAAAATCAAAAGTAGCCTAAAATAGCTTTTATTTTTAATGATAGATAATGTTACGTGAAATTTAGCCGTAATGAGTGATGGATTAGTGAAATAAAAATGATCGATAAGTGTAAATTATAGGAATTTTCACATCGCGTTGTCTACCCGTGTAGATGTTGGGGCTACACGCTGAATGGAACTTTTCATATTGATATCTATCGAACTCAAAGTTTTAGTTGATATCTTATATATGACCTGCTTTAGTGCATCATGATGCATGTCTATCCACAAAAAGCAGGGTGGATAGACTGGCTGGATGACTGACGTAATGAATGGAGACTGATGACGGAAAGACTTGGAGGGCTGCGGGTGGATGGACTGACTGGATGAGTGGATGACGGGATGACTGGATGTGGAATGTGGATGGACTGACTGGATGAGTGATGACGGGAAGACTGGATGTGGAATGTGGATGGACTGACTGGATGAGTGATGACGGGATGGCTGGATGTGGAATGTGGATGGACTGACTGGATGAGTGGATGACGGGATGACTGGATGTGGAATGTGGATGGACTGACTGGATGAGTGGATGACGGGATGGCTGGATGTGGAATGTGGATGGACTGACTGGATGAGTGATGACGGGATGACTGGATGTGGAATTCACAGTCGCAGTCGAAAATGTCTACACGAAGATCAATATCCACTGGTGGCGCAACTAAGAAATAAATTCAATCAAATTTAATTCGTTTAAATGACTAAAACTAATGACTATTTGTGGTTAATTCTGAGGGTATTTCGGTGGGCCGTTATGTAAGATAGTTAATCCATGCCAGATGCTGGCCGTAGTAACTGACCGCTGGGTGGCCAAGAACAGAGACTGTGAACTTATTTTTAGTTTGTGTTAGTGTAGTACAGAATCAATATCATCAGTTAGCGTCAAGAAACCAACGTGTTCGGACTTGTTACTCTCTCAGGCTCCCGGTCTTGTCTCAGCCTTTAGCCGTCGCTGGTCAACAGTTATTGCGACCCACAACGCTGGTTTTTATAAGTTACCACAATTAACTTCGATATTCTCTAGGACGCCTTAGTGCAGTCACACCATCTCGGTGCCAAAATAGTCTTAAATCTGAATCCTGCCTATAAGAAATTCTGTCAACGAATCATTGAGGACCCAAGAGAATTGGAGAAGAAATATAGTGAGTTTACGTGTTATTGCTAATGATTATGATATTTCGCGTAAGTCTAAACTGAAATACATAATTCACTATAGAATTGTAATGGTAACAGATTGACGACGAGAATATCCGGACAAAACGGCCGGATTTAAATTCGGAAAGTCGTCAGGTGTCACATTCATAAACACAAGTGACACATCATTGACTATGAATAATTGATCGATAAACATCTGCTTAATGATTGATATCTATGATTTGCAAACCAACCCACAGATGACACACCATTGATAACTCGACACACCTAACGAATTTGCTAAGCCTTTAGCACGTGATGATCTCAAAGCCAAGCACATCATCCTTACAGGAGACTTCAACTGTCCCGATATAGACTGGGAAACCGACACAGTTCCACCTGGTAGCCCAGAACGAGAAGTCCAACAAACGCTTGTAAACTTAACTCTGGAAGCTGATTTGACCCAAATGCACGAGAAGAGAATATACTAGACTTAGTATTCACTACACATCCTTCGCTTACCAAAAATTCAACATCCATGCCAGGGCTCTCAGATCATCAGATGGTCGTCACTGATATCGGCAGCAAGCCACGCCGAGAAATACAGCAACGACGTCGTTATGCCCAGTATCACAAAGCAGACTGGCCGAGCTCGATCAAACGTCAGTAAAAGTCGCCCAGATGCACGGTAACAGCACCGTCCAAAAGATGTGGGTCACCTCAAATTAAGCCTACATAGCTATGTTAAAGAACACTTACCATCATCAAAGCTCTCTGACCAGAAACAATGACCACCCTGGTTCAGTTATAAGATCCGTAAACTATTAAGACGAAAAAGACGCATCTATGACAAGGTTATATGCAAAAAAAAACTGGAAAACCTTTAAATCCTTTCAGAAAGAAAAGTCTCCTAAATTCGGCAACTTTGATACTGTGAGATCAGGTTCATGGTCCAGATGTGATACCGTTAACACTATAAACAAAACTCGCTGGAGTCACTGGGTTGGATGTGATACCCCTAATGTAATAATACACATTTCTACCGGTATATAGGTAAGTTATCTATTGAATGGTATCATAATAAGAATGTTGATGGATAGCTAGGCTATCTTGATATCTGTAATTCACCATTCTCGCCGATTCTTTGGCGACAAAATCGGAAATTGGTGATAAAGATCGATTTACAGGATTCAGGAAAAATGGGAAAAGTATGTGCTGGGCCCGGTTTCACGAAACAGTTTAAGCCTAAAACAGTTATGTTTGAATTGTTGTCCTCATTGAAAACATGAAGTAACCAATGGCAATTACACCAAAAATTTGAGTTGAACTTGTTTGTGAAACTGGGGCCTGGATGTCTGAAAAATATTCACCGGCCGACGTTTATCATCACTCCTCTATTCTTATTAGTCCGAAGCTCCCTAGACGCCATCCTCACTACTCCAGTTTGAAGTGGATTTCAATCGATACTTGTATTCATCGATAAATCTCTTTGTGTCATATTTCATAAAGGAAAGTGCTCGAATCGCTGTTCTAATAACACATTAACATACACACAGTAAATATATAGACGTTTTGCATATTTATTTAAAAGTTGAAACAGACTATACATAGCTCGACACTTGACAACATATCAGAATCCAGCACAATTTTCAAAATCGTTTTCGAATATATTTTCAAACTTTATCAGGGTTCATAGGATTTGCAGCCTTTCATTTTCCACACCTTTCCCAACAAGGACAAATATCCACATTTCCGTAGCTACTAAATCTGGTACGAGTTTATGACCTGAGGCAGAATTGAATGTTACAAAAACAAATACTAGACCTACGGTACTATAACCTCAAGAACAAATTAGACGGACCGTATTTTTAAGATTCAATCGCTTTTTCAAGGCCAAATAGCCAATTTTCCATGAGGTTAAGCTTATGTTCTTAAATACTGACTAGTGCAAGGAGGCACTGTTGATTGGCAAAGTTAAGGAAACAAATAAAACCGCAATAAAAATCATCCAGAAGACATTTCTATCATAAAGAATTTCCAAACTTGTAGCATCAAATACTAAACTAAAAACAATTTCTTACTTTTTCCAAAGCGTTTTAAAAAGATAATTACTACAACCTATCTTACATCACCAGGACTAGTGCGAACCCTGTTTCAAGTGTACGAAATATCATTTTTAGCTCATCCTCGCTTGCCATGGTTTGGATACCACCCGACAAACTCGCGCCATCATAAACCCTGGCCGCAAACTCTTCATTGGTCTCTTACACTGCCCAAAATTTTTTGGGCGGACTGGTTGCCACTTAGCGCCTACCAGTCTATATATCTAGCCAATCAGACGCATTGCATTGATAGAGCCAAACTGCCGGTGAAAAACAACATTGGCTTAACCCATTACTCCTCAAGCCGCCCGTATCCGCCCTGTCTATTACACCTCAAGCCGCCCGAATCCACCCCCGCACCTTTTGTATGCTGCACGAAAACGGTTAAAGTGGCAACATCCTCCTATTTCAATTTCTCGAGTATTTCGAATTTGAACATGACACATCTGAGCGCGCACTTCTAATCCAAGTAAGTTTGGATGAATTTCGGGGGCCAAAAGGACACGATTTTGGTGGCCCGCATAATCAAATCTTATATCATATGATTATGAAAGCCTCGACTATTTACTACACTAACTTGTAGTGCATGGAAATAAACAGCAAATGAGATATTTGGTATCGAGATGAACTTGGATTTTACCTTGAATTTTCTGATCAGAGGAGTAATTGACATTACATAGTACAATTCTTGAGTGCTGGGTTAAAACACAGACTGGTGGCCGCTGAGCAGCAGCCTGTCCGCCCAAAGCTCGGCGAGCGGCGACCAAATGTCTGGCAAGCGAGGATACTTTTAGCTGTGAAATAGTCAGCAATAAAGACACAGGACCCTAAACCATAGAAGACACGTGTGACAATCATCAGACACCTGTACAGTGACAATCATCAGACACCTGTACAGTGACAATCATCAGACACCTGTACAGTGACAATCACTGTTATAAAGTCGTTATAGTTAAGACAATCACTATAATTGTGATGACTTAGCAAACTGAATTGCGAATACAAATTGAGACGACTTATATAATGTGATGACTTAAACTTTGTAAATAGAATTGCTAATACAAATTGAGACGACTTAAATTGAGACGACTTATCTGTTGACGACTCAAGCAAGTTTGGCCGATTGAGAAATTTAAAACTCAACCCCGATCCATACAGCGTTCATGATAACTCTTATCATGAACTTGTTTAATATATCCGATATGTAAATGATAAAACAGTGAAATAAAGCAGCGATCCTGCTGGCCTTGACCATCGTGTTCGGCCCGACTCTTGATTATCAATGCAGCACAATTAGCATACCGTACCTAGCTAGAGACACATTTCAGTCCATCCTCGCTTGCCAGGGTTAGATCGGCTCACGTCAACACACACCCCGACCGCTGATCTTTCATCGGAATTTAACAACCAAAGATTTCTCAGGCGGTCACCAGCGGATGTATCTAGCCAATCAGATGTGTTGCCTTTCACCGGCAGATTCGATCTACCAAAACAACAACGCATCCGATTGGTTAGATATTCAGATTGGCGGCCATCGAGTGCCAACCAGTCAGCGCAAGACATCTGTGCTGCAGGGTGTGTGGGAGGTGAGGGGCGATCATCCTCTGGCAAGCGAGGATGAATTAAGTTCTATTCTCAATTTGTAGTATTCATTGTCTGAGTTGAATTGTTGGAATCGTAGACGGCGCCGTCTGCTGTTGCTGCTGCTGGTTATTGTTGCCGAATACCTGCCCCGACGTTGACGATGAGCCGAACCCCGATTTCAACCCCGAGACGCTTCTATCCGATTTGTTCGATGACCCGGCGGCTGACACGGCGGGCGAGTCCGCGCGGAACCGGTCGTGTTTCCAACGCGCCGCGTCCGCGTTGCCGCGCGGCCGCGACGACTGGTACGGTTTCCGGTTCATGAAATTCTGATTGTTGAATTTTCTCGGTTGATATTTACTGGAACTGATTCCAGATCCTGAAATAAACATCAAACATAATCAATACCAGGTCCGTATTTAGGGGGGGGGGGGGTCTGCACTGAACTATGGCATCAAACATTTGACTTGAAAGAGCTTTTAACAAACAGTAGCCCTAGGGCTAAAAAAAATTGATATTGTTTCTCCGCTCTGCTGTTGATCCGGCCGGCCGCCTATCTACCCTGTACATTACTTTTTTTAAAATCGTGATCAATTTTACCATAACAGACTCGGCCGCTATAGAAATGAACTGTTTATAAATTTTATCATATTTTACAAAAATGACCCGGCCGCTGCGGAGAAACTAGGTATCATTTTTGTTTAGCCTAGAGTTGTAACCGTAAAAACGATAATCTGTTAATCCTGAATCCATTAATTATTGATTAACAGATTAGGGTTTTTACAGCACTAACAACTCTCTCTGTGGCTTGAATGAGAAATAATTCGGTGTCAAAAATAGAAGCTTAATTGAAAATTAACTAGAAATCATATTCTAATTTGAGTATCTTGATAACATTTGAAAGGAATTGGGCCCTTAAAATAGGCGGAAACTACTCTGAAATAGTTGTTGTCAGATCTGTCTGTTTTGAGAGTATTGCGATATTTTTGGGAGGAGTTGAGTCCTTCAAAAAAACAATCGCACAAAACTACTCGTAAATAGTCAGGTCTGCTTTTAGGGAAAAATATTTCCACAATCGCCGGCAGACGCTCGGCGTTATCTCAACACTCACCGCTTCGTAATTTTATCTTGTTCGGTTTCACCGAGACGTCGATTTCAAAATCGCGCGAGAAATGAATTGTCACGAATTGGAAAAACGACGCGACTCCGAATTTCCGCGTGGCGAGTATTTCTTCGTATTTTTCCTCGTAAATACGCCGGATTCTCGACGCGGTGAGGCCCTCCGTGAAGCCGACGCCGCTCTCCTGCAACACGGCCTCAACGCGATCTTTCATCAGCCAACGCGTGTACTTGTGAGGTGGCAATTTGAAAACCTGCGGCCGTCCTGAAATTACAAGTTGAATACACCTGCTATAGTCATCTCGGGCAGACACAGTACACCCTAATACTCTACTCCGGGATACATCAACTAATCCAATCAAACCTAGACCATCAATCAATGCATCGAAATCAAATATCACAACCAGTTTGTTTTATAAAAGCTTTTAAACCTTTCAGTGTGTCTACACATCAGTGCAGTGTAATGATCTACACCTCAGTGCAGTGTATAGATCTACACATCAGTGCACTGTATGAATCTACACATCAGTGCAATGTATAGATCTACATCTTGGTGCGATGTATAGATCTACACATCAGTGCAATGTATAGATCTACATCTTGGTGCGATGTATAGATCTACATCTTGGTGCGATCTACATCTCAGGATGGTTTATAAATCTACACCTCAGTGCAGTGTATGAATCTACCCCTCAGTACGGTGTATGAATCTACACCTCAGTACGGTGTATAAATTAATGATGGTCATTGTTAGCACAGAGATTTAGATTAGAAGAATATAAGAACAGAAGGTTAGGTTAAGAAAGGTCAGGTGAATCAATGGGATTAGGATTTACCCTTCCAACGGTGCGTTTACACCATAGTGCGGTGTATAAACCAGTGATGGGTTTTGAATAGAAAAATGTAAGCGGCATCGCGAGGATAGAACGAGTTCTATTTCAACGACCCGATCAGATCGTCGTAGCCAATCAGCGACAAGTTTTGCGTCAAACGACCTTAAGACTCTGCGACGATTGAGTAATAGTCGACCCGAGTGTTCTTACGACGTCGCGACAAACCAATCAGCAATCGACGGTGGTTTACTACTGCTAGTCGACCTGAGCTTAAGCTTTAAACATCTAAATGTTATCTATTACTAACCAATTTTATCGGTATTTCCGCCATATTTCTCGAGTTCCAGACGATCCTCCGTAGTACCATACATCCCTCTCGGCGGACGCGGAGTCAATGTGCTGCCGATGTTTTTATCGTTTCTGTTGACACTTTCTCCAGCCGCCCCGCCCCCGCCCCCGCCGGTTGAGTCTTTCGGACTCGATCTGTCGTCGTGTTGCTGCAAGTATTTCAAACATTTTATTGTGAAACAATTCACGTGGTGTATCAAAACAAGAACATGAAATAATCCCCACAAGCAAGTCAGACAGTAAGGACTCCAGTCAAAAAGTCGTCTAAATTCTTAAGATTGGTCTTAAATGGATAAAATCCTATAGAACCAAAATGGTCTTAGACTGGTCTTAAGTTGTTAGATTGGTTATAGAACTAAAATGAGCTTAGACTGGTCTTAAGTTGTTAGATTGGTTATCTAACTGAAGTGAGCTCTGACCGGGATCGTCCAACTTGCCAAAGGATTCAAATGCAGTGGTGTTGGAAGCAATTTGAGATTGTTACGGCCAAGGCCTAGAGAGCTGGTTCTCAGTCGGTAAAATGCAGAATAAATAAATGATATTTTCGATTTTTGTAATCGGAAATATCTTACCAGGAACGGCGCGTTCTTATTCGGCGACCAAAATTTCTTTTTATTCGAATCTTGCGGAGATTTGAATTCTTTGCGTTGGTTGCCGCCGGCGCCGCCGCGACTGTCGTATTTTTTGTAGCCGCTGCCGAACGCCTGACCGCTCGTAGTCGGTTTGAACGAGCTGTTTTTGTCGAACGCTCTCCCGGTCGACGACGACGACTGTCTGAAAGCGTTGTTCCTGCCACCGTCAGCTGCCAGCTTACCGAAATTACCTTTCATATCTACAAACGAAATGATTATAATCAATTATCTAACCAACATCCAGGGGCTGCAGTTACTAAAAAGTTGGTTTAACCCTTTCAGTGCGTCTACACCGCAGTGCGGTTTATAAATCAGTGATCAATCTTCCCTAACCAGTTTCTTCAATTTCCACCCTCATATTTTTTCAATTTTTAACCTTATGAAAATTCGTGGCCTAAAATAGATTTCCTCAATTCACTGCTATTTCCCGTATTCAAGGCCTATGAATGTGCTGAAGAGAAAATAGCCTGACGATGTAACATTTTTCATTGAATCGAGTATTGATAAACTAAAGAAACAAGCGGTCGATAGCATTATCCACAATTCCCTGAACTTTCCAGGTTTTTTTTTTTTGGTAAATAAAATTCATCGAGTCTCCTGAAGTTTTCCCTGATTTTTCTGATTGCCTGAGTTGACCAGGAGACTGGCCACCCTGCGTAAAGACTGAATGCACCACTTCGATAACTCACTCTGTTGGCGTTTGTTGATATTCGCTTGTCTTTTCTTAATGTCTTCCAATTTCTTTTTGCGAAATTCGGCCAAAACTTTCTTTTTCCTGAAAATATCATCAATCATCGGATGTATGAATGACCGAAACATAGAGCATGATTAAAAATCCATAGATGATCAAACAATGCGTAGCTTGCGTGCAATTATGATAAGAAAATTCGGAACTCTGTTCTAAGCCTCAAATTTACAATTGATTGTGGCTATATCATCCAACTGTGAAGCAGCTCAAATGAGAGAGGAATTTGACTTTTAAAATAGCTGTTTAATTGAAAGTGAAATCAGATATTCTGATTCATTCACTTTCTTCCCCTTTACAAATATCCTGGGCCCGGTTTAATAGACTGGTATTATCTTTAACTCGGGGGTTAACTCAATTGAAAATGAATTGAGTTAGCCTCCGGGTTCAAGTTAATACCAGTCTATAAAACCGGGCCCTGAATTTTCCACGTGATTACACAAAATTCTCTGAGAATCAGAGAGAAATTTCTAGGTTTTAAAATGTTACAATTCATTGATTTTTCATTGAATCACATACTAATAAAGGAACACGCGGTCAATAGCATCATCCAAGTTCCGCGAGTTTTACAAGTCTTTGGCAAAATTAGTCAAGTTCCCCGAGTTTTTCTAGAATTTTTCAGATTCCCCGAGATTTCCAGGTTTCTGGCAAGATTTGTTAAATTCCCTGGCCAGGGCCAGTTGCACAGACCTGGCTTAAGTGCAAAAGTGGTCTTAAATCTTAAGACTGATCTTAAGTCATTAGATTAGCTACAGAACTAAGTCGATCTTAGACCGGTCTTAAGTCTAAGCCGTCACTATGCAACCGGCTCCAGAGTTTTCCATGAGTTTTCCGGGTCAGTGGCGCCACCATGTATGGAAATGATTTTTCAAACCGTCTCGTACCTGTTGACCTCTTCGATTTTTTTCTCCAACTCGGCTGTTTTCTTCTTATTTTTGATCAGACTGTATCGAAGGTCGCCCTCTTTCAGAGCTAGAGTTTTATCGGACGCTTCTCGGTGCTGTACTTTCCTATAAACGTGAAACACATAAACATGAAACACAATTCGAACCTAGGATAAGAGTAGTAGTAGCTCAGACATGTAGAGAATAGGATAATAAGATTAAAACCCACACATTTATCCCTTTCAGTGCGTCTACACCGCAGTGCGGTGTATGAATCGGTGATGGATTTTGCTAGTACACCGCACTGCAGTGTATTGATTTAATTAGTAATTACTAATTATTTCTATTGAAAGATGGCAGCACCTTTCAAACATAGTGAAATACTAGTAACTAATGATACACTGCACCGCGGTGTAGACGCACTATAGTGGTATTCCCGTTATTCAACACACTAGGGTGGAATTTTTCAGAATTTTCAAATTATCTTCAGCACTATAGGGTATTAATTAGTCAGCACTGAAAGGGTTAAGAGATAAATAAATTCTACTTGTCAAGAATTGAATGAATTTGTTTTCCATTAGATAAATTGAAATCATGTACATGTAATTTAAAGTCGCTCAATTTGTATAGCCAATAGGCTCAGCGTACAGCTGGCCTAAAAATGGCCTAAGCTTGGACATATATCTGGTCAACCGGCGGCATTAGAGTACAACTATCTGCTGAACAAAGTCTATTTGTTAAAACTATCATTGAGATCGACCTCGACAAAAATCAACTTCACACGAAATCAATCACAAAAAAAAAATCTCGTAAAAAATCCTTTATCACTTTTATCATTTCGAAATACTGATTAGTCATTGACGCACAAACAACGGTTTCTTATCTCCGGGTCTTCGTCACATAGCGCATGACATTATCACATAACTGTTATACGTGATATAAAACTTATACGCCCGAGTTCTTAGTTCTATGTAGTTACTTATTGACGAGCAAACATGGCGGGTAGTAGCGTTAGCTGCGAGTATAGATCAGAATTCACTGTTACGTTTGAAAGACGCAAAGTAAACGTTTATTCAGATGAGGAGAATGAAAGTAGAGATATCGCTAATTATTCCTATCAACCGTTATTCAAACTAGAATGTGATCTGATAACTGTTGACGGTGATCTATTACAATTGCCAGTAACGATATGGACAGAGGAACTGGAGACCTTGATTAAACGAGAACTTTTTGAAAGACAACAAATAACCGAAGAACAAATATCCGTACAAGTGATAACGTTCGATGAGGTAAGAATCATTTTCATCTTCAGTTTCATCATCATCACCCACGCACGATACTAGACGGGTGACCGCTGCGAGGTGAGAGTCAAATACAAAATGTTGTTTTCAATTTCAGGTGAAATTAGAATGGCGAGCAGCGCCCCCCGGTGTTGAGATACCGGATCTCGGCATCCCGTTCAACCATCAACCACAAACCCACGGATTCATCGTTAAGTGTTCGAATGGAGAAATGGCCGAAAACTATAAATCAAGCCTTCAAAAGTCTCCACAATTTATAGGAGCAGGACTTCATGTGATCGGTATTAGTCGACGAGGGACGCAATCGTTTAAAGTTAACTATACAGAACCGATCACTGAACATCAGACTGGTACAGAGCTGATGGAACCTGAGGATGAACATCCCACTGGTACAGAGCTGATGGAACCTGAGGATGAACATCCGACTGGTACAGAGGATGATGTTATTGTTTCATTAATGATCAATAAACAGGTAGATACGGACTTCAGTCCCACCCTGGTGACGTCACTACCTGTTGAGCAGGCGGGTCGACAGTCACGTATAATATGTGCGCGCTATAAATTCGCTGATTATATATATAGTATGAATGAGGATAATGAGATGGAGAGATACATAGAGTTTGACTGTGATGAGATACAAGGACTCGATACTGATAGTAACGGGTATCTGTTTGCGCTCGTGAAGAAAAACAGCAAATTCTACCTGAGAAAATATAAAGATACAATAAAACTGTTAGAAGAAGACATCACCGATATCCGGTCTGGAGTCTGTAGAACCCTAATACTCCGTGATCACAAAATCTATGTACAGTCAAAGAGAGACGTTCATGTTTTACGTTTATTAGAAAACCCTGTAAACAGTTTGATTGATAGAAACCGAGTGAAGAAGTATCAGCTCCCGGGTGGAGAGTACAAATATATCAACTGTTTAGATGTGGACTCACGGGAACGCATGTTTGCCTACTGTATGCATACACGTAGATTATTGTATCTGACAGCAGAAGCAAAGCTGATAAGTTTTATCTATTTGAAGGATTTCGGACTAACATTTGATCCACTTGTGGGACGCGTGTGCCTGATCAGTGATAAACATGTATTACTATCGGTATACTCTAATACTGATAACAGAGGTGCTGTTATCAGTATCAGATATAATGATGAGGGGTTTATAGATCCCCCCGGACGTATAGTAATGAACTCAATGCACAGTTTGGTATGTGAGATGCATAAAGTGTGTGACAGTAACACTGTAGTTATTTGTCACTATGATAACAGTTATAAACAGGACTCACTTAGAGTTTATAATATAAACACTGGACTAGCTCAGTAACTAGTTGCCGCATGATAAACAGAACTTGTTGATAGTTTACAAAACTCTGCACCAACAGTGTTATTCAACGTGTATCTATACTATATTTCTCTAATGCGTATTTTACTGAACATCTCACGTTTGCCATGGGTCTCGTCGGGGTGTATAACTTATCCATTAAATGCAACATATCTATAAGAATGCATTGTGAAGGGTTTTTTATACGAAAAACATCAGTGGGACCAGAAATTTGGGGTTTTGTACAAGCCAATCAACTGGCTACGTAGACGCGACAAGTGTGAACAACAGTAGCAGCAGCAGTAGCAGCAGCAGCGCTACACACACACACTCACGCAAGAGCACTGCAGCAGGCTTCTAAAAATAAACTGGGTCACTACTGCTGTTACCAACACCGTGAACTGAAACTCAAGAGGTGTCATGAGATGCAGGCTTCAATTACCCAACGGTCCATCCCGATTGCTAACGCAATTTCATTGCCATACGTTTATTGTTATTTAGATAAGATAACTCTTTCTGTTTTTTCATTATAGAATACATAGCCTATAATATTGTAATTACTGCATTCTTAGTATTCCATTTTTCTATCTACCCGTCCATTGGGTGTGTATTTGGCTAGTTGCTGTATAAGTCTACTCTTTTATTGAAAACAAATTTATTCAATTTGCGATAAATAGAATTCATTCTTCATCAAATTGCACAGGGATGAAAATGTTTGCGGGAGGTTGGATGGCGGGATAGTTACCTATCGTCCGATGGAGTCCGACTCCTCCGGGAATCACGATCCGATGATTCGGACGACGAACGACCTCTACTCCGACCACGACCTTTACTCCCGCCGCCGCGACTTCGATGAAAGTCGCTGTCGTACGAGGCCGACCGGCGTTTGTCGCGTTTCCGCGACAACGACCGGCGGCGTCTGCTGTCGCTACGGCTACGACTGTCGCGTTGAGGTTTCTTGCCGACCGGACTACGACTGGCGCTGTTCTTCACGCGCGCGGCGGCCGCGGTCTCGCGTTGTTTGTTACGTCGCTCCCGTTCGATGCGATCGTCTGTCGCTCCGACCTCTTCCAACTCGATCCCGGAGAATCGAGAGATTCTTTGTCTGAATGAGAAAAATGTCAATTATCAATAATATGAGTTTAGCTAGAGACACAATGGTTAAATTGTGAAGTTATGCGCTGATTCAGATTACTCTTATAACGTGGCCACTAATATATTTGTTAACGAGAGAGAAATCTCACAATAACGAAGCCAAGATTGAAAAATTCTATATCAGAATGGTTGTATTTGAGGAGCGACGTTTCGGCTAACAACTGTTAGCCATCATCAGGCGTACTGATGATGGCTAACAGTTGTTACGCCTGATGATGGCTAACAGTTGTTAGCCGAAACGTCGCTCCTCAAATACAACCATTCTGATATAGAATTTTTCAATCTTGGCTTCGTTATTGTGGGATTTCTGTCATTATCATCATACACGGATATTGTCGTCTTGACTGCAAGTTATTTTCCTAGACACGATCTGCTAAGAATCCAATCAATAAACGCGATCAAATACATAAAACACAGATGGAAACTGTTTGATTAGATCTAGCAAATCTTAACAAATTTCACCGACTTATCCCTATTTTTAGCTTTCTTTTTAAAGAAAGGAAAATTCATCGAGTTTTCCCTGGTTTCCAGGTAAGTGGCGCCACCCTGTTTTAGAAACAATAAGCATGCGCCTTGAAGCTGTCTTGACCACACTGTCTTATGTCTTTAAACAGCAATCAGATCAATGAACTCATGGATTGGCTAGTTTGCTACTAGCAAAGTGCACCATGATGCAGTGCACTAGCAAAGTCCCATCACCGAGTTTTACACCGCACTGCGGTGTAGACCCGCTGAAGGCGTCAGTTCGAATTGATCTGATTTGGCAACAATTTCAAACTCACCTGGTTTTTCCAGATTTCTGTCGATTTGTGATTAATTCATCATCATCATCGTCATCGTCGTCATAGCGTTGCGTGAACGAACCTATTTTAGCGAACGAGCTAGCAGCCGATGACGTGGCGCCGGCGGGTCCCGACGGACGAGCCTTCACGACTCGGGTCTCAATCAACTCGTCGTTCTCGTCGTATCGGAACTGTTTGATCTCCTCGCGGTCGAACATCGGTTTCAGACCCTCGTCTTTACGACGAAGGATCGCGACGCAGTCCGGATTGTACGACCGGTCGACGGTGTAAACCGGCGCGCCGCTGACCTTGCGTTTTATGTCGACCGATATGTACAACTCGACGACCGGTCCGCGAGACGGGTTGCCCGGGAGATCGCGGAAACGATCCGACAGCGTGTAGCGTTGGCGGCGTTTAACGACGTGCGGCGGCTCGCGTATCGCGCTCACCGTCCGCGTCGTCAGTAAACCAGACGTTCCCGACTCCGTCTGCTCGAGACCGCCGCGTTTCTTCACCGGAGAACTCAACCCTACACTCGTTCCCGCTGCTGCTGGTGCTGCTGCTGACCCCGCTGCTGCTGCTGTTGATGATTTAGATCTCTTTCGCCACGAGTCCGACCCACGTTCGTCGTTACCGGCGCTCGCAGTTAACTTACTGCGTTTCTGTTCGTACGTCTGCTCTCTGTAACACAAACAATCAACATCATAAATTCTGTCTTTGAATTAAAATCACTCGCTTTTCAATCCAGGTTTCACCAGGATCCCTACAGATCAGTGATTACTGGCTATAAGGTGTTTTTAAAGGAGAAAATTACAAATTTGCATCCCTTTCATATCTCAATTACTCTAGACTCCTCCTAAATCGGTACTGTTCTCAGTAAACCGTTAATCCAGTGGTTTCATAAGAAAATTTACATACTTTTACATCACTAAACTCTAATTTGGTACCCTCCTAATTGGGTTAAAGCAAGTACCAACTGTACCAATTTAGAGGTAGTCTTCTGGACCCAGTTCCACAGTTGTAAGTTAAGATTTGACTCTGAGTTAACTCATCGAAAATGAACTAATTTTAACTCAGAGTTAACACTAAACTCAGAACTGTGGAACTGGATCCTCTACATTTACAAACTAGACACAAATTTCTAATTGCCCGTTGAGTTTCAGGTATTTCGCTCAAATCTTAGCAGTTTCTTTAGAAGTATTATCTGTTTAGAAAGAGTTTTTTTAGGATCTGTCGGGACCCGGTTGTACATGGAGACACTGCGGCAGATTTTACCTTTGATTTGCCGGGGAAGCTGAACGTTTACGATCTTTACCCCGACGATCGCTCGCCGACGATTTACTCGCGCTTGTCTTCGCTTCACTGAAACATGAAAATTTTCAAATTATCTCCAGCACAAGAGGGTATTGATTAGTCAGCACTGAAAGGGTTAAGACATTTTGCAAACTTGTTGACGACGCGTTGAAGTTATTTAACAAAACCTTTCGAAGAGGTAGTTCTATCCCGTTAACACTGTAAATACTTGTCAAAATGCAGGCTACTTTTTCGGGCCCCGCTTAAAATATCTACTGTCGTAATTCATGTGAATTTAATTTCTTAAAACGTCGGTACAATTCTTCCAAAATCACGCCCCGAAAGGTGCATTATTCTCAAAACGAACATTCGTCAGAATTATGTTAAACCGCGCGAAAACTATGACATAATTCAGGATCCAGTTCAACGGTAATCGAGGTTGGGTTTTCTTTAAACGTTTTATTATCAAATCGTAACTTGGAAACTGGATTCTGACGGAGAGAGAAGAGAAGTTAAAATGAAAAAGGAACCGTTATTAAAACTCGTAAATCATCGATGCAATGACACCTACCTGTCAGCATGAATACATCGCACAAGTATTTTATCTATACAGACATTTTTTCTCGCTTTTTAATCTATCAATTTTTTTCCTTAAAGACTCGTATGTTTTTTTTTTTTTTTCTACTGGTAGGGAAAGAACTCCATCGAGAAAATCATCGTTATTATTCGCCGACCATTCTAATTTCGTGATTCGACGACTTTTCCCGTGACTTTTCTCGCCAAATTTTATGACTTAATCGCCGTGTCGTAAAACCTGTCGTACGCTCTGGTCTTTAAAGTCGCTTGCACGTGGTGGTAGCAGAACGTAGGCCTCGTTTGTATTACGAATTCTGCGCTGCAAAATTTCATAGATCGAATTCCGTAACTTTCGGACAATTTGACGCAGAGTTTCTAACTTTCTTCATCTTGAATTCACTGACATTTTCAGTTTTGATATGAACCTTGAATACTGGAAGGGTCTGAATTCAGCATTTATTCATCGATAGCCACATTTCTACACCACCTGTCTCATGTACGTACGCCTAATTATTGATTATTGATTTCATAATACTTCACACTTTTTAGTGCATTTTCAACTGATTTTCAGCTATCTTAGTCAGCTGAGAGAAATTTCACTGATTACCACAAGGGTCTACAATAAACAGTCTTGCAGCAATTTCAATGTCAATACGCCTTTACACGACACACCCTCAAAGTATATAAAATTCCCTGATTGAAGTCTCCAGCACTGACGGGTTTATGGCATCACGTGCAGCACCCTCTATTGGTGGTCAAACACAATAAGTGATTTATATGACAGACCGTTGAAGTTTGTAAATGCTTTATCTTTTTTTTTGTTGGGTGCGACAAGTCTCCAGCTCTGGTAGGTAAACAATCTATGACATCACGTACAACACCCTCTATCGGTGGTCAAACACACTAGGCCTATATGATTTACATGACAGAGCGTTGACCATTCGTAAATCCCCTATTGTTTATGTTCAGCATGTCTCCAGCACTGATGGGCAAACAAACTATGACATCACGTACAGCACCCTCTATCGGTGGCCAGACACACTATACGACAGACCGTAGAAGTTTGCTAATCTCCCGATTAACTTTTGTTATTAATGTTATGCGCACAACACCTCTTTATCTCCAGTCAAGTCGTCTCTGTCAGGCGCGTTGGAAGCAATGTTTCATTACCGCGGCCAAATACCGATTTTGGACAGGTTCTAAATATTGTCGAGGCGAATTTACTTAATTTCATCAAAAACGTGGTATTCAAAGAAAAAAAAAGGTCATTCAGTAAATTATGCACCTCCAATGCCACTGTCTGTTACTTGCTCTTCTTACGACAGCTGGTAATAATGGTTCTATTTTCATACATTCATATTTTCACTTCACCTGGAAGTGGTTATTACGCACAGTAGACACGTACTCATAATCAAGTATGATTCCCAGCATTATCATGACTCTCAGACTCAACGTCCGGTCGATATTGTCTATAAATATCGATATCTTCAAGTTAAAGGTGATGGCGAATTCTTTCGCCTCCTAGCCGTTGTTCAAGATGCCGGTTCTTTTCAAATCGCACCCGACGAGTTCTCGATACCTTAATCTTAACAAATCTCCATCATAAACATGACTTCGTTTATGATTTTTACCATACATTCCAACAACTCGACGCCTAGCTCGATGTCAAAGTTGATGATTACGATCATTTCAGTAGCAATCCCATTTCCTCTCTAGAGCCGTGCGGTTTTCACCGAAACCTACCAGAACATTTTTTTTCATCAACTCATCGTCAGCTTTAACCCTCAGCTAATCAACACAGCTTCGAAATCGTAATATCGAGCTTTTTATACAAGATCTCATGATAATTATTACGACCAGAATTTCTGTTTTGCTTCCTCTTTGTTTTTGTGGTAATAATCGAACCTAAAACGTCACTCCTTATCTGAAAACAAACTTTCATTTTTAATACATCATCGATCGTCGCCGCTTCTAAAATTTAAAATTAAAAAAAAAATACGGCGATCGTTTAAAAAACTTTTCGTCGCGTCCCTCTCTGCGACTCCGGTGATCGCGGCGAATACCTTTCGTGTCTCGTCGCCGACGATTGTTGCTTGGACGCGGGTGGCGATGACCTCCTCGCCGACGCAGATTTCTTCGAATCGTAAGGCGATCGTCTTTTTCTCGGCGATCGCGACCTCGATCGCGAGTACGACGACTTCTCGCGACGCGACCTCGTCGTCTTCGTTCGTCCTCTCGATCTCGACCGACTGAAAATATACCGATAAACAACGTATCATTAACTCATTGCCTGCCAAACACGTAACCAGAGCTGCCAGCTTAGATTTTATCTTTTGTTGATCATATGTCAAAGTTTAACCCTTTCAGTGCTGACTAATTAATACCCTATAGTGCTGGAGATAATTTGAAAATTCTGAAAAATTCCACCCTAGTGTGTTGAACAACGGGAATAGCACTATAGTGCGTCTACACCGCGGTGCGATGTAACGTTAGTTAGGCTACTAATATTTCACTATGTTTGACAGGCGCTGCCATCTTTCAATAGAGATAAAAACTAATTACTAATTACATCAATACACTGCAGTGCGATGTACTAGCAAAATCCATCACTGATTCATACAGCTAGCACTGCGGCGTAGACGCACTGAAAGGGTTAAACTAATCTGGCCAACAAGACAATTGCAGTATAAAATGCCAATCCAGTGAGTACACAGTTATTAAAGCAACTGCTGTGATTATCATCAAACAACACAATGTAATCATTCTGTCTCACAACAATTCATGATGTAGGGGGCGACATTGAGGGTTAGTTTGGGTTTGATGCATCGTCTATCTTGAATCCGCGACAGGTTAGCCCGTTAGGTGATTGACTCTTGAGTTGAGGGAGGGGTGTGATTTATTAGGCCTATCTGAAGCGGTAGTTTTAGGCGGCCGCTCTCTACGTTTGGTCGGACCGCGCGCCGATGAGAATCATTTCATACGCCTGGCCCTTATTAGATAAACGGCCCCTGTGTGTATCGTAAAAAAATGCACTTCGTTTTCTTAGGTTGGAATCAGAGGTTGAATTTGAATTGAATCGGGAATCGGTGTAATAATTGTATACCTTCTCCTTCTCCTCATTCTGCCGGGAGGAGACGGGGAATGAAGACTCATAAATGTACGCGCCATCCTCCGCT
This sequence comes from Tubulanus polymorphus, assembly GCF_964204645.1. NCBI lineage: Eukaryota > Metazoa > Nemertea > Palaeonemertea > Tubulaniformes > Tubulanidae > Tubulanus > Tubulanus polymorphus. Next base: position 487,928 of record NC_134032.1, read on the forward strand.
TTAATCCTCTTCTGGTATTTCAGGCTACTGTGAGAGCTGCAATACCCCGCAATATCCGTCCAATTATTCACTAAATGAAGCTGAAATTTAGAGAAGGGTCATTCTTAGGAATCCGCAGACCTCTTGCTCCTGCCCTGAGAAGCCAGGTGCCCTCTCATATGGAAAATTAAAATCGGGTTCTGTGAATATGTAGAGCGCGCGGTGTGACCGCTGCAGCCTGTAGGCATCGCGTTGTGGGCGAAAATGAAAACTTCTGGCGGATAATTTGGCGAACCGATGCGGCAATGTAAATCTACACGCAGTATATTTCTATTATTAGTTATCATATTTCAAACATATTATTATTACCGGTATCACCAAAGAGTTACAAATCTGGGATTGTAACAGTAGAATCTGTTTGCAATTTCATTTCTCGAGTCCATTTTAAAGACTAACCCCTTGTAAGCAACCCCCGCCCCTATTCTTCTAAGTTTAAGCACTAAATGTAGTATGTTCGGCCTGCCAAATTTGTAACATATCCGTAACTGATGCCAGTACAGTCGTCAAAACCATTGAAGTCCGTCCCGAATTTTAAGTCGAATTCATTAGGTCATATTGAAAATGTTTCAGGCCATTATCCTTTACAAACTCTCAGCATTGTTGAAATTACAAAATTCATTGTTCTTAAAAGATCCATCTCAGTATTTCAAAATCGAGAATTTGTTTCAAAAAAAATTAGAAGACACGTTTCGATCTCAAGAGACCATTGTCCGGTGTGAGATTATATGACTGAAAAGAGGGCTATAGGCCTACAGGGAGAGAACAGGTTAATTACTGAGTAGCCTACGGTAAGCTTATGTAAAATGGCAAGTAAAATACTGGTAAGATTCAAGAATAGGGGACTAGTGGTTAGGATTAGGGTTAGGATTAGGGTTAGGGTTAGGTTTAGTTCCCTAATCATCATTAATTACTATATACATTACTATCATTATATATCATCATTATCAATTACTAATATTATTACTTAATTGATTACTATCACTACATATATATTGCTATAGTCCCCTATTCTTGAATCGCACCAAAATACTTAGAAAGAAGGGAATTATGCGTAGAAAAGCATTTGTAAGTTAACTTATTGTAAAACATTCCTTGAAAAAAGTCTCCCAGTTACTGGTAAAAGACAAATAATAAACCAGACACTAAAAACATGTTGGGTTCTTTCCTTTTTTATTTTTACACCATTTATACAATATTTATCATATCATACAAGTCTAAATTATATTTACATGAAGACCAAAAGATATTAATACCTGTCGATTGGTGACGTCGTGAATCATCGTAACTATTTCACAACTGGCAGCTTGAAACATACAGAGAAACAATGGAGAATGCAAGATTGGTCCAATTATTCATTCTTCCGATGACTGACTAGGAAATGATGAACTGGTTTTCAGAAGCTTGGAGTAAAACTCCAGCGGTCGAAGTAAAGAAATATGAAAATCAATGGCACCGTTCAATCAACATTAACAAACCTGTGTGACCACAGTCGTCACGCTCAATTGAACAAGTAGAAAAATGTCACCAGTCGAAGCGAAGATTTCTTTCCAGCCCTAGGGTAAAGGAATTGCGTGTTGGCCCATAGTTAGTTCGCCCGTCAGTGCTGGAGAATTGCCGTACATAACCACAAGAGATATTCAGGGACCGGTTGCACAGTCATGGCTTAGACTTAAGACCAGTCTAAGACCAACTTTTTTCTATAGCTATTCGAACGAATTAAGACCGGTCTCAAGATTTAAGATCACTTTTGGACTTCAGTCACGACTGTGCAACTGGCCCCAGGGGATTTACAAACTTCGAGGGTCTGTCATGTGTTTGACCACCAATAGAGGGTGTTAAGTGTGTTTGGTTGAGCACCGATAGAGATTAGCAGTCAGTAACCTGTCCGGTGGTCGGATATTTTCACAAACCACATGGTTCGGTATAAGCCTAAGCCCCATCCGACTATAAAAGCTTACCACCAACGATTAGGTAACAAACTACAATAGAGATGCAGCAAGACCTCTCTAGAGGGAAAGGCATTTTCCGTAACTTGTGGTTACTTAGCTTTGACTGATGAAATTCTGCGAAGCTGATCGAAGGTCGATGTTTAATGAACTGGGGGATTATGATATTCTATATATTGATTATATATATATATATTAATATTTATATTTGGTAGATATATTATTTAAGTACTGGTCACGTATCATACAGACACAATATCGAAAAATATATATTATTTTTACTCTATTTCGGACTAGACAACGATTCATAACGGCAGAAACAATAACTAATACTCTGTTCAAATCATCAACATCATTTAAAAAGATGACTTGATTTTTTTTCATACTTTCAATTGAAAATCTGCAATACATGATACGAGTACAATATCTGAAATTATGCCCCTATAACTAGACGATGCATGTACCTTTTAGTTATTAAGTTCGCGCCTTTTGACTGAGATAAACATCATAAAACGATTTGATTCAGAGTCCCAATTGACTCTGCTGCTGATTTCATTCTGGCTCGAGTGATTGCGGAATACTCTTCTGGCCAGAATTAACGATAAATTTAGAGGTGAAACTGAACTTTGTAGATACAGATATGGTGGAAGCAGAATCTCGTTTAAGAAGACAATTCAATCAATTTCAATATTGGGTATAATGAGTTAAAACGAACAGATTATCTGGTCTCCTGAAGTTTGTTGTGACAAGGTTCCGTTCCACTAGAACTATCAGTTATAACGAACAGACTTTCTGTACCCCTGAAGTTGGTTGTAACAAGGTTCCACTAGAACTATCGGTTATAACGAACAGATTTTCTGTTCCCCTGAAGTTCGTTGTAACAAGGTTCCACTAGAACTATCGGTTATAACGAACAGATTTTCTGTTCCCCTGAAGTTCGTTGTAACAAGGTTCCACTAGAACTATCGGTTATAACGAACAGATTTTCTGTTCCCCTGAAGTTCGATGTAACAAAGGTTACCCTAAATGTATACACATACTATATCTATTGGCAGTGAAATAAATGTACCTAAAAAGATAAGTACAGATGCACTCTGATAGTACCGGTATTTGCAATAACTGTTTCGTCAATTTCTAACCAGCCCCCAAACCAGCCAAAATGGCAGAAAACCCTTCACTATTCAACACTGCGCTCAGACTAAAATTGTGTTAAAAGTTTAGACTGCTCATAAGTTGTTAGCTTTGCTACAGGAGCAAGTTGAGAGACTGGTCTCGAATGCGCTACTGGCCTCGGAAAACTGTGTTATACACTAATGAGCGCTACCTTGATTGCAGATTTTGTTAATTCTTCGCTGATTGATTACTGAATAGAATTTTAATCCCTAACAATTAAACAACAAATAAAAACGTAACGTTATTTTCTGAATCCAGTTCCGCAGTTGTGAGTTAACCCTTTCAGTGCGGTGTATAAATCGGTGATGGATTTTGTAGTGCGGTGTATTGATGTAATAAGTAATTAGTTTTTAGTTCTATTGAAAGATGGCAGCACCTGTCAAACATAGTGAAATATTTGTAACTAACGATACACCGCGCCGCGGTGTAGACGTACTATAGTGGTATTCCCGTTATTCAACACACTAGGGTGTAATTTTACAAAGTTTTCAAATCATCTTCAGCACTATAGGGTATCAATTAGTCAGCACTGAAAGGGTTAACAGTTAACTTCGAGTTAAGATTAGTTCACAAGCTCAGAACCGCGGAATCGGGTCCAGTTATCCTAAGCTTAAACAGTTCGAAACAAATCGATAATATAGTTAACAGCGTCTAAAAGATTTACACAGAGCTTATAAAGAAAATATGCCCTATTGATTGTTTATTGAGACAATACATGAACTGTGTGAGCTGCGCCAGATTTAAAATCCCTCTCGAGCCTTCCTGAGTTGGACCAGCTCGCGATCAGCTGCTTTTAACGTCAATTTCATCCCATATCCTTCGAGCGTCAAGAGATTCGATTATAGTAAATGATTCCCGTTCGCCACAGAAGTCAGCCGTATTTCCAGTTTATTTTTTTCTGCGCGTACGAACCAATCTTTTCGCGTTCCTTTGTATTGATAGCTTTTAAACCATAACCGACAAATCACAGAAGACTCTTATTAATCATTATTCCGGGTTGGTCCGACCGTTGGTCCGACCGGTGGTCCGGCGACCTCGTACAACACACGTATCACATTACGACAATAGTTGAGTATATCCGATTTATTTGATACAGTTTTATCTACTCTGAAACCATTTTCGCTCAGCGCTCGGCAGTGGCAAGATCTGAAAGTAGAAACAACCACAATTCCGCGTGAATATCATAGCCAGAATTCAGCTATATATGTTTCGCAGTTATAGGATTTCTACTTATTATTGAAAGCACAATTACGACAAATAAGACAACTACTACAGAAATGTCACTTTCCCCTCATTTACAAATTCCACGAGTTTTCACTGATTTGTCCATGTTTTGGGATCATTCATTTATTATGTTCGCATAAAATTTGAATTTTTCAACCCCCCTCCCCCCCTGAACGCAAAATCGGCCATTTTTTCATATACATTAAGCATTACAATACGCAATTGCACTGACCCCTCCCCCCTCCCCTAATGCGTACGTAATAAATGAATGACCCCTTTAGACAAAATGAGATTAAGTTGACACCAAAAATTGTAATTCAATTCAAAATGAACTAGAAATTATTCTGGTTGAGCTCTTAACCATCTACACCACAGTACGGTGTATAATTCAGAACGAGAGTTTGTGAGTACATCGCATCACAGTTGTATTGATATCATTAGTAATTAGTTCTTGTCTCTATTGAAAGAGCGCCTGCCAAACATAGTGAAATATTAGTTACTAACAATACGTCGCACTGTGGTGAAGACACACTGTAGTGGTATGCCATTATACACCGCACCTGGGTGGAATTTTAGAAATTTTCAAATCATCTCCAGCATTAATTAGTCAGTACTGAAATAGTTTTAGAAGAGCAGAAACAGTGGTCGTGCTCAGGTCATGGTCTTTAAGGGATGAATTCGATAAAGATCTAACTCCACGTACTGTATAACTATAACTGGTTTAATCTTGACTAGTCGTCGAATTGATCTCCGCGTACGAGCTGAGACTGATGGTAGCGCCCTCTCTCCGCGAAATCATCGTTATCTTCCGTAAGTTGAGCGGCCATCGTGTTCATAGCCGGAGTGTTTGGAGTGACGACTATTTGTTCCGGAGGCGGAGGACCTCTGCTGAAATCAGAAAAACATCCGTGTCGTATTCAACTTCGCTTGCTAACGGTCCGCCGCAGCTGAGCGAACTGTTAATTGCTTAACTTACCGGCAGCAGTTTTGAAAACGTTCTTTTAACCAGATCCACAAATTAAAATCAGCGATGCCTAAAAAGTATGATACAAATGTGTGTTGTACATGAATACCAGAAATTGATTATACAGTAGACCTGATTGTGGGGTTTGTACAGTGGTAGTCCCATGATGTCATCAGGTGTAGATGCACTGTAGATGCACTGTTAGTGCACTGTTAGTGCACTGTCCCCTGCCCTGGGAGGAACATGGCCGAGTCCCATGATGCCAGCCGGTTTGAATCCCTGCTGAAGGAAGAACATGACAGAGTCTCACGATCTCATCAGGTTCAGATCCCTGCCAAGGGAGGAATGCGGCAAAGTTTTATGATGCCATCAGGTTCAAATCCCTGCCAAGGAAGGAATGTGGCGGAGTTTCATGATGCCATCAGGTTTGAATCCCTGCTGAGACAGGATCTTGGCAGAGCCTCGCGATGCTATCAGATTCGAATGCAAGTCGAGGGAGGATACTTAGGTACTCGCTACACTCAGTAGGTTGGCTTCATATGTACAGAATTTCACTATCGTTTTTGATACTGATCGAGTAATGCGACCTACCTGGAAACACTCCAGGATTTGTTTTTGTAATATAGAAATATATGACGATGGTGACTAAAATGGTGGCTAGTGCGTAAATCCACATGATGGCGAACATGATGACGAAACAAGCGAACATCTGAATAACGAGAAAATAAACATGATACAAGTTTAATTCTGACCGAATGAGAAACATAGGGGAGAGAGAGAGAGAGAGAGTGAGAGTGCAGCTTACCCCGAATATAGAGAGCCACCTATTGCAGAGGAATGAGTACCACGATCGAGGTAATTTAACAATCTCTGTGTTTACTTTTTTCTTAGTTTCACCTTCTGTATCAAAAACAAAGAAAGAACAACCGATTTTTGTTTTATAGATATCTTTCAGGAAAAAAATAACACACTGAATTTTGCAGTTGATCGTGGCAACAGAATATGCCAAGGTATTAAAATGATATGGAAACAGTAAGTAATTCCGCTATTCAACACCCCCTGGTGACCATATGCAAAAACCGATGACGTTGAAACTCACTTTTATCATAGAACATGTCACGAGCAACAATTATTCGTTCAACATGTCAAGACCTACAACTTGGCAATTGATTATGGTAACAATATATCCATCGATACCAATATAATATAGAAATACTAAGTTGTACTATTGAATGCCCCCTAGTGACCATAAAGAATAACTTATGTCCTTGAAACTCACCACAATCATAGAACATGCCATGAGCTACAACTTTGCAATTGATTGTGGTTACAAAATATTTATAGGTACCAATACGAATAGACAAATAGTGTCATATTTCGAATGAGGCTCATAAATGGTAGTCCAAATTCCCCGTGTATATATAAGGCTTACCTTTACCCCCTAGAAGTTTCGAGGTATCGTCTAGATGACTATCAATCGACCCGCTGCGATCGATCTCCGAATCTCCGCTCGGCTGTCGTTTAATTTGCGGCTGCGTCGGATCGATACGAACTCGTTCGGGAAACAACGTGTCCAAATCGTTATTTTTATCCTTCGTTTTCGCGATCGTCGCTCCGTAGCCAGCGTGCGCCGCCGCCGAGTCTGTCACCGCGCCGTTCGAGTCCGTACGGGTAATTACCTTACCGTTGACGGGCTGGCGGCCGGAGAAGCGTTCCTCGCGCGTTTTCTGGATGTCGAAGCTCATCGCCAACGCGAAGTACGCGTAGTCGACGGCCGCGTACGTCAACATGAACGGCATCGTGACGATCGGACCGAGCGTGTTCACCTCTCCGAATAGAATAAACACCAGACTGATCAACGTGATCACGATCAACGAATAAACGGGAACTTTGTTCGGACCGCGCTGAAATTCGATAAAATAAACTTGTTTAGAAATCGAACGATAACCGCACTCAAACGTGGTGAATGGATAATAAGATAAAAACCCACTATTTACAAATAGTTTTTCTTTGCTTATCTTTTTGATTTTCTTTTAATCTGTAGATAGTGGGTTTTTATCTTATTCGTTAGTAAGAATCAGGGGCCGGTTGCATAGTCATGGCGTAGACTTAAGACCAGTCTTAAGAGTTAAGACCACTTTTGGACTTAAGTCACGACTGTGCAACTGGGTCCTAGGCTGCAGTTGTTCAAAAGCTGGTTTGAAGAAAACCGGTGGATAAATATAACAGCTACAACTTTTAGTTATCACCATTCCAACTATCCGCAGGTTTACTGTAACAAACTTTTGAGCAACTGCAGCCCCTGGACTAGGATCCTGCTCATTACGGATCGAGACGAATGAGGACTCCGCAAGCGATACACCAGATATCCCACCAGATGGCGTGTGGATATAAATGACAACTTTTGATTATAATTGAGTTTATTTTCAATCAATTTTCATCTTGAATCCATCTTTTCCTCCAAATCAGAAATTAGCCGAATCACGTCTCTTGTTACAAACTCAGTTCGATCTTAAAGGTTCAAATATAACGCCATTAGTATCACTGCCGCCGCAGTACTTGATGGCGGCTTACTGAACACTAGCGACACCTGGTGGATCCTCACTTGCTACAAGTGGAATCCTCTACTGGTGGATGATCACTTGTCACAAGTGGAATCTTCTACTGCCGAAGTAGTTGATGTCCTACTGCAAACTTGCAACACCTTGGTTGAAATGATCCGCATTGAACAGGTTTAAGCATTTTCAAAGCTCACTTGCAAGGAGACCCTTATCAAATTACTTTGCATTTCTTAATACCAACTTAGATCAAATTACTTCTCTTAGTTTCTTAGCAACATTATAATTATCATATTTTCTTACTCACAACAAACAAAACAAACCAAGTGCACCGCCACAAAGACAAGCCACTCCTTACACCACAAAGACAAGTCACCACAAAGATACATTACCTAATTGGAGTAATCAAGATAATTCAACCCACAAAGTTTAAAACAAAGTATTCACTTATATGGAAAATACACATGTAAGCCATGTTTATTTTGCACACTTCACATGTAAGCCATGTTTGTTTTGCACACTACACATGTAAGCCATGTTTGTTTGCATAAATTTTGTCGTTTCATATAAGAAGTGGTCGAATTTTTCAGACGTTATTCGTGTGAAGTTTATATTTTTGTAGAAAGGAACTAAATAGCTTTAGCTAAACAACCGATAAAGAGAGTGAAGTTAGCGAAATAGAGTCGAATTGAGCAGCTCTAAAGAATAAAACTCATAAAACTCTGAACGCATCACACAAACCCATGGCTTACCCCGACACTAATATGTTCCATTATAGGAATGACCGAACTGGCCCCGACTGCCTGTAAAACCCGTGGGGACCCGGTGACGGCCCCGAGAGCCGCGGACATTGACGACACGTACAAACCGCACAACCACATAGGCCCGAACACGGCCACCTAGCGGGGTTAACATAAAACACAAACATACGTATTACAAACATAGAATTAATGGGTAAGCAGGAGTGGGAGGGGTACGACAGAGCTTCTGAAATAAAATACGTGCAATATAAACGTTACGAAATCGAGGGTCGGATCTAGACGCAGGAGCATCTCAACAAATATATTCACCGCAAATCAATAAGAAACTTGCATCATTTCGGCAGTTTAACTTTTCCAACAAATGTCGAAATTGTGCCTTTTTTGAAAAAGTGCCCTTAACCCTTTCAGTGCGTCTACATCGCAGTGCAGTGTATAATTCAGTGATGGATTTTGCTAGTACACCGCGCTGCGGTGTATTGATGTAATTAGTAATTATCTCTCTTGAAAGATGGCAGCACCTGTCAAACATAGTGAAATACTAGTAACTAACGATACACTGCACCGCGGTGTAGACGCACTATAGTGGTATTCCCGTTATTCAACACACTAGGGTGGAATTTTTCAAACTTTTCAAATTATCTCCAGCACTATAGGGTATTGATAAGTCAGCACTGAAAGGGTTTAATGAATGGTCAATCAAAATTCTAATCGATCAAACCGAATTATCGTAATACCCCTGCTAGATCCGCCCTTAGATTTCTAAGTACATGCTATATATCAAACATCGTCCTTGAGTGATAACTTTCAGTTCAACTACTTTCTCATTCTCATCTCCCCCCGGGCATCATTTCACAGAGTTCATCCTAAGTTGTAGTTAGTAAGATCGAGTGCTGTTGCTGTTGTTAGGATATTTACGTTTTAGATTCGTACGCAATGCGTCAGAAAAAGTCACCGCGCAGAAGTGACCGTTGACAGTTGGTGAATTGGAGGGTCGAGTTTAGATCATGTACGTGCATGCATGTCGTGTGCGTGTGTGGATCAACAATAGCCTTCTTAATTACTCGGAGTAGTTTTTCCACATTCGGCTTTGCATTTTCATCAAACGGTACAGCTTAGAATTAACTTAAAGAAAATTGCGCATCGTTTATCGTACCAATTGAAACGCGTTGTACGGTAGGAGTTTAAATTCTTTCCAAAACGCCGATCATTATCCGTTTTAAAACGGAAAATAAAAGGAAAATAGACGTTCACGATGTTAAGTTAATTCTAAGCTGTACCGTAATTCTTCCAATAAAGAAATATCTCTTTTTGTCAATAATTCCACAATCTCATGAAAATAAAGTTCGCCTATTGTTTTTTCAATTTTCCTATCTATCACACATCGAAATATTTCCCTATAAAATTTGTTCTCCGAGGAATCAAAAACAGCCTTATAATGTGAAAAAATATGTGCAAGGTTATGAAAGTCGATGTTTGCATTGCTGATACGGATTTAAGAATTATGAAAGAGGGTCGGATATTCTAAGGCTGGTTCGTCACTGCTTGACAAGATATCCACTTAATAAGAGTTGATACCGGTACAAGTATAGGTTTAGAGTGGGTGAAATTGAAGGCGTGTTCATGCGCATATCTCGGTGAACAAATATCGATAAATGTCGAAAAAGATATCAATCATTTGCTTTAAAGTAGTGCTAGTATTGAAAAGGTTTGGTAATGCGTGTTTGAAGTCTAAATTCAGTATAGAGGTGTTGCGTACAGCTTTGTTTAATGTCCTGTTAGTTTATTTACACTATGTTAGTTCTGTTTTCTGGTCATTCCGCCTGATGATGACCATTGGTCCACAGATGTTGTGGTTTCGTTTTAACAAATTAAATCGTATACAATTCAAATTATGGGACTTCTTCAATTATGTACAGTGAACACGGATTAGTGATTCATTCAACTACTAAGTTGTTGCATAGTTTGTCATGTAAATCTCGTTTGAAACCACTGATGTGGCGTAGTCACTTGGAAAAAGCTCATGACTGCAAAACTAAACTGCAAGACCTCTGAACATAAAGCATGATCTTAGCTATTGTGAATAGTAAGAAGAGTCTATACTAACTATAGGTTCAGACGAGAGAAATTCAGCAATGAATCAGTCTGAGAAAAGAGAGACTTTATTTTGAGCAATGTTTGTGAGCATCACGCCTGATGATGGGTTAAAGTGTTTAGCCGAAACGTTGCTCAAAATATAAAGTCTCTTCTATTCAAGAATTTTTTATCTCGGACTGATTGATTGCGGGATTTCTCTCGTCATCAATCTTACACGGATATTGTGTACCTTCTCGACATATAGGTTCAGTTACGCTTCATGCAATCGACAAGTATTCACGACCGATTTAAAATCGCTAGGTCTGAGAGTTGGTTTTTTTTTCAGACATGCTCATCAATACAAGTAACAACTGTTTCTTTAGGTCATCCTCACAAATCTCTTCGATGAATCGGTATGACTAGACTATTAAGCCGGAGGGGGGGGCCTATGTGGTTCACGTTTCGTGTCCTAGTAAAACAACGTCTAAACGTCACCACAATCTCTCGATGTATCGCCTTCGCGATGAAAACAGTTTTTTTTCACGGTGTAAAAGACTAGGTTCGTGTGAAGCTCAGTTTCGGAAATGAAGCGATTCGCGGATTGGAAACTATAACATAAAATGGTGCGAGGTGCAGGAAGCGGATTGCGGCCACATCCAAGACTTCACGAGTCAATAGTGCATATAGGGTCTCCTGAAAAAGCGATGGCGCATATTTCTACAGTCCGGGGGCTGCAGTTGCTAAAAATTTGGTTATAATTAACCGGTGGATAGTCGACATAGCGAAAATTCAAAGTTCGTTGTAACTATGTTATCTTTAACCCTTTCAGTGCATCTACACCGCAGTGCGATGTATGAATCGGTGATGGATTTCGCTAGTACACTGTACTGCAGTGTATTGATGTAATTAGTAATTATCTCTCTTGAAACATGGCAGCACCTGTCAAACACAGTGAAATACTAGTAACTAATGATACACCGCACCGCGGTGTAGACGCATTATAGTGCTATTCCTGTTATTCAACACACTAGGTTGAAATTTTTCAAAATTTTCAATTTATCTCAAGCACTATAGGGAATTATCAAGTCAGCAATGAAAGGGTTAATCAACTTTTGACTAACTGCAGCCCCGGAAAATTAATCAGTGCAATTCTAATTGACATCAAGATCTTGATAATTGCTCAAGTGGACTAAATGTTGCATCACTTTGAAGCGAAGAACTGTCAGTCTATGACTCTGCAATACGGTCAGACCTTTCTCACTTCTTAAGACCTTTCTCACAACATTTGTTCAACTATACTCAGTATCTTGTCATCATCTCTAAGAATGCATGTCTTAATTACACAAACTATCGATATGAAATATGCTATTGCTGTTATCCTGGAAACCCGGTGCGATATCTAACATATCTCGAACAAAATTTGCCAAATTTGTTAACTGTGCTTAGGAAGTAAAGACTCTCGAGTATTGGAATTGACCTCAATCAGGGTAAAGGTGGGGGATAAATAACTAATCGTACATGTATTCATAACTTCAGACAGTGACAGCGACAAATCATGCAAATTACACCCGTTTAATCTAGGGCTGATCAGAGACCGATATTCAATACTGATATTTATATCAGTGCGTTGAAATATATCGAGCTTATGTGAAACATAGAAGATTACAACAAGATTCATATACAGTGTATTTTCAGGGATTTAAAGCCTTGATACTTCAGCAGACGCGATGCTACAGATACAAAATACACTTATGAATGCAGCCGCTTTAGAATTCCAGGGCCCGGTTTTATATACTGGTGTTACCTTTAACCCAAAGACTAACTCCCACCTTGGATTGGAGACAACTAGTTGCCGGACAGTTTTCAGTGCATGAGAGCAACTGGCTGGATACAATCAGTGTGAGCTAGCTTACGACTGGTTAACGTCCATCTATCTCCAGTTCCACCCAGTTGCTCATGTTCTACTTTTGAGCAACTAGTTGTACTCAGTTACTGTCATATCCGTCGATGTGAGCGCTCCATAATCATCAAAACATGGTTACAACTGACTAAAACAAAGCAGTCTATCACATGATTCGAGATGCCCTGAGAATATTTGCTAGATTACACTTCTCAGTTGCTGTTGATGTGTGCGCTATGGACTAGTGACTGGCATGAACCACGTAGTTGCTGGTTTTTATTAGATGGGTACTCGCTCACTAGCAACCAGTTGTCTCTAGTCACTTATTCGATGTACGCTTAGCTTAATGAATTGAGTTAGCCCCGGGTTAAAGATAATACCTGTGCATAAAACCGACTCCAGGATATGGAGCATGCCGATTTTCCAGTATATATATACGAAATTTGAACGGCTCGATTAAGCCGAATTGTCACTGACACTGTATTCGGTTACTGGGGTATATAACAAATATAAAATTGGTAACATAACGACACAGGGGGGTACAACAACGCATTCGACCCTTCTTACCCCTCGACCGAGACATTTAATTATTGGGATCGTGTTTTCGTTAGCGATGGACTGTAATATACGCGGCGAACCGTAGATGGCGCCCATAGAGGACGATATGGAACTAACGTAAAGTCCGGCAAGCCATAAATAGCCAACTATTGCCACCTGAAACATCAGACGTTAGACATATATTATTTTGAACTCGATTGCGGCATTTCAACATCAGAGTTGACTGACTCGAACTGCATTATGCTGGGACCAGTTGCTCAAAAGTTGGTAAAAGTTAACACCGCATTGAAAGATTGTTCCACAAACCGAAATTTGAAATTTTATTTCATTTTCCATTTTCCAATCTCAAAATCAAACCCCTTATTTTGGTACCCGCCAGTGTGCCTGGTATAGTTTAATAGATGAAGTACTTGTATAAAGTTAACCATCAGCGATATTAACCCTAACATTGGTTAACGGACTTTTGAGCATCTAGTCCCTGCTCTACGAGGTTAGCCAGGGTGGCGCCACTTTCCGCCCATATTTACAAAACCCGTTTCCTGATTATTTCCATGTGATTACAAAAAAACTCCGCGAGGAGCGAATCAGAGAAATTACTCGGTTTAAAATGTTACAATTCATTCATTTTCCATGGAATCACATATCGATAAAGAAACAATAGCATTATTGGAATTCCCTCCAATTTTTGGCCAAATTTCCCAAGTTTTCCAGGTTTTCCAGCACAGTAGCGCCACCCTGTTAGTAGGTTACGGCATTAGCCTGCATGGTACAAGTGGTCGAATAGACCGGCAAAAGTTAAAACATAAGATTTTCGATATTTGGCAGTTAACTGGTTAAGATCTCTAGCCTTCAGGATCCAGTTCCACAACTCTGGGGACGCAGTTGCTCAAAAGTTGAGTTAGAGTTAACCAGTGGATAGTTGTCGTAGCGACAATTAAAAGATCATTGTTATTACGATATTTATCCACCGGTTGTCTTTAACCAACTTTTGAGCAACTGCAGCCCCCCCCCCCCCCCGTAATAATCTAAACTCCAAACTCACAAGTGTGGAACTGGGTGCGCGCTATCTGCAGCATTTGAATATCGGCAGGCACACTATAAGCAGTGCCAGACAGACACTTACCTTTTGCGCGATCATGTAATCTGTTTGGAGGTACGCTTTTCCGCAAACTGATCCTAGAACCACGGTGAACGATAAGTACAAAAACGTACTGAAACGATAAACAACAATTAGCTTTCGCGTTTAAGAGCGAATTGGATATCCGAATGTCCCGACAGCTTAATGACAGCAAGAACAGGAGATCACTCCCTGGATATAAGGTTTCAAGGAGTTTTAAAGGAGGGACCGCGGAGAATCATAAAAACGCGTGTCTCACCTGACGCCGACGGCCGATAAAGTACCGACCGGAATATTACGACCCGGATTAGAGAGGTCGCCGCTCATGTTGATACCGGCGAAGACGCCGGTCGCCGTCGGGAAGAACACTCCAAACACGGTGAAAAACGATTGACCTTCCATATACGACGGTCCCGTGTTGTTATGTAGGTTAGTTATCGTGTAGCCTAGGACACCGTTTTCTGAAATAAATTTGGAATTACAAATATAGTGTTAAATACATCATTCGAGATATCGAAATGAAACTGTTAGTTATTTGAATATTTGAAATATGGTTAAATCAGTAAGATCGATATGCAGTCAAATTCAGTTAAGTCATCATCGGATAAGTCACCACAAAGTCATCCCTTCGAGTCGTAAATTATCTCTCTAATTCAATTTAATAAGTGTAAGTCGTCAACTTACTGAAGTCATCTTTATTTTTCAGTCTCAACTCGTACTTCTAATTCAATTTACTAAGTCATCATTTGTACATCCTCCCTCCGCAGGGACTCGAACCTGATGACATCACTACACACAGCCACGGCACGAACCCCTGCCATACTAGACCGAGTGCGCAGCTTTGCCGCATGAAAACTTGCGGCACCAATCAGATAGCTTGTAGTATAACCGCTGAGGTAAATTTAACAGAAGAACTATAAATCGGAAAACCTTATGAAACGAGATATCTAAAATAAAACGAGATATCTGATTGGCTAACGATGACATCATCTAAGCTGCGCGTGAAGCTGCGCACTCGGTCTAGTGGAGCAGGGTTTCGTACCGTGGCGAGTCTCGATGCCATCAGGTTCGAATCCCCGCCGTGGAGGACATCATCTGATAAGTCATCTGTCATTTCAATTTTTTTGAGTCCGACTTCGTACAACATGACCATTAAGTTCGAGCAGCTGATGCGTGTATGATCGTGACTTACCGATATCCGTGTGAACGAACGAACCGACGAGAAAGTCGAGAACGGCGACGAACAATACGAATAGTAATATCAGCTGCAGACGTATGACCCATTTCACTCCGGCGACGTTTATACCTGCAAAAACACAAACGTTTTAAATGTATAATAATATATAAACCTGCTATTCACGGATTAAGAACCGATAATTTATTGAATCAAATTAAAAGACACAACATTTCGATCTCAGCCTAGAGATCACTGTCCTGATTACACACCTTGCATAGTCATGACTTAAGTCCAAAAGTGGTCGTAAATCTGAAGACTGGTCTTAAGTTGTTAAATCGAGTATAGAACAAAGTTGGTCTTAGACCAGTCTTAAATCTAAGCCATGACTATGCAACCGGCCCCTGACGATGATCTCTAGGGTGACATCGAAACGTATTCAATTAATGATCGGTTTTTAACTCTTTGCCTGCCAGGTCTATTTTTCAGGAAATGCTGCGCTTTGCTACGATTTCCGTGTTTTTCAGAGATTCATAAAACAATATATCAATACCTCAATATCTTATCAGGCCGTTCTATCTAGCATTTTAATGTTGGGGGAGCAACCCAGGGATAATAGGGCCAAAAAGGGGCAGTTTTTACCTCAAGTCGAAAACCGATAAAATGTATTCATCGTATATGCCCTAACTCTTTATAACAAAATGCTTCTCAAGTTAAGGATTCTGCATTGGATATAACATCGATATTTGCAAAAAGGGCACTTTTCCCAAATTTCTGGGAAAGGGGCGACGATGTAAGGCCTGGTCTTATGCGCCCTTTTTCAAAAACATCTAAGAAGGGCAATTTCTGTGACATGAAGATACAAATTATCGGCAATTACGACAAAGAATGGCCTTTTATTCATCAATTTGCCCAAAAGATGCGTATTTGGTTGGATCATCTGATCGTGATTTGTTGGTGCATCAATAAATACTTTGGTTTTGAATCTTCACTCATCCGATGACGGTTTAAACCAGATAGATTTGCGGAGCGTCGTTTAGTGACAACATTTCTTACCTAATAACAATAACAGAACGCCGATAGCGATACCGCGTGATACCCATTCATTCTGCTGGTTAATCAACGCCGCGATACTTTCACCGAAACCAACTACGTACAACGAACACGCTACAGCCTGAAAATACATATCACAAACATTACCAGTATTTCACATTCAACTTATCGGTCTCAAATGTCGCGGCTTAGATTCAAGTCCAGTTTAAGACGACCTTAGTTCTACGACATAAGACAACTTAAAGTTCAATTTGCTTCCATAATCAATCTGACAACTGAAGACCAGTCTAAGCTTATTTAGGTTCTATAGCCAATCTGACAACTTAAAACCAGTCTTAGCTTATTTTGGTTCTATAACCAATCTAACGACTCAAGACCGCTCTAAGCTCATTTTAGTTCTATAGCCAATCTAACAACTTGAGACCAGTCTGAAGATTTAATATCACAGAACTTGAGTCACATCTGTTTGAAAGTGTTAAACACTCAGCACAAGAACAGATGGCTATAACATTAATCAATCTCGTCATCAAGAGTTTCACAAATTGTGACTATTTCTGATGAATTTCCAAAAGTCATTGAAATAATTGATTTTCGTAAAAACAAAATTATCATACATTTCAAAACTGACATACGCCAATCTATGCAATCAAAAACAAAACTAGGGGTCCAGGGACACCACACCCACTTAGGATGTTGTATCAAATGCTCAGCAAACTAACAATTCATTATTCAACGCCCCCTGGGGGCCCAGTTTCACGAAAAAGTGTAAGCCTAAAATGGTAAAGTTTGAATTGTTGTCCTCATTGAAAACATGAAGTAACCAATAGCGACTACACCAAAATTTTAGTTAAACTTTTTCGTGAAACTGGGCCCTGGTGACCAAATACAAAAACCGCCGGGACTAAAGTCCCAATTGGAGTAAAAACATTTATCAAAATTAAAGTCGCAATCATTCGGCATTCACGTCAAACCTATTACTCAAAAATTATTACTAAAAAAAGAATGAAAGGAAAAAGTTTTGTGTTTAGCTTAACGTACCTGTCCGAAACAGTAGACGATACCGATTGAAGTGCCGATCTTCGCCCCGAGAACGTGAGATAACAGGAAGTAGACGCCTCCGCTTTCCATTTTACACCGTTCGCAAACTCCGATCGCGGAGATCACGGAGATCATCGCGACGAATATCGTCACCAGTATGATCACCAGAGATAGACCGATACCGGCGTTACCCTGAAATATATACATAGATTACAATAGTTTGAGACTAACTGGGAATTCACGGGAATCGCACAATTGGCAATAATGAAACATAATGATATTAGTCTTAACCCTTTCAGTGCGTCAACACCGCAGTGCGGTGTATAAATCAGTTATAGATTTTGCTAGTACACCGCACTGCGGTGTATTGATATAATTAGTAATTCTCTCTTGAAAAATGGCAGCACCTGTCAGACATAGTGAAATATAAGTAACTAACGATACATCGCACCGCGGTGTAGACGCACTATAGTGGTATTCCCGTTATTCAACACACTAGGGTGGAATTTTCTTAAATTTTCAAATTTTCTCCAGCACGATAGGGTATTAATTAGTCAGCACTGAAAAGGTTAAAGGGCAGGCTTCAATTCTGGAATTCTCTACTGATTGAGCAGTACTCAAAAAGCCTAGGCTAGATCCGCCCCTGGAAACCTGCCTCAAAGACGAGCTGAATATATACGTACCACCATCCAACCGGTTCGCAAGAAAATCACCACGCCGAAAATATTGAGCATACACGACGTGAAAACACCGTCCCACGTGCCGAATAAAACCGGCTCGACGATGAAGAAATTCGTTTTCCACCACGGCTTCTGAGTCAGATTCTGAAATAAAATTAAAAAATTCGTAGAAACTATTATAGTAACGCACAGGTTAACCCTTTCAGTGCATCTACACCGCAGTGCGGTGTATAAATCAGTGATAGATTTTGCGAGTACACCGCACTGCGGTGTATTGATTTAATTAATAATAAGTAATTATCTCTCTTGAAAAATGGCAGCACTTGTCAAACATAGTGAAATACTAGTAACTAATGATACACTGCACCGCGGTGTAGACGCACTATAGTGGTATTCCTGTTATCAAATACACTAGGGTGCAATTTTTAAAAATTTTCAAATTATCAAATTAAAACGTGTTCTAACAGCGCCTAGCAGCGTGGATGTCCATATCCATACTGATAACTGCTTTGAAATATATTGAGCTAACGCGAAAAATGGAAGATCACCCCGAAATCAAGCTTAGATAGTCGTCTCACCGACGGGGTATGAAACCACGCAGACTAATGATTTATATCAGCCTTTTTCTGTTATTCTATGAATGCTTTTATGTCTAGCTTTGATCTTCCGAGGGTGTTTGGTGTTTAGTCGCTTTCTAAAGAGCACCGACTCAGAGGGTCGGGTATTACAACTAAGACTCCCATTTAAGTCGAAATCATTTTAACGACTTCACTCATCGGTATTTTAGGTATATAAAGTATACAGGGTCCCTAAGACTCCTTGATTCCTAGGAATATGAAAGTGATGCAGACGCCAATGAGTGCTCATTTCATTAAGGTTATTGTAGGATTTGTGATGTGCCGTGCACGTGGGTAGTGCCTAATGATCGACCTAACGATGTCCCGTGCACGCGGGAGGCCATAACTTATAGAAATATAATAGCAAATATATGTAGAAATAATATGTATAGTTTTATGAGAAAGATAAATGTCATATAGATAGACACAAGTTCGATGATTGTATAGATGATGTGATAACAGGCCGAGTACATGAGTCTCTGTTATATGATATTTTCAAACATCTGTGATGAGACATTATTAACGCATGATGTGATTGTATTATAGCACAGCCCGTATACACTGTAAATCAATTAACGTGCGTTATGTCGGAGTTTATAAAATCATTTCGCACAATTGTCGCTGATATTAATCCGATTGAGCTGATGAGGGCGTACTGGGCCAACAACCTGACCGGGCTTAGGCTTAACAAAACTGATACGTTGTTTCTCGGCAGCGGGCGGATGATTTTTGTAAAATATAACAAATTTCATTTCTATAGCGGCCGGGTCTGTTATGGTAAAATTGATCACGATTTTACTTTTAAGCTCAGCAGAGCGGAGAAACAAGGTATCGATTTTTTAGCCTTACGACAATTTTATTTACTAAACGCATATGTCAGAAGACAGATATTCCGTCAAATTCTAATGTTTGAGTAGCAGTGATTTTTGTACTTCAAGTCAAAGGTAATTCAATGGAATTGCTTACACTCTAAACATTTGGCACAAGGAATGTGGAGTGAATGGCTTTATATGAGTCTAAGTAAGGGTTAGGATTAGATTTGGGGAATTTTGGAAAGAATCTAATTGAATCTGAGAAGATATTTGGCAGTTGATATCCTGCTGCAAACTAGCGACACCTGGTGGATCCTCACTTGCCACAAGTGGAATCCTCTATCATTACAGTAGTTGATGTCCTACTGCACACTAGCGACACCTGGTGGATCATCACTTGCCACAAGCAAAATCCTCTATTGCCGCAGTAGTTAATGTCCTACTGCACACTAGCGACACCTGTTGGACGCAGTCACTACTTACCGAATCCTCTCTGAACAGTTCATTCTCGTTGCCCTTATCGTGATGATACGGGCTATCTGAGTAAGCGTCCGGAGACTGCGGAACTCCTTCATTCTCCGCCTCGTTCCGCTGTTCTACGCTCAGTCCGTACCGACTCCAGTCCGGAGTCGACTTCACGTCCTTTTTGTTCGTAGTGGTCATGATTAATAACGGACTACGTTCTCCGCTGTTAGTCCAGCTGTTAGTCCATTGCGGTTCGTCCATGTTTCGCACTGGATGAAGCGGTCCGCTTCACGCCGAACATCGTGGACACTTTAACGACTACAAAATACAGAAATACAAAACTGATTCATTTCACTGGAAACAAACAAACAAATCTGTACTATCACCTCATTTGAACGTTCGTACCTCATTTGAACGTTCATATAGTGAACGCCTCATTTGAACGTTCATATAATGAACACCTTATTTGAATGTTCATATAGTGAACACCTCATTGGAACGTTCATATGGTAAATACCTCATTTGAACACTCATATAGTGAACACCTCATTTGAACGTTCATATAGTGAACCCCTCATTTGAACACTTATATAGCGAACCCCTCATTTGAACACTCATTAACTCACTTATTCAAAGCTGTAAAATATGCTAGATATGTGGTATTTGAACTGCAGTTTATGTACAGACTGCAACAATTTTGTGCGGAATACATCAATTTTGTCAATTATAGTCGTGGAACATCATAAAAAATTTAGATGTCATGATGACCACGTCGTTACTGGTACGGCTAATAGGCAGAAACATATCCCATATACAGATAGGTCATGATAGCCATCTGAACGACCCAAAAATGAATTCGATCACAATTTACAAATATTTGCCTGTCGTTAAAGATTTTCCTTACTTTCGCAAAACGTAACAATCCTACGCGATCTGAATTTCGAATACGTTCTAATCAGGCGGCGAAGATCGGATGAAAATTCAGTACAATGAATTATTCACTGCTGCTCGGTGGTGGTGTAATAACGCATGCACTGTAGCAAGAACAAACCAAGCGCTATCACATCATTTACTAGCCAGCAGATGAGGCTGCAGTTACCATGACAACCGAGATGAATTACACCGCCGATAAAGGCTAGAGTAGCGTATTAGGAGGCATTCAATGCTGCTTATAAGCATTGGTCACATACTCCTACAATATATACGAGCTTATAGCCTAGATATCATTGCGTTTGTAGCTTACGGCCACCCGAACTTGGACTGATCAAACCAGAATCATTCAAATGGATACCTCCCCTACCAGGGCCTGGTCAGATCTAAGGGGTCGGGGCCCCTGCCTTCATAAAGAGGATACCCCCCCTGTCGATACTTCCCTTATCAACGCGGGGTGGCTCTAGTAGGTAATTTCTGGGGTCCAGAACCTGCCTTTTCACTGACATCGCCCCCCTTTTCGTCTGATGGTTAAAAACCGCTGGCACAGATTTGTCACCGATTCTCGCGTATTGCATCTTAACTCATGTATATTTCTTAAAAGGTTTTCTAACACGGATAGTGGACCCCAGCCTTCAGGCCCGGCGCCGCTTTCTACGCGGACTACCTTTCAATCCACCACCGTTCTTTCGTTGGACCACGCCTTCGCTAAATCCATCGGCGAGATATTAAAAAAAATACCACAAATCGTATGCTAGACGATTAACACAAATTATCGAAGGTATTTCATTATAATGATTACCTTCGAATGTCGTATCCCGAAATAATTTCCACGTTCGTCTAGCAGGCGCGCGTATTTTTACTGTAAGACGTTAAAATCCGTCTAAATCCCGGGTTATGGTTTATTATAGACCGAATGTCTAGAACGTTAGTGTGTCAATGACGACAGCTGGAATGAAATAGAGTCAGCGAGCGAGCAGTGAACACAGCACGGCTCTCTGTACGATATCAGCTGTAGCAGACGCGCGCACACTAACACACACACTGTCCGTCGTGTCGTTAATAAATTAACACTTTACACTGGACACAACAACCACCACCGCTACATCAATATCAAATACATCGTTAAATGTACGTAATTATGATTAGTGACTATACAGTGGAACTGGATCCACACAACTGTGGAACTGGATCCAGAGTCCGAATAACCCACACACACCTGTAAAACTGGATCCAGAGTCAAATTAAATCCGCATAACTGTGGAACTGGATTCAGGCTCAAATTAAACCCACACAGCTGCGGAACTGGATCCACATGACTGTGGAACTGGATCTGCAGTCATGTGGAACTGGATCTAGAGTCAAATAAAACCCACACAACTGTAGAACTGGATCCAGAGTCAAATCAAACCGACACAACTGTGGAACTGGAACCAAGCTCAATTTAAACCCACACAACTGTGGAACTGGATCTAGACTCAAATCGAACCCGCACAACTGTGGAACTGGGTACAGGCTCAAATTATACTGACACAACTGTGGAACTAGATCGAGAGTCAAACCCTAACCTTTTTTTCAAGTTCAATACATCGGTCTCATGCATATTATATAGAGTCATACAACAGACTATATATAGTGTAAATAAATGAATAGTTGAAGTCATTTATTAAAACCAAACAAACTGATCTTCAGCAAACACTGATAACATATTCAACCAGGGACAATACTTAAAGTGACAAAAATAGGTTGAACATTTTTTCTTGTTTGACAAACGAGATGTCATCTGTAGTCACTTTATTTGAGACATGATATCAACATTGAGCAACTGCCCTATTAAAACCAATTATATGAAATAAAGCGATGACTTTTCTGATATAGTCGAAACGTTGAATAAACTACACTAGCTCAAGGAAACATTTCAGACTCTTTTTATTCTTAGTGTGCAGGGATTTTATATTATCTTTACAACACGGACTCAGAGTGTTTCATCAATGGTTATAATGAGGACAACATCAGTATTCCTGAAGATGACTATTAGGATATAGTGGAAACGTTGAATAAACTACACTAGCTCAAGGAAACATTTCAGACTCTTTTTATTCTTAGTGTGCAGGGATTTTATAATATCTTTACAACACGGACTCAGAGTGTTTCATCAATGGTTATAATGAGGACAACATCAGTATTCCTGAAGATGACTATTAGGATATAGTCGAAACGTTGAATAAACTACACTAGCTCAAGGAAACATTTCAGACTCTTTTTATTCTTAGTGTGCAGGGATTTTATATTATCTTTACAACACGGACTCAGAGTGTTTCATCAATGGTTATAATGAGGACAACATCAGTAATCCTGAAGATGACTATTAGGATATAGGGAAACGTTGAATAAACTACACTAGCTCAAGGAAACATTTCAGACTCTTTTTATTCTTAGTGTGCAGGGATTTTATATTATCTTTACAACACGGACTCAGAGTGTTTCATCAATGGTTATAATGAGGACAACATCAGTATTCCTGAAGATGACTATTAGGATATAGTCGAAACGTTGAATAAACTACACTAGCTCAAGGAAACATTTCAGGGATTTTATATCATCTTTAGCCCTACAACACGTACTCGGGGTATTTCATCAAAATTGTAAAAATGGTTTATTAGAATCGCGCAGTGTATTTAAGGCGTACATTGACTGGAGACTGGCATTGATTTCGATATTGATCAGAGCGAAGGAGTGTGTGTGACATGTGTGTGAGTCAGCTGTTTCAACGCTCTGAGTTGCCTGTATATATGCGTACAGCTCCTCTATTGTAACCGCTATTAACCCGGCGTGTTGTCAAATTACCAGAAATTGAAAACCGCTGCATGCACATTGAACAATAAGTGAAATCAATTTCATCAAAACTTTCTAATTATCAAAAGTCTATTCGATTAATCGTGCTTTTTTAGCAAACCACCTTAATACAAATTCTACAGCAGAACACCCGTGAAGTCATCGCATGGTCCCCACGGTTACATGAAATAAAAATTCCCAAAATTTCTCAAATTCCCAAATATTTCAAAACTGGAAATTATTATTTTAAAATTCTCAAGTTTTTCCCAATTTCCCTGTTTTGTGGGAACCGTGTCATCATCATATAGGCCTAACTTGTCACATTAAGTCATCTCTATTTTTGAGACACAATTTGTATTCCTAATTTAATCTAGGCCTACGTAAGCTTACTTACTAAGCGTGAGTGCCTAAGTCTTATTGATGTCAAAGGAATTGGAACTGCAATCTTACCCTCATAACTCCGAGAAACACTAGCGCCACATAGCGGAAAGGAGTTGAACTGCTATTGTTTTAGTAAAGCAAGTCCCACAAACAGGAAGGGTGTAACCCCTAACAGTATATATTACTCCTAAGGCTAAAAAAAATTGATACCTTGTTTCTCCACTCTGCTGAGCTTAAATGTTGACCCGGCCGGCCGCCTATCTACCCTATACATTACCTTTTTTAAAATCGTGATCAATTTCACCATAACAGACCCGGCCGCTATGGAAATGAACTGTTTATAAATTTTATCATATTTTACAAAAATGACCCGGCCGCTGCGGAGAAACAAGGTATCATTTTTGTTTAGCCTAATCCCTAGTAATACTACAGAAAGGTTTCCCTAAACCCCAATCTTACCCCTATAATTCCAAGAAACACAAGCGCAACATAGCAGAAAACATGAACTACCTAGATCGCAGGCTTACCCCCTTCTTACTCGTACGGGCTCAGACTAACACCAAGGCGAAAACTCTTAAATCTATTTATATTCTAGGCCTAATTAATTCAGTTTATATTCAGTTGGCCCTGAGTGGAGCAGTCTTAGTTAGCAAGGGCGGAGCCAAGGGCACAATAGGAATCACGAAGGCCACCCCAGCCCGACGAAAATGTCGGTCCTTCTCCACAAGGCTATCTAATGGCTGTCATATTTCTTCAATGAAGAAAAGAATTTTCATTATTTCCTAAATTCTTTGAGGACACCTCAAAAATTAGGGGGGGGGTCTAGTACCCCTGGATCCGCCCTTGGTTAGTGCCTAATTTTCAATAAAGTCCTTCTTTCCGAGTCTCAGATTTTCCCCGGCCGAAGTCTCGACTGGAAGCAACAGATTATAGTCATTTATGCTCATTAATTGCTTCAAACCCCAACAACAGCCTTCGCAATGAACATTTGGGACATTCATTTGACAACAACAAAAAAGAGATGAATTCCTTTGCTGTCTTTTTTATTGATGTCAAAGGAATTGAATTGATGGAAAAACCAATAATTCTGGATTGGAAGGATATTCCACACACATTTTCAAAACTTACCCGTCACCATCCGTTGAGAGAGAATTGTCCACCACCAACAATCAAATAATAGACTGAAACATTCCACTTACAATCATTGAGAATATTCTGTTGTTTGTCACCTTGAAAATTAGCCGCAAATTCAGGTTTTATTTCGAGCGAAAAGTGACAGTTCGTGAACACGGAAGTAAACCGGAAGTGACAGCTCAATTTAATTCAATTCAATTCAATGACCTATTTAAGTGAATTCTAATTTATAATTCTCATTTATATCTATTTAAATGTTGAATATATCTGTATTTGAATGCATCTGCTGTTTATTGTAAACCTAAAGCGTCAATAAAGCGAATTGAATTGCCTAGGGTTAGATCATAGATGGAGTAGGGTCATTCCTAAGGATCCGCCTGAGAGGTGAAGTAAACCTAGACTGGTTGCCTGTCCCATTCGATATGATAATTGAAGATAGATACTGGTAACAGTCTATCTCTACCTTCAGCTATTATGACAGCGAATGCAGGTGGCGCAGAATTGGCCAGGCGACCAGTCTAATTCAATGAACGGGTTCTGGGCAGCATCACCCACGTGACGATTCGTTCGCCCACACACGCGTATTCGGGGAGGATGCGAATGCGATAAATGACAAAACTGGTTTACAGCGACGGAATAGTGGTTTGAATGGCGTTTAGAGATAATTACAACTGAAAGTGTCGCCCAAACCAGTTTTATCATTACGTTAACATTCCAAAATCTAGATCCGGGTTTCGGATATGGAAGATTGACAATCGAGGATTTGGACAATTTTAGTGAAATGATGATTTAAACAAAGTAGTTTCAATTTAGCGATTTTAGACTTAAGTTCATCCAAACATCAACATAAACCTCTGGCAGAACTCAGTTCCACAGTTGTGAGTTAACTCAGAGTTAAAATTAGTAAATTTTCAATGAGTTAACTCGGGGTCAAATTTTAACTCCGAACTGTGGAACTGGACCCTGTTCTATGGTCTAAACTACAATG
This sequence comes from Tubulanus polymorphus, assembly GCF_964204645.1. Classification (NCBI taxonomy): domain Eukaryota; kingdom Metazoa; phylum Nemertea; class Palaeonemertea; order Tubulaniformes; family Tubulanidae; genus Tubulanus; species Tubulanus polymorphus. The sequence goes on from NC_134032.1 coordinate 514,348, forward strand.
GATAACATCGGATCCAGAATTTTGGAGGGAGTTGACATTAAAAATAAAACTTGAGCGGATCACGTGATTGAATCACCACAGATCGCGCTGAATAAACAACACAACACAATAATAAATACATTTATTCAGGTTTACAAAATAGATTCTGGGATTTCAGTTTCTGTGAACTTGTTCTACAACACCAGCGTTTAAATTATGAGACTATCAACCAGCTGTATAACGTCTTTAATTCTATCAATGACAACCACGTTTTGATTGATGAGAGTTAAAATAAGAGTAGATGAGATAGAAGTGATTGCGCAAGAGATTTAGAGGTGATTGTGCAAGAGATTTTATCGAGACATGGCTGTAACTGATAGGATTAAAGAACAGTGACTGTTCTCAAGTTCATTCACAAACAGAAAATCAATCATACTGGCAATCTGTAATCGCTGGTCATTGCCTGGCCATTGGTCATTTCTGGTCATCTGGTAATTGGTCATCCCTGGCAATTGGTTGGTCATCCCGGGTCTTCTGCAGGTAATTGGTCATCTCCTAACAGGTTAAAACAAAATGTAGAATCATAAACAATACAAGCTGGTCAGCAAATCTAGTCGGGTAAGACGCAGCTCCAAACACAAACAGTTACTGAGAAGCTGAAACCGAGGTGAACTAAAGACTCAACGTTACCTGACCTCCTTAAGAGCGGGCAATCTGTGATTGCAGGAGGACTGATTGCTTCCTCAGGATGCACACTGCTACTGAGGAGGAGGCAGAACTAGATGATGATGATGATGATGATGATGATGATGATGATGATGATGAGGAGGAGGAGGAGGAGGAGGAGGAGGAGGCAGAACTAGATGATGAATATGATGATGATGATGATGAGGCAGAACTAGTGTGATTTATTGAAATTGTATCCATACACAAGTAATACATACCGTTAATGTGTGAAGCTGACTGTGAAAATCAGTTCTATATCAGATTCTACAACTCACCAGCAATGATTGACACTGAAATGAAAATAACAGATTCTTCAATTATCAAATTCTATTGCAGGAAATCATGAAATTAACTGTTGAAATTCTGTTGTCATACACATACCAGTTATCGTGTGGAGTTGAAACATGTTCGGGACCAGAATTCAGTTAATCTTCTGACAGACTAAAACAAAATGTAGAATCATTATAACGGTTATTGAATTTGTCTCCAGCGAGTATCTGTATCCATCTTCAGCTCACTTCACACACAGCTATAGATAAGAGTTCCTTACAGCGACCACTGAATCAACCTAATCATTACAACTGAAATAATGATAACACATTCTATATGAATACATATGAAGCACATCTGAAACCAAAGTGATAGAAAAATAGAAAGTTGTAAAATGTTTTCTGACGCAGTTTGATTTGTGTCAGATTGTAACTGTAGAAGTTTCACTCATTGTTTCAGTCTAATAGAGATATAACTGATGTACATGTAACACTGACTGTGTAACACTGCAGTCATTTATTCACTTATTCCTCCTCAGTTTGAAGAATGTTTGTTCTCTTATCTTCATTAGCGATAAGAATCATTCTCATCCGTATAACTGCAACATCGTAACATTTCTACTTATTCAATCATGGAGGGAATGAGGAGTATGGCGCTTGGGTATGGAATGAGACAGGGTATGGGAGTTGACACGTTAGGGGAGGATAGGACATTGTGATGAGGTAAGGTCAGGTTGGATGATGCAGGGTTGTTTGATGTGGTTGGATTAGATGATGAGTTTAATATAGAACTGTTTGGGGTGGGTGTATGTGGTAGTGTACTATGTATAGTTAGGGAGGTGTATGATAACGGATTGAAAAGTTGCTGGTAGAGGGCGGTACAGGTGTGATGCTGGTATGGTATGTGTAAGGTAGGGGGCGGTGTGTGTAGAGTGTTAAGGATAGGGTAAGGTACAGTTAGAGTAATACGAAAGTGTAAGTTTGGGTAATGCGGGGTCAGGATGTTTGGTGTTGTTGAGGTGAGGGTGAGGTCGGGGGTGGTGTCTGTGGAAGGTTGGGAGGTACGTGATGTGATATAAGGGGTGGAGCTAGGACAGTACAGAGTGTGATGAGTGATTGACGGGGTCGATCCGTCTCTCAGCCGCCTCCAGGCCACTCCCTTTTGACATCTCAATGCTTCTCCAACCCTCCCAATCCCTCAAACTACTCCTCAATTCCATGTGAAATACTAGGAGACGATACCTGCAAGACATTGAATATTAAGACACCATCAAAACAAAGTATTTTACATGTGTGTCACATGATTCATTTTAACAAGTGAACGATTCATGAAGCAAATGACAGCAAAATCTTCTGATTCACAAATATCTGAATAGTTTTTACCAGACTACAAGCTTTACGAATAGCAAACTGATGAGAAATGGACTCTGAACCCACAATTAAATTATTCAAGATTTTCTGTGAATTATTTCTCTCATATTTATCACGTTACACCCAGTGATACATGAAACTCAGCCTCACTCTCACTCTCACTCACTCTCACACACTTTCTTATTTGCCATTTTTTGCAAACATTTTTAAGCACGTGAGGTAGGTATAGACCACTGCCCGCTTTCTAAGCCAGTAGTGGACTACCCTTTGGACCCCACTTTTGTGCTTGGTGGCTTTAAGCTCACCTTTCTTGAGTCGAGGTAGGAATAGACCACTGCCAATCTAAGCCAGTAGTGGACTACTCTTTTGACCCCACTTTTGTGCTTGGTGGCTTTAAGCTCACCTTTCTTGAGTCGAGGTAGGAATAGACCACTGCCAATCTAAGCCAGTAGTGGACTACCCTTTTGACCCCACTTTTGTGCTTGGTGGCTTTAAGCTCACCTTTCTTGAGTCGAGGTAGGAATAGACCACTGCCCGCCATCTAGGCCAGCAGAACACTAAACCTTCGAATTGCTCTCGGACCCCACTCTTTTCATGTTCTTTCTTTTTCTTATGGCTCTCTCTCTCATCTCTCTCTATCTCTCCTTGCTCTGTATCAGTAGCACCCGGCAGTAAGTGAATATATAGGAAATATAGTAATTGAACTGGGTTTAAATCCATCTCAATCAGTGCTTTTACAGGGTCCCATCTAAGGATGAAATCCACTTGCCCCGGGGGCAAGCATATCTGAAATTTTGCTTGTCCCCTACAAAAATTGTAGCAAAAAGCTTATTGTGACATAAAACTGCACTAGGGCAGTGGTTCACTATAGTCAATCACAATCATATCATTGTTTGATGATATTATTTATTTGCAGTGACATTTGTTCCATGAAACAAGTTTCAATTCCTAAATGAATCGATGAATTCAATCTTCAATAGCATCATTCTCGATGTATCTCATATAGAGATTGTGGAATAGTAAGCGCGGGAAGGAGGAAGGGAAGGAGGTAATGCCAGTCCGGTCCGGACCACTTTCTCTGAATCACATTACCCTACCCCAACATCACCCAGGCTGTACTGTCCTATCACCATCCATGTCACCATCACCAGACATATATCTATATACACTGACAAATAAGACAAAAACAAAATTCTATCTGGAGATTTGTATCTAAAGAAGGTTTGGGGGGAACTTTCTCCTGGTGAGTGAAACGCCAAGAGCATCACTCACCATTGTTCAAAGCACAAACTGTGGCTCCATCTATCTCCATCCTACGTAATCAATGAGTCTCTGACTCTAATCAAATAATCCTAGGTCAACTGGATCACACGAATCAGACCTGAATCCATTTTTACAAATTTACCACTTAGTATTTTTGATTTTTGGTTCTAACAATAATCCAACAACTTAAGACCAGTCCAAACTTCTTTTAGTTCTATAGTCAATCTAACAACTTAAGACCAGTCTAAGGCCATTTTAGTTCTTTAGCCAATCTAACAAGACTGGTCTAATGATTTTAAAAGCCCATTTTCTTAGGTATAACTCAAAAATAATTTTTCGAAATGGACACTTGGACACTTGACATGGATAAATTCTACTGAATTCATCCTCACCTCAACAACATAATAATAATAATAATAATAATAATAATATATTTTCTTATATAGCGCAGATCTAAAAAACAACACCAAACATCCTGACCCCACATTACCCAAACTTACACTTCTGTATTCCTCTAACTGTACCTTACCCTATTCTTAACACTCTACACACACCGCCCCCTACCTTACACATACCATACCAGCATCACTACTACACATCCTCACTCGCCAGGGTCTGGTTGTGTTCCGCTGAAACTCACAAACACTGATCAATTTTCCTTCATAGGTCTATAAAGCTAAGCATACTTCGACAAAGCAACTAGAGACAATTAGTTGCTAGTGAGCGATCGGGAACTCAGTATTCTCCGCTGCTGACATCAACTTATCCTTTATCAAAGTTTATTGAAGGATATTTGCCAACAGTAAAACACGTTCACCTCATTGTGACTGGCATCACTGGTTTCCCTTACCGAGGGTCCAACACAAGAATAATGTATATTTCCATAATTTTCATTGGCTGGATAATTCCTCTGTTTTCATTGGCTGGATAATTCCTCTGTTTTCATTGGCTGGATAATTCCTTGTATTCCAATAGACCGATGGATAAAGTTGCGGGCAGCGTTTGTGTAGACGTGAGCTTCAGCAGGAAGCAACCCGAGCCCTGGTGAGTGAGGATGCTACTGTACCGCCCTCTACCAGCAACCTTTCAATCCATTATCATACACCCTCCGAACATACACACCGTACACTACCACATACATCACTTACCCCCAAACAGTTCTATATTAAACTCATCATCGAATCCAACCACATCAAACAACCCTGCATCATCCAACCGACCTTACCTCATCGCATTACCCTATCCTACCCTAACGGTCAACTACACCATACCCTGCCCCATTCCATACCCAAACCTCATACAACTCATCCCCTCTATGATTGAATAAGTAGAAATGTTACGATGTTGTAGTTGGACGGATGGCAATGATTCTTATCGCTAATGAAGATGAGAGAACAAACATTCTTCAAACTGAGGAGGAATAAGTGAATAAATGACTGCAGTGTTACACAGTCAGTGTTACATGTACATCAGTTATATCTCTATTAGACTGAAACAATGAGTGAAACTTCTACAGTTACAATCTGACACAAATCAAACTGCGTCAGAAAACATTTTACAACTTTCTATTTTTCTATCACTTTGGTTTCAGATGTGCTTCATATGTATTCATATAGAATGTGTTATCATTATTTCAGTTGTAATGATTAGGTTGATTCAGTGGTCGCTGTAAGGAACTCTGATCTATAGCTGTGTGTGAAGTGAGCTGAAGATGGATACAGATACTCGCTGGAGACAAATTCAATAACCGTTATAATGATTCTACATTTTGTTTTAGTCTGTCAGAAGATTAACTGAATTCTGGTCCTGAACATCTTCAACTCCTCCACGCAATAAGTGGTATGAATGAACACATAATTCTAAAATTACTTATCTTATCTCTTCTGTGATTCATTCAGCTGCTCCTATGATACCCCTGCTGCTCCTACAATACTCCTGCTGCTCCTACGATACTCCTGCCGCTCCTACGATATTCCTGCTGCTCCTATGATACTCCTGCTGCTCCTATTATACTCCTGCTGCTCCTACGATACTCCTGCTGCTCCTACGATACTCCTGCTGCTCCTACGATACCCCTGCTGCTCCTACGATACCCCTGCTGCTCCTACGATACTCCCGTTGCTCCTACGATACTCCTGCTGCTCCTATAATACTCCTGCTGCTCCTACGATACTCCTGCTCTGCTGCTCCTACGATACTCCTCTGATGCTCCTCCTGAGTTGCGCTTGACTCAATCTTATTTCATACCACAGTAAACAGGAATTGTGCCTGAAATAAAGAATATTAGATTTCAATGTGGTATCTGTTGATTGTAGACTATTCACAGATATCAGTTTCACAATCGAATGAATGAGAGACAAACCTTTTCTAAAAGATGATTAATAGATCTCAGCCTAGTAACAGTCAGTGAAGGGAGGCAGTTGTTCATATTGTTGCTTTTAACTGATTCAAACTGACCGTTGAAGGAAGGATCGATTGATGAAATCTGTTGTTTGTATCTGTATCAATAAGAAAAGGGAGGTGACTGTAATTATTACTGGTAATATTCACCACAATATAATCTGTAAACAGTAATGACAATATTTTAGTTCATTCCACAACTGGCTGTAAACTGCTGTTGTTACTGTTTGTGTCGAACATCGATCTTCACACGACAACTAAAGCTTTTTTTAGCAGATTGTTTGCATTTGCCGTTTTCATATTATTTGTTTTGAACAAGCAGGTCACATGTAACTTTCACATTTAATCCCTCACACGGACGTACACGAGCTCGGGCCACTATTCCAAAATCGAGAGTTTAATTCATATATAAGCGTGTAAATTCAGGGGAAATCCTGCTTATGGCTCATAGGCCAGCATCTTAGCTACGCATTGAAGTGGTTTTCGCCCCACATACCCAACCTAACTTTTGAAATAATCAAACCTTTAGAAAGGAGGGGTATCCCAGTACAGGTATGCCAGTATATCCGAGCCTAATATCTAAGGGAATCCCCCACCGTGTTTGGTACCCTTACTCCAAGCAAAAGTCCAGGTAATCCCTTATTTCATCATCAATCTGTCTCTCGGGATCAATGACAATGGATTTCATACACATAACCGAAATTCGTTACCTATCCCATTTGCAGAAATTATGGCAACATTTATGGGTGACCTCTTCTTCACTCTAGGTACTATTTTGGGGGTCCTAATTGTGGGCTGATGACACACACACAGCACAGAGGGAGGCGAGAGGTGCGGACCACCGAACCGTGACGACACACGTAATTTACTTCAAACACGATTTTGAATAAAGTTTGGCGGCGGGTCTCAGGTCAGTTTAATAGACGGTTTCTATCGCCTGCATCTCCGGGGTTTATACCGAACTGTTAGCTTAACACATAGATATAATTCGAGGATAAAAAACTGGAAAAATTCCAAGACTTACCAAATTTCAATATGGCGGGTCACGACTCCACACCGGAAGTGATGACTCGCGGATTTTCCATGCATGTGCTGTTACAAGTTAAGATAATTTGCCGAGCTACAAATTTATTTTCGTATTCAATCTGATTTATTTGGTGTAAGAATAACATAATCATGATTAAAACTGACCAGTGTAATCACGCACGTGGCTCGATCAATGCATCATTGCTTGCCAGGGTTGGTTGCCTCTGCTCCCGGAGCTTTCCGGCTACCACCAATGGTTTTACTCGCTTCCCTATGTACACTCAGCATCCTTTGCAGGATGGTTTTATACCGGAGCCAACTCACGCTGTTTTCATGTTTAAAAAGTGACCGGCGGGGAGCGGTGTTCTTTGTAAATAGCTCTAATTTGTCTCTCTCCTATTATGTTATGTTATCTTTTGTCTCTTTGAATTAATATTTTATTGTCGTGTCTGTCCTATGTAATTTTGTCATTATACGGATGCAATAAATTTCGAATTGAATTGAATTGTCATCAAGTGCTGCCCCCAGAACGGTAAGTGTGTGAACTAACTTTTTACTCACATGCCGCAGTAGGAACATTGAATCATATTGTTAGTTCGTACATTCACCGCTAATGATAAATATAGAGGCAGCACTAGACGGTTCAGATCTGTAAACGTTGGGACTGAAGATGGTAATTATTAAGTACCAATAATTCATTGGTTATTGGGCATTATCAATTAGCTTGGGTCCAGTGGGTAAACTGCATCTCAATCGAGGCTTAAATGTCTATCCGGTAACGTTTCGACCTCGCGCCTGAGTATACAGTCTGTAGACTGAGGGGGCCTTGACGCCATCCCGAGTCCGTCAACTTGTTTATGTCTCAGATGGAGCGCGCGGGGCAGGGCTGTCATTATATTGGTGACTTATCCAAATTACACTTACATAGCGCAACATTTTTCAGTGTGTTAACTCCGTCGTACTCGGCGTAACAGGAGAGTGAGGAATTGTATTTTAGCTAACTGTTAGCTAACTGTTTAGCTAACTGTTCCTCCTCTGTTCCTTGTTTTTAGACAGGACCTTAATTAAATCGGTATTTTATGAACCACTAAAAGCACTGTATTGCGTGAACTGTATTGAAAAAAAAGATAGTTCAACAGTTCAACATAAAAGCATAAAACTAGCGATGAAACAACGAATTCAGTATAATTTTTCCTAATTGCATTGTCCTAATTAACATTTTTCAGACATTATCACTTCACTTAAAATAAGTCTTCTGACATTATACTATGCAGTAGCTGCTCCTGAGTCGGTGTTTATACGATTCACTAGCTGCACCTCAAGTGTTTATAAGAAGCACCAACTGCTCCTGAGTCAGTGTTAATAAGATGAACTATTATCTTTGCTCCTCCGGAATCAGTGTTTATAAGATACACTATTGTCTCTGTTGCTCCTGAATCAGTGTTTTTAAGATGCGCTATTGTCCATGCTGCTCCTCGAGTGTTTATAAGATCCGCTCCTGCTGCTCCTGAATCACAATGTTTGTAGAAATCCGTCGTTGGGCGGTAACTCGCTGCTGCTGGCTCCACAACTTCTCATCTGGACGTCTGCAGTTTTCATCGGCATCAGTAGTCGTCTACTTTTGGTTGTCGTTTACCAATCGAAGACCATTTTTTCCAGGATAGAGTTAAGCTGAAGTAAGAAACAAGAACATCCTTTGAGGCAGACCATCCTAATAAGCATTGATTATGATTCACAAATTAATTTTGATTATACGGTTGTCATCTACCAATCATGGACCATTATTTCCATGATAGAATTTAGCTGAAATAAGTTAGTTAAAATAGTAGTTCAACAGCATTAATACATCACTGTTTATGACTAGTGACAATAGAATATGAGGCTGCATACAAGGTAACTGGCCTATCTACACTTCAATACTCAGCCAAGAATATTCATTTGAGACCTAACGAGTAATATTAGAGCAATGATTGTTTTAGATTTCCACTCACTAATAACCATATACCGGCCACAGAGCTTCAATCTTCAATCACTTTATAGTAAAATTGAGAACTTCACCAGCGTCTCTGTTCTCTCCAGTGCTATAAGCATCCTGCCCTTGATGCTAACCCAGAAATGAAAAATCAACTTAGCTTTTTATCATGACTGCCAGGTTCAGTTTCGAAAGGTCTCTTGGTGTTTTGTTGTCGAGTTTAATTCAAGCTAAATTTAATTCTTCGGTGGTCGCTTCTGGTCGGTAGGAACTAGATGGCTAATGTAACTCATGCTGGGCCTTTCCAGATTCATGTTAGGCTGTAATGAGTAAAAGAACGAGATGGAATGTTTTATCGTATTCGGGAATCCGTCGATGCTTTTAAACGCCAACCTCAAAACGTTTTTTAGGAGAGCTTTTACCATTGAATTATGTCTCTTACAGTGTTTTTATGTTCTTGTATTGCGATGGTATTTTAAATAATTTTGTGGTTTCATTTGTATTACTATTGTAAAGTACGATGATTACTCGGTAAACAAACAAGTTATTATAGATTGATTGATTCAGTTATTTCTAGCAAAATATCTGAAAAATTCATCGACCGATTCGTTTATGTTAACGTTAAGCCGTCTTTCGCTCGTGTCCTAAAAAAACTATTTAAGATGTAGAATTTCTAAGTAACGTCCCATTGCACCAGGCATTTAATAACTAAGATCTATTTGTTTGGCCAACAAGACCCCCAGCAAATTACTTAGGAAAATCAAATCTGATTTGACAAGATAGATTCACTCAGGGCAGGTTCTGGAAATTCTGCAGAATGACACATATGCATAGGTGCGATAGTCAGCCGTGGCGAACTGCTAAATTCAAATTCAATTTTTAACAAATTTATTCCAACAATCGTATTCAGTATAGCTCTATTATCTGAACGTAGAGACAATGTTTTTAGATAAGAATATCTAAGACTGAAAGCAATTTAAAAAAAAAAATCAAATTTACCCTGGTGATTACATGACCCTACATTTCTGCAGGCCTTGGTCCATAGATTAGGAAGATACGACATGCAAAGTTTCAGAAAGATTGGATAAGAATTCTTAGATTAGGAGCAACTTGAAGCAAAATTTGACAGACTGGACATTTATTATGCCCCACAGGAATACCGTTAATATTTAAACTCAAATTTTTAGTTCAAGTTGTTGGTGTCTTTCCAATGAGGTCAACCTATTAACTTGAAAGAGCTTTTCGACTTGGGAATTCCGTCTAGGGTCCCATCTCCACAGTTTCCAGGCCGCGCCGAAAGATCCATGCACTTAAAAAATCACCATAAAAAATTTAACAAGAAGAACAAGTCAAATTCGTTGTGGATTAGTTTTATTTTTCTCAAGCTCAAGATTTCTATGAATGCGTTTATAAAGATTTCTAGAGTTTGTCGCAAGTTCGTTTCATAAATAAATATTCAGCAAAAAGAATAAAACTGTCAAGCAAAATATCATCTGGATAGTTGGTTTTCTATAGACAAGTGACTATCAGCAAAGGCCACAATAATTACGAGGAGACTTTTGAAATAGGCTCATTGAAGAATCGAGTCTTAACGTCAATACTCTCTTAGTTTTCAGGGCAGTCGGGACAGGGGCGGCAGGGGCGGCCAAAGCCGCCCCACTTTTTTGCTTAACAAAAATTTTTCAAAAGCAGGCTGTACCGCGTAGCAGCTCGTCGTTCTCTGTACTAGGTGGTTGACTCTCGACTTCTCATGCTTCTGTGAATGAGACCGTGAAATGGCCCCAAAACGCATCTCCGGCGATTGAATTTTCAAAATTTTTCTAGGGGGAGGGCCCCCAGACCACCCTTCACAAAAAAGCCTCGCCACTGAAAAATTCCTTCCGACGGCTCTGGTTTTTGAAGATGTCTCATAGAATTGAGTCTAAACGTCACTACTCTCTTAGTTTTGAAAATGTCTCATAGAATTGAGTCTAAACGTCACTTCTCTCTTAGTTTTGAAAATGGAATCAAGTTTCCCTCAGCAATTCTTCATAATTGTGTCTGGATATCTGAGGATAGTTTTAAGTAGTTCTCTCCCAACAATTCAGTCGTTTTTGCTACACAGTTTCTACGTTCGTATAAAATTCGGTTTCGTGGTTTTTTACGCGCCGCGATTTTGTAAATCTTTAACTTTGTAAATTCTGACGAGCCAGTGTTGAGTAGTATACGCCTCTTCTAACACGTCCAACTGGAAATCTTTATTGCCGATCTCCTTGTTTCGCACTCTGTCGTAACCGGTCGGCTTGCCTGTAACGTAAAAACAAGTAAAAAACTCGTCTTAGAATTGAATTTTAAAATGGTCGCAACAGATCGATTGTTCTTGGGTACGAATGAGGACATTAAAAGGAGGAAATTTAGAGGAAGCGTCTGCATCACTTTCAAATCCCAAATACTGTGTACTCCTCCTAAATCAGTACTGTTTATCTCAGTAAACCATTAATTTGATGGTTTAAAAGCAAATTTTCATCCATTACACTAACTAAAGCCAGTTTCTAATTTGGTTACCACCTCAGGAAAAAAAAGTTCCTGGTTCCAACTGTACTGATTTAGGGGGGGGGGGGGGTAGCCTACTGAACAACTTCTATACTTAGTATCTTACAGCAAATTTTATGCGTACATAATAAACAGGGTGCGATCTAAGCACTTGTCCGATTGTTCGGGACAAGTATATTCTCATCGGGGCAAGTAGGTTATCATTTATCACTTGTCCGCCGGGCTAGTGCAATTTTAGTCACAAAGCTTTTTCCCACTCGATACAACGGATGATAGTGCCACCAATCGGACTGCCTGTGTAGGGCAAGTAGCTTTTGGAGGGGGCAAGCGAAATTTCAGATATGCGCTTGCCCCCCGAGCAAGTGGCTTTCATTCCTTAGATCCGACCCTGCACGAATGAACCCGTATAAACGTTGAAACTCGCGATACTTACCATTTTCCGTATAAACGGAACCGAATCTGTAGTACGATAGTTTATACATTAAACAGTTGAGCAGCGTCGGCGAGCCTTCCTTATCGATACGGAATTCACCCTGCGGCGTGTAATAGTCATGCTCTTTAATATGACTGCCGCGATCGGTGCTGCCACCTATACGAACCATCCACAAGAATTTGTTGATATCTGAAATCGAAGAATACCCGGAATTATTGTCATGGTCTGTACTAAAATAGAGGATAAACAATTCTACAGTAAAACTCGCCGTGGTTCGGCCAGTTATCATTTTCATAACTTATGCCCTCATAGTTCGGCCAGTCCAATGTAGGTATCAATCTCCATCCAGGAATCACCCATTAACTGTCATTTATCTTTATAGCGAAATGCCTTGATCACTATTTAGAAAGTGTGCTGATAAAATATTTGGTGTTTGTAGCTCATTTACAATTGAAAATATCTCGGGTGAAGCACTGAACACATGTGAAGCGTGGATGATCAGTTTTTGAGAGAACAATTGTTTATCGAAAGTCTCGCGCTCCGACGGATGCCGAGTCCGGGTAACTTACCGTCCGATGAATAACCCGTCATTCCGCCGAATATGACTAACACGTAGTCGACGTCGAGTTCGCGCATGATCTCGTAGGCTTTATCCTCGGGAGACGCCATCGCCTGGCCGACGCGCGATATGTGAGTGTTGTTCCACGTGTTGTTGTCGACGAGAATCGTTCGATTCGCCATCGACGTTATCTGATAACCGTAATCCCACCACGACATCACTTTAGCATCCTGATCGATAAATTAAACACACGTACATCATTAACGTCTCCGAGATACAATTCAAGTAGAGTATCAGGACATCTGCCCCCCAAATTAAATTTTTTTAATATTGAAGTAACACATATTTACTTCTAATTAATTAGACAAAGCGAACTAACTCTAGCTAATTAGTGCAGCTAATTACTCTAGGACTGATTTCAAGTTTTTGATTGGCTAAAGTAACACTTAACACTAGTTTCCTTTAATTTGGTAAGTGAATTATTATAACTCAAGGACTGATTTGAAGTTTTTGATCTGCACACAACATCAGTAATTCTATATCTTATTAATCTATATTCAATATTATACAAATGAATTTCTAAGTAAAGTATTTAGGTAGTGTTAAACCCAATCAAAAAGGATTTTATTCGGGGGGCAATTGTCCGGGGGCGAAATTGTCCTAGAATCTTCAAGTAGAATAAAATACAATAGACAACCTACAAGCACAAAATCAAAGGTGACTTCTAGTCGGACATTTTGGATGCATAGGAGGCTGTCAGATAGTAATTGTTAAACCAAGTATTATCAGAAGAACTGTTTAGGTGACATTGCAGCCTATGCTCGTCGAACTATTCATAATTTGTCAATTAGAAATTTCAATCGCTTCAATTTGCGACGAAAGACCAACGCTGGTTATGCGTCGTAAATTACCGAAACTACTCGCTCACCTCCGGCGTGTTGTGTCTCAGCCAGTAATACGCTTCCCTGAAATCATCGAATATAATCCGACCGCCGTCTCCGCTGCGGGCGGACAGGACGATCGACGGACTGGAGTACGCCTCCGACGTCACCCACGTGCAATGAGTCGTATACGTGATCAAAAACAACGTCAACAACAGAATGACACCGGTCGCTACCTAGAAACGAGAAAACATAAATCGAAATACAGATCGCGCGTTACTGGATATAACGGATCTTTTAAAAGAGAATATTTCATATTTCAAGGAAGCGTCTGCATCACTTTTGTGTCCCAATTACAGTAGACTCCTTATAAATTGTTTATCTTGGTAAACCATTAATTTGGTGATTCTAAACAATTATAATCCTTTACACTACTATAAATCACTTTCTAATTTAGTAATCACCAAATTGGTTATAGCACCCATTTAGGCGTAGGCTACTGTACAACTCCTAAAATATGCAATTGCCCATGTCTCAAAATAGAAGGAGTTTCAGGCATTTTCAATTTAATTAATGGAGTTTCAAGCATTACATAAAAACATTTTCCATTAATAAGGAGTTTTCAAGGAATCAGCGCGAGTGGCGGAGACCCTGCCGATAAAAACCGATCCATCACAAACCTCGTTCTTTATGGGATACGACGAGTCTTCCGATTTCTTTTTGTCCTTGACCTTGTCGCGGCGCGATACGTCGAGGTTCTTCATGTACGTCGTCAAGATGGACGAAATACCGATACCGGATACGATGCACATGACGGGCGCGAGCACGAGCATCAGACGCACCATGACGCCCTAAAACACAAATCAAACGAACAACTGTATTGATTATCTACACGGTTCTTACACTGAAGATTTCTATGCGAGTTTCATTATGTTATTGGGGATATTTCAGACCCAGTTGAACAATTGTCACTTAAGTCCGAAAACTTCTTAACCCTTTCAGTGCATCTACACCGCAGTGCACGAATCAGTGATAGATTTTGCTAGTACACCGCACTGCGGTGTATTGATGTATTTAGTAATTATCTCTCTTGAAAGATGGCAGCACCTGTCAAACATAGTGAAATACTAGTAACTAATCTCCTTATCTACAACTCAGCAGATTTATCTTGAACCATCACTTGATTATTGAGGACCATGAACACTTTCAAAACCAGTGCTTGGAGCGAGTGACTGCAGTTTAGGTGGCCCTAATGTTTTATGTATCTTACCATTATCTACTGATTGGTCTTTCCAGAATTCAAGGGGTTTTCTAGGGTTTTTTTTTTAGGGAATGTCAACCTAAATTTTCAGGGTCAATTATCCAAGCCGAGTGCCTATCTGTTGTGTCCGGTCCAATTTTGACCAAATTTAAACTGTTGCGCAGTCATGGACCATGATTGTGCAATTGGGCCTCAGGACAGGCATGTATAATAATGATACTTTGTAGCAGAGACAGGTTCAGACCATATAGTGCAGGGCCCAGTTTCACAATAATGATTAAGGCCTAAATCGATTTAAGATAAACTGAATTAACGAAGATATTAAACCGATTTAAGAGTTAAACCTTTTTATGAAACTGGACCCAGGTACTTTTTAAATCCACTTTAACTCGTAAATGAAAGAATTGTAAAAACTCACCGCAAAATAGATACTGGTCATTCCATACATGATGATGAAGATGTTTGCATCGGTCAATTTCTTGAAACAGAAGTACATACCGACTGAAATATGAAATCATACGCATTGCTTAAGTTTCTTCTGAATCACTAGCATATAAATCTAGTAACCAGTGACATCACCGGCAATCATAACTAGCATCTAACCCTTAGCCTAGACGTAGTACCTAACCAGAGGTCAGGTGACCAGTGACATCACCGGCAATCATAACTAGCATCTAACCCTTAGCCTAGTTGACCAGTGTCATCGCAAGCACTGAAATACCGAACAACCCGACGATTCCACTATTCAACGCCCCCTGGTGAAAATAGCCTAACCAGGGTTTCCAGCGGTGAGGACAGGATAAAAAGAAACACTAAGAAGGACTGTTTCGGCAATTTCTGACCCAGAAGGAAGGATTTTTTGACTGAGAAAGAAGTAATTCCCCGTAAAATGAGGACCCATAAGGAAGCATTTGAGCGATGCCTTCACCGAGACAAAGAGTTTTTCACTTCCAAACAAACTTACAGTCAAAAAGAAGGACAAAGATGATGTTTGTCCGGACTTTTTCCAAAAGAAGGACTCGGAAGGAACGCCGGAAAGCCCGCTAACGCCCCCTGGTGTACGTACCTGGAAACATGAAAACGAGCATCTGGAAGTCGAAGTAGAACGAGCTCCACGACGTCGGCTGATGTTCGGAGACCGACGCGATAATCGGAATGTGATTCTTAGCGTACGACGGGTCGAGCAGGGTGTAGAACCGACCGGTCCACGGAGCGATCTTACCGGTGACCGTCAACAGACCGCCGACCGTCGTCGCCGAGATGCCGAGCACGAGCGCCACGCTGCGGAATAACGTCTCGAACTGTTCGGCCGACAGACGCGAGCGAAGATAGTCGACGAACGCGTGAATCTGACACAAACCGAAAACGCCGAACGCCTGAAAATAGGAAGACAGACGATTAAGATTAGTTGTCGAATAAACACTATAATCCGTGTATACTGTAGATAAATGAACAAATCCCACACTTCGAATTTAAAATTATACAATCAAATCGATTTTTTTGAAATCACAACATTTCGGCTGTTGACTAACAGCCATCATCAGGTGGAAGCCATCATCAGGTGGAAGCCATCATCGGGTGGAAGCCATCATCGGGTGGAAGCCATCATCGGGTGGGAGCCATCATCATTCCACCTGATGATGGCTGTTAGTCAATTTTTCAATGATTTTAAATTTTAAGTGTGGGATTTCTTCATTTATAGACGATAAGATGATTCGTAGAGTAACTGAATGCAGAATAAATACAACAAGAAAAGTACTTTAAAGGTTAACTAAGTTTATTTGAAGCACAAGCTTTCTCCTCTAGTGTTTAGTAGTTTCATCGGGTGAATGAGACTTTTCCCTCTGACAGGGACTCGAACCTGATGGCATCGCTACACTCAGCCAATATACAAAAACAGCTACTGGTGATGCAAGTTTTCATGCGACAAACCTGCGCATTGTACCTGCACTACCGGTCTAGTGCGCCATCACGTTCGAATCCCCGCCGAGGGAAGATTGGCTTTTTCCCCGATTTTCGGGTAAGCGGTCCCACTGTCCAAAGTAAATCCAACAGTAAGGCACGACATCTGGTGACATTTACCCTTTCGGTGCTGGCTAATTAATACCCTTAAGTGCTGGAGATGATTTGAAAATTTTTGAAAAATTCCAGCCAAGTGCATCAATAACAGGCATCCACTTTAAAATGCATCTACACCGCGGTGCAGTGTATCATTAGTTACTTATATCTACCTGTGTTCGACAAAGTCCATCACCGATTTATACACCGCAATGCGGTGTAGACGCACTGAAAGGGTTAAGTTGTCATGGAAAGTTTGTACTTACAGCCATGTGTTCACTGGATAGAACCGGTTGAAATCCGACGAAACTGATTTGCATCGATAGAATAGTACCGATAGCGTATACCTAAAAATAAACCAGAAATACTCATTTCAAAAGGAAACTTTGTGAAACATTTTTACGGTTTGGCTAAGTTAGCCCACAGGCTTATACAATAGATTATGTGAGACCAAAAGCTTAAAATCTATTCGCGTGGAAGGCAGATGCCATTCGAGGACCAGGAACATGATTCAATGATTTTAGAGGCCATTCCATGACTTTCAAGGCCTTGAATTGACCGATTCCCATTCTATGACTTTCAAGGACCGCTATGGACCCTGACATAGTGACTATTAAAAGTTCATTGTCAATATGGTATCTATCTGTTGATTAAACCAACTTTGATCAACTGAAGCCCCTGATCCCAACTTTACCAATTAAGGGGTAGTTTACTGCACAACTACCTAAAAAGATTTCTATTTGCCTATTTCTCAGAATCTAAGGGGTTTTGGGCATTCTTCGCAAATCTAAGTCCGAGTTTCGAGCACTTGTAAAACCGTTTGTTATTTTGATAAACTGCAGCCCCCCCCCCCCCATAAAAAAAATCATCCCGAATGTTTAGAAATTTCGATAGACGAACGAAGCGTAAAACTAACGGTAGAAAAGGCGACGTAAATACGATGAGAGAATCGTCCGGTCAACATCAGCAGCAGAACGTGTAACGGGATGAGGTTTATGAGGAACACGTATCCTCCCCACGACGACACCTGCAACAACAACAACAACGCATTAAATATATATATAATCACTACTAGCGAATATAAGAGACGGCTCTACTAGCCCTTAACCCTTTCAGTGCGTCTACACCACAGTGCGGTGTATAAATCAGTGATGGATTTTGCTAGTACACCGCACTGCGGTGTATTGATGTAATTAGTAATTATCTCTCTTGAAAGATGGCAGCACCTGTCAAACATTGTGAAATACTAGTAACAATACACTGCGCCGCTGTGTAGACGCACTATAGTGGTATTCCCGTTATTCAACACACTAGGGTGGAATTTTACAGAATTTTCAAATTATCTTCAGCACAACAGGGTATTAATTAGTCAGCACTGAAAGGGTTAAGACAGGTATCAATCTGCTGAGACATCTTTATTATCAACCTATAATTTGAGTTCATTCATATATCTTCGATGAAATTGAAAACTATATTTCGTCAGCATGTGACAACTTTCAACAAGTGATAATGTGCAAGGGGTAGTTCCTCCAGGTTGATACCGACATGACGGTATTTCAAATGTTTTTTTTTTTTTAATGTCTTCCAAAACATGGTCAAATCTGATTTAGTCGGATCCAGTTCCACAGTCGTGAGTTGGAGTTAACTCTGAGTTTAAGTTAGTTGATTTTCAATGAGTTAACTCGGGAGTCAAATCTTAACTCAGAACTGTGGAACTGGACCCAGGGTGACAACAATTATTTTGAATGTCTTTGAATGACTCAAATGACGACATCAGCAATGTGACGACTTATCAAATGATGACTTACACTTAGTAAATTGAATTAGAAATACAAATTGGGACTGAAAAATAGAGACGACTTCAGGATTTTGACGACTTATCCAAACGATGACTAAACTTTTTTCACACGATATGAATGTAATATTTTGATAAGTTTTTCAACGTTACTGACCATGTAGAAATAAGCGAGCGCGCACAGAACCGACCAGAACGCCGAACCCGTCTTCACCGACTTGATCCACAGCAAATACGTCAGCAACATGCAGAAAATAGCGATACCTTCGTTATCATACGATCCGGCGACCGAACGAGAAATATACCCGGGTACGATCGCGATCATAGCAGCCGCGACCAGTCCGGCGGCGGCGTCCTACAAATAATCATATACAACTCAGCGTTACAATAGACGCAATATTCGAACAACTGTTACATTGTCGATTCTAGGTCAGTTAAAATAGTAGCACCTTGCGAGCGGCGTGGGCGAGTGGTTAGCCAGTTCTGGGAAGCCAGGTCGTGGGTTCGAACCCCGTAGTGTCCTCGGGCAAGACACTTATCCTCACTGCCTCTCTCCACCCAGGAGTAAATGGGTCCCTGGCCTGATAGAGGACTCCTGAGCACCTAGTTGCTGTTCGGTGTTACTTCTCAAAAGGGAGAGATGACTGATACATGGAATGGAGCTATTGGTTGGAAGTAATAATACCGAATTTGGAACGCATTTGAACTGCACTCTGTTTGGGGTGCCTGTGCTATATAAATGACACTAGCTCTCTAATTAGGCACCGGCCAAATTTGGCCCGAGCCTGATCCGTGCCAATTTGGCCCGGGCCAAATCATCTCCATGTGATCGCGGCTAGTAACGTACTACTAACTAAGCGTAAAACCTTAAAAGTTTCTAATTGCCAATTTCTCGAAATTCAAGGATTTCCGGGCATTTTGCTCAAATTCAAGGATACTCGAGGACCTCGAAAAACGTTTCTGTGATTTTTACAAGGAGTTTTTTCCGAGGAATCAAGGCGTCGTCGGGGAACCCCCCCCCCCCCGCCCCGCGCGGTAACGTTACCTTCAATTCTCTGGTGAGATGATAAGTGACGATCGTCGTGAAGCTGGAGAACAATGGAGCGAGGAAAACGCAAACGTTGCGGATATCAATCGTTATATGCAGGAAATGTAACGTTTTATAGATCACCGCCGATGTGATCATCAAACCTAGATTGAAAATAAAACACACGAGTGAAATATGGAAACCGAGGATCCAGATCTCGATTCGATTAAAAACTTTCCACAAATTTACAAAATCCCTAATAGCGCGTTCGATTATCTTCTCCGAGTCTGGGCATACCCGCGGATCGCCCGGACCCATTCGAATTATCCGTCACGTGATAGTTCGGGCTTCCCCGGGGGAAAGTTTTTAAAGTAACCTGCTCCGGGAGTCGCTCACTTGTAACTGAAGCATGTGTAGTTTATTCAACGTTTCTACTATAACCAAATTCCCTGAGTTTTCCAGGTGTTTTTTTTTTTACAAAATTTGTCAAATACAATATATTTTTTTTCTAGATTAGACATGTTATGTCTTAATGAAGTTCGGTCAATCCCCCCCCCCCCCAATATACCGCCCGCCCACATCGGCGCGGAACGATTTTGGTGGTAAGCGGGGGTGTTATACTGTGTTTGTATAGAGATGTACATTGAGAAAACCTGGTGGTAGGCAGGGAAGGCGGTATATGGCAGGGCGATATATCGGGGGTCGACTGTATTTTTTATACGGGTTACCGAGATGAGGTGGATACATTACCTGGATAGATAGTTCCACCGATGATACGTCCGAGTGGATACCACGCTTGATCGTCGAACCAGTTGTGGAAATTATAGAACCCTTCGGTGGTGAGGAACTGCGTCGTGCGATAGTTGAAATACGGATCGAACTCGTGAATTACGCTCTCAAATCTTAACACGGAAAACAATCGCGTCGAAAACGCTACAAAAATAAATCAACAAACTAAATCATGCAGCGATTTCTAAATTCAAAAGAAAATCGTCACATTTCCAAAGTCATCTCTATTTTTGAGTCTCAATTTGTATTTCTAATTCAGTGTAAGTCATCACATTTAGTGAAGTCATCTCTTTATTGAATTCACTAAAGTGTTAAGTCGTTAGATTAAATAGGCCTAAGTCGTCACATAACTGAAGTCATCTCTATTTTTGAGTTCCAGTTTGTATTCCTTATTCAATTTACTAAGTGCAAGTCATAAGTCGTCACATAACTGAAGTCAATTTAATCATTGAGTCTTAAGTCGCGTTTCTAATTCAATTTACTAAGTGTAAGTAGTCATTTGAATAAGTCGTCACATTACTGAAATCATCTCTAATTTTTAGTCTCAAGTCATGTCACTGAAAGGGTTAAGCTTAAATTTTCTGTACTTTTCGTGTACTTTTCAGCCAAATTGTCATACACCGAATACTGCACCTTTGAAAATTCCAGCGGACGACACTGCTATGGTCGGGGGGATTAGAGGGTTTCGAACTACTACTTACAGAGAATGCATCCGATTGTGAGGATCATCAGTTTCAGGAGAATGTCCTGCTTCTCGTGAGACATTCTCAGCATCCACATCGGAGTCTTATACATCGATGACTTCATCTCGTCGGCTGAACGCGATCGACAAAAATCTATAAATAACACAAAATAAACGATTTATTTGAGGGAGGAGGTTTGATGATTTGAATTGTCTATTTTTATGCTGAGCTGGGGCGCCAGAACTTCACTGTTGGTGTAATCGTACAGGCCTCACCACCAACACGTCACCAGTACCTAGCTAAGCAATAAGGAGTTGTAGTACCGAAAAAAACTAAAGCGACGACAAGTAATTCATTTATTTACCAGCAAAAATTTCACCGACTCCACAATCAGGAAGTTCGCGATTCCTTGTCCACCGGTTTCCGGTTCCGGTAGCCACGTTACGCGCTCTGTGATTGGTCAGAAAACGGTACGAGATAAGTTGAAAACTTATTTCTTGTCAGGGCAGTGCCACGTCGATAGATTTATTATAGGACGCAGTAACGATCTACCAGCTATTTGATAGTCTTTATCAAAACAAGAGCCTCTTTAGATATAGCATTTAATAGCGTTGATAGAATCGATGATTTACTATTTGCCCGCAGTAGAAAGAGTATCAGATCTTGACCGTCTGGTGCTGCCCCATTGTATAACGATAGCGGGAAAAATTTGAACTAACATTATACTCGCTTGCCAGTCACAATGGACAAACTAAATACCGTTTTGCGGGCCGGATTGCCTGACAATTCTGAAAATCTGAAAACAGGGTTGAATCAACGAGAACCAGGTTGTTTGTAATATCCAAAACTTTATTTTTACACATTACTACTTAAGATAACACCGTTATAAAAACAGGGGAAATTAAGGGAATGATGTGAAAACATGACAACGAGAAACAATAATTAATGCATTACGGCACCTCCTAAACAAACTGTCTCTATAGGAATGCGAAATAGATAGAATAATATACAAGAATTTCTAATGATAATAATAAACTTTCTTGTCAAAGAAATATTTCTTTAATGACAAATAATCATGATTATATACATTAAATACACTTAACGCGGGTCTGGATTCATTCTCGGTTTTTAGATAATTCATCTACTAGTCAAATATCTTCACTCAGTAATTTAGATTGCGTGTAATTAATTATCTTTGTATTATAATTATCCTGTCATTCAGTAATTTGAAATTGTTTGTAATTAGCTTCGTCTTATTCTATATAGATACCAGTACGATATGTAAATTTAATCACTTGCGCTATGCCTGACGAGGGGACAATGTAACTCCCGAAAACGTTCGCTACAATAAATAATTCCTCATTACAAAATGAGATTTGTTCTATTTTTGCTGCTATGGATTTTGAATTATCTAGACTCTCTACCTAAGATCTACTTCTAAATACACTTAATTTAAAAGCATTGCTATATATGTAATGAATATTCATTGAAATGCAATGTATTTCTGTACAGTTTACACAGTATTACAGCGTAGGGCAGGAACGACGAAAACGGTTGGTAAATTGATGCGGATTTTCCAAAAATGGAAAAAATTATTGTTTTGTTCTGTTGAGGCGCTTCAGTCCTCGATGAGAACGTACGTGAAATACGTATCGAGTTCACTGAACGTGAATTTATCGTTGAATTCGTCTCTAGTAACGTTTAATAATGAACAGATTCTGTTACTATTGATTTTAGGAAAACGAAACGATTTACACGAAGGGTAAGATTTACAACAGAGCTCAGCGCAGTGAGCCCGACTACGAGCTGTGGTCATTCTGAGCACACGAGAGGAGTCGGCAACTCGTCCACTTCCGTGCTTCCTATACCGACACAGTCCAGGCCCAGCAGGTGCAGCTGCGGTAGATTCAGTAGTAGACTCAATAGTAGGTCCAGTAGTAGGCGCAGGGGTCAGCGTAGTCGTCGCAGGGGTCGGCGTAGTCGTCGTAGGCACAATAGGGGGCGCCTCCAGTTCTGATTAAAAAACAAAAAAATAAACTGATATTTCATATCATATAATCGGTCCCCTCGTTCTCTACCGACTCCCTCCAACACTATCCCTCCCCATCTCTCTCTCCCTCCCCATCTCTCTCTCCCTCTCCATCTCTCTCTCCCTCCCCTTCTCCATCTCCCTCTCCCTGTCCATCTCGCTCTCCCTCTTCACCTCCCTCTCCCTCTCCCTCTCCCTCTCCTTGCTCTCCCTCTCCCTCTTCACCTCGCTCTGCCTCTGCCTCTGCCTCTGCCTCTCCCTCCCTGTCCATATCGCCCTCCTTCTTCACCTCGCTCTCCCTCTCCCTCCCTATCTCCCTCGTCCATTTCGCCACTACACGTACTTACCTGATAAACACTGATCGTTTATTGGGTCCATCTTGTCGAGCGACTTTTTATCGTCGAATATCATCAAACAACTCATGCGACCAGTGAACTGTCCGTTACGATTCACTGACGCAGGTTCGGTGGCGATGTGAATACTGCCCGAAGCGGTGAACGATTTTGCACCGTACAGTGTAGTGGTGCCGCTGATACGCAGTCCCATCGATTTGGTTCCAGCGTTATAAGTTAGAGATATAGGAAGCCATTTGTTGGTTTTTACTTCGCGCGAAACCCAAGTACTAGCGGGATAGGTGTAAAGTTTTCCGCCGGTGCTGTATAACTTCAGGTCGGAGTTGCCCGAACCCCAACGGATCAAATCGAACGACCCCGATGACGCGTAGATGTTGAACATGATCGTAAAACTTTTTCCGGTGAGGTCTAATTTTCCGTCAGAGTTCTCGATCATAATCGCGTTTGAACCGTCGAATTTGAAGGCAGTTTGAGGTTTATCAGTTGGACCTGGTCCGTACCCGGGGGCTTGTGATATTCCGTTATGGTTATTGCCAGATATGTCTTGTAGTCCGGTTGTTTTAGTCAGCAACCATTTGCCTATCAGTTTACTGTTTACTGTAAAACCAGGAAAATGACACGATAAAAGGTCAAATGTCAAATCAAAGAACCGAATACATGTACATAAATGCATTCTAAATCGATGGGGTACCAGCAGTGCTACTGTGGTAATCGAGGATTCCACGTATGGCAGGCGAGGATCCGCCAGGTTCGCTAGTGGTTACTCGGTTGTACCGCGGTTCGATTTCTTCTATACATTTTAATCAAATCTAAATGAACTCTTAAATGAATCAATTATTTATGAAAACTAAACCAATATCCGAGTAGAAGGATGAAAGTATTGTATATTTGGTGAGTGCCGTGATAATCCACAGTTTTAGGAGTCTAAAAATTCAGTTCAAAGTTCATTGAAAAATGGCCTATTTCTCTCTAACCAAACATAGAATAATTATAGAATAAAATTCTATAATTTACAAAACTTAAAACAAGAAAACAGAAATAAACACATAGAATAGAATAATAGGGATACGTATACATGAAATTTGGATTGAGACCTGCAACTGTGAAATTGGGGCACGTGGAACTGGCTTAACAACTGTGGAACTGGATCCACTAGAAACTGGACTACACGTCTAAATGTGGAAGTGGGACTAGTAACTGTTGAACTGGCTGACGAACAGTGGGACTGCATGGATACTTTGCGTTCAGAGCTGTGGACCCAGTACCATATATATAATATCTTTAAATGATAGTGTATAATTATGTTGAATGGACTAGGCCTATACGTGTACATGATGTATTCCTTACCTGATGAAGTTAAAAACACCACACATAACCATTCAATGATCTTTCCTCTGTGAGCGCCCGCCATTTTGCTGTAGATGTATCAGATGATATATCGGGAATAAAAAGTTTTACTCCGAGACGAGAATTGCAGTCCACACAGGATACGATCAGTGAGTGACGGGTTGGAGAAATAGTAGTCGTACAACGAACTGTTTTGAATCGTATTCTATTTCCCTCTTCCCTCTCCCTCTACCCCCTCCTCCCCGTTCTGTTTGTGTGGAGGGCTCTACATAAGCCAATATTCGATGAGACTTTGTCTTTGAAGTGCAACAACAAACAGCTACAAGTGTTGTACGTGTTCAACACCTGACGTGTAATCATTGTACATTGAGGCGCCTGCAACGACTTCAGAAATAGAAATAAATCAGCTTCGGCTTAAGACAAGAATCTATATTGAGAAGTTTATTGAGAAGTTTCGGTCGTGTTTCCGCAGATCTCGATAAAGATTTCACTCTTCGCGAAACAACGAACTACTTATATTAAAATCTTCTTGTAGTCGAATGAGCTGTAACTAATAGTTCCCAACCATGGACTCTAAAACGAATTCTTTTTCTTAGCTTTTGAAAACTCGATTACAGGTAAAATATGAGGTTATACATCAGGCGCGGATCTAGGATTGTTTTCCAGGACGGGGTTGATAAAAAAAATGTTAATGTAAAACTGCCAACTAAAATCTCTAATGATAGGGGGCCGCCTATACGGCATATTGTTTGGGCCAAACATAAGATGATATGGTACCGATTATGGTACTGTCCGCCCGCTTTGTCTCAGTACATTCCTAAACGAAATCGATTAAAAATTTTTTGGTAGCTGAACAGGGGGGGGGGGGTCACGACCCCTGAAACCCCCTCCGGATCCCCAATGACACACAGTGAAACGTCCAACGAAATCGGGTATTGAAATCGACCATTTTCCTCAAATTCGTATTATATAGAGTCCAACTGGTTCTGATGGGGTCGGACTGCAATTAGAATTTCTTTGCCGTATCCATGTTCTAGAGTTTTTCATGTTGAATACGTTTGAATATTTAGAATACCATCTTGCTTTTAATATTACAAGGGTAATTCACTGTAAATCAAAACTAAGCGGTGCAGCTGACTTGAATAAAATGGCCGTTAATCAAAATATTTCCGATCGATTTAATCAGAATGTTGTTTTAATACGTTAATCAATATTATCTGCTTGGTTACCGGGTACGGAAACTTGTTTCACCGGTTTAAAAAAGTCTGGAAAGATTGATCAAGTTCAGCGAATGCGACTAATCTTGAACTTGAAAACACCTTTTCACCATATATGTATGTGGCCGTTCTAATTACATAGTTTTATGTTCAATTTCTTGTGAAACCTAGACTAATTTTTCTATTTTATATTGTTTTTACGATGGTTTTATTCTGTTATATATTGATGCTAAGGAGTTTGTTCTGTCTGCAGTCTATATAGAAAAAAAATTGTCGGACGAAAAGTGCTGGCAAGTCGTACTCTCGTACTCACATCTGAAAATGACAAAAAGACGCATAGCCCTCTGGGAAGCATGGCACAAAATCTGATATCGGCTGCATTTCTGGACTTATAGTTCTGCGACTAATTGACATTCAGTTTGACTTAGTTCATGTATAGTCGACTAACTTCGATAACAGAAATTGGGCCAGACAGGCGGACGGACGACGAAGTGTATACAGTAGGCCTATGCCCATCCTCGCATGCCAGGGGTCCAATATCACTCCCGAACTCGCTACCACCAGCCCCTGGCCTCACGAAGCGTGATTTCATTACTGGCGCTGTTGCGCATGACGTCATATATCGATTTGCGAAATACTTCCTTGTTCGGTAAAACGTTCGCTGATTGGTCCATTTAACGGGAAAACCAACAGAAGTCTACCGTCGGTTTGTAACAAGCGCTGTGATTGGTACGACCGGATTCTGGTCGGCTAGTAACGACTCGTGAGGTCAAGGGGTTCGGCGAACAGCTTTAGCGTAGTGGGTTCGAATCCCTTGACGTGCGAAGATGGCCTATGCCCCTACAACGCGTAAAAACACTAAATCACTGATAAAATACAAGCAATGCTATTCTATATATTTATACTTCTATATTTCCACCAGACGTTTTCTACATTTACAAGCATGAATTTATTTTACATGGACGGTACAGAAAATGTCTTGGAAAACTGAGGTGAATGAGAATCTGTGAAACCAAATACCTCCTCAGACTCCAGAAAACTTATATCTTAAAACGTTATTAAAGATTTATAGAAAATGCATTGAGTTCGGACGCTATTCACAGAGTCACGAGTCACGTGCGATGTGTCGTTAAACCTTGCGAATCTTCGAGCAAACATTCAACACGTTGTCGCTGTGGAGAAATTAGAAACAAGGAAAAGACATTTTTAAAATTTCGCTAAAAGACAAAACCATTTTATTTTTCGAATGCTGATGTCAATCTGCTGCCTGCAGCAACCTTTCCAAACATTCACCAGTTTTATGTGAAGTGTGGACGATCAGTTTTTGAAAGTGCGCTGATAAAATGTCTAATGTCTGATGTTTGTAGTTCATTTTCAATTGTAAATGTCGCAGATGAAGTACTGAACACATGTGAAGTGTGGACCATCTGTTTTTTTAAAGACAGAACACTGATCCAGGCTGAGGGGTGCAGCGTACGGACTAGGGAATGCAGGGTCCAGATGGAGAGAGGTGCAGGTTCAAAGCTGAGAGGTGCGCAGGTTTCCGGACTGAGAGGGGCGCAGGGTCTAGCCTGAGAGGTGCGCAGGTTTCCGGACTGAGAGGGATGCCATATTGAACTTACATCTAATTTATCCATTATATCTGGCCGGTTTTCCAAGTCGCTGTAAGGTGGCAGTAATGCCTGTAAACGAACCGCTTTCAATGCAGAAGGCTGACAGCTAATCAGGTGATTCACTTCTTGCGCCTGCAGAAAATAAGCAAAAGACTTTTATTTAAAAAAACTTTCCGAAATTCACCACAAGGCTCTGTAGTCAGTAACCTGTCTGTGGTTTAGTTTCACGATCGGATATTTAGACATCCCTAATGTTGGTATAAGCCCACCCGATTATAAAAGCTTACCACCGATGATTAGGTAACTAACTGAAGGCTCTAATACAACAGGAGCTAAAATTGTAGCAACTGTCCCAGGGTGCGATCTAAGCAGTTGTCCGATTGCCCGGGACAAGTATATTCTCATCAGGGCAAGTAGGTTATCATTATCACTTGTCCCCCGGGCTAGTGCAATTTTATGTCACAAATTGCTTTTTTCCCACTCGATACAACGGATTATAGTGCCACCAATCGGACTGCCTGTGTAGGGCAAGTAGCTTTTGGAGGGGGGCAAGCGAAATTTCAGATATGCTTGCCACCGCGCAAGTGGTTCTTATTCCTTAGATCAGACCCTGCAGTGTCCGAGATTCAACAGATGCTGATTTTCAATTTACAGATTAGAACTCACCCGATTTGAAGTGTATCGCAGTCGCATGATTCTCAATCGGTTTCTCGCTTCAGCCGCCCTGTATCACACGAGGGAAGAAACAATAGTAATTAAAAAACATGAAAATCCTGTAATCCTAGTAATTGAGAAACTTGAAAATCCCCAACAAACTCATGCGGTTAACTAGCATAAGCCTTCGTAGTTGTGATGATTATTATGTTGACGACTTATCCAAATAACAACTTAGACGTAGTGAATTAAATTAGAGATACAAATCTAGACTCATAATATAAAATGATTTCAATAATGTGACGACTTATCCAAATGATAACTAAACCCAAACAGGCGCTGATTCAACCTACTGTCGTTACCGCTTAAGTGGAGCTTTTTTCGAGACAGACACCAGATACAAGAGCAGATTTATTTCGAAGTATTGTGGATGGATGTGTGGAAAATTAAAATCAACGCTCGGAATGCATCCGGAGGTGACAGAATTCTGAAATATTGTTTGTTTATATTAGGCTCATTTTTCTACTTACTTCAATTGACCGATTAATTTGTCGTGTTTATCTTTTTCAGTCACGACGTCAAACTGTAACGGCGGATTGTCTCTGAAATTACGGAGAATCAAAAATCGATGTATTTCTGATAGTACTTGAGACAAAGTTTGAACATGACTTACACTTAAACGTTGCTCTTAATAATAATTACAATAATAATATTAATAACAATAATAATTTATTTTTTTATCTAGCGCACTCCTACAAATCTTAAATCAGTTCACTAAACATCAGTATTAAGATAAACAGATAAACGTAAGCACAATAATAAACATAATCGTTAAGGCTAAACAAAAATGATGCCTTGTTTCTCGGTGGCGGCCGGGTCATTTTTCTTAAATATAATATATTTTGTGATCGGCACATTTCTATAGCGGGCCGGGTCTGTTATGGTAAGATTCATCACGATTTTAAAATAAGTAGTGTACAGTACTTGACTAAGTAATATACAGGGTAGATAGGCGGCCGGTGGCGTCAATGTCTTAGCTCAGCAGAAATCTATAACGGCCGGGTCTGCTATGGTAAAATTTATCACGACTTTAAAATAAGTAGTGTATAGGGTAGATAGGCGGCTGGCCGCATCAATGTCTAAGGTATCAATTTTTTAAGCCTTAAATTCATGCTTTCAATGAGGTAGACAACTTTCAAACTTAAGCGGAAACATTTTGCTTAATGCACGCCGCATTAAAAACCAGCCAGTTGACAAGCACATACTTTTTTTGTTTCTTCTTTAGGTCCGTCAACCGTTTAGACGAATGCGCCTGAGCTTCTGATATGTATTTAGGCGGATCTTCGTACTGTAAATAGAAAATTTGAAATATATCCGAGACTAAACGAGAATCGTAGAACTGACTCTTCGAGAGACGCCGAGCCCCCCCCCCACCCCGCCGGCTTAATAAAACTTACAGCTAGATATCGACTTTTTTGAAGTGGCGTCATCTTCTTTAAATCCGATGCGTTGACCGATTTCCAATTCCGCGCCACAAATTTCTCTCTATTGTCCTTCCCTCCTCCGGAGGTTTCCTTAGAATCCTAGAAACAGAAAATTAATATTTGGCAGATGACATTTTCGCCCGATGCGGCATTATTCCAGTTAGCACTATTTTGCCGACAACTCATTCTGATTGGCTAATTTACACTCAAAATTCAAGGGGGTAAGTGAGGAAAATAGAAAAAATAGAGCAGATAGCATCTTTCCACTTGACTTGAGAGCACTCCGGGTGGCCTAGCTCAGTCAGTTTTGGTGGTACATACCTGATAAAGGTCTTAATAGGACCAGAAAGGACAGGCAGTCGACCTAAATCATCACTTTTTAATCCATTTGAAACTGTATTGCAGGATATCCAAAAAGTCTTCATTGAAAGGGGTTGAAGAGATGTGACTCCATGATTTGAAAGTTTAACGATATGTTTCCATGCCTACGTACCAAACTTCAGTTGGTAGACATGGAGACATATTGTTAAACTTTCAAATCATGGAGTGGCACTGAGGTTCATGGAATGGAATCCCACTGGCATGTTTTAAATTAAGATTTTCCTATAAATTTTGTATGCCAAAAGTAAGGGCCGGGTTTTCTACCTAGGTAACTTGATAAGTAAGGCATCCTTGATCTTGTTGCATTATTGTGTATTTCCTTCTTGCCGTCAAATGAAATAATGCAATTGAATTGAATTGAATGAAGTTTGAATTTGATTTTTTTGTTAGTTTTTTTTTTCAAATCAAACTGTTCTCTGTAATTATTGTGTGATCGCTGACAATAAACTTACTGCATGTTTATCTGACATGGTTTCACTCTGACACCAACTTCCCCGATATCGTTTCTTAGTTTCTACATTCGATCATAAAATCCGGGATTCACAATTCATTCATCAGAATATTGTTTACATTGATCTCCCAGCGCAACCGGATCCACACACTGCGGAGCGAGTAGGGGAAGCCTCCGCGCTCGCGGTTGGATGCCTCCGACCGCGGCGGGCCTGGAATTCCACACGGCGGACGCGTTCATAAAATATGATTCAAAGCATTTCGAGATTAACAACTTGGCCCCATCCTCGCTTGCCAGGGGTCCGGTATCACTCCCGAACTTGCTTCCACCAGCCCCCTGGCCTCACGAAGCGTGATTTCATTACTGGCGCTGTGCGCATGACGTCATATATCGATTTGCGAAATCCTTCCTTGTTCAGTAAAACGTTCGCTGATTGGTCCATTTAACGGGAAAACCAATAGAAGCCTAATGTCGTTTGTAACAAGCGCTGTGATTGGTACGACCGGATTCTGGTCGGCCAGTGACGACTCCAACGACTCGTGAAGTCAAGGGGTTCGGGGAACAGCATCCATTGACGGGTGAAGATGACTAGTCCCGTGCAATCTAAAATGTTTTTTTTTAAAGTTACCGATTGACTTCGCCTTTAAGTCACCTAGGAGTATTCCCGGATTTGTCTCGAATTCTAGTTAGAATCGGATAAAATACTCGAATATCTCAACCGCAGATTACATCGAAGTTTAAAGGATTCGTAGAGTAGCGAGTTAATCTGAGGGGAGACTTAATACTATTAAGCACCGCATGGGATTCATTCATTCGACGAAGCCGCACACCGAGCTGCGTCACCTACACTTCCAGGTGAAGCTGACGAAGTAGTAGCGATAGCTCGCCGGGCGTAGTCAGTATCAATCACGAATTTAGAATCCACTCATCCAAACATTCCTCGGATATCAAATGTAAACCGAACTCGCCCTCAAGTTTAAAACCTAGCCGACACTACTACCTGTTTTTTCCATATTTCAAGTATGTTATGCTGAACCGTTCGAGGTGATTTGTCCAAACTGTTTTGTACAGTGTCCCCGCAGACAATTTGAGGCTACTGATAGAAATACCCGTATCTCATGACGAGCAGCGTGGTCCTACCCTATCGTAGTCGACTGTCAGGCCCCGGAGTCCGTCATTCAAGAGCGTCCGATGCCTTGTTCATCTTCGCAATCCCTTGTCAGCGACCCTTAAGGGCTACCGACCCTCTTACCACGGGCATCACGCAGCCTCGCAGCCTGTACTGAAACAAGTTTTACTGGGGGAAATGGCCGAGGCGATCTGTAGGATTTATCCCGCTGGATTTTGGTTAACGGATCCCATGTCTATCCCTCGTCTGTATACTGTTTCGTGTACCGTTATCAGTGCGGTGTGTATTTAACTTTATAGCACGCGGGCTTGTGATATTTTGAATTTATTTAGTTTAGTTAAGTTTAGCTTAAGTTTTAGTTTATCTATTTACTAGTACTACATTCAAGTGGTACATAGAGATTTTACAAAAAGAAAGTAACAAAATAATAAAATATATAAACACATATATGAAAACATGTACAAGTAATAATTGATACCAGGGAGCGTGGCTTACAATTAGAGACCTTTGAATAAGCCGCTAAAAATCTTGCAAGATTTGTGTCTTATTACTATCCAAGAATATACAGTTGTATAAATTTCATCATACATCTTTGCCAATAATACCTGAGAATAAACTGTTCTCAGTTCATGGATGGACTTACATTAAAAATTCAGTGAACTTCGTCTCCATTCTGACAAAATTTTTCAATTCTAGGCTTATTTAAAAACTCAATTGGTAGGGACAACAGACGATCCACCATGATACTTGATAATAGATTGTTTGACAGTATATTAAAGTAACCTGCAAAACAGAATCTGCCTTTGAATAATTTATGAGACAAAAATGCTTTGATTTTCAATTTTATTATTTGCACCATTCTCGCGAGGTGTTTATAGCAAGACGCGTGAGACCCGCGCGCGTGAGGAGGTCACGGCTGCACAATCTACAGTGAGAAAACGCCCAAAAACAACATGGCGTCCAACTCTACATACAGATTCGAGCTCGCAGTTTCTTATCGTGGTCGCAAGATCGGTGTTTGGTCGGATCCCGACAACGACTACAGAACAATACAGAATTATTACTTTCAACCGTTGTTTGATTTAGAATGTGATCTGATCGCTACTGCTGGTGATCAATTACAACTACCGATACAGATGTGGACAGAAGAATTAGAGAACCACATAAAATGTGAACTGAAATCGATCTATACGGAACACGTTATAAATGTACAAATGATGCCGTTTGACGAGGTAAACATCGTTCCGACCCCAGAGAAATATCTGATTTCTGTATTTAAATGTTTAATTAATCGTTGACCCGATTTGATGAATTTGAAGGTCAAGAATTAGTCTCAAAACAACCTTGATTGTACTTGATTGGAAATCAAAGACTTCTGCATGCATTTGGATGACACTGTATCATCGACAGGTCTACTAGCTAGGTATAACTGTGACTCCGCGATGTGAGAGTAAAATAACGTTCTTTCAATTTCAGGTGAAATTGGAATGGAGGAAACCGCCCCCTGGTGTAGAGATACCGAATCATCATATCGGGTTTAATCACTGTCCAGCGATTCATGTGTTTATCGTTAAATGCTCAGACGATGAAACCGCGCGAAACTTAAAAACACATCTTCAACAAGCCCCGCATTCATTAGTGTCGGGGCTTCATGTGATCGCTTCAAACCAGGCATCTGCACATAATTTGTATAAAGTAAATTCAGTAGGTGTGCCGATCAGTGAAACCCGAACAGTTCGATCAGACATTGATGAACGACATAGTTCTTTTATAGAACATGTCAGACAGTTTCACGATAATTTAGAAAATCAATTCTGTCAATTGAAACACACTATAGAAACAGTTGAAGAGAGGCTGAACCGGTTCTGTACTGAGCAACAACCTGAAGAGAGGCTGAACCGGTTCTGTACTGAACAACAACTTGAGGCAAAACTGACCAATATCAATGATGATATGGGGGCAAAACTATCCAAAATTACTGATGATGTCAAAAGGAGAATTGATGAATTAGAGATACATATTGATGACGTCACGCGGCTACGTGTAGAATGCGCGCCATTGACGTTCATTAAACAGGTAGATACAGACTTCATGCCCGACCTTGTGACGTCACTACCTGGTGAGCATGCGGGTGAACAGTCACGTGTTATATGTGCCAAGTTCAGCGCCACTAATTATATATATTGCATAAATGATTATTATGATGATGATGATGATGAATTTGATAGATACATGAAGATTGATGGCGGTGGCGTAAAAGGACTCGCTACTGATAGTAACGGGTATCTTTTTGTACTCGTAAAGAAAAATAGGAAATTCATCCTGAGAAAATATAAAAATCAACATAAACTGTTTGAAGAAAATATCACTGATCTCCTGTCTGGAGACTGTGGAACTCTAATAATCCGTGATTACAATATCTATATACAGTCAGGAAGAGACGTTCATGTTTTACCTTTACGAGAAAATCCTGTTAACGGTTTAATCCGTAGAAACCAAGTGAATATATATCAGCTCCCGGATGGATATTACTCTATCAACTGTTTCGATGTCGACACGCGGGGACGTATGTTTATCTACTGTTCGCATACACATAGATTAATGTATCTAACACCAGAAGCAGAACTGATCAGTTTTATTTATATGAACGATTGTGGACTGACATTTTTTCCAAGTGCAGGACTCCCGTGTGTTATTAATGATGATCATGTATTAATATCGGTAGACTCTGATCCCTGTGTTAACAGAGGATCTGTTATTAGTATCAGATATAATAATCAGGGGTTTATAGATCACCCGCGTATAATACTGAACTCTACAGACAGTGTGACATATGAGATACATAAAGTATGTAAAAGTGACACTGTAGTTATCAATCACTGGGATAACAGAAATAAACAGAACTCAGTGAGATTTTATAATTGAACCGAAATTTAGAACCGAAGTCTAAACCGGTTCTAGGGTTCCAGAACAGCGTGTATACAATGAAATAAGCTACTCGTAAATATTGCTCGGATAGAGGGCGCTGCAGGTGCCGATGAACTGTCAATTATTATTTCCCAACATTATTGCGACGAAAACAATTATAAGATATTTTATAATCATATCTGTTTATGTTTTGGAGAATGTTAATAATGGACTGTATAATATCAATTCGATATTCTCAATGTATTATTTCGATAAAAAGCTGAATAATTATTATAATAATTATTAATATCATAACTAGAGATGACATATCGCTACATTTAAATGTTCTATTTATATAGATTATCTGTAAAATCCACTATGAGCTAATGTAAATATTGTAATGTATAATATTAAAAAGCTGATTCCTCTTTATAGTATAGATTATCTGTAAAATACACAATGAGCTAATGTAAATATTGTAATGTTTGATATCAATTCAATATTCTTGATCGATAAAAACTTATGTTTATCATAAATATCTAGGTACTTATCATTCAGATAGAAAATGAAAATCGCGGGCTACACCTGGTGGGTCAATATTTACTGTTTACAGTTTTACACTGTTTTTACTTTTTAAATCAGATAAATTGGCATACGTATCACGTGATCATCCGTATCACGATTTATCGTGATAAGTTATCGCGGTATCAACGCGATATATCGAACGAATTATGCCGGGAAATCGCGATATATCACGTTTTTCATCGTGATAAAGCGTCGCGACGGTTTTGTACGAGTCTAAAAATAAACTTTCAGCACCTTCATTTTCATTTGGCAAGGAATACACTTAGGCTAATCTTGAAAATTAATTCAAATATCTCATCTTTTAAGTTTGATAGAATTGTACAATCTAAACGTTATCTGAAATGAAGGATTGAAAATTGATTAATTCCATGAATGTTTTGTTCTTACATATTATATTTACATCATTGTAACGATATTGAATTTACATGTACATATTATAAAACCTATTGTATGAATATTTAATGTAAATACAATCGAAGTAAATAAAGTTATTAATTAATTGATTACATACATTTCTTCGTTACCTAGTTACAGCAGCAATTCGCTAAGATGACGATTTTAGAAAATTAAATTATTTTTTCATAATTTATTGGCTCATCAATAGTGATGTTGTTATTGTGATTATTGTGTTTTTTTTATTATTGTGACATTTTCATAAACGTACCAATAACTAGTATGCACTGGTTCAATATCGGAATGAACTGTTTTTCTGGCAGGTAAATTCTCTAAATTGCTCAATTCATCCTTCGGGTACACCGCCGTTTAGGGGCGTTGGATCTTCATTTCAAATATCCGCAAACTTCTTCAGACGTAACCAGTGGATTAATTGAGCAAGCGTTAATTTAAAACCACATGAAAATTTCTAAATATCAAAATCATTCCGTAATCGTTCACGATGAGTTGATTAAAGAGGATATCGACAAATTCAAGTTCTCGAATGACTCGTTTGATGGCGCTAGTCAGAACAGGAAATTGGAACCTAAATCCGCCATGTTCTAGTGGCCTAGTTGATTTGCAATAAAAATCTCTCGCTTCGAGTTTTTAGCTAGCGATATTTTACTTACTATACATAGGCACGCATAATCCTTTAAGTATGATATCCTGACGATGTGTTGAATTCGATTAAACCTCACTTTGAACGCTAAAAATCCCTAGAAATGTCAAAAAACTACAAAAAATCACAACTCACAAATCAAGCGATGACGCTCGAAGCAGCTTACGGAAGTAATGACTGGTGCCGGGTGTCATCACTTTGTCGTTGAGTTCAAGACTCTAAGGTGAATTTATTGCAGGCAACACTGATAAATATGTAATAATATTATGAAATAAAATTGATTTTTGAAGGACTACACTCGTAGATTCATAATAAAAATATGAAAACTACAAGGACTCGAACCAACAATCGAAATTGGGTCGTCAAGTGCTGCCACCATGTGATACCTGGCAACCAGTCTTTACATCTTCAGCCGTTGTAAAATGTTTTTTGATAATTTTAGGACACTTATAGTGATTTCTAGCCTTTGCAGTGATGTTTTA
The DNA here is from genome assembly GCF_964204645.1 of Tubulanus polymorphus. Taxonomy (NCBI): domain Eukaryota; kingdom Metazoa; phylum Nemertea; class Palaeonemertea; order Tubulaniformes; family Tubulanidae; genus Tubulanus; species Tubulanus polymorphus. The sequence continues at coordinate 551,058 of NC_134032.1, forward strand.
TCATATCCAACGTAACGGTAGGATAACATATTCAAAGGATTATGCGTGACGATATATAGTAAGTAAAATATCGCTGATTGAAAACTTGAAGCGAGAGATTTTTATTGCAAATGAACTAGAGCATGGCGGATTTAGGTTCAAATTTCCGGTTCTGACTAGCGCCATCAAACGAGTAATTCAAGAACTTGAATTTGTCGATCTGACCAGAAACTAAGTAAACACTCTAGTATCAAAAGATGTCCCATTGGTGATCATCCCTCCCCTTGAAGAAGGGAATGCACATCCAAACAGCCACATCCCCTCCTATCTCTCGACCTTCGATTTCTATCATGGACACCCGGGAATGGACAGCGCTTATCTTTCAGCGTCTAGACTTCATTCAGAATCCAGTTCTAGTTATTTACCTCTGGCATTATTACTGTGTACCGGCATTTTCACACTCCTCTGGTATTTTTACCACCGGCATTATTTACATGGCATTTTCACCTCTGGCATTATTGCTGTCATGTTCCATGTTCAATGATGATCATCAGAATCAGATGGGTGCTCGCGAGTGCATTTACTGTAATCCTCATCCTCTATTACAAATTGATTAACTGTAACCTGAATCCGATATAGAAAGCAACAACGACGAAAATCATAAATTAGGATAATAAAGAATACAGTTGTTTATTATTAATTAGAAATTTAGTTAGTATATGTATATAAAAATGGTATAATCCAGTTGAAAATATGCAAGAGGAAGACATGCCTTTGAGGGGTTTCGCAAGCATGATCCCATCCCTGTAACAAAATATATACTACTACTTTTACAATGACACAAAACCGAGACTATAAATGGTCTACCAACATTCATAAACTTTTTTACTAAATATAAGAGGCAATTAATGTTATTATTACGATGAATAAAATAAACGTGTATAAAAATTTAAAGGCAATTCATTAATGTTAGTAACTGATACGTTAGTAACGCCAGTAATTTTATCTAATTTACACTCAAACCCATTACATGTATTAGAAGGACAACACAAAATTTACAGACGTATGACACGGTATAAAAAATAACAAATTCAATAACACAATATACTTGTTTAAATGAACAAACAGGAAATAACATAGTAACTAATTAAAACTATCCCTGCATAGAGATATACATTCAACACATATAAGGCTAAACAAAAATGATACCTTGTTTCTCCGCAGCGGCCGGGTCATTTTTGTAAAATATCATAAAATTACAGTTCATTTCTATAGCGGCTGGGTCTGTTATGGTGAAATTGATCACGATTTAAAAAAAAGTAATGTATAGGGTAGATAGGCGGCCGGCCGGGTCAACATTTAAGCTCAGCAGAGCAGAGAAACAAGGTATCAATTTTTTTTGGCCTAACATATATCACTATAGAAAAATACAAACGAGAGCAGTCATTCAGTACTCCCACTGCCGCTGGTGGTGCCCGTTCAACGACCAGTCGCCTTCGTGTCGCCGAGGTGGGAGGGGTCTCGCACAATGCGCTTGTAGGCCGTCCCCGCATTAAGCACAAAGGGGTTCGTCATTTTTGTACACACGATTAATGTGCCGGGATCTCGAGCTGGCGTGTGCGAATACCAGCTCGTAAGGCATGCACGCCTGGATCTAGCGACATCTTTTCTGTAATTTGTTTCTGTGCGCAAACACCAGAGCACATATTGTGCACCCATACCATTTCTGAAGGGCGACTGGGCCCAGCGACAGCTTTTAAATAATCTGCTTTCATGCCATCTAATCTAAAATTGAAAGACGGAAATAAATATAATGCGTGGATTATAATCTTAAAATGAACATGTTTTTGAATAGTTAACTTTGATTATGTTAATACGTAGTAGAACTGGTAATGGGAACAGTTGAATGGTCTCCAATAAAACTGATTATAAAAAGAATGTCCGATCGAATAGTTTTGGGAAGAAGTTCGAAGATACGGAAATCTATCACGATGATGGGAGTCGCAAGTTTATCGAGGGTTCAACAGAGCAATCGCACGAACAACAACAAAACTACTTATTTTTTACGATACATTGAACGAGTGCGACAACAAATTATTGGAGACAATTCTTACAGGTGTGAGTCACCGTAGAAAACTCGAAGCGATTCTCATATCAAAAACCCTTTTCCCGAGAGGACCTCATCGATATAGAACTTCACGCGAAAATACCTCTGCAAAAAGAGCAAACTCGGGATGGATCGAGGAGATCAGGGAGGCCAGTCGGAAAAACTTTGATGCATGGAAGGAGTGAATAGCAAGCTTGGGGCAGATACGGGTCCCACGTTGCCTTATACCGTCAAATGTTCATGTAGATTCACTGATGCTAGTGAGTCTGGTGGTTACGGCGTCGTATGATACTTGTGTTGCATAGACGCGCCTGAATAACGGGGTCATACGCCGCATTCTGATGTCTAAAAATCGAGAGTGGCGCCCTTAAAAAAGGTGACAATACCCAGAAATCGTATCTATCCTTAAAACATCTATTTCTCTACGAATCTCTCGATGAAAATATAATCGAACATTATTCCGTGATAAATTTGACCGGTAAAGAATTGGAAAAATTTAACACCGCCTTGAATAAGTCAGCGATCGAAACAATTCAGCTGAGAGTGTGTGGACAGCACCGACTGACGGCGGATAAATGGAGGGAATTCAATAGCATCGGTGCAATGCCAAAACTAAGACGTCTTATCATTGAAGGATCATGGTTTACAAATAAACCGCGTTCTAGCTCAACTGTCGCAGCTGACTGTATTATCAATAGATTTGTGATCAGATGCCGCTGACGCACTTTTTCGGTATGTATCGTCAGATGCGGTAAATCAGAACTATGTCTTACAACAACTTAAAAATGTCTCATCGATTCGTTATTTGGTATTGCTCGTTTATTCCGGAGCGTTGATTGATACACAGGACGATATCAATTTATTCGAGTTTCACAATAATTTAGAAAAGCTAAGAGGGGCTGAACCGGTTCTGTACTGAGGAACAACTTGAAGAGACGTATTTCATGGCCGAAGGAAGTGGTGCGGCACATTTTTACATCTCTATTGTTTTTTTTTTGGACTGACCTTGTAGAACTTTGATGAGAGTTTTGGCCATATAAGTCCCTGAGTGATTGACTTTTTGTGTTTTTGACAATAAACATCTGCCAATCGCCCCAGTTACGCACCGAGGGTTGTTTACACAAAAATAAAAAGCACCATACTTCCAAATAAATTCTGGCGTGAGTTAGAACCGAGAAATGGGTTAGAAGCACACTTGTGTGTGTGTCGACTAATGCATTATAAACAAAACTGACATTTTGGCCGAGGGGTATTTAAAGCTGCAGTTAGTGAAAGGTCATTTAGTGCTTTGCGAAGAGTCTAGACATATCTAAAGGTCAACTATGACACAATCAAGACTTAACCATGTGATGATGATGCATGTCCACAAAGACTGGTCATTGTTCAAACAAAGTATTGTTTTAAATCAGATCATGGATTTCACGGATTTTCATATAATACATTCACTATAATATTGCGAAGTAAAATAATACGTTTAAAAAGTTATTTTTAACGTATTGTAGATGTATGTAACTATCAGTAGCGAGTCCATGTATCTCATCATAATCAATCTCTATGTATCTCTTCATCAAGCAAAATAAAAGTAAAAGGACTCGCTACTGATAGTAACGGGTATCTGTTTGTACTCGTGTGAAGATAAACAGCAAATTATACCAGAAAAAAATATAAAGATCAGCAAAAGCTGTTAGAAGAAAGTCCCAACATCTACATACAGTCATTTAGAGACGTTTATGTTTTACGTTTACTAGAAAACAGTTTGATCAATATAAACCAAGTGAAGGAGTATCAGCTCCCGGATAGAGGTTACAGTTATATCTTGGATTACTCCAAGGTTATATCAACTGTTTAGATGTTGATTCAAAGGGACGCATGTTCATTGACTGCACTCATTCTCATAGATTGTTGTTTCTAACAGCTGAAGCAAAACTGATAAGTATTATCTATATGAAACATTGTGGACTAACATTTGGTCCATGTGCGGGGGGGGGGGGGGGGGGGAACCCCGTGTGTTATTAGTGATAAACATGTATTACTATCGGTATGCTCTGAGACTGATACCAGAGGAGTTGTGATCACTATCAAATATAATGATCACAGGTTTAAAGATCTTAAACTGCGAATAGTTAGCCAGTTGCTCAAAAGTTGGTTGAAGATAACCAGTGGATAGATGCCATAGTAACAATGAACTTTTAATTGTCACCACGTCAACTATCCACTGGTAAACTCTAACCAACCTTTGAGCAACTGCAGCCCCTGAACTCAAGTGTGTGACAGCAACACTGTAGTTATCTTTCACTACGATAACTGATATATAGAATGTATCATTTAATAATGATTTATATGCAGTACTGTTCCGTAAGACGAGTGCTCAGGACACATGACCTGATCAATTAAAGTCCTGTGTGCTGGTCATATGGTCAGTACTGATAATAATGATAGTATTTTAATGTCTATATCAACCTGACTTGAGAGCATTCCGGGTGGCCTAGCTCAGTCAGTTTTGGTAGTACATACCTGATAGAAGTCTTATTAGGACCAGAGGCGGCCTAAATCATCAGTTTTTAATCCATTTGAAACTGTATTGAAGGATATCCAAAAAGTCTTCACTGAAAGGAGTTGAATGAAGAGATGTGACTCCATGATTTGAAAGTTTAACAATATGTTTCCATGCCTACGTACCAAACTTCAGTTGGTAGGCATGGAGACATATTGTTAAACTTTCAAATCATGGAGTCTCTTTTTTCTCTCATGAACCCCTCTCAATGCAGACTTTTTGGATATCCTTCAATACAGTTTAAAGTGGATTAAAAAACGATATTTTAGTTCAGCTGCCAATGCGTTCTGTTCCTAGGGAGGGTTTCAGTACAGAAAGAGATCGAAAGTGGTGGGAGAGTACTCCGCACATATGCAGGAGTGAGAATTGTATTAACTAAGTGAGTGAGTAGATAGTTATCTACTCACTCACTTAGTTATTAATAATCATGTCACTCATCATTTATTTATAATTACTCTTCTCACCCAGTTCTATAAATACTGTTGTTTTTCTATTGACTACACTCATTCACCTGATGAAGCTTCTATTCATTAGAAGCGAAAGCTCGTGCGTCTAATAAATAGTTAACTGATACAGTACTACTCCGTCTTAAGATAGGAGTAGGTATGCAGGAGTGAGAATTGTATTATAAGCTGATGTTAGAATAAAGGAAGAAATATAGACCGACGAGAAGTCGTTAGTATTAATCTAGAGACAGTGGAATATGATCAAACACCCGAGAACGGATTAACCATAACCGCTGAACTAACAAACACAACAAGGAATGGAGAACACAACACAACGCAACGCAACACAACACAACACAACACAACACAACACAACACAACACAACACAACACAACACAACACAACACAACACAACACCACGTGATAAACAGAAGTTATTGATAGTTTGCAAAACTCAGCACCAGCAGTGTTATTCTACGTGTATTGCTGTATAAAAGTTTTATGATTATAGAGGGTAGACTGTATAACCTAATGTCCACAACCTAGTGTAAATTATATCTAAAGTACGCATTTAGCGGGAGTTCAATGAAATATTACATCAAAGTTCTTTAGCAACCCTTCAAGTGACGTTTCCACATGTAACACTGCTAGGGATGTTAAAGCCGTCATTGTAAATGATGTGTTCAAAAAGAATCATTTTGTTTAATTGACCTCAGACTATTCTAGTTATTGTTTGTATATAGTTTTGATGAAATTGAATGTATATTCGTAATGTATAACCTATTTTCGACATTATAATCTTGATTTCGATATCTTTTTTTGTATCGATATACATTTCGTAAGAGGTAAAATAAAAAAGAGAAAGAGTGAAATAGCAAAACAGATTTTCGATTTTCATATATGTTGATTAAACTGTCATATCCAAACATTTTGTTTGTCCACAACCTAGTGTAAATTATATCTAAAGTCATTGTAAATGGAACCCTACAGAGGTTGTCGCATTAGTCACGACCCCTACAGAAGATACCTACATTGTCGCAGGTGTCACGACCCCTACATAAGATACCTACATTGTCGCAGTAGTCACAAACCCTACAGAAGATACCTACTACTTCCGTCTAGATTAAACTGTCATATCCAAACTGTTTGTTTGTTTGTTTGTATTTATCTGTGTACAAAGCAAGCAGGATGTCTACAGTGCTGTAAAAACTGGCCTAGCTAGAAACGGTCGCGCAATCAACAACACGGACTGAAGGAAGGATCAATGAACACTATCTATAGGCTGTATATAGTAATGAATGATGATAATCAGATGGAGATGTACATAGAGATTGATGCCGAGATACGAGGACTCGATACTGATAGTAACGGGTATTTGTTAGTGCTCGTGCAGAAACGTGAGAAAATATAAAAATCAGAAAAAAACAGATAGAAGAAAACATCACCGATATCCTACCCACCGATATCCTACCCAGAGTGTCTCGATTTACGTTCCATGCTGCTCTTAAAAGTCGTTTTTCATATCAATGAATAAGGAAACGCCACTATAACCGCCGGTTATCGCTTCCGCGGGTACCGAACCCGCACGCCAACACAAACCCCGGCCGCAAAAAGTTCACCGGTCTCATTACATCACCGACGATTTCTGGGGTGGACAGGTTCTCGCTTAGCGCCCACCAGTCTATATATCTGATCAATCAAATGCATTTTCATCGGAAAGAGGTTTGCTCTATTGATATCGCGCATCCGATTGGTTAGATATATAGACTGATTTTCATGTACTTACCGATGGTTCCATTAGGTCCATGTCCCGAAATTCCTGAACTTGGGAGACGATTTCCACATCTTACAATGATTTCTACTTCATGATTTCTTCTGAAATATCAGAGTCCATTTTTTAATAAGACAGAATCCTTACTGTCTGTCACACCTGCTCTCCGAGCGACGTTTTGGTCCGTAATTTTGTTAATAATCGGTTTATCTCTAAATATTATGCATCAATTTGTTCAGTAAGGAATTTGCATTCAGAAATAAATCATGAAGTGGCATAGATTTGTTTGTATTTTCATCTATCAGCGATAGTATACCTAGGAATTTCGATATGCTAATGAGCAGGTGATGACGTCGCTGTAACGTTTCCGAGCGTCCGCGGAGCTGATTTTTCAGCATTACGCGAGCGTATGCCGAGTAAACTATCGCTCATAAATGAAAACAAAAACAACTTTAGTGAAAATTGTTGTTTATTTCTGAATGCGAATTCCTCAGTGAACAAATTGATGCGTAATAAAGGTAGATAAACTAGTTATAAACGCACGGAGAGCAGGTGTGACAGACAGTAGGTAAGATAAGATAAGATGAGATAAGATTTGCCTCCTATAAATCCATATTTGCTGCTTACACTCTTAACAAATGGTTCTTCAGGGGATTCTTCACAGAACCTACAGGTTCTTCGCAGAACCGTTGGCCCTTTGAATTGGTTTTTCACGACTTCGAGGGGAACTTGGTCGTGTAAAAGGTTCTTTGAACCCATCATTTAGTAATGATAGACCATATTTTTTTTAATAGATTTTCCCTCTAGATTTAGAGATAGGGTCCATGTCAAAAACTCGACGAGGAGACACTGACAATTTGCAGCACTGCGTTTATAGTCTCTAAAGATTTACAAGAAGCCCTAAAAAGACACTTTCTAGAACCCTTATTTGGATATATCTTAGGTTTTTCGAAAATCCCCTAGGTTCTTCAATGAACCTTTCATTGCATAAGGGATGGTTCTTTGAGGAACCTTTGTCCGAGTGAATGGGGTTCTTTCAATGGGGTTCTGCGAAGAACTCTGTGGTCACAATATCTAGGAGTCATATAGAAGAGTTTAAGGAAAATAATGTAAACAGTTTGATAGATCAACTGTTTAGATGCTGACACACAAGGCCGGATGTTTGTTTACTGGTAGCGTGCGGATTGGCTACCAACAGCTAAAGCGTAACAGATCAGTTTTATCATGGACTCTTAACTCGTTTTCAGAGTCCATGGTTTTATTAATATGAAAGATTGCAGACCAGCATTTAATCCACTGTTTCAGGATTCCAGTATGTTATCAGTGATAAACATGTTAAACTATCTGAGATTGATAACAGAGGAGCTGTTATTCCTATCAGGTACGATGATCTGGGGACCAGCAGTTCAAAGGTTGGTTGACGATAACCTCAGCGGATAGATAACATAGTGACGATCGACTTTTAATTGTCTCTATGTCAACTATCCACTGGTGAACCCGGGTTTGACAACTCTTGAGCAACTGGTAGTATTAGATATAATGATCACGCGCGTTAAGTGGTGGACTCTACACATCACGTCAGATACATAAAGCGATAAGAGTAAGAAACAGCACTCACTGAGAGTCTATCATATGAACGCTATAATTTAATCCCCCCCCCCCCCGATTCAGGAGACAAAGTTTTTAAAGGAATATATGCTGCAAGAATATTGCGAATAATATATATATATATATATCAATATTGCGAATCCACTCGATTATGAATGGATTAAAACTTGTCACATGATTACATCTGAAGACATAGATCAGTCGCGATACTTTCACATAAGATAGAGTGGAAATTCTGTCTTGAAAGCGCAAAACCTTTAAGGCAATATTCATAAATCCTGCCGACATTCCTATAGTATCGGTATCAACCGATATCGGCGACCATATAATCAGAGTTGCTGATAAATATCATCCCAAGGCTGAAAAGCTTTCATCTCAAAAGACGACGGAATATCCATCCGTTTAAGTTTAATAAACTCACGGATATTCGATAGAAATTTTACCTGTGGAGAATTAAAAGATTTTAAAATCATTTGAGATCGGAACAATGTTGAGCTCCATGGGAACAAGCTGATGGTAGAAATCATCCTTACAAACTGTCTTACGATTTATGCAAAAGCAACACGATGTAAAACCTATAACAAGATGGCGCAGATATTGGAGTAGAGATAATATAGGATGCTACAGGATGGACTAGTCAGCAGAAGGAAACGCAAGACTGGCCAATACGCGCGCGGCGTTGCACGGGTAGTACTCTTGTCACAATGGCGGCGGCAAGTTCGGCTCCTCCAAGGAAGAAAAGGAAGCATGAAAATGAAACTACTTCGGTCGTTGGGACATTGCCCGACGGGGCAAGGGTCGATGGTACAAGGATTTTTTTTGGAGAAGAGAATGAGAATTAATTCCAAAAGGAAAATATTAGTCTCTGAAATAAGCAATGACTTTCATAGAGAACAACCCTATAAACAATCAGTCGGACAGGGTCCAGTGAATAAATATTCTGGGGATTTGAATTAATATCGCAGGGCTTTGAATGGATGCCATCATGATGTCAAGGCTTTCCTCCACTAAAAATCACTCATCAATAATATCCAGGATAACCTGATCGAACAATTCGCCGGACAAAATAGGGTACGGATCTTGGAAATGGAATCTGCATTACGTGCTATGAGTGATTTACCTCGGTGCTAGAGGTTTCTGCACAGTATTCTAAGGAGGTACACAAATGGCTGGCCTGCGTACGGAATCTAATTGATGAGTATCGGCCGATCAATCTAGGACCATCGCACCTAATTTTCCAAAACAATCGGTACAATTCGAGATCTTCCTACGCATTATTTTGGATTCACGATTTCATATTCGAATCCAGGGCATTACTATCAAGTGCGAAACGTTCTCTATACGAGGACTGACAAGGCGATATATATCAACGTCAAATTTTCGATATCAGAAACCAGCACTATTTTTACCGACTATTCCGTTTCTGCAATGCCCGTGCCGGTCGATGCGCACAATTGCACCTTGATAAAAAACCTTCCAGACTATATCGGTGTCTCCCATTCTGGTGATTTTTATACGGAATTTAATTCCAAACAATTCCTACAGCGTGAAGGAAAGGGTATTAAAGTCTGTCCCACTGCACTGCACTGTTCACGAGCCGTTCCGTCGTGTGCCAGTGGAACCATAAACACATAATGCAATTTTGCGATATAAGTTACCAGGAGTCAGGCTTGTTTGACGGGGGGAGGAGAGAGGCCTCTTGGTCAATGGCCTGCCCTGATAAACCTGCACAAGCTTTCCTGTACCATGTGTCTGATACGATTACCATGCGGTTGCGGAATCACATCAGCCACATTCAAAGTTCAAGTGACGTTTCCACATGTAACACTACTAGGGATAAAATAAGTAGTAGATTTCCAAATCTAAAGGGGAGATCAGAGACACAGAGAAATATTTCGTATCCGTTTTCTTCGTATTTCATTGTATTATTGTGCAATCGTCGCTGTTTGTCTCATCGGGATTTTCTTACTAGGAAATGAATAATAATATCATAACAGCAGCTACGTATTGTTTTCAACGGTCGTTGAATTATGATCGAGCCCGTATTAGAATTATATCTATTTGAACTCAGTACAACCTTAGTTTTGGGTTGCCATAACAAGAATTAGACAAACGCTCGCTGACGATGCAGTCTGGCGAGTGGCTAATATAAGGAGGGTCCCCGAAATCTAAGGGGGAGATCGGAGACACCAGAAGACGAAACTGGAGAATAGAAATAAAAGCTATATTTTTCACTGGAGAAGAATCTTCATTTACTATCAATAGGATTAGGATGGATTGGTCAGTTTTACAGGGAAACGCTAGACTGGCCAATACGCTCGACGTTGCACGGGAAAGAGGGTCGACGCACGCAGAAGTGTACTGTAACGATAATAAATACTCAAAAGAAGGATCGAGGAAATTCAGGATTCGAACCCGTTTGTTTTAAGAGTAATTGTTACATCTGTGATTATATCGGCGACAATGTAATCAGAGTTGCTGATAAATATCATCCCGAGGTAAAAAAGCTTTCATCTCAAAAGATGACGGAATATCCATCGAGTTTTACGCGAGGATATTCGATAAAATTTGACCGGTGAGGAATGAATGATTTTAACAATGCGTTAAAATCAGCAGAGATCGAAACAATGTTGGAGCTCCCAGGTATAGAATTTTTCTAAGATAATCTTATACAAGATTTATTTATTGATGTAGAAATTGAGGCAAGTACAAAAGAAAATGGGGAATTACTATATCGGATGATTTTTGATGATTATAATTTTAAAGAAACACATTCATCTGAAGATTTAGATTCAATGATGATGATGAAATTTTAAATGTTCCTAGAGAATTGGATGTTTGTATAGTGCGTAAAGGTAATCTCAAAAGATGACAGAATATAAATCAGGTTTAATCAACGCAAGGATATTCGATAGAAATTCAACCTGCGAAGAATTCAAGAATTTAACACTGCATTAAAATCTTCAGAGAACGGAACAATATCGAGCTCTATCGGAACAAACTGACCGCAGAAATCATCGACCTGACAATAATACATAGTCAAAAGAAGGATTGTGGAGATTTCGGATTCGAACCCCTTTGTTAGAAATCAATCGATCTAAAAAAACCATGTTTATGGTCATCGATAGGAACAGGGGAGTTCAGATAAGAGAATGCAAGTGGATGGCCGAAGCAACTGAAATCCGACGAAGAAAAAATGGCGTATATAGCTGATTTTAAGGAAAGGAAAAGACCTCAACTATGTCAAAAACTAACGCTGAATTCAATGTGGGGGGGGGGGGGGCAGATGTCCTACTGATTCCCCTGGTGGTGAACACACTAATGTAGAAATACAAAATGATACAAATGGTTTCAGTCCTCGTAGCTACTTGCAAGCTGCTGCTCAGACGATTGTTTTTGCGTTTTTACAGGCTAACAGACATGACATATCGGCGACAATGTAATCAGAGTTGCTGATAAATATCATCCCGAGGTAAAAAAGCTTTCATCTAAAAAGATGACGGAATATCCATCGAGTTTTACGCGAGGATATTCGATCAAATTTTACCGGTGAGGAATGAATGATTTTAACAATGCGTTAAAATCAGCAGAGATCGAAACAATGTTGGAGCTCCCAGGTATAGAATTTTTCTAAGATAATCTTATACAAGATTTATTTATTGATGTAGAAATTGAGGCAGGTACAAAAGAAAATGGGGAATTACTATATCGGATGATTTTTGATGATTATAATTTTAAAGAAACACATTCATCTGAAGATTTAGATTCAATGATGATGATGAAATTTTAAATGTTCCTAGAGAATTGGATGTTTGTATAGTGCGTAAAGGTAATCTCAAAAGATGACAGAATATGCATCAGGTTTAGTCAACCTGCGAAGAATTCAAGAATTTAACACTGCAATAAAATCTTCAGAGAACGGAACAATATCGAGCTCTATCGGAACAAACTGACCGCAGAAATCATCGACCTGACAATAGTACATAGTCAAAAGAAGGATTGTGGAGATTTCGGATTCGAACCCCTTTGTTAGAAATCAATCGATCTAAAAAAACCATGTTTATGGTCATCGATAGGAACAGGGGAGTTCAGATAAGAGAATGCAAGTGGATGGCCGAAGCAACTGAAATCCGACGAAGAAAGAATGGCGTATATAGCTGATTTTAAGGAAAGGAAAAGACCTCAACTATGTCAAAAACTAACGCTGAATTCAATGTGGGGGGGGGGGGGCAGATGTCCTACTGATTCCCCTGGTGGTGAACACACTAATGTAGAAATAAAAAATGATACAAATGGTTTCAGTCCTTGTAGCTACTTGCAAACTGCTGCTCAGACGATTGTTTTTGCGTTTTTACAGGCTAACAGACATGACATATCGGCGACAATGTAATCAGAGTTGCTGATAAATATCATCCCGAGGTAAAAAAGCTTTCATCTAAAAAGATGACGGAATATCCATCGAGTTTTACGCGAGGATATTCGATCAAATTTTACCGGTGAGGAATGAATGATTTTAACAATGCGTTAAAATCAGCAGAGATCGAAACAATGTTGGAGCTCCCAGGTATAGAATTTTTCTAAGATAATCTTATACAAGATTTATTTATTGATGTAGAAATTGAGGCAGGTACAAAAGAAAATGGGGAATTACTATATCGGATGATTTTTGATGATTATAATTTTAAAGAAACACATTCATCTGAAGATTTAGATTCAATGATGATGATGAAATTTTAAATGTTCCTAGAGAATTGGATGTTTGTATAGTGCGTAAAGGTAATCTCAAAAGATGACAGAATATGCATCAGGTTTAGTCAACCTGCGAAGAATTCAAGAATTTAACACTGCAATAAAATCTTCAGAGAACGGAACAATATCGAGCTCTATCGGAACAAACTGACCGCAGAAATCATCGACCTGACAATAGTACATAGTCAAAAGAAGGATTGTGGAGATTTCGGATTCGAACCCCTTTGTTAGAAATCAATCGATCTAAAAAACCATGTTTATGGTCATCGATAGGAACAGGGGAGTTCAGATAAGAGAATGCAAGTGGATTGCCGAAGCAACTGAAATCCGACGAAGAAAGAATGGCGTATATAGCTGATTTTAAGGAAAGGAAAAGACCTCAACTATGTCAAAAACTAACGCTGAATTCAATGTGGGGGGGGGGCAGATGTCCTACTGATTCCCCTGGTGGTGAACACACTAATGTAGAAATAAAAAATGATACAAATGGTTTCAGTCCTTGTAGCTACTTGCAAACTGCTGCTCAGACGATTGTTTTTGCGTTTTTACAGGCTAACAGACATGATTATCAAATTTTCGGGAATTGTTTGAATAAAGGGTTTGCACTTTTTCATTCGACACAAACTGTAGATATTTCTTGGACCTCTCGGATTAAAGAAAACATATCTATTAGTGCTGGGTACTAGTTTTATATCAAAATCAACAAGCAAATCATCTTTGGGATTATATAATTTTCGGGAATTATTTGAATAAAGGGTTTGCACTTTTTCAGTCTACACAAACTGTAGATATTTCTTGGACCTCTAGGCTAAAAGAAAACATATCTATTAGTGCCGGGTATGATCGAAAAATTAGAAGAATTCAATGAATTCCTGCGCAGATCAGGAAAATTATTCTCGTTTAAAAAATTCCAATTATTGAGTTTATCATTTGCTAATGTTATTAAACATTTGAATGAAATCGAGAAATCGCACCAAGACACTTTGAATTCGTTGGTTCATTTTCCCAGACCCTAAATTTAATGGTAAGCGCCCCAAATACCGAGGATCATGACCCTAACCCAATAAATGGAAGACGGTGATAGTTGGGTGGGCCGGGTTGACAAGCTAGGGGTAGCTTTATACTAGGGTGTCCTTGAGACGGAGCCGAAGGCGAAGGCCGGGGTCAGCGCCACCAGGTGGCTGACCTAATTCCCCGTGACCCCTCCGCGTCGCAAAGGTCAAAGGTCACCCCCGGTTCACTCCCCGATGTCAAAGGGTCACGTGGAGGTGGAGCCACCTACCAAGGTCACGCCCGCCAGCGCCACCCAAGGTCAACCCACCCTTCGAAAGCCCCCCCAAGGCCCCTAGCAAGCCTTTGGGGGCAGGAGATAGGGGGGGTGACCTTCACGGACAAGCGGGGTCCGGCAAAACGCTTTTAGGGAAGATATTATTCCCTAGCAACATAGCTTCAATGATGCCGACTGATAGCGAGGGGGTGGGTGCCTGCGAGATGAGCACGAGACATCGCATATTTAAAGTCGATGATGCGGGTGACTCGTTTTGGAATAATAGCCGCATCCTTTCCATGGTGCTCGCTATGTTTCAATCGGAGTGGGAAGCGAAGGTGCACAGCACGAAGCAAAAGAACCAAGCGTGCGTCACCTTCGTAACCACCAATGAGAAGACCCCCCTGCAACGCTTTGCGGGGGCTGTTGATACAGAGGCGGTGGAGAGGAGGTTCCTAGTAGTTAAATTCAAGGGTCAGATGAAGACCAATCGATTTAGGGCCCGAGTTATGCGAGCAGGTATATGTAAAACTGATTGAAAGAGCTTTGCTCGGTAGTAATTTATTACAGATCAATACGATAAATTCACAGACAATGTTGTTACCACGCATGAATTAATGAGACAGTATGAAATAGAAAAAGAAATGGATACCGAATCAGAGGGGGGGGGGGGGGGGGGCAGAAGTTGAAATTGAGCCACCTGTTGTAACATTTCAAGAGCCTGAATCATTACCACAGGCGCAGGATATTGACATGCAACAGATTAATGCTATGTTAGAACAAATGGAAGCGAATAGAAACAGTTCGGAATTAACGGACTCTGTATTAAATGAAATTTTTGATTGGAATGTAAACAATGATCAATAAAAATATGATATAACTGTATTTCAATGTGTTGACCAAGTTAATTCGGATCGAGAAAAGGTGGGCCGGGTCGGCCGAGAGGAAAACTTTATACTAGGGAGCAGAGGATAGAAACAAAGGAAGGACCCGATCCACTATGCATGGGAAGTAAAGAAGTGGGCCATGGACCAGATCCATGTTGATTTTGACGATATCTTGATTCATCTTAAATCAGGAAATAATATCACAAAAAAGAAGACGGGTATTGATAAGCAAAGAACTGAGCGAATATACCGCCGACTCCTGAATTGGCAATCAAAAAGCTATACTGTGGATGGAGTGGACCACGCAATGTACGGCGTGGAGATACTCCATGTCCCACATAAAGATGTGGAAGAAACCAGGATCGTCTATTTCCCTGGTGTTCGCTCCCTCATCATTCCATAAAGGAGCGAGGTGGAAGACATTCGAATGTTCTACGGCGCGAGTGCGGTGAACAATCTTGCAAATGTGATCAATATATCGACAAAATATACGGGGTTCACACAAAACAATACGAACGTGATTCGTAAGTGGAAAAAAGACTTCGCGACATTACCACCGTTTTTAATTCATTGATGGTGGGGTCGGCCGTCATGCCCGCAGCATTACGTATTCAGGTAGGAAAACTCGACGTGATGAGAAATCTAATCCCCGAAAGTGTTATCTTAAAAAAAGGAACGCCGATGCCGTGTACGTTGACGGCTTTAACGGACGATTTAACCGGGGGTCAGTTAGGGACGATTCGCGCTAATAGATTACGTTCTCTCAACTCGATCGCGAAAGAATTGGAGTCAGACGTGATTTTAACGAAAGCATCCGAAAAATTAATCTGCATGAACCGGGTGCAACTAGACAGTTCACCGGCGGAGGACACTGTCGACAAAGCCGAGCACACACGCCATTGGAATATCGTGAACGGTCTTTTCCCTCCAGCGTTTTATACCTGTTTATTTGGCGAACTGTACAATCCGGGCATAATTACAACAGCCCATAAATTCTATGCAATTACAAATGTTTGTTTAAACTCGTTTCATCGTGAGCACGGGTTACAAAACCTAATCGACTTTCTGCGCGTGTTGGGTAAAAAACACAACAATAAAAAAACATCGAAAAAGGAATGTATCGCGTGGCACCGTCGAGACCAAGAAGCAATTTCACAAAATGCTTTTGACTGTTCTACCAGCGAAGAATGGTCCGACGCGTCATTGGACAGTGTTATTATCGGGCAACAACCTAATATTACACGTTTTTGACTCGCTACTTATTTTATTTGTGCACTTATGTTACAATGCGCGCCAGGTTACTGGTTGCATGTTGTTTTTTGAATACAATTATTACATACGTATATGATAATGAAATTTTTTTAGTTACTTTTTGTTTTACGAAAGTACATGTCTAACCAGTACAGCCAAATAAGAGTCTTGTAGTCAGTACTAGTATATTTACGGTCAGATATTTCATGGGTGTCTGGATCTTCCGATAACCACCGAAGCGAATACATGCCCCCCGTGTAGTATATATGGTGCGGCGCTAGTTCGCGTACAAATTGTGTTCGCTCTTCATCGTCCGGGTAAGCGGGGTCTTTAATTACGCTTACCCGATCTTCGTGTATTTCGTCTAAGAAATCGTCTACGCACCCAATATTTAAACGATGTAATACCGGGCACAGTTGTTGGCACAATTCTACATATACGACCAACCAGTGTTGTCTCTCCCATTCTCGGATCATAATATCCCAAAGGTTTGACGCCAACACTTTAGAATCACTCTGCAAGTTGTCTTCCCCCTTTTTTATAACCTCCAGCACGGTATTTGAATATGTAATATTAGCCACGCCGCTGAAGGTTACTATTCGAATCGTCTAAAAGTATAATGAAAAGCGTGTACACGCTGAGAGGACATGCGTATAACGGGCCGGAAGTCCGTACTATCTCATACCTTGTAACGTGATGTCAGGAACTCATTGGGTCCTACTTGTAGTCGATAAAAATACAAGTAGGGTCCACGTCACGGACAACCTGGCTGACGTAGATACAAAGAAAACTGTGATCGAATACTTTAGAAAATACAATAACACCGGATAAAAACTGGACTTTGCAGTTTATACCAGAAATTGTTGGTAAGAACCGGGTATTCCTGTGGTAACCTGGCTAACGTTGACACAAAGAAAACTGTGATCGAATACTTTAGAAAATACAATAACACCGGATAAAAACTGGACTTTGCAGTTTATACCAGAAATTGTCGGTAAGGACCAGGTATTCCTGTGGTAACCTGGCTAACGTTGACACAAAGAAAACGGTATTCGACTACTTTAAAAAAAAACAATTTCTCATCGGATGAAAACTGGACTTTGCAGTTCATACCGGAAATTGTCGGAAACGACGGGTATTCGTGTGGTTTGTACGTAGTACGAAACGCGGATAGATATATGGGAAATGACACCTCCCATATATCGCAAGCACAATATTATAACGATAGTTTGTATTTCGATAAAGTTGATTACTTTATCGAGACTATCGAGAGTCATTCAACTTTAAACTCAAGTAGCAGTGACTGTATTTTACTGTCGGACAACTCTACCTATTTCAAAAATGATACCGACAGTGAAATTTGGATGAAATATGGAATGACTGTAACCAACTACGCAGCGCCACTGGATCGATGGGCTGCGGGCGTAGATCGGGGTTCACGTCACGAAATTTATGAACAATATAAAAGGGAAGTATATTTTGCAACACTGCAGGAGCCCATTGTACAGCATGTTCATACTGACACTCACGAAACACCAATTTCTGATGATGTAATCGATGTTGATTCAGATCCCGATGATTCCGATGAAGGTATTGTTGGGATGTCGGACTCGGACTTTCAGTATGAACGTAGTGTCCAATTATTTAAGAAAACAAAGAAAAAGGAAAAATATTTCCCTGTTAACCGCATATTTAGACTCGCTAAAAAGTCAAAGAATGAAGAAGTCTAATTAATATTATGGAGTTGTATCCTGTTTCACAGTCAAATTGATAAATATAAGTGCAATCTGTTTGGGATAGTTTATTCCTTATTTCATTAAGATTATTTTGGGAAGGATATCTATATTTTATGTCGCTAGTAGGGAAATCTATATATCGTTCGGTAGAAGACAAGGGAAATGATCAGAGATTGATGAGGCTAGAATTAGACTTTCATGATTTGAAAAATCCGCACTTATATAAATGTTGTAAATCAGGGTAGCTGTAGTATGTGTAACCCGAGTGGGTCTTAATATAGTTGGGATCAAATTTAAATTCATTTTCCGAAATTCAGCTGTATTTTTATGAGTATGTATTTTTCAGAAGGTCTAAATTTTGGTTCATGTCGAGAAGCCAGTTGAGCTACTTCCCGCACATGGGAAACCCAAGCCAACCTTGCCCTTTTCTATGAAATCAAGTAAGCGTCCAGCTGTGGCAACTAATATATTGCAGCCTGCCACTACATTTCTTAGTTGATGGCCAACAGATGCACCTCCATAGACTACTACTGCTCGCAAAATGGTGCCGATAGCAAACTTTTACGCCTGCTGGTGTATTTGGATAGCCAGCTCCCTGGAAGGAGCCACAACTAAACACTGTGGCTCCTGAACCTGGCTAAAGGCTGAAGATTCCAAACCACTGCCGATCATAGCTGTTATAATTGGGAGAAGAAATGCGGCCGTTTTCCCGATCCAGTTTGCGCGCATACCATCATATCACGGCCATTCATGATGATAGGAATTGAATATTTCCGAACTGGTGTCGGTTTGTGGTATTTTGCTCTTTTAACATTTTGCATACACCGATCGTAGAGCCCTGCTTGCTCAAATAACTCGATTGGCGCCGGTTTATTCGTACCGCTTACTTCCACCGGTATCTTATCATACTTATCAAAGTTGATACTAGCAATGCAGCATGGCTAAGAACAGCAATAGATTGGGACTTGAAACAAACGGACAAAGACACACGTAACGGGACAACATACACGGACCCAGACTTCCTGACACAGAAAATGAGTTATAGACAGTACGACTTGGGAAGGGGAACAATAACCATGAACATACCGACATCGGTATTAAGGAGCGAAATAACGGACAGTACAGACCCGACTAAAGTAATTAGGGCAGTAGACATAGGGAGAAATGACAGTTGGTACGACACGGCCTTCTACCCACAATGGAATAGCGACTATTCCATGACTGGAATAAAAAACATTAAAAACATTCACCACTTGATCTCTCATCTGCGAGATACCTATTCTGCATTTTAGCTGCGGGACTTTTTGTGGGATGGTTTCCCAAATAAGAAATATAAAGGCAATCACTATTTTAGGACGCTAGTTGATTTCCAATATAAGTTAAGCGCGTTAGTCCACATTTGATACGGGAATTGTAATTTACAGTTTTGGTAGATGAGAACATTGAATCGACTTGTAGCGACCGGTCGCCATCTCTAGAATGAAAGAATGGTAAAAAAGGAATCATCACCAGTCCGAACTATCCAGACAACTACGATAACAACCTGAACTGTAACTGGAAGATCGAAACACCTGAAAACACGAAGGTTAAAAAGGAAATTGTCCATCGAACTGGGGACAATTGTATTTCAGGGCGAGAGGTAGCGCCATCTAACTTGTAAGTAACGGGGGACTCCGATTGGCTAATCGCAAGCCAATCAGACCCTTTCTCTGTTGTCTTTTCTTTCTCTTTGTAGACAACCATCTCAATAGGTTTAAATATAATAACTGTTTCTTTTAAAATTCGATATGATGTAATAATTTTAGGATTTTATAGCATTGATGTATAGAAGATACTTATTCTTAGATAGCTTAAGCGCATGGGACATTATGATCCGTATATGCTCTGCACTGTCCATATTCTTCAATAATATATAATGAATATCAGCCGATTCAGTTGTCATTCCAGAAAGCCATAGAAAATAGGATAGTTATTGTCGAAATTCCGCCACGCACAACTGAATTGATGCCAGATTCCGTGCTCGTGGTACTTATGTCTAGTGTTATGGAATAATTAAAAGCTTTCTAATAAAACCCGGAATTAGATAACGATAAATTTATAGAATAAATGCAGGGTACAAACCGTTCTCTAGAGAGCGGGAGAGCAACATTGGTGGCAACATCGTCCGGAGCGGAGGCAGCGCAACACGCGGGGTAAGGGTGATATGATGTTGGCAGTTCAGGCAATATAACCATTGAATCGTATATCAACCTGAGTTGAGTCGTTAGTTTATTTTTGGTCAGGTGGCAAAATCAAACGGAACCAGAGCAGAGGCAGCGTAACACGTGAAGATGAGGTGCCAGAAATTATGGATATCGCATCTCAAGAGATCGATGGCCAAACTATTGAAAAGCTTAAAAAACATCTGAATTACTATCAAGAATTAGCAACAATTTTGGACACAATAATAAGGAATAAACAATCATCTGTTCAAGAATTACCGAAACGACCAACCCTAGATCTAAAAACATTGTTAGGACTTAAAGAAACTAGAACCAAGATAAGTAGTCACGAATGAACTTCATGAGTATTTAAAATCAAAATTAACGGATGAAAGAGATTTGGCAAACTTTAAACACAAACTGTAGACCGCATTAGAAACAACAGTGTTGGAGGTGCGGGCGCTCATTACAACTATAGGGGTCGAGAAAATAATGGAAATCATCATGGCATTTCCCGTTTAAGATGAACACTCATATAAATGTGGACGGTTTTCCAAGCAAATTGGAAGAAGATATAACAACAGCATTCGGCTGTTTAGAACGTAAAGACAATAACTGGGTACAAAGCGAAGAAAGCCTGTCTAAGGAGCTCAGTGATTCAAACTGATTGCGGCAATGAAAAAGGACATGTGCGAAGACCGTGGAAGGGATGCTGGGTTCCATACTTTGAAGCTGCTCTTTGAAAATATTAAATCGCCTGACCACAAACTCGGCATTAAAGTGATCTTGATGCTTTGAAACGTCTGAGCTCGGGTCTGACCTCAAACCAAGTTAAAAAACTGGGGAAAACGTTGGACTCCTTCGTGAATTCTAGCAATGCTCGGATTGAAAATGCCACGACCGGAATAAAGAACACACACCGACTGATTTCCGATCTGCGAGATGCATAAACTGTGCGTTCGTGGCTGCAGACCAGCGTGGCAGGGCTACGTGGGACGTTTACGTCAGATGATGGCAGACTTTGCTTGTTAATTAAATAACTGGCAGTTTCGTATGCGCTAGTACATACACAAGACGTATTAACACTGAACCAGAGACCGCTCCCTCAAACAGACATATACAGTTATAATATCTATCCCATTTCGTGATATAATTCAGAGTTTACAGTTCGCGAGTTAAATGTAAATATGAAACCTTTAAATTTATTTATATTTAGTATATGTTTTAGATAGCTACAGTTACCACTAATATCTTTTAGATTAATAAAATGTCATACGCATCAAGAAGCGATGTCGATACTCGAGATACTCTTGATACTCTTTCTCAGAGGACAACCGAAATGGAAGTCGATCCAGTAGAAATTGGAAGAAGTTCCAAAACATTTAGAATACTTCCAAGAAATGGCATCAATTTTAGAAAAAATAATAGAAAACAAGCGATCTCGTGTGGCATCATTGCCAAAATTGACAGCAACGGATATAAAGATATCGTCGGGGTTAAAGGAATCAAAAATTAAAAAGAAAATGAGTGGAGAAGAGTTGAATGATTTTTAAAAATCAAAATTAACAAATGAAACAGATGTAAGCTTTAAAGAAATAGAAGGTGTAACATCATTTGCTGAAATAACTGTTTTATTTAAAAAAAACTATAAATCTTTATTATGTAAAAAAGCAAAACGCTTATGGGACCATATCATTTTCGGGGATTGTTTAAATAGGAGGTTTTTAATGTTTAACATTCACAAGACGTATTAACCCTGAACCAGAGACCGCTCCCTCAAACAGACATATACAGTTATAATATCTATCCCATTTCGTGATATAATTCAGTGTTTACAGTTCGCGAGTTAAATGTAAGTACAGTTTTCGTTGTTATTGAGGCTATTAAATATGAAACCTTTAAATATATTTAAGCGCATTAATTTATATTTGGTATATGTTTTAGAGATAGCAAGAGAGTTACCACCGATATCTTTTAGATAAATAAAATGTCATACGCATCAAGAAGCGATGGAGAAACTCCTTCTCAGGGATCAACCGCAATGGAAATCGAACCAATAGAAAAAGGCGTAGAAGCACAAGAATCACAAGAAAAGATAGACGAAGAAACTATACAAGAATTTGTGAAAAAAAACATTTAGACTACTCTAAAAATTCCAATTATTAAGTTTAACATTTGTTGATGTAGTCAAATATTTACCGGAAATTGAAAAAATGTTTGAAAACAATTCAGAAATTAAAGATTTCTGGTCGAAATTATAAATTCAAATGATGTATTGGTTGAAAGTCATATATACAATTACTTTCCCAATTATCTGACTAAGACATTTCGTCGATTTCTATCGGGTTGTTTCCATTGCCATATTAAGCATTTTTAAATTTCCAAGGCAGCAGCAGTTTCTGTATATGAGCAGCAGGTGGAAGACTAGAACACGTTAACAACAGGAATCATTACTAATCCGAACTATCCAGACAACTATGATAACAACCCGAACTGTAACTGGAGGATTGAAACACCTGAAAACAGGGCTGTTTTTTAAATTCTAACACAACCTGAACTGTAACTGGAGGATTGAAACACCAGAAAACAGGGCTGTTTTTTTAAATTCTAACACAACCTGAACTGTAACTGGAGGATTGAAACACCAGAAAACAGGGCTGTTTTTTAAATTCTAACACAACCTGAACTGTAACTGGAAGATTGTGGCACCTGAAAACACGCATGGTAAAAAATAAACATTTTAAAGAAATTTTCAATTGGATATGTTAAGATTTTATAGTGTTGAGAACATCGACTCGACCTGTAGCACCGGGTACCAATCTAGAATATTAAAGTGGTATTATAACTAGTCCTGGTTATCCAGACAACTATGATAACAATCTGAACTGTAATATCATATATATATCATTATTAATTTCAAGAACTGTTATTTATCAAGTGTGTATCTGTATGAATTTTATGATATATCTTCTTTGTTCATTATCGTCACTAACTGGAGACAACTTATTTATCGCTTTATTATTTATTGCTTATCGTGTGGAAATATATATATGAAACCAGCCTCTGAAGATGACGATATACAAGGTCTGCAGTTAAACATTGCAAAATGAACCATTTTCCGTGGAATCTAGTGACATCAGCGACGATGAGGGGAATCAGTCGATAAGTCACTCCGAATAAGGGCACCGGTAGATGCCAGTGCTAATTTTTTGAAAATTGTCTCTTCCGTCTCTGAACTTGTCTCTTCCGACGACACGAGCGAGACAAGGGAAGCCGACAGGGAAGTTGATGAACAACCGATTGACAAAAAATAAAACGCACAAAAATATAACAAAGACGTTACCTTCGGGATTTGATGCTGAAATTAACGCTCGACTAACCGGCGCGATTGAAGGCCTATGAGATGAAGGAACGATTGCGGACAACATCGGCACAAAAGTCGAGCGATTTATGCGGTGTTGCATTAAAGAGAAAAAACTTATTTCGAAGTATGAACGAGTTCTGGGGGAATCGTCGGCGAAAGGGCATACGGAGATTTCATTATTCGGTTTTACTATCGACTACTTTCGCAACGCTAGGTTGATCTGGTTACATGCTAAACAGGGGGTCGAATTACAGCCAGAATTATCTAGTAAATTATACGCCTGCTGCTGATAATGTATCAGACACGAAGGATGCGGAAATCTTGCCGACTAAGAACGACATCAAAACCAGAATTACCGAGCTAAATTAAGGGCAGAGACCATCTGATGAGAAGCGAACAAGTGTATTTATTATCTTGAAAACCTATTAACAATAATGATATTAAATATTCAGCATCATATGAATTCGTCAGAAAGTCTAGATAAAGTGTAGCGCAGGCATTAAAATGTCATTAGTTCAATCAATGAAAGTTTTACGGACTAAGATAAATTGATGTAGGCGAAATTTATACATAACAGAAACATAAATAAAGCAGTACAGCAGATTTTAAACAGAATTTTTGAGACAATTTTTGACCTCATTTCGTTGTATACATCGCGTTAGAAATCATCGGCAATTTCCGTCGATCTCCGTCCAGTTTCGAGGGAGGTAGTAACTATAAATACTGTTTGGAAACATGGCCCCACGATCAGTAATCATCTGGACTCCTAACGACACAGAACTCAATATTATTTTGTCGCCGTGCGGTAAATGAGTTTCCTATTACACAATGGAAAATATTACCAGTTATCTCGACTTGTTAACGGGTACCGAGTTGATGGATACTGACGAGTTCTTTACGGATATCGACACGATCGATATTGTCGATACGATAACGGACTTTGATTTAACGCAATTTCAAACAATGCTCGAAAACGAAGGTGAGATTGGGCTGATACTCCCAATGGTGATACACCAAACGCATTTAACCGAATACGATTCACCCTACAATCAACACATATTGGACACGATTATAGACAAGGCGTTGTTATTACACTTCGAGAACAACTTAACCCCACAAGTGTTGTATGAGTTCGATTCTAATACGAGGGGCCCTCGCATATGAAATTTTTAACCATGTACGAAAGGGCTGTTAAACAAACATATCAAGAGGCTGTTGATGACAAGTCTACCGATTCGAAAACATTTACGATCACGGATTTTTTGCAGAAATTAAAACGAGAGGTAAACAAACACACAAAATCTGGAAGCAACTACGGTGACATATGTGGGGATACACTACAAAAGGTAGCCACGTTTATGCAAGCGTTCATACCGGGATGTGACAAATTGACACTAAATAAAAATACCGTGTCCGGTTTATTCGATCAACTATTGAAATTAGCCCATACCAAAGAACGTGTCTGGCATTTGTTGATGTATGGGATCAAAAATTGCGTCTTAGAAGAAAACAGCGTACACGAAAAAGCCCGTAATCTATTAGGTTTCGGGCTCTGTAAATTTCGCCTCTTTTCCGAAAACTACGGTCTCCAGCTGACTACAACGGGTATCACGGCAAATCATTTAATGGCGTTAAGTAGGGATTATTGCGCCATGTTAGCGTTCAATTTCGAGGTTTCATCGTGGTGGTACGCGGACAAAGTGTTACACCTCTTACCGATCGAAATAGTCATGTGGGATGTATTTCGGTCGGGAGGGGAAATGGACGCCAGGAAATGGACGCCGTACTGACATTTGTTACCGCGTACCATCAGATGAAAATCGACATTGTTGATGAACACCAACACGAACATTGGCATTATTGTCATTAACTGGAGACAGTGAACATTTAACTTATTTATCGCTTTATTATTTATTGCTTATCGTTTGGAAATATATATATATGAAACCAGCCTCTGAAGATGACGATATACAAGGTCCGCAGTTAAACATTGCAAAATGAACCATTTTTCGTGGAATCTAGTGACATCAGCGACGATGAGGGGAATCAGTCGATAAGTCACTCCGAATAAGGGCACCGGTAGATGCCAGTGCTAATCTTTTGAAAATTGTCTCTTCCGTCTCTGAACTTGTCTCTTCCGACGACACGAGCGAGACAAGGGAAGCTGACAGGGAAGTTGATGAACAACCAGTTGACAAAAATATAACAAAGGCGTTACCTTCGGGATTTGATGCTGAAATTAACGCTCGACTAACCGGCGCGATTGAAGGCCTATGAGATGAAGGAACGATTGCGGACAACATCGGCACAAAAGTCGAGCGATTTATGCGGTGTTGCATTGAAGAGAAAAAACTTATTTCGAAGTATGAACGAGTTCTGGGGGAATCGTCGGCGAAAGGGCATACGGAGATTTCATTATTCGGTTTTACTATCGACTACTTTCGCAACGCTAGGTTGATCTGGTTACATGCTAAACAGGGGGTCGAATTACAGCCAGAATTATCTAGTAAATTATACGTCTGCTGCTGATAATGTATCAGACACGAAGGATGCGGAAATCTTGCCGACTAAGAACGACATCAAAACCAGAATTACCGAGCTAAATTAAGGGCAGAGACCATCTGATGAGAAGCGAACAAGTGTATTTATTATCTTGAAAACCTATTAACAATAATGATATTAAATATTCAGCATCATATGAATTCGTCAGAAAGTCTAGATAAAGTGTAGCGCAGGCATTAAAATGTCATTAGTTCAATCAATGAAAGTTTTACGGACTAAGATAAATTGATGTAGGCGAAATTTATACATAACAGAAACATAAATAAAGCAGTACAGCAGATTTTAAACAGAATTTTTGAGACAATTTTTGACCTCATTTCGTTGTATACATCGCGTTAGAAATCATCGGCAATTTCCGTCGATCTCCGTCCAGTTTCGAGGGAGGTAGTAACTATAAATACTGTTTGGAAACATGGCCCCACGATCAGTAATCATCTGGACTCCTAACGACACAGAACTCAATATTATTTTGTCGCCGTGCGGTAAATGAGTTTCGTATTACACAATGGAAAATATTACCAGTTATCTCGACTTGTTAACGGGTACCGAGTTGATGGATACTGACGAGTTCTTTACGGTCGATATTGTCGATACGATAACGGACTTTGATAACGGACTTTGATTTAACGCAATTTCAAACAATGCTCGAAAACGAAGGTGAGACTGGGCTGATACTCCCAATGGTGATACACCAAACGCATTTAACCGAATACGATTCACCCTACAATCAACACATATTGGACACGATTATAGACAAGGCGTTGTTATTACACTTCGAGAACAACTTAACCCCACAAGTGTTGTATGAGTTCGATTCTAATACGGGGCCCTCGCATATGAAATTTTTAACCATGTACGAAAGGGCTGTTAAACAAACATATCAAGAGGCTGTTGATGACAAGTCTACCGATTCGAAAACATTTACGATCACGGATTTTTTGCAGAAATTAAAACGAGAGGTAAACAAACACACAAAATCTCGAAGCAACTACGGTGACATATGTGGGGATACACTACAAAAGGTAGCCACGTTTATGCAAGCGTTCATACCGGGATGTGACAAATTGACACTAAATAAAAATACCGTGTCCGGTTTATTCGATCAACTATTGAAATTAGCCCATACCAAAGAACGTGTCTGGCATTTGTTGATGTATGGGATCAAAAATTGCGTCTTAGAAGAAAACAGCGTACACGAAAAAGCCCGTAATCTATTAGGTTTCGGGCTCTGTAAATTTCGCCTCTTTTCCGAAAACTAAGGTCTCCAGCCGACTACAACGGGTATCACGGCAAATCATTTAATGGCGTTAAGTAGGGATTATTGCGCCATGTTAGCGTTCAATTTCGAGGTTTCATCGTGGTGGTACGCGGACAAAGTGTTACACCTCTTACCGATCGAAATAGTCATGTGGGATGTATTTCGGTCGGGAGGGGAAATGGACGCCGTACTGACATTTGTTACCGCGTACCATCAGATGAAAATCGACATTGTTGATGAACACCAACACGAACATTGGCATTATTGTCATTAACTGGAGACAGTGAACATTTAACTTATTTATCGCTTTATTATTTATTGCTTATCGTTTGGAAATATATATATATATGAAACCAGCCTCTGAAGATGACGATATACAAGGTCTGCAGTTAAACATTGCAAAATGAACCATTTTTCGTGGAATCTAGTGACATCAGCGACGATGAGGGGAATCAGTCGATAAGTCACTCCAAATAAGGGCACCGGTAGATGCCAGTGCTAATCTTTTGAAAATTGTCTCTTCCGTCTCTGAACTTGTCTCTTCCGACGACACGAGCGAGACAAGGGAAGCTGACAGGGAAGTTGATGAACAACCAGTTGACAAAAATATAACAAAGGCGTTACCTTCGGGATTTGATGCTGAAATTAACGCTCGACTAACCGGCGCGATTGAAGGCCTATGAGATGAAGGAACGATTGCGGACAACATCGGCACAAAAGTCGAGCGATTTATGCGGTGTTGCATTGAAGAGAAAAAACTTATTTCGAAGTATGAACGAGTTCTGGGGGAATCGTCGGCGAAAGGGCATACGGAGATTTCATTATTCGGTTTTACTATCGACTACTTTCGCAACGCTAGGTTGATCTGGTTACATGCTAAACAGGGGGTCGAATTACAGCCAGAATTATCTAGTAAATTATACGTCTGCTGCTGATAATGTATCAGACACGAAGGATGCGGAAATCTTGCCGACTAAGAACGACATCAAAACCAGAATTACCGAGCTAAATTAAGGGCAGAGACCATCTGATGAGAAGCGAACAAGTGTATTTATTATCTTGAAAACCTATTAACAATAATGATATTAAATATTCAGCATCATATGAATTCGTCAGAAAGTCTAGATAAAGTGTAGCGCAGGCATTAAAATGTCATTAGTTCAATCAATGAAAGTTTTACGGACTAAGATAAATTGATGTAGGCGAAATTTATACATAACAGAAACATAAATAAAGCAGTACAGCAGATTTTAAACAGAATTTTTGAGACAATTTTTGACCTCATTTCGTTGTATACATCGCGTTAGAAATCATCGGCAATTTCCGTCGATCTCCGTCCAGTTTCGAGGGAGGTAGTAACTATAAATACTGTTTGGAAACATGGCCCCACGATCAGTAATCATCTGGACTCCTAACGACACAGAACTCAATATTATTTTGTCGCCGTGCGGTAAATGAGTTTCGTATTACACAATGGAAAATATTACCAGTTATCTCGACTTGTTAACGGGTACCGAGTTGATGGATACTGACGAGTTCTTTACGGTCGATATTGTCGATACGATAACGGACTTTGATAACGGACTTTGATTTAACGCAATTTCAAACAATGCTCGAAAACGAAGGTGAGACTGGGCTGATACTCCCAATGGTGATACACCAAACGCATTTAACCGAATACGATTCACCCTACAATCAACACATATTGGACACGATTATAGACAAGGCGTTGTTATTACACTTCGAGAACAACTTAACCCCACAAGTGTTGTATGAGTTCGATTCTAATACGGGGCCCTCGCATATGAAATTTTTAACCATGTACGAAAGGGCTGTTAAACAAACATATCAAGAGGCTGTTGATGACAAGTCTACCGATTCGAAAACATTTACGATCACGGATTTTTTGCAGAAATTAAAACGAGAGGTAAACAAACACACAAAATCTCGAAGCAACTACGGTGACATATGTGGGGATACACTACAAAAGGTAGCCACGTTTATGCAAGCGTTCATACCGGGATGTGACAAATTGACACTAAATAAAAATACCGTGTCCGGTTTATTCGATCAACTATTGAAATTAGCCCATACCAAAGAACGTGTCTGGCATTTGTTGATGTATGGGATCAAAAATTGCGTCTTAGAAGAAAACAGCGTACACGAAAAAGCCCGTAATCTATTAGGTTTCGGGCTCTGTAAATTTCGCCTCTTTTCCGAAAACTAAGGTCTCCAGCCGACTACAACGGGTATCACGGCAAATCATTTAATGGCGTTAAGTAGGGATTATTGCGCCATGTTAGCGTTCAATTTCGAGGTTTCATCGTGGTGGTACGCGGACAAAGTGTTACACCTCTTACCGATCGAAATAGTCATGTGGGATGTATTTCGGTCGGGAGGGGAAATGGACGCCGTACTGACATTTGTTACCGCGTACCATCAGATGAAAATCGACATTGTTGATGAACACCAACACGAACATTGGCATTATTGTCATTAACTGGAGACAGTGAACATTTAACTTATTTATCGCTTTATTATTTATTGCTTATCGTTTGGAAATATATATATATATGAAACCAGCCTCTGAAGATGACGATATACAAGGTCTGCAGTTAAACATTGCAAAATGAACCATTTTTCGTGGAATCTAGTGACATCAGCGACGATGAGGGGAATCAGTCGATAAGTCACTCCAAATAAGGGCACCGGTAGATGCCAGTGCTAATCTTTTGAAAATTGTCTCTTCCGTCTCTGAACTTGTCTCTTCCGACGACACGAGCGAGACAAGGGAAGCTGACAGGGAAGTTGATGAACAACCAGTTGACAAAAATATAACAAAGGCGTTACCTTCGGGATTTGATGCTGAAATTAACGCTCGACTAACCGGCGCGATTGAAGGCCTATGAGATGAAGGAACGATTGCGGACAACATCGGCACAAAAGTCGAGCGATTTATGCGGTGTTGCATTGAAGAGAAAAAACTTATTTCGAAGTATGAACGAGTTCTGGGGGAATCGTCGGCGAAAGGGCATACGGAGATTTCATTATTCGGTTTTACTATCGACTTTCGCAACGCTAGGTTGATCGGGTTATATGCTAAACAGGGGGTCGAATTACAGCCAGAATTATCTAGTAAATTATACGTCTGCTGCTGATAATGTATCAGACACGAAGGATGCGGAAATCTTGCCGACTAAGAACGACATCAAAACCAGAATTACCGAGCTAAATTAAGGGCAGAGACCATCTGATGAGAAGCGAACAAGTGTATTTATTATCTTGAAAACCTATTAACAATAATGATATTAAATATTCAGCATCATATGAATTCGTCAGAAAGTCTAGATAAAGTGTAGCGCAGGCATTAAAATGTCATTAGTTCAATCAATGAAAGTTTTACGGACTAAGATAAATTGATGTAGGCGAAATTTATACATAACAGAAACATAAATAAAGCAGTACAGCAGATTTTAAACAGAACACAGAAATCTTCTTGTGGTTAGTTTGTCGCAAAGCCATTATGATGCAGAGGACAGAATTAATTAAATATCCACGTCATTATGAATTATTAATTGCTCATTATAAACATATTATATATCCGCATTGTATTTAAATCAATATTGTTTTCAATCCTAACCTTTCACTTCACTCGCGCTGGTAATTTGGACTTTGTTCTACTGACGTCTGCCATTGTCTAGTGGAGCAATATTAATTCATGTCACTCTATTCCTTGCTCTCTTTCTCTCTCTATATCTCATTCAGTATTTATAATAAATCAACCATTAAATTATCATAACATCGTTTGTGTTTGGTGACCTTCTGAGCTAGTTCCAGGTATCAATGGGAAGTTCTACTGGCAAGCGGGAAGAGGAAATTCAACCTTTGCTTGGCTGACCACCAAGTCGAAGGGATATAATGTTGATGGAACAACAAAAAGTTGGGAAAAGGGGTTACTTGGTATTGACACAAAGGCAAATTTCCCTGGGAGGCACTCGTCAACATCTGACCAAAATTATTGAATAACAGCCACTCAACGCGTGTCTCCCTCAATTCATATTATCGATTTGTTATAAATTTAGTAACCTTGGTACTGACCAGAACAAATACAGCCCTCTTTGGAACGAATGAAGCCATCTGGCACAGTAGAACAAATGGGGCTGGGATAGGCCAGTCAGTACCAAAGTGGGAGACTCGAGACTCGAGACTTGAGATTGAGAGCTTACACACGACTCATCGGACGGAACACGCGGGAAGAATAAAGAGAATAAGATATACTCAATCAACTGTTTTTCGTTTGACTTACATCGTATTTCTGAGGAAGGAAACGCAGAGTCGACCCCCGGAGAGAATTACTCGAACACGGGAGAACAACTCGCTCAAAAGACAACCCGTTTCACATACATTTGAGCGGAGCCCTTCGCTCAAAACCGCACGAATAAGTTCACGCTAGAACTGGACTTTCGATTGACATAATCAAATTAAGACGAAAAAAAAACTCTCGGCAAAATTTATTAAATGCACTCCATGACCATTATTACCCAACTTCATTATTATTTTCAGATGTGGATAAATAATAAGAACAAAACGACGAATAGCGGCAAGCAGCGAAATCAATCGAGAGTCGGCCTGAAGAATTCTCGGAAGGCTTCGGGCTATCAGAAAGTTCTGTTCTGAAATGTTCTTGAGTGAGTTGACCCGGCGTAGCTGCAGCAGACGTGTTTACTCATCACAAATCTACATTGCCTGTTTATTTCTTATCTTAGATTGTGATGAAAATACTGAGGTCGGAGACCTAATGGGTGAATCGGCAAAGCACTGGCAGAGATGTCAGCTGAAGAGAAATTAAAATACAAGCCAGATCCCAATCAGGAGTTATCAGAGGCCGGTGAATGAATATTCCAGGGGTTTGAATTAACTCTTTATTAGAAATTTGGGGTAATAGCTGAAACTTGCTACTAGGTCACTGTGTCATTTAACTATTATATAACTTTCAACATGGCAGTTCATGTGAGTATGTGACTGAGGTATTAGGTAATATTCACCAAACAATATACTCAGATCAAATAATGATATATACTATTTATTGACCACATATGTTTCTGGGAAATTAGTTGTTCAAACAGGGCGCATTGTTATTTTACGTAATACTTGGATTATTAATGAAATAGGGGAATTTTGTGTTTAAACTCGGTCATCAGCTGTGGTCAAAACAGACCCCGGCATATAAGGGGGACACATCGATTGTGGAATAGACCTGGACTGACTGTCGACCCTACAAGACTAAAATACTGTTGTTATAAGTAAAAGCCACAAATCATAACTTAACAGAGTTGTCAGAGTTTTCTCGACAGTAAGCACCTATCAAAGTGGAAGACTAGAACCGTTACAACTGGTACCATCACCAGTCCGAACTATCCAAACAACTACAATAACGACCTGAACTGTAACTGGAGGATTGAAACACCTGAAAACAGGGCTGTTTTTTAAATTCTACCACAAACTGAACTGTAGATGGATGATTAGAACACCTGGAAACAGGGCTGTTTTTTTAAAAATTCTACCACAAACTGAACTGTAGCTGGACGATTAGAACACCTGGAAACAGGGCTGTTTTTTTAAATTCTAACACAAACTGAACTGTAGCTGGACGATTAGAACACCTGGAAACAGGGTTGTTTTTTAAATTCTGACACAAAGGCCTTTAATTATAAATTTCCCTGGGAGGCAAGTGTCACCACGTGTCCTGCTTGGAACTAATGAAGCCATCTGCCACAGTAGAACAAAGGGGGCTGGGATCTGTATAAATAGGCTGATCAGAGCCAGAGTGGGGGAGAACTGCTCATTCTGAGACTTACCGCTAGAAATTAGACAGAAAACTAACATTTGGAAACACATCAGTTTGACATGGATTAAGTCTAAGACTAAATTCTTATCTCAAGTAGTTAAACATGGTTAGATGGCCTATCTGACGATGACCTATGCAATGAAATATAAAGAGTAATTCAAGACATTTGACTTACCAAAAAATAACAATATTTCATAGATGTAACATAATGTATCTATTTTAAATAGTTCACGGTGAGTTCTGGAACTCGACTGAGGTTTCAACTCTAGTTTGGGTCCCGACATCGATTTCCCCAACCCACCGAACAACAACGCCGATTGGTTGAACACAGGCAGAGCTCGAGCCCTGATAGGTCAGCTAGGGTCACCTAGGGACCCCAAAATATAAACAGAACACAAACTGCGTCTTTTAATTACTCATTGTTAAAATAGTTCTGGGGTCTCAACCAGAGACAATACAGGTGAGAGTATGAGCAGAGACAGGCGTTGTCAACTGCCATACTCAGAGACCGTCACAAACTACATAATTAATAAATCTAACTTTTGATACAATAACATTTTACATAATCAAAAACTCAGATATCTTTTCCTAAGATGATTGGATACTAATATTTCGATACGATTAATATATATAATGAAGGTAATGATTATATCGACCGTCTTAATCCCATTTGTTACATATATATTGGAATCTTCCCGATCTTCCCCAGTTTTTGTCTAGTCGATCATCGCTATTCGATACCTCTACACTCACCCGGGACCAGTCGGTTGTAATCGTTCCCGTATATTTTTACGAAACTTGGACAGTTTTTTCACGGATTTAAATAAGATCATCTCTATCTGACCTAATTCGAACCAATATATCATTATTATTTGTGTATTATACATAATTATAGCTTCGCCTGGTTATATCTGATATATAGAAGATCAGCTAAATAGCTTACAGTGAAACATATGCTCCGGAAATTTGAGCACATATTTGAAACTCTACATTAGTAAATACGGACTTCGTGATTAATCCAGATGGTCATTGTTTTGCCATCGTGGCCTTCGTGATCATCAAGTAATCCAGATGGTCATTGTTCAATTGACGTGGCCATCTGAGAGTATGAATACGCTTGTCGTGGACTCATTCTCTGGTTCTCTCTCTTGTTCTAGACTCTCTTGTTCTAGACTCTTGTTCTAGCTCTCGCAACAGCTCGGTTGGCTCAATAAACTGAATTAACTAACAACCACATTTCTTGTCAATTCTCTGAGCTAGGAATTTCACTACGGAACCCTATATCATATCTAAGCTACAGTACAGTTAATCATGTAGACCTAATGGATGTTTTTGATATGTTTAAATTAGCTTCGTTAGTCGAGTCATCTTGTATCACGTAGTTTGAAAGTCGGAAAAACTGGGTCAAGGGCGATCAACACAAAGGTAGTTTGCAAGTAGGAAAAACTGGGTCAAGGGCGATCAACACAAAGGTAGTTTGCAAGTAGGAAAAACTGGGTCAAGGGCGATCAACACAAAGGTAGAATAGAATTAAGACGCATGATCGTGAACCACGATTTTCCAAACGGAGCTAAAAAGCTCTAAACACGATTGCGAGGAGGAACGTTTTTAAACTATAGGGCCTAGGACGAGCAGAGAAATCACTTACATCGCAAATACCGCATCTATTCCTTTGGAACCAGCTTCAACTACTAGACATTTGTGCAAAAACGATCAACTAAATCGGCCCACTAACAGTTGGATATTCTAACTGATTAAAGCCCTTGATATCGATAATTTCGTGAACCCTTTGTACACTTCCAGTCTATCTAAATCACAAACACAAGTTCTCGGCTATGGTCTCAATTCCGCGTTTTACCAGAAACGACACCTTTCGGTTTTTTACAACGCAACTCGAATACCAAGACCGCGACGGCATAATTACGGTTTTATCTACGAACGCATGATTCATTTCGGACCAACTCAAAATTCGGTACAATCGACGAGCAATTATCTCGAGATAAGATTGAGATAATTGCCCGTATATACTGAGAGGATAGTATCAATTTAATATCCACGTCATTATTCAGCTGTCATTAAAAACACATTATGTCCTATATATATATATATATATATATATATATATATATATATATATATATATATATATATATATATATATCCGTATTGTAATTATATTAAAATCAATATTGTAATTATCTCTTTATGATCGTCTGCCATTGTCTAGTGCCTTTATCTCTTGCTCTCTTTCTCTTTGGGTTTCGGTTCGATAATAGATCAGGCTTTAAATTATTACAATAATCGTTTGTGTTCGGTGAAATTGGTGACATTCTGAGAGTTAGTTCCTGATAACGCGGCACAATGATTACTTAGTTCACATTGTACCGACCTCGACCTCCGTGATTATTCACGTGACACAAATGCATATAGTTAACCGGCCGGGAGGCACGTGACACCACGTGTTACAATCCAACCGATATTATTGATTTCAGTTATATCGCAATCACTATAAGGGGCGTGTCTCTAAATCTAGAGACTTTGCCACTGGCCAGAACAAATGTAGCCCTAGCTCTCTGGAATAAATAAAGCCATCGGTAACAGCAGAACAAAGCGGGGTCTGTATAAATAGATTAGACTTAAACCCGGGTTTATTGTACTATGGGATAGGAAATGCATCGAATACCAGTCAGCTCTGAGAGTCGACAGCATTACCTCATGCAGAGCCAGCGAAAGAAGATAACAGAAATAGATTCTGAATCATCGTCGCTGAATTCTTGCATAAATTTCCTGACGAGGAAACAGCCACTGATTGTGTTCGCGGAGAAAATCAACTGAGTTTTTACATTGAATAATGTGGACTACCCAAGCATAGCTTACTAAACCAGGGTTTATTGCACTGGAATCAGGAGATGCGTTGAATAAATGAGGCTTATAAGCATAGCTTACTAAACCTGGGTTTATTGCACTGAGATCTGGAGATGCGTTGAATAATGCGGACTAAGCATAGCTTACTAAACCCGGGTTTACTGCACTGGGATCCGGAGATGCATTGAATAAATAAGACCTACAAGCATGGCTTATACCTAAACCCGGGTTTATTGCACTGGGATCGGGAGATGCATTGAATAAATGAGACCTATAAGCATGGCTTATACCTGAACCCGGGTTTACTGCACTGGGATCCAGAGATGCATTGAATAAATGAGACCTTTAAGCATGGCTTATACCTAAACCCGGGTTTACTGCACTGGGATAGAATATGCGTTGAATACAAGTGACCTGTAAGCATAGATTTAAAGACCTAAAATGTAATTGCGCTGGTTTAGAGCTTGTGTAGAGCACTGAGTACATAATGTGACCTGCAAGCATAGATTCAATAGACCTAAACCCGGATTCGTTGCACTATGGGATAGAATATTGACGATAATAAAAATGAAATTGTTACATTTTCGAAACCACTTAACCGAATTTTCGGAGTTCAGGGGAGTGCCTGCTGCTAGTTTAAATAATTTGCATTTATTTGCCTGCCGCTACAATTGATGAAATAGGCCATGTATTCATGGAATTCGGCGAAGTTTAAACACGGCTCTCAGATATCAAAATATCAAAAGGGAGATCAGAGATAGAGAGTTGGCGATTCGAGGCGCTCGGGAGTAAAATACATTCGTCGCTTTCATTAAAATACCCTCGCGAATACGTCGACTTTGCGATTTTAATGACAGTCCCACAAAGGTTACAAACATGACAATTCAACACGAAATACTATTCTATTTCAAACAGTTTTAACTTATCTTTTAATGCTGAATGACATTTCTCTATACAACCAGCAGTTGTGTCACGAACCGGCCTCACTCGATCCGTCACCATGATGAGTTTAAGGATTGCGATCGTGGCGTACATGCGATTCTCTGCTGCAAAAAAATGAAAAGAGATTCAGAAAACTTCTCATACCTTACACCTGAGGCGATAGGGGAAAAAATCGTAGCACTTTTGCCATATTACTGCAATATAAGTAATCTGAGTAATGAAGGTGTAATCTGTTCCAAATACCTTACCTAAGTAACCAACAGCTATCCATAGAAATGTAACCAATAGCAATAGGCCTATAGAGTAATGTCTAGTAATAAGATGTAACTCATAGTAATCTTACTGTCTTTACCAACTTATTATGACATTGAAATACAATATTTTTGCCGTTTGAAAAAAACTTCATAAACATTTATATTACTTGAATTACTTATATTACAGTAATATGATAAAAGCGCTAAGCTTTTTTCCCCTATAATGCGCCTTATTAAATACCTTCTAAATCCTGAAACAATCCTACCTATTCCAATCGAAATCTAATTCTAATATTCGTTTATCAAAATCAGAGTGTCTGAATCAAATGTCATTATGCGATATTGAAATATATCGTCACTCGATGTACCCTTACGCGCTCGATGTACCCGTACAGGCTCGATGTACCCGTATGGGAGGCATTTCATCAAACACTGAATAGGATTGAATCTATACTATATAAATCTATTAAATGGCGAACTCGTTTTTCACGACCGAATTGCGCGAAATCCATTCATTGTTCGGTCATGATAAACGTGGCACAGAGGAATCGATTCTCATGATAACAATTCTATATGGATCCAGGGTCTAATTTCACCCCCCGGGAATCTAAATCCCCCAAATCACGGTAGATTCTAAGTTTGCAGTAGATAGCGCATACATGGGCGTGTAAATATTTATATATCTGCAATACACGGTTTTCCTCCATGAAAATGGTTGGAGTGTAAATAAAATCATAGTCAAAACGTAATCTAATCGCAATATGTTATCTGTCACTGTTTGTTGTGTGGGTGGGACATGCTGATAGGCAAACTGTGGTTGTCATGTCGATATATAATGTTGATTATGTAATGAATCTTATAATGTTTAACTAAGTTACGTAACAATAAAGAATTAATTGAATTGAACTGTCGTATAGTGGTCGGAACTAAAACCGAACGCATGATAGTTCTGTATTTCACAGTGTCGGCCATCTTGAAAGAAAGGTTGGAACCACGGCGAGGCCTTTTATAATAGCTCGGTTTTCACGGGAACCGCCTCCCGAAATTCGAAGAAAAGTCAAATGATAAAAAATTATTTTAAAATTTTTATATGGGGTCATTCATATATTACGTACGCATTAGGGGAGGGGGAGGGGGGTCAGTGCAATTGCGTATTGTAATGCTTAATGTATATGTAAAAATGGCTAATTTTGCGTACAGAGGGGGAGGGGGGGTTGAAAAATTTAAATCTTATGCGTACGTAATAAATGAATGATCCCTATGCGTAAAATCGCATAAAATCTCTACGAGGATGGATGTATTTTGACTGGTAGATTATATAAATAGTAGTAGTTTATCTGCGCTCAGACGCCGAGAAGTCGCGTATGATCAAAACTATGCGTGAACTTGAACTTATATAACATTTATAAATAGGATAAGACATGCAATAAATTTACTAGACAAAACATTAAAGAATGACATTTAACATAGAGTACATAATACATGTAGCATAAACAAAAAACAAAAGCTTATACTAGAAATAATTAGAAAAGCGCCCTCAGTGTCAAAGCTGAGGAATTTCTGCGAAACGGAGTTCGAGTCTTAGCTTAACCAATTTATTAACCAAATCGCACGCAATTGTAGAAATTGCGGGATCGTTGTTATTGTAAGACATCGGAAAAGCGAATTTATCAGAGCGAGACAGGGTCCTGAAATCGGTAAAAGTGTCCAAATACGTGTAAATATCAGACCTGGCACTGTCGGAGTATGAACAGTCGATCAGAAAATGCAGTTCATCTGCATATATATGGCTTCAAGGATTTGCCCTCACTTATTCACCGGGTATATGTTTTCTAGGTCAATTTTGCAACACCATCTCGCTGATAAGCCATCTCCTGATAAGCCGCACCCATTTATTTGCTTAGCCTAAATACTTTGACAAGCTTTATGACCTGCCCTTTGTTAAGGTATGCCATATGTTAACAATAGGCTTTAGAAATGGGATCTGTGGATCAATCAAGGGTCATGTTAATATATATATATATATATATATATATATATATATATATATATATATATATAAATTAATATATATATATATATATATATATATATATATATATATATATATATATATATATATATTTTATTATTACAAAATTTTAATATATTTTAATTTTACATTATATACAACATTATATATATATATATATATATATATATATATATATATATATATATATATATATATATATATATATATATATATATATATATATAATGTTGACCCTTGGTTGAACCATAGATCCCATTGTATACGGCTTTATAGAATTTGTGTCCGGGTTCGTTTTGTTTCGTCCTGTCCCTCGTTTTTAAACATTTATGTCCTGTCTTTCAACCTCGAATTTACTGCATGTTAAATCCTGTCGTCTGGTACTTTATATAGAATCAATACAGTATTTTCGCCATACCCTCAGCGCCTTTGTCTTGTATTGCATCTTGTACGTGTAAATAACGGGCTATCGGTCTCTTTTTTGTGTGTGTTGTTAACCTTATGTTACGTTGCGTTTTGTAAATTACATCTTTATTAACTTGTTTCATCGTTCAAAGCTCGTACTTTACGGAATTAATAAAGATTTTATTGAATCGAATTGTCTTTTAACCTTGAATTTACTGCATGTTTAGTCCTATGCTATGTAGAAATGTTTTGATCCTTTGGCTTGTTAACAGAAATACCAGCAACATTTGAACTAGTCGTTAACCTGTCTGTGGTTTTTCGTTTCGCAATCGGATATTTTCACAAACCACATTTAAGGTATAAGCCCATCCCGTTATATAAAAAGCTTACCACCAACGATTAGGTAACTAACTACATTTGAACCGGTTATAAAAATCATTTTCAAAAATACAGTGTGTGCTGCAGAATAAAGAACTTACCACGTCATAAAGTTTAAAATTCCTCGTATAGGCGTTGTATCACAGCCGACCGTTAACCGCTGAATGGCCTGTTAAACTATGTCAGCAGATTGATATCGCGACTATTCTTTTGTAGCCTATTTGGCGCACAATAACTCGTCGAACACTAAGGCTTTTTAACAATTTACGCGATAGTCCCTTAGTATACACGCCTACGCCTATTCTTTGTCAACCCAAACCTGTATACGCCTATTTCTCGGGCTTCCTAACGACGCGAGCTATAGATTTGGATCTCTAACGCGGACTTTAGCCTCAAAGCTTACATAAACTCCATGATTAGACAGGTTTCGAAGACGGTTGCCATTAAACAGACCTATCCCTTCCATGCCGTGGCCAATAATAATATTATAATAGAGCTGACCAGCTGGACACGTTGACACGCATGCGCAATGCTGGAAGCTTCCCAGAGTCAACACGCATGCGCAATGCTTCCCAGACAGTGTACACGTGTACAGCATGTGAATGCGTATATTCTGAACAAAGGTGATGATGATTCATGATCAGGGAATCTCTCAAGGCCGAATGGAAAAGTACAATTTTGTAAATTTATATATTTTTTCCTCTCTTTTTCGAATTGTTTAACTTGTAATAATGTAACGCTTCTCTGTGAAATGAATTAAAATTGAATTGAATTACACTTCCTCGCTAGTATCGATATAAAAAGATAAAGAAGGATTCGAACCTACCAGGCATTCGTTATGACGTCATCGCGTCGGATTCTCGGGTATCTGAAATAAAATGTTCGATGAATAAAGAATGAATTTGAATTGGCTACATTTTTAATCAACGTATAAACAACGGCCCTATATTTATGGCACCAGACCGCTATTAGGTTTGTAACTTCGGCTTCAAGATGCCAAAAAATAGTACCTAGACTGGAAAAGAACGTCCTCCATAAATGTAGCCGTATTTCCGCGAGTAGAAAAGTTGGATTTCGATGTCTTCCATTCCAATCACGCTGGTCGTCGACGTTGTGACAGTGCGCGGATCACATCATCGATATTAATAGAACGATGATGAAATAAGGGATTCCCTGGGCTTTTTGTTCGGAGTCCTAACAATTTCGGGGGATTCCCATCAATATTCGGCAAGGAAGGAAGTAAGCGTGATACTTGTACCGGGATACCCCTCGATTTCAAAAAAAGGTTTTGTTATTCGGGAAGTGGATAATTTACTGTCGTGTGTAAAAAAGTGTTAACTTCCGCTATTTTATATCATTGCTATCAACTGATAAATAAATATGAAACAATTAAATCATTTTATTGGTTTACGGTTTTGGATTGGGGTTGGGTCAGAGATAGTTAGTTACCTAATCGTTGGTGGTAAGCTTTTTATAATCGGATGGGCTTATACCAACCAATATCCGATTGTGAAACTTAACCACAGACAGGTTACTGACTAGGTCAGAGATAGTTAATCGTTGGTTTTTATAATCGGATGAGCTCATACCAACTTATACTTATGTGGTTTGTGAAAATGACCGAGTTGGTCAGTGATAGAGGTTTGGGGCTCTTGACCATTAGTGAGGGAGCATCTCAAAATTACTATAGTTCCGTCAATTGGAATAACTGTCTAATTGGTTTAATTAGTACGCAATTGACCCCTCCGCCCTCCCCTAATGCTTGTACGTAATAAATGAATGATCCCTATAGCTATCATTATCAGGAATTCTAGGGGTAGGATTATATTGAATTTAGGCAGGGTGCGATCTACGCACTTGTCCGATTGCCCGGGACAAGTATATTCTCATTAGGGGCAAGTAGGTAATCATTATCACTCGTCCCCCGGGCTAGTGCAATTTTATGTCACAAATTGCTTTTTCCCACTGGATACAACGGATGATAGCGCCACCAATCGGACTGCCTGTTTAGGGCAAGTAGTTTTTGGAGGGGGCAAGCGAAATTTCAGATATGCTTGTCCCCCCCCGGGCAAGTGGCTTTCATTCCTTAGATCGGACCCTGCTTAGGTGAGAAGAGGGTCCAGAGGGGGTAAGGGTTAGGGTGAGTAGGGGCTAGGGTTGTTCTGTAAATGATGATTTCGTCGGTTGTCGTTTCAGGTTGTAATGGTGACATTTAGACGATGGGTTTATTAAAGGCAGCTTCGAGTAAACTATTCGCGATATTCCTCGCGCTGGTCGCCGTGTTCCGCCGGGCGATGTGCTTCCTCGGCAGACGCCGCAAGAACAGCGGCTCCCTCTTGCCGACGACCGTCAACAAATATCCGATTACGTCGCTCGGCAACGACGTTACGCAATCGGTGCCCGGAAACGAGGTACATACGAATCGGTCCCACCAGGTGGCGTTTATTCCGACTCAAGATTTAAATTGAAAATGCTTTTAAAGGTGCTCGAAAACTCCTTTCAGTGCTGACTAGTTAATACCCTATAGTGCTGGAGATAATTTGAAAATTCTAAAAAATTCCACCCTAGTGTGTTGAATAACGGGAATACCACTATAGTGCGTCTACACCGCGGTGCGATGTATCGTTAGTTACTAATATTTCACTATGTTTGACAGGTGCTGCCATCTTTCAATAGAGATAATTACTAATTACATTAATACACCACAGTGCAGTGTACTAGCGAAAACTGTCACTGATTTATACACCGCACTGCGGTGTAGACGCACTGAAAGGATTAATTGAGAGAAATAGGCAATTAGAAATGTTTTTCTAGTTTGCAGTTGTACATAAGATTACCCCTATATCGGCGCAGTTTCAATTAGTTCAATGATATTTCAAAATGAATTGCAGGTTGAACTTGAAGATTGGAACAGCTGGGGTAATGATTCGATGCAAGGCAGTAGAGACAGCGGTGACATCATGACCACCTCCAATAGTCATTACAACAACGGAGGAGGATTCATATCAAAACACCAGGCGGCGCCAGCAGTCGCGCCAACCCCCGAAGAAGAAGCTGAATTAGATTATTTCCAAGGCATGGAACCGAGTTATATAAAAACACAAAAAGTAAGTTCAGTCGAAACAACTTAATCCTTAATCCAATTTCATTTGGGTTTCAATCTTTATCCGGATATAGTTTATCGTCTACCTTTTTACTTGTAAATTATGTTTTGATTGAAAATAGAGATGATTTCTGTAATGTGACGACTTATGGTTGACATTGACACTGCTTGAGCAACTAGTTGTACTCAGTTGCTCTCATATCTGTCGATGTGAGCGCTCCTTAATCATCAACACATGGTTGTAACTGACTAAAACAAGGCGATTTGTCACATGATTCGAGATGCCCTGAGAATATTTGCTAGATTACACATCTCAGTTGCTGTTGATGTACGCGCTATGGACCTAGCGACTGGCATGAACCACGCAGTTGCTGGTTTTCATTAGATTTTCGATGTGCGCTCACTAGCAACTAGTTGTCTCCAGTTGCTTTGTCGATGTAAGCTAAGCGTTACACTCGATAGTAAATCGAATTAGAAATATAAATTGAAACTCAAAAGTAGCCGATCAACCCATTTCGACTTTGTACTCTGTGTTCTGAAGTCCTCGTTGTTGCTGTTATTTTTTCAGATTTTGAT
This sequence comes from Tubulanus polymorphus, assembly GCF_964204645.1. Classification (NCBI taxonomy): domain Eukaryota; kingdom Metazoa; phylum Nemertea; class Palaeonemertea; order Tubulaniformes; family Tubulanidae; genus Tubulanus; species Tubulanus polymorphus. The sequence goes on from NC_134032.1 coordinate 595,202, forward strand.
AAAGAAAAGAGAAGAATTTGTGGGCAATTCAAATTCCATATCTTCACGTTTAGCAGTGAACGTTGGTGCTCTACAGGTCAGTACTAGTGACTCCCCCTAGTGAGACTAGTCAGTACTAGTGACGCCCCTAGTGAGACTAGTCTGTACTAGTGACTCCCCCTAGTGAGACTAGTCAGTACAGTGACGCCCCTAGTGAGACGAGTCTGTACTAGTGACACCCCTATTGATACCCCTAGTGAGACTTGTCAGTTTTAGTGACACCCCGAGTGAGACAAGTCAGTTTTAGTGACTCCCCCTAGTGAGACTAGTCAGTACTAGTGATGCCCCTAGTGAGACTTGTCTGTACTAGTGACACCCCTATTGATACCCCTAGTGAGACTAGTCTGTACTAGTGACACCCCTATTGATACCCCTAGTGAGACTAGTCAGTTTTAGTGACACCCCGAGTGAGACTAGTCAGTTTTAGTGACTCCCCCTAGTGAGACTAGTCAGTACTAGTGACGCCCCTAGTGAGACTAGTCAGTACTAGTGACACCCCTATTGATACCCCTAGTGAAACTAGTCAGTTTTAGTGACGCCCCGAGTGAGACTAGTCAGTATTATTGACACCCCTAGTGAGATTAGAGTGGGTTATTACATCCATTGATGAGAATCCAGTTATTTTGGAAAGTTTTGAAGACGCTCCGATGGATTGTCTTGATATTTGGTTCATACATGTTCATGGACACATCTTCAGCCCGAAAACTGGCCCTATCAGATTCAAGATGGCCGACTGATGGACAAACCTGGGCTAAAATGAAACGGGATTTCTGATTATTATTTTTTTTTTAACACCCTCAACCCGCTAAGCATCACGCAGGGCATTATGAGCAGTTTTCTTTTTCCCAATGGGGGAGAGACCGGAGAAGAACCTTCGACCAAGAAACTCTGTCGCCACCAGGGTTTGAACCCATAAACGCTGGATTGACGAGACCAGTGACCGGCAGCTGAAACCACTCGGCCGCTGCGTCTCTCCGGATTTCTGATTGGCTTACGATGACATCATCAGGCAGGGTTTCGTCCCGTTGTGAGTCTTGGTGCAATCAGGTTCAAATCCCCGCCGGGGGGGGGGGGGGTAGGGGAGGATGTGCTGGATGTAACAAACGGATTATCTGTGAATTGATCTATTTTGCAGGAATCCGAACTAGGCTCGTGGGAGGATTCCGACAACGCGTGGGAGGCCGACATCTCCGACGATCTGACGTGGGAGGCGCAGGAAGCGATCAAAGAGAAACGCCGCCAGGAACGCGAGCGCCGCGCCGCCGAGCACCAACGCCGAAAATACGAACGCGATAACCAGCGCGCGAGCGGTCGCCGCGACGCCGCCGGCATCGGTATGAAACTATCGTGATACTCGTTATCGGGGAATGTAGTCGGCGAGAGTTGGAAGAACGGTATCGCGCGAAACGTAGCGTATTAACACTTATCTGTTTCGTGTTTATTGCGTTTCGTTGTTTTTTTATGGCGAGGATTTTATAAACTCTGTTGAACTTCGAGCTCAGAACGCGTCGATTACGTGAATAAATTGTTTCAGTCCCGCACCATCGAATCCTATTGTTATATTTTGCCGCCCGTTCTAAGGAGGCCCGGTATCATTCGATCGACTTTATTCGCGACAAATATTTCAAGGAATTGATATTCTCGTGTGTCACTATCTCATTAGCGGTGTATGGACATTTTCTACCGTGTATCTTACACAATTATGTTGATTAAAAAACACAAGAAAACTAAAGTTCTACGGTTGGATCCAATTCCAGTTGTGTAGGTTTAATTTGAATGTGGATCCAGTTCCACAGTTGTGTGTAGGTTTAATTTGACTCTGGATCCAGTTCCACAGTTGTGTGTAGGTTTAATTTGACTCTGGATCCAGTTCCACAGTTGTGTGGGTTTAATTTGACTCTGGATCCAGTTCCACAGTTGTGTGGGTTTAATTTGACAGTGGATCCAATTCCACAGTTGCGTGGGTTTCAATTTAACTTTGGATCCAGTTCCACAGTTGTGTGGGTTTCAATTTAACTTTTGATCCAGTTCCACAGTTGTGAGGGTTTAATTTGACTGTGGATCCAGTTCCACAGTTGTGAGGGTTTAATTTGACTCTAGATCCAGTTCCACAGTTGTGTGGGTTTAATTTGACTCTGGATCCAGTTCCACAGTTGTGTGGGTTTAATTTGACTCTAGATCCAGTTCCACAGTTGTGTTTGTTTAATCTGACTCTGGTTCCAGTTGCGAGTTACCATTTGTCGACTCGACAATGAACAACCCCGGTATGGTAAACGTATTTCAGAAAACCTAGCGAACATTTAGCAACTTTCATAATGTTTGTAAAGTTGATTCACTTGAATGTAGTAATTCTACTGGCTACATGGGTTCGAATGCACTTCACAGGGATCCATAGTACAGGTAGTACTTACAAGGAACTACAAGTTCATTATCCTGTCCTATCCTAATTTACATGTTGTTTTCATGAAAAAAAAACTGAAAAGATAATGAATATTCCAGTAAACCAAGTGTAAAACGGATCAGTGTTATAGTTGTCAGAAATAAAGATATCAATAAAATCATAACCTTTATTATTAAAACATTGCTTTGTTGTTTGATGCAGAGGCGCGCGGTTTCTAGTGTTAAGTTTCTTTACTTCATGGAAATGGTTATCAGTTTAAGAAGTTTGTCGTCAACTGGCGCTTCCCAGAGCTGAGGCAACAATGGATTTACTCGTAACTCTGATCACCTTCAGAACCACACCCTGCAGTAGGGTCCTGGGGCCGGTTGCATAGTCATGGCTTAGACTTAAGACCATTATAAGACCTACTTAGTTCTTAAGCCAATCTAACAACTTAAGACCAGTCTTAGAATTTAAGATCATTTTTGGACTTAAATCTCAACTGAGGAACCGGTCTCAAAGGAATTAAGTGATGACATATTCTCGCTGCGAAAGATTTATCTTCGATCGCAAGCCCCCAGTAGAAGATTAGGGGTCCGGGGACACCACGCCCACTTGGGAAGCAGTTTGAAATGCTTGACAGAAAATTTCTAATATTCAACGCCCCCTGGCGAACATTTAGAGAAACAAATGACCTTGAAACTCAATTATAGAACATTTATCACAGGCTACAATTTCTTATTGCGTAGAAGCATAATACCGAGATTTGGGGGAGCTTACTGTGGCAAGTGACTAATGAGAAATCTACGTGCGTAGCCGTGAGTGGAACAAAAAGTCTCAATTTTCATTTTCAAGAAAGGCGTTCATATTTTCAACTCGTTTAAACTTTAATACTAATATTATGAAATACTAACATAATTATTAATTATACAAACACTGATTGAATGATAACATAGTGTGTAAAACAAGTGCTTTCAAATCTGAAAATAACAATACGTGCCATCTTCCTACTACCAATATTTCAAAAGATTTTTTAACAAAAACTAGACATAATCCATGTTTTTTTCTAGCACTTCTCGTAAAAAAACACCGCGGTTTATCACAGAAAATTATGATTAAGTCTCAATAATTCATGCCGTACTTTATCAGTTAAGGGAGCAGTTATTACGTATTCACGACACGTCGCCAATGAATGCTCCCTTATTTCAACAATCTCGCGGCTAAATATCAAAATGCTCCAATTATAAATAAACGATTAGGGATCATTCATTTATTATGTACACATTAGGGGAGGGGGAGGGGTCAGTGCAATTGCCTACTGTAATGCTTAATGTATATGCAAAAAAGGGATTTTGCGTACAGAGGGGGAGGGGGGTTGAAAAATTCAAATTTTATGCGTACGTAATAAATGAATGATCCCTTACTATAAACAGTTCAAAACATTTTCATTATGCAAACATCGAAAAAATAAATTAAAATCTGTATCAAACGGATACTAATAAAATTCACATTAAAGCAGCCTACACGTTCCGTAGCGATAATCAGATTATTATGTGCCTCGCAAAAAATGGGGTTAACTACTGAATAAACGGTATAAACCCCTGAACTAATACGGGTACCCGATTGACGGGACGATCTCCCTCAACCCTGAATGATCTGAGTTTCAGCGTGTCTGAATTTAAGGAGGCTTAAAAAGAATCAACAGAAATTCGAATATGAAAAATCGACGAAAATAATATCGCGCAAAAAAAAAACAAGCTTTTAACATTTAGTGAAATATTCACTGATGCCTCATCAGTATTTTACTGGTCAAGTACGAGCGCGGAAACAGACTATCGCACCGTGCAGCACGTGCGGTAGTCGCAGTTTTCAAATGCCCTTGAAATTCGCGATAAAAAGAATGAAAGGGCACACAATTTGTGAGCCATAAACAATAACTGCCTTTCTGTACTAGGCTTAAGCGAAAAATGAGTGAAAATAAATTGCCCAAAATCATAAAAGGCAATCTAAGGCAATGTCCTTTGCTCAAAAGGGCACTATTCCAAAAAGACATTATTGTCGCTCTATAAATTTAATTGAAAAAGGGCAAATTTTGCCAAAAAAATCTCAAAAAGACACAAGCGAAATAAATTTACTGGCATGATACCAAAAAATGGCACTCTAACTCAAACTCGCTCGCTGGGCATTAATACTGGCCCTTTTCAAAGTTGGTGCCCTTTTTTCACTGAGCTGTAGTCACTGAATGGTCCTGGATCCATGCCTGTAAAAGAGAGCCATCCCGCTCAAAGATTCAAAACAAACGACATAATGATTTTACATTTCGTCAATTAAAATGTTTCTATCCATGTTCACTTGGAGATACGCAGAGATAACACATGAAAATCCCACTGATAAAAATATCAATCTTCAGACATTCCTGGTGCATGATAAAACTGTATGTATTGTCTTTTAATGTCTTTTGGACTAGTTCCACAGTTGTGTGGATTTAACCCAATCCATGGTTGTGTGGATTTGATTTAACCAAGTTCCACAGTTTACTGAATGTCCTTTTTTGCATTCATGTCCCACAGCAACCTAACTATTTACATCAGGTGACCAGCTCTTGACCAGGTTAGCAGGTTGGAACTATTGTCATGTGTCAGGTGACCAGCTCTGGCTAATCACAAGCTAGGGTTAGGGTTAGTGACCATGTGCTTGGGGCTATTTGCATATATCAGGTGACCAGCGGCAGCCAATCAGAAGCTAGGGTTAGGGTTAATGACCATGTGTTTGAGGCAATTTGCATATATCAGGTGACCAGCTCCAGCCAATCACAAGCTAGGGTTAGGGTTAGTGACCATGTGCTTGGGGCTATTTGCATATATCAGGTGACCAGCTGCAGCCAATCAGAAGCTAGGGTTAGGGTTAGTAACCATGTGCTTGGACTATTTGCATATATCAGGTGACCAGCTCCAGCCAATCACAAGCTAGGGTTAGGGTTAGTGACCATGTGCTTGTGGCTATTTGCATACATCAGGTGACCAGCTCAAGCCAATCACAAGCTAGGGTTAGGGTTAGTGATCATGTGCTTGGGGCTATTTGCATATATCAGGTGACCAGCTGCAGCCAATCAGAAGCTAGGGTTAGGGTTAGCTGTTTCTAGGTGGGAGGAGATGTATGTTTACATACAGTGAAATCAGTTCATTGACAGCTCCCCCTATAGTTAGTCAATTACACATCTACAATTGTGTGGGTTTAATTTGACTCTGGATCCAGTTCCACAGTTGTGTTGGTCTGATTTGACTCAGTGGTCTGGGTTTAATTTGACTCTGGACCCAGTTCCACAATTGCGTGGGTTTAATTTGACCGTGGATGAGGGGAGATACAAGGTCGAGGCTGAGGGGGTGCAAGGTCAAGGCTGAGGGGGTGCAAGGTCAAGGCTGAGGGGGTGCAAGGTCAAGGCTGAGGGGTTGCAGATAGAAATAAAAGAAGCAGAGTTGAAACATTCTTTTTTTTTTTCAAACCAAAGTTTTTTTTCAGTACACGAAGAGAAAGAACATTAGACGACATTGAATAAAGGCCCAGGCTGGCTTCGTAGATCCCGGATTTTAAAAGCGCGGTCCCGATCTATTTCCGTTGCGTTGAATTGCGAAGATTAGCGGGAGCGGTCTGGGGTCGTTGAACGACGGGTCGTCGCACCGCGGGGAACTGTTGTCCGATCCACTCCTCGTATTCGTCCGGCGACATTTCGACGACGCGTTCGCGACAGAACTCGATCGCGGCGCTGACGTCCGGTGAACAGATCTCCCACTCCCTCAATCCTGATAAAACGCGCAGAAACTTATACGTGCTGTGCTTGCTACTCTCAACCTGTTACAGAAAACGTAAAATAAAACGTATTCAAGTTTGCCGTTACTAAATATTTGATGCTTGAACTGGGGCCAGTTGCACAGTCGTGACTTAAGTCCAAAAGTGATCTTAAATCTTAAGACTGGTCCTAAGTTGTTAGATTAGCTTTAGAACTAAGTTGGTCTTAGACTGGTCTTAAGTCTAAGTCATGGCTATGCAACCAGCCCCTGGTGTATACTAGTCACTATCTTACCATGCCGTGTTTGGATAGTTTGGTAAGAATCTCGTGAAAGTACCAAATACTAGTGATGTCATCGGTGAGGCTTTGCAGTATATCTGAATACCTGAAAATAATAATATTATCATCAAGTTTTTGAGTTTGTAATTAACAGCAAGCCCTCAGAAACATGTTTCATATTTCTGTTCAAATTAATCAGTAATCAACGGTAAGACCCTCAGTAACATCTTTCATATTTCTGTACAAATTAATCAGTAATCGACAGTAAGACCCTCAGTAACATCTTTCATATTTCTGTTCAAATTAATCAGTAATCAACGGTAAGACCCTCAGTAACATGTTTCATATTTCTGTACAAATTAATCAGTAATCGACAGTAAGACCCTCAGTAACATCTTTCATATTTCTGTTCAAATTAATCAGTAATCAACAGTAAGACCTGCAGTAACATCTTTCATATTTCTGTTCAAATTAATCAGTAATCAACGGTAAGACCCTCAGTAACATGTTTCATATTTCTGTTCAAATTAATCAGTAATCGACGGTAAAACCCTCAGTAACATCTTTCATATTTCTGTTCAAATTAATCAGTTATCAACAGTAAGACCCTCAGTAACATCTTTCATATTTCTGTTCAAATTATTCAGTAATCAACAGTAAAACCCTCAGTAACATCTTTCATATTTCTGTGAGCATCAAACAAATCAAATCAGTATTTCTCAAGTAACAAATACTGAAAATCAGCAACAGTTGCCAGCTCTTCTTGTAGCATCTTCTCGCAGACACTATACACTATTCTAATGCGCGGGCGTGCGTAGTTCATTTTGGTCATTTATTTCAATGGAAAAATATGTCTGGGAAAAAGTTCCGAACGCTCGAAAACTGCGTGATTGAGCAGATACAAGAAGAATGAGTGATAAATAATCAAATGCCTGAGTGGCTATACGGGCTGTAGACCGAGGGGAGGTGTCGGGCTGTGGACCGAGGGGATATACGGGCTGTGGACCGAGGGGAGGTGTCGGGCTGTGGACCGAGGGGCCGTGTCGAGTCGATACGTACCACTGCGTGTGACCCGAAGTTCGGCGCATTTTCTCCTGCGGTTTTTCGTCCTGGATACTTTTCGTTCGCATGTATTCGATCGCTCGGTGGAAACTGCGTCTCATCGGCAAATGACTGAATTTATTCTGACAAACTCTCAATCTCTGCCTGGAAATAGACGCGATCAGAGTGAGTGGGGCTCCAGCTTATAGAGCGCTTCAAGTAGAAGCTCGAATGTCTCTTCTTTTCTCTACAGAGATGACTAATGTCTATTTCAACTTTGTTTGGGAGGACATCAGGTGGCCTAGCCCAGTCAGTTTGAGTAGCACATACCCGATGAAGCCACGTGAAGTCGTCTCTAAGCAAATTCGAAACAAGACATTTAGTAGCGCGCAGATTTTACCGCTCCCCGGGAATACAAGACTTACCTCTCCATGTGTTCGAGCATCTCGTGAAGATCAATCGCTCGTTCTTCGCCGACTTCCGAAAACTTCTGTCTCATTTCGGCCAACAGTCGACACCGCTGCGTGCTGGGCAACGAATTCTGAAAATCCACTAACGCCGGCGAGCTGAAGAGGTAAAAAGGGAATTTTTCTTCATTTTCATAATTCTAATAGGCCCTATGTCCTGAGATAGTATAAAGCGGTATCGCCTACGCGACTGTACTATTTGTTATCGGAAGCCATCTTATTTGCCATCTTATTTGTGTAGTTCTGGTGATGATGATGTTCCGGTGCCGAGACATACGCAATTGTTTATTCAATAAAATTCATTTCATTTCGTTTGTATAATTTGCTGTCCTAGTAACGTTTATTTGAGGAAACGACTGTTTTTCAACCCGCACTCGCCGTCACTACTCCGCAGTTAACGAACTAATACAGGGATAATCAGGCTCAATAACGGATCGCTAATGGGACCGTTCATTAAATGACTTCACGCAATGACGATAAAACATGTATTCCAGTCGTGTTAATATCACACTATGTGCGGTTAACATGGAAGTAAAGTTTCGCATTTTGAACCCACATTTTCGCCAGATGCAACGTTACCTTATCAGGGTGCGACCTAAGCACTTGTCCGATTGCCCGGGACAAGTATATTATCATTAGGGCAAGTAGGTTATCATGATGGCCAGTACATTATCATTAGGGCAAGTATATTATCATTAGGGCAAGTATATTATCATTAGGGCGAGCACACTATGATTAGGACAAGCATATTCTCATCAGGGTAAGTAGGTTATCATTATCACTTGTCCGCCGGGCTAGTGCAATTTTATGTCACAAAACTTTTTTCCCACTCGATACAACGGATGATAGCGCCACCAATCGGACTGCCTGTGTAGGGCAAGTATTTTTTGGAGGCAAAATTTCAGATATGCTTGCCCCCCGAGCAAGTGGCTTAAAATTAGATTCATGTTTAGCGCATTTAAAGCAATAAATCGTTATATCATACGCCTCGAGTGGTATCAGTAATCGCACTAGTAGCAATGAATATCAACCTTTCCTACTTTAGTCCCAAGTGGGCTGAAAACTTGTCATTTAAGAAAGTTTGAGATATAAGGATGCTATTACGGCAGTAGCAGGCACGCGTTTAGGCATCTATAGTGAATATGCCGATAGCTGCTGAAATCAGGCCTGTTTAGAAACTCCCTCCAATGTTACGAGATAATTTTCAGTAATAAATGTATTCAGGAGCATGCAGTAGCAAATACCTTTTAAGCCAGAGTTCCAGTTCAGAGCTTAGAACTGCGTATAAAAATCTGGTATCGTATGACCGCGTGATGAACCGGAATAATCGCAATGACAAACCGATCTCCGCGCTATATGTATGAACATCGACGTACACCTATGTTCATACAAAATCCATTGAAGCGTCTTCAAAAATTCCCATGAAAATTTTAAAACAAAAAGGCTGTCCGTACATAGGTGTCTTCTTAGATGATACGATTCGAAAAATCTTTAAATATGCGGATTTCAGCGAACATATATGACAAGACACTCAATCCTCATTGTCTCTCTCCACCCAAGAGTAAATGGGTACCTGTGACTCCTGAGCGCTTGTTAGCAGCTTGGATGTTACATCAACCCAGCAAGAGATGACTGATACATGTTACTAAATGGCTGGGGTAATAATACCGAAAATTGTTAAGCGCTCTGAGCAGCTTTGCTGTATTCAGCACTATATGAAACATTATTATTATCATTATTATTATTATTATTATTATTATTATTATTATTATCATTATTATTATTATTATTATTATTATTATTATTATTATTATTATTAATAACCCGTTCAGTGCGTCTACACCGCAGTGCCGTGTATGAATTGGTGATGGATTTTGCTAGTACAACGCATTGTGGTGTATTGATGTAATTAGTTTTGATCTCTATTGAGAGATGGCAGCACCTGTCAAACATAGTGAAATACTAGTAACTAACGATACACTGCGCCGCGGTGTAGACGCACTATAGTGGTATTCCCGTTATTCAACACACTAGGGCGGAATTTTTCAAAATTTTCAAATTATCTCCAGCACGATAGGGTATTAATTAGTCAGCACTGAAAGGGTTAATATCATTATTATTATAATTATTTTAGTTGTGAATTCATAGTATCATGGCCTGACCCTCTCTATAGTGAACACTTTTTGCTCGGTCCCTCAGTCCTTCGACTATAAAGGGCTTTTTATGTATATGAAAGTACATAAATTGTCACTACGTACCTTTTCGGACGGACTGGCGTTCCTCTCGAGTTACGCGAGGATAAACGTACGTCTTGCGTCGCGCGAGGTCCTCCGTCGTTGAGGATATCAATTCCATGCTTTAACAATACAAACAACAAACTCACACAAACACGTATGTATAAAAACAACAAATGACAACGCGACGAAATAAACAAACATCCCACATTCGAGTCCAGCAGATTATCACTTTAGTGTTAACATGTTCGGGATGACAACCCCCCCTGGTGGTACGGATACATTTCGCGCAATTGCTTTATCAATATCAACAAGGTCTAAATTCACGAAAAGGGTTTTTGTTCTTTAACAGGGTTCCTACAGATCAGTGATTCCTGGATATACAGGGTTCCTACAGATCAGTGATTCCTGGATATACAGGGTTCCTACAGATCAGTCATTCCTGGATATACAGGGTTCCTACAGATCAGTGATTCCTGGATATACAGGGTCCCTACAGATCAGTGATTCCTGGATATACAGGGTTCCTACAGATCAGTCATTCCTGGATATACAGGGTTCCTACAGATCAGTCATTCCTGGATATACAGGGTTCCTACAGATCAGTGATTCCTGGATATACAGGGTTCCTACAGATCAGTGATTCCTGGATATACAGGGTTCCTACAGATCAGTCATTCCTGGATATACAGGGTTCCTACAGATCAGTGATTCCTGGATATACAGGGTCCCTACAGATCAGTGATTCCTGGATATACAGGGTTCCTACAGATCAGTCATTCCTGGATATACAGGGTTCCTACAGATCAGTCATTCCTGGATATACAGGGTTCCTACAGATCAGTCATTCCTGGATATACAGGGTCCCTACAGATCAGTGATTCCTGGATATACGGGGTTCCTACAGATCAGTCATTCCTGGATATAAGGAGTCTTTTAAAGGAGAAAATTTCATATTTCAAAGAAGCGTCTGCATCACTTTCGTGTCCCAATTACTGCAGACTCCTCCTAAATCGGTACAGTTTATCTCAGTAAACCGGTAATTTGGTGGTTTTGTAAGCTAATCTTCATCCTTTCTTATTCGGTAACCGCCTAAAATGATTCAGGTCTCAACTGTACTTATTAAGGGGTAGTTTACTGTACGACTAAAGTATCTAATCACCTATCTTTAAAAATTGAAAGGAGTTTCGGACATTTTGTTCGAATATTAAAAGGAGTTTCAAGCACTTTTAAAAGCGATTTCCATCTAGAATGAGTATTCACTGAATCAAGGTTTCAAGCTTACCGAAGATGAACGTCGAGATGATAATTTACGATGAGGTTTCGGAGTTTGAGACTCGCGGCCGCATTTCCTACCGCTGTTCGGTTTATCCGCGGTGTCGTCTGTTTTAATGCTGCCCGTGTCGGCGGCGGCGGCCATATTGTTCATTGATGCATAATATTCGTCAAGAAAACCGAATATACCTAAATTATAAACATGTAATAATCAGGATCCAGTTCCACAGTTGTGAGTTAGAGTTAACTGTGAACTCAGGATCCAGTTCCACAGTTGTGAGTTAGAGTTAACTCTGAACTCAGGATCCAGTTCCACAGTTGTGAGTAAGAGTTAACTGTGAACTCAGGATCCAGTTCCACAGTTGTGAGTTAGAGTTAACTCTGAACTCAGGATCCAGTTCCACAGTTGTGAGTTAGAGTTAACTCTGAACTCAGGATCCAGTTCCACAGTTGTGAGTTAGAGTTAACTCTGAACTCAGGATCCAGTTCCACAGTTGTGAGTTAGAGTTAACACTGAACTCAGGATCCAGTTCCACAGTTGTGAGTAAGAGTTAACTGTGAACTCAGGATCCAGTTCCACAGTTGTGAGTTAGAGTTAACTCTGAACTCAGGATCCAGTTCCACAGTTGTGAGTTAGAGTTAACTCTGAGTTCAAGTTAGTTTATTTCCAATGAGTTAAATATGAAAGTCAAATCTCAACTCCGAACTGTGGAACCGGACCCAGGGGATAAATTTGAGGGTATTTTAACCCATTCAGTGCCGACTATTTGATAACCCTAAACTGCTGGAGACAATATGGAAATTTCTAAAATTCCACCTTAGTGTGTTGTGTAACAGGCATACCGCTATAGCGTGTCTACACCGCAGTGCGATGTGTGCGCGAAGTCAACCGGCGATTCATACACTGCACTGTGGTGTAGATGCACCGAAAGGATTCACGCAAATTGATAATTGACATGGCATCGTTAGCGTAGAACACAGGGGTATATAGGGTTTAGCGCCTGACATCACCAAATTCAACAGTTTTCCAAAATGGCCAAATGGTTTCGAAAATATTTCCCTGATTTGAGGAAAATCTTTTAAATTCCCAAATATTTCCAAACTGGGAATTATTAGTTCAAAACTGCCAAGTTTTTCCCGATTTCCCAGTTCTGTGGGAACCATGAAGAATACCGGGTCGAATCTTTGAGCTACGGTGACAAACCCCTGCGATTTAAAACCATCAACCCGTACTCTGAGTAAATCTACCTGTGTCCCGTACTCTGAGTAAATCTACCTGTGTTAGCTATCTCTTCATCTTCGGCCGATTCCTGAATACTGACGCTCTCCTCATCCTCCGGTATCGTGTCGTCGACGCGCACGTTACCTCCGCTGCCGCCACCTACGTTCAACTGGCCGATGCTGGACGCGGGACTCGTCAGCGAGCTTCGGTTCGCCGAGTTGATTTGATTGGACGACGTCTTGCGGAACAGTCGCGACGAACGCGGTGTGCTGCTGAAACGTTTCGCCGGCTGAAAGCAAAATTCGAATCGATGAGTTTTTTCGAACGTCTGCAGCGACAGGAAACATGAAACGAATTCATGTGAAATGAATTCCGTGTTTATGCGTTTCATTTGTCTACTCATACAACGAAAATAGGATACGATTCATCAACCCGTTTCAGCGCGTCTACACCGCAGTGCGGTGTATAAATCGATGATCGAACTAGTTAGTACACTGCTTCAACATGCAAAAAAAGTGTCAGGGCGGATTCGGGCGGCTTGAGGAGTAATAGTCAGGGTGGATACTGGTGGATTGAGGAGTTATAGTCAGGGTGGATACAGGTGGATTGAGGAGTAATAGTCAGGGTGGATACGGGTGGCTCGAATGCTAATGGGTTAACTCTAACCCAACTGCAGCTCGTGGTGTTTAAGGGTTAATTTCAATGCGTAACTCACCCGTACAGAATTAGGGGTGGCAGCGTTTAGGAATTGACTGTTCCAATTCGTCTCCGTCACTTTCTCGCGCGCAATTTTCTTCGGGGAATTTTTAGCGCCGCCAATTTCCCTAGAATGAACAAATTAAACACAATTCATAACACGCCAGTTAGTGACAGAGAAATGTAATCGTTTTCATCCATTTTTTTCATGCGCGCGATTTGTTTTTCTGACCTACCTCAAATTCCAGCTGGTGCAGATCGGGGTTATCATGTTCGAAGACTCCATCATCATTGCCTCCAACATCCAATAGAGGGCGCACAGTTGACGAAACAATGCTTGACTAGAAAACAAACATTATATCTTTTATGAGTGAAAAGTCGCTGATTTTCCCTGCAGAGAAAATAAATCCTGAATTCCCTGATTTCGTCTGTGTCAGAACCGTGGGTTCATTGCAGGTAAATTACCTATTAAGACCGGGGGCCGGTTGCACAGTCATGACTAAAGTCCAAAAGTGGTCTTAAATCTTAAGACTCGTCTTAAGTTGTTAGATTGACTATAGAACTTAGTTGGTCTTAGACTGTTCTTAAGTCTAAGCCATGACTATGCAACCGGCCCCAGATCTAACAACTTTAAGACCAGTCTAAGCTCATTTTGGTTCTATAACCAATCTAACAACTTAAGACCAGTATAAGCTCATTTTGGTTCTATAACCAATCTAACAACTTAAGACCAGTCTAAGCTCATTTTGGTTCTATAACCAATCTAACAACTTAAGACCAGTCTAAGCTCATTTTGGTTCTATAACCAATCTAACAACTTAAGACCAGTCTAAGCTCATTTTGGTTCTATAACCAATCTAACAACTCAAGACCAATCTCTCAGCTAATTTTGGTTCTATAGCCAATCTAACAACTTAAGATTAGTCTAAGCTCATTTTGGTTCTATAACCAATCTAACAACTTAAGACTAGTCTAAACTCATTTAGTCTAATAACTTTAGACCAGTGTTTTCAATAAGAGCCAGGTCCCAGGTCCGTCTGTTGTTTGTAAAGGACCCGCCTGTTTTTTCAAACCAGCCTTCGTCTCAGGGACTGTGACGTATTATGGGACCCTCCTGTTTTTCAAAGGGACCTGGCTTGTTAATTTCTTGTTGAAAACACTGTAGACCAGCCTTAAGATCCATGAACACATTTGGAAACACGACAGAGCGACTAAGGCGTAAGTGACTAAACTGTGACGGTGAAGTTGAAGCGATTACTTACATTTGAGCCTCCGAGTAATATTTCTCGCGTGGATCCTCGCCGTCGTCATGGAGAATGTTCGTTTGAGGCGTGTACGGACGACAGCTCGGTAATTTACGTTTACTGTTCGATTTCGGCGTCGGTCGTACGAACGCGTTGAACTGTTGCGCGGATGTTTCCAGTCTATTTTTCGAGAAACAAACATTTATTATATATCAAGCATCGGATAAACAATATCTACAGTCACATTGTGCGATATTAAACATCGACTAGAGTTTCAAGATCTAACAATTCAATCCTTGCTAACGTCTATCTATTTCAACCTGATTTGAGAGCATTCTGGGTGGCCTAGCTGGCTCATTTTGGTAGAACATACCTGATAAAGGTCTTAATGGGACCAGAAAGGACGGGCAGTCGACCTCAATCATCATTTTTTAATCCATTTGAAACTGTATTGAAGGATATCCAAAAAGTCTTTATTGCAATTGGTTTATGAGTAAAAAGAGACTCCATGATTTGAAAGTTTAACAATATGTCTCCATGCCTACCAACTGAAGTTTGGTATGTAGGCATGGAAACATATTGCTAAACTTTCAAATCATGGAGTCTCTTTTCACTTATTCATTTCTCTTCATTTAAGTGAAGACTTTTTGGATATCCTTCAATACAGTTTCGAATGGATTGAAAAATGATGATTTAGGTCGACTGCCAGTGCTTTCCGTTCCTACTAAGACCTTTATACCCTAGTGTGTTGAATAACGGGAATAGCACTATAGTGCGTCTACACCGCGGTGCAGTGTATCGTTAGTTACTGATATTTCACTATGTTTGACAGGTGCTGCCATCTTTCAAGAGAGATAATTAGTAATTACTTATTAAATCAATACACCTCGGTGTACTAGCAAAATCCATCACTGATTCGTACACCGCACTGCGGTGTAGACGCACTGAAAGGGTTAAGTCGACCCGAGCTTAGCTTCAAGTTGTAATTTCTGGCGGCAAAGTCTCAAGCACCCCCTGCAGGTGCAAATGGAAACAATCGGAATGAATGAATTCGTACCCGGTGAAAGCGACTTTATTTTTCGGATCCGACGGGTCGTACAAAGTAATCGGAACGTCTTCGTTAGTTTCTCTGTTGCTGTAGATATTCGGTGAGAAATAACTGAAATATATATATATATAGAAGAAACACACGTCAAAACAATGCGTCGAGTCGTCGCGCTCAAGTGGCGGTTGGCTAGTCGAGTACCACGCACTAGCAACGCGATCGGTCGCGATTCACACACAAGACTGTGTCACACGGTTCCGACAGATCGGTCACTCCTGGATATGAACAGTTTTCGAAGGGAAAATTTCAAGGAAGCGTCTGCATCACTTTCACATCTGGTATCAAATAACCAGACGAGTAGTAATATGTCGGTTAACTAATTATTTGACGCAGGAGCTTTCGCTTCTAATGTATAGAAGCTTCATTAGGCGAATGAGTGACTCGATAAACTGATGAAGCCTCTATACACCAAGTAGAGAAAGTTTGTATTTCAAATAAATAGCAATCTATATATATAGTACTAGTTGTCTCGTTTCACTAGCTGGTTGTGTATAGAGGCTTCATCGGGTTATCGAGTCACTCAGTCACCTGGGGCCAGTTGCACAGTTGTGACTTAAGCCCAAAATTGGTCTGAAATCTTAAGACTGGTTTTTAATTGTTAGATTGGCTATAGAACGAAGTTGGTCTTAGACTGGTCTTAAGTCTAAGCCATGACTATGCAACTGGGCCCTGATGAAGCTTCTATTCATTAATAGCGAAAGCTCATGCGTCAAATGAATAGTTAACCTATACAGTAATACTCCGTCACGTTTCTTATTCTAAACCCGATTAACACCAGGGGCCGGTTCCACAGTCATGGCTTAAACTTTAGACCAATCGAAGACCGTCTTAGTTCTACCTAATCTAACAGTTTAAGACCAGTTTTAAGTTTTAAGACCACTTTTTGACTTGAGGTCTCAACTATGGAACCGGCCCCGGGCTACTCAACAAATCTTCTCATACCTGGTATCCCAATTACGGTAGGGGACTCCTACTAAATCAGTACTGTATCTCAGTAAACCATTAATTCAGTGGTTTTGTAAGCAAATTTTTATCCTACACCCTACCTAAACTCGGTTTTCTAATTTTGCACCCCTGGGGCCGGTTGCATAGTCATGGCTTAGACTTAAGACCATTCTAAGACCAACTTAGTTCTATAGCCAATCTTAAGTCAGTCTTAAGATCTCTTTTGGACTTAAGTCACGACTGTGCAACTGGTATAGTTCCACAGTTCTGAGTTAGAGTTAACTATTCGTTAAAACGAAATCATTTTCAATGAGTTAACTCGGGAGTCAAGTCTTAACTCGCGACCGTGGAACCGAGTCCCGATGATAGATAAACCGAGACGAACCTTTTCAAATCGACGTCCTCGCCGAGTTCGTCGTCCGTTACATCGCTGTCCTGGTCGCTCGGTTTCTTCGTTTCACGTTTCGCCGGTTGCCATTCCGTGCGTTGACGCAATTGTTCTTTCCTCAGTTCGTCGGCCGCGGCGTCCAACTGTTAAATACGTAAAATCAGAATTCGTGAACACAATCATTTTTTAGTTATGTAGATCGAATATTTTCACATTCAAAATGGCTTCGTAAATATCTTGTAACTAATATCAGTTCAAAGCAAAAAGTACAGCCGCAGATTTTGTGTATGGATGGACCCTCAACATATTTAACTTGAAAATAAACTTTTTAACTCAGAGCTAGATCTCTAGCTCACAACTGACTTCGTTAAGGCACCAGTATACAGGGCTTTTTTTCAATTTCGAAATCAGGGATTTCTCTTTTTTATCAATTTGATTAAGAAATTTGATCAGAAATGTCGAATACAATCTCACCACACTGGTCGCCGAACGAAAGGGGGAATTTGATTTCGAAATCGGAAATCGAAGTACAGATATAGTCGGTTGATCGGTCGACCGTCACAGCCTAGCTACATGTAAACAATAAGGGCATCTTCAGTTTTCTATACCTTTGCTTGTCGTTCTTGCGTAATCAGATGGAAAAGACCGTGTCCGAGACTAACATTTCTCATCAGATGTCGAGCGTGTACGACTTCTTTGTTCAACGTGTTCAGGTCTTTTCGATTTTTCCTCAAGATAAATTTCGCCGGCGTCTGAAAATATAAATACACCGGCATTCAAATAAAATATCAATCGGGATCCATTGGATATACAGGGTCCCTACAGATCAGTGATTACTGGATATACAGGGTCCCTACAGATTGGTTATTCCTGGATATACAGGGTCCCTACAGATCAGTGATTACTGGATATACAGGGTCCCTACAGATCAGTCATTCCTGGATATACAGGGTCCCTACAGATCAGTGATTACTGGATATACAGGGTCCCTACAGATCAGTCATTCCTGGATATACAGGGCCCCTACAGATTGGTTATTCCTGGATATACAGGGTCCCTACAGATCAGTGATTACTGGATATACAGGGTCCCTACAGATCAGTGATTCCTGGATATACAGGGTCCCTACAGATCAGCCATTCCTGGATATACAGGGTCCCTACAGATCAGTCATTCCTGGACATACAGGGTTCCTACAGATCAGTCATTACTGGATATACAGGGTCCCTACAGATCAGTCATTACTGGATATACAGGGTCCCTACAGATCAGTCATTCCTGGACATACAGGGTTCCTACAGACCAGTCATTACTGGATATACAGGGTCCCTACAGATCAGTGATTACTGGATATACAGGGTCCCTACAGATCAGTGATTCCTGGATATACAGGGTCCCTACAGATCAGCCATTCCTGGATATACAGGGTCCCTACAGATCAGTCATTCCTGGATATACAGGGTCCCTACAGATCAGTCATTCCTGGATATACAGGGTCCCTACAGATCAGTCATTTCACTTTCATATCCCAATTACAGAAGACCCTTAATCGGTACTGTTTATCTCATTAAACCATTAATTCAGGGGTTTTGTAAGTAAATTTCTATTCTTTTTACTAATAAACACAGTTAGCCTAATAATTTTGTAACCGCCCAATTTGGTATAAACAATCCAGGTCCAAACTGTACCGATTTAGGGCGTAGAGTTTTAAAGCAGTTTCTGACATTTTGCTCAAATCAAAAAGGAGTTTCCAATAAGCAACCTCGAAAGAATTTTCTGTATAGAATGAGTTTGTAAGGAATCAATGAGTCGTAGGCGTCTGCCAATAGTCGACGCCCGTTCGGTGCCTCACAATGTAGATCACCATTCTGCAAGACGCGATCATTTTCTCACTATGAATAAAAACCTGTCCAGTATTGATTAAAATCATCGCACATAATTCAGTAATTATTCGATCTGTTGGATATGAATAGATTTACCACCGACCGACTGTCACACGCAAAAAAATTCCAGTTACCTTTGATCGATTTGATTTCAACTCATTAATAAAAACAGGTCCTACTGATCAGCCGTGGGTATTCTGTGGCGCTGTATTGTAAGCCGTATAGATAAATAATGAATGTGATTTATAGCGCTTAACTGTTAACAACGCGCGATCACAAAAAAAAATATCAGTGTCACGCAAGGAAAAAATGTGCAAGGTGCAGAAATCAGCGCGAGACGTTAGACGCCAGTCGTAACCCTAAACATCAGTTGAAACAAAATGCAAGGATTAAAATTAGTATTGAAAAAGTCGGAAAATATTATTAAAAAAAGAATTTTTTGGGGAATAAAAATCAGTAACCTTTAGCCAAAATGTTAATAGTTTGGGTCTGAATTTGAGCTGCTTTATGAATAAGACGCCGTATTAGTTTCTCTGACTCCACAATTGTGCTTAATACCGCCGAAAACTGTCTTAAGGAGCACTCCTAACTACGGAGCGCTCCGATGTGACGCGCGAGATTGAGGCGATTTACACTGATCTCAGGAATGAAGAAAATGGAAGAAAAGGTCGGAAATCCGTCTACGAACAAAACTAAAAACATTTCTCAAAATTCAAGGGGTTTTTTAAAAGAGTTTTGTGCATTTTGCTTAAATTTCTAAAGGAGTTTCTGAGCACCTAAGCACCTTCAAAAACATTTTCCATTCACGAGTTTTTAAGGAATCGAAGAGTCGTTAAGGACCCTAGATGTATTTGCCTCGTACATCTCATCGGTAATTTCTTCGAATTAAAAGTCACCAAAAAAAAGAACACGAATTGTTGAAACGCCCGCGACCCCCGATACCTGCCGTCGCTGTCCCTAAATACATACTATCGGTTTCGGAGTTGTCGAGTCGGCTTTAAGTTCATCGTCCTCGTCCGACGTCGTCGACGCTTCGTCATCGGTGTTCTATAAAACAACGTGTCGACAACAATTAAAATGAATCCCCAAAACTAACGACAAAAAATAACATCCAAAACACAAGTCTCTTTGAACTAGTTATTTAGGCTGAAGAAAATTGAAACCTTGTTTCTCATTTTTGCTGAGCTCAAAAGTAAAGTTGACCCGGCCGACCGCCTATCTACCATATACATAACTTTTTTTTTAAAAATTGTGATCAATTTCACCATAACAGACCCGGCCGCTATAGAAATGAACTGTTTACAAATTTTATTATATTTTTCAAAAATGACCCGGCCACTGCGGAGAAACAAGGTATCATTTTTGCTTAGCCCTATTTGTTTCTTTGAAATCCCCGCTAAATTGAGGAATCCAAGCCTCTGCGAGTTTAAAAGTCGACCCGACTGGCCGCCTTTCGACCCCTATAAATTACCCTTTTTTTTCTTAAATCATGACCAAGCCCACAACAGAACAACCAACTATAGAAATGACCTGATTACGAAATCTACCGCAGTTTAGAAGGAACAAGGTCTCATTCTATTTTAGCCTTATTTCATGTTTCTACTGAAGAAGTCATCTTTAGGAATAGAAGTGTTATAACAAAATCGTGAGATATATTTGAAACGCAATCCAGAACAAAGAGACTTATTAAGTAATAAAGTGATACAAACTACACGATCTGCCCCCATATTTTTGACGCGCAAACAATAATTTGAAAATTTTGTGAAAATGCTCACAAATGTATATGTGAACTGGGAGTTTACAGAGACTCATTGAACACACTAAGGCGGAGTGGTTAGAATGTTCGACTCTGGGAAGCCAGGTCGTGGGTTCAAACCCTGTAGTGTCCTCGGGCAAGACACTCAATCCTCATTGCCTCTCTTTACCCAGGGAATAAATGTGTACCTGTGACTCCTGAGCGCTTGTTAGCAGCTCGGTGTTACATCTACCCAGCAAGAGAGGACTGATACATGTTACTAAATGGCTGGGGTAATAATACCGAAAATTGTTAAGCGCTCTGAGCAGCTTCCCTGGATTCAGCGTGATATGACACATTATTATTTAATGATCTATTATACCTGTTGCTCTGTTACTCCAAATGAAAAGACATCAAAATCCCAGGCAATTTTATGAAATCTCTGTTTTAGTCCAGACCAAGTCGGACCATCGGCTATTTCAAAAATCTTTTGATGTCTGTAACGTGTCGATGTGATAGCCATTTTAACTAATCAATCATAGAAACGGTTGCCGAGCCGATAGTTACTATGATACGGTTACTAAGGTGATTTTTCAAGGTGAATTTAAGGAGACTTACTGATGCGATTTTTTATGATTTAAGTCCACTTTCAGCTCGTTCCGGTTTAACCAATCCCTGAATCTACCAGGCCTTATAATCTATCTAAGGTACATTTTCGGAATTTGAGGGCCCCAGGACTAAGACTCAATATTTTAATAATATATATAGGCTAAAGGGTTAAAGAGATTTTCTATAAGCCTAAGGCAAATTTTCAGAATTTGAGGGGCCAAGGGCTAAAAACTCAATATTTGAGGGTTAATGTCTCCTCGAAATTTTGGAATTTGAACCGGTTTTCGATGGATCTGAGGGGCCCTGAACTAAACCCCGTGAACGATGCCGAAAAAATGATGCAAACTTACGTCGTCCCATTGCCCGAGGGCGCTGAGTATCAACTTGCGTTCCTCGAGAAAGAACGGATCGCCGATACCCTGATACGGTTTATGAGATACAGCCGAGAACCCCTGCTGAGTTAGCTGCTGCAGTCGACGTGCGTAGTTCTCTTTACGGATGACCTCTCGCGTCGGACAGGTGGCGTTGTAAACCGTGTCGCTGCGGGCTTGGATTTTGACGCCTTTGTGCGAATCGATCGGCAGCGGGAGTTGTTTGACGTAGCATCGCGGGTCTCTGCTGCTGCTCGGCATTATACGAAACTAACTACAGCGCCACCTATAACAAAATAACAACGGGGTTTTGAGTTTATACTAGCGCGATTGTATAGGATGTAAAGGACATTGCTCTCTCGCCCTTTTCAAAGTTAGTGCCCTTTTTTCATGACGGCCGGGCTTACTCAACTACAAATAAACCCTCCCCATGACTCCAACTCTCTAGGCCTAAGCCAAAACACCCCCAGTTTGTGGCGGAAAAAAATTACAAAGTCGTAGGGAACCGTAACAACGACTGGTATTCAGACTAGCCTAACCCTAACCTGCTAACTAAACCAAGCCTATTATCAACTAATCATTAGTTAGTTACCAATCGTTGGTGGTAAGCTTTTTATAATCGGATGGGCTTATACCAACTTATGGGCTTATGTGGTTTGTGAAAATATCGATCCGATCGTTAAACTAAACCACAGACAGGTTACTGACTAATTATCAACCCGTCCCTCCCTGCTCAGCTATTCCATTCCAACAAGGCAAGGCTACATTTAGATAGACAATAGGCCTACATGATTCAGATTGTATTGAGACGCCGACATTGTTTGTTGATGTTTAAAAAACAATTTTTTATTGGGAAAAATGTTCACACGGCCAGTCAAAAATATTTTATCAAATCATGTAACTTACTTGTAGAATTAATTTTCAATATTTGTGAGTAAAGTCCGAGAGGACGTCGCCGAGTCGCTGTTATATTAACCAGTAGGCGTAGAGAATAATACTTCCATGTCTGAGAGTGAGCTCGATGACATTTCAGTGACAGCCATGTGCGTGTGTTTACCGGACACACCGTACATACATCCTCCCGACGCAGATTCGATCACTAATTGGTCTCTAAACTCTTTAAAATTAGCTGATTCAACTATTGAGTTATCGATTGATTATCATCGATAACTGAGGCTAAATTGACGTCTTGAAAATGTGAAACAATCAACCAAGAGATTCTGATCGAATTAAAAGTTGGAATAAAAGCCGGGAGGTAGATCGGTAATTGTAAGCGATGACATTTATAATTAAATAACGGGTTTCCTAGTTACTAAAAGTACAACAGGTGCGCGCAACAGGTGCACTTGGGGAGGCTCTTAACGGGGGAAACACCCGGAATCCCCGCGCTTCTCTGCAGTAAAGTGCTGCTACAGAGATTTCTATTCAATTCTATATCTCTTAAAACAAAATTGCACATCGCATTTACAGAAAACAGTCGTAAAATGCAACTTCAGTTCGCCGATGACTGCACTCTCGATGCACTTTCATCAGGATTCGAACCTGATCAGAGTGCAGTTGAGCGATCTTTGATTTAAGGATTCGACTCTGATCGAAGTATTGCTGATGATTATACCTCAATCATATTATTGATTTGATTTCGGGGATTCGAACTACATCGTAATCGAATTGACGTCATCCAATTGGCCGACTTCCCCTAGGCTCCGCGATTTTTTTTTCACACCAGGTCCGCCATTTTGTTTCAACATGTGACATGCTATCACGTGACCTCAAACATGTAAACACAATAACTACCGGTATACATAAAACACGTGTTCCTTATAAAACTGGAATAAGTTGAATAACGAGACCCACCAAGTAACAAAACGAGAATTTGAGTCTAGAATATAATCCTTAATTATAATGTTAATAAAATTGGGGAATTATATGCTCAATTATATTAATTATAATTTATACTGAAGTAGATATTTTTAGTATATTTTGATAATACAGCAGTTATGAAGAGTGAGACTTAAATGATTATTGCACTTTCTATATACGGGATGCAGCAGTTTAGTAACTAAAACCAACAGATTTGTAATAAAGAGTGAGACTTAAATGATTATTTCAGTATCTATATACGAGGTAAAACAGATTTGCCATAATTTCTCTGAATTTGGCGTGCATATTTTTAACCGATCATGCGCTCCGCGTAGCCACTGACACTCAATACACTTTTCCTTACACTTTCTAAACTTCTTTTCCGCGAAGTGACGTCGTCTAAGGCTGGCTTCATGTCGACGCCTAGACCAACGCAACCGGCCGGATAATCGTTTTCAAACTTCGAAGCATTTTCAAACTTCAGAAGAAAAGATGCCATTGACCGCAATTCAAGAATGGCCAGTGACCTACCTGCAATACCTTTTGAAATCATTCCCCGAAGCTTTTGTTATCGGTGATGCAACCAATCAACGGCTACGAATTTTAAGGGGGTCAGTTAAAAACTGGTGGGCGCTCCTACAAGTTGTCATTACACTTGGAAATTCTACACGGCGAAGAAGTCTCTGTCGCTGGATATTTGCTCAGATAGGACACGTTTTAGAAAAAGAGAATTTTCATTAGATTGTAACAAACGCAGCTGAGCTATTAATACAACTGGATTTTGGCAACAGGACACGGAATTTAAAAATGACTTTAAAATTGACTCTTAAATAAAAGGATTACATTTTCAAATTGCTGCTTCATCCACGTTACAAGGTTGCTGTAAGGTAGGTGGAACATTTATTTAACATTAGCGGTCGAAATTATGTTTTATAGGTTTAGATTTAGGAAAAAATAGTTGCACTTTAGGTTAGGGTTAGGTTAGGTTTAATTAACAGGTACCGGTAGCCAGTGTTACAGCTTCATGGAAGATACAACAGACTCGCCTACTGATGAAAAACAAGAGCGGTCCGAATTGAATAAGGTAGGACATATTTCAGCGTGGACTTGTCAACTAGAGTTGATACGTCCATGATTTCAGTGAGAAGAAAAAGACCCCCCGGGCCACAGAAGATCGAACCCGAAGTTGAATGATGATGACAGAGTGGCTTGAAAAAATTCAGGTGCGACTTGTATGACATGTCTAATAGTTCTTGTAGAAATAGAATTGATAGAATTTATGTTAGTTCTAACTAGTTATTTGACCCCCCAATTAAAACATAATTTCAACCGTTAAATCTTAGGTATTTTGAATATATTTCACAATTATCCAACGCCCCCACCCTCAACACCTCCCCTTAAAAAGCTTCCACGATTTTGTGGGTTAAGCGTGACTTTGGTAGGATGAGGAATTGACGATTTGGACTTGACAACTTTTTTCTACATAATAGAAACTACATAAACGTTAACACATGAAGAGCTAGGAGGGTTGGACTATTAACCCCTCAAAACACATACAGATAACAGTGATACAAATATAAAACTATAGACAAATATACACTTATACAATATTACACATTAAAATGATAGAATTAAATTTTTCACGCGCCATTTTATTTTGAAGTAATCTCGCGCCATTTTTTCGAAGTCTCATCTCGCGTCATTTCATTTCGAAGTCTCATCTCGCGTCATTTCATTTCGAAGTCTCATCTCGCGCCATTTTATTTTGAAGTAATCTCGCGCCATTATATCTGTCTTTTTGCGCATCCCAGATAAATCACTTATTTTGTTGTTCTGTAATTAATCATATATCAACTCAGTTATGTATTGTAATATATGTATTGTAATATGTATTGTACCATGTATTGTATTATGCATTGTATTATGTATTGTAGTATGTAT
Organism: Tubulanus polymorphus; assembly: GCF_964204645.1. Taxonomy (NCBI): domain Eukaryota; kingdom Metazoa; phylum Nemertea; class Palaeonemertea; order Tubulaniformes; family Tubulanidae; genus Tubulanus; species Tubulanus polymorphus. The sequence goes on from NC_134032.1 coordinate 620,703, forward strand.
TGTATTATGTATTGTAATATGTATTGTATTATGTATTGTACCATGTATTGTATTATGCATTGTACCATGTATTGTATTATGCATTGTACCATGTATTGTATTATGTATTGTATTATGTATTGTATTATGGATTGTATTATGTATTGTAATATGTATTGTATTATGTATTTGTAATTACTCTTCTCACTCGGTTCTCTCTAATTATTGTCAGTCTGCCTATAAATACTGATTAGTAACGAAAGCTTGTGCGTCAAATAAACCTATATTGTATACTTATACTTGTCTCGTTATAATTATTCTAAACCCGGTTTATACCCCAGGCTCCTCTACGGAATAAGGGAACATCGTGTTTTAATTCCTGATTCGGACCCACTGTCTCAGCCTTCGTCAGTGGACACAGGACGGGCTGGATTCGAACCCTTGAAAGCAGCAGGCCCATTTCTCTCGGACATTGAGGGAAACTTCTAAGACTAAGATTCGATTTTCAGCCTTCTTTGACGAAGAGAACTTCAGTGGGACAATACTCAGAATTCGAACTTGTGGAATGAATTTGTTTTGGGAATTTTCTGCGAAAGCTTCATTTTTCTAGAGGAAAATAAATCAATTTCATATCGGTAACTATTAAGACGAGTAATAGGAAAAATTGTGCCGAAATTGAGAGTATTGAAACAAACACAGCTAACCTACACGGCTGTTTGGAATCAGTCGTTTCGGGATGAAAAATTTGCAGAAAATTCCGAAACATTTTCATTCCACCACGAGGAGACTGAAATTGACTGGTGACCCACGTACACTGGGCGAACTTTGGTTATCGGAGCTAGTCGCGACTATAGTCGAACTAAGTGAAACCGAATGTCAGTTAGTCGGAACCATAGTCCGGAAATAGTTCGGAAATAAAGCGCATTCGGTTATTAGTTCCGACCACTAGTCGACTAGATACGAGAACTGAATTTGGCCCTTACTGAGGAACTAGGATTCTGACCCGGCGGACACGACCATCAGCCAGGAACAAGATAGTCCCGACCAGTTTGACCAGTGTGTGGTCGGCGGATGAGAGAGGATTAATGTACAAGGCAAGCCACATCGGAGCCTCGCTTGGAAGGTCTCCGCTGAAGGCGCTGCTTCAGTCTGATTACTCCGTCATACAATCCACCTTTTTTCAACCCAATATTCCCAGGCGTGGGTCCAGGGGAAGCTTTGGGTGCTGCAGCACCCCCGCCTAAAGCCCATCGCACACGTTTGCGATATATTTCATAATCTTATGCGATCTTACGCCAATACGATCGTCAAAGGTGATTCAAGAAGCTGAATTTAGGTAGGTTTCACGGAATACGGTAAGTAATTTACAGTCGAAAGTTAAATGTAGTTCGTTGCCTAAAATGTAACAGGTGGGCCAAAATCTATCGGTTCTGGGTAGATGGCAATTTATTTACAGGTGTGAGACAAGGCCCAAATCCTGAACTGGAATAAACTGGTCTGTACTGTCTGGTGCTGCCCCTATGTATAACGATGGCGGGAAAAACGTGAACTAACATATTACTCGCTTGCCAAAGTCCTCGAACGGCTGTACTGGATAAACTATTTACCGATTTGCGAGAATTCTACCACCGATGCAGACTTGCTACGATTACGATTACGATTTTATTTACACTCCAACCAATTCCATGGTATATGGAGGAAAACTATTACACGTGTATATACAAATATTTACAAAACAAAATTGAAGTGATAAACATTTAGAGGATAAAAACGTAACAAAATATATATATTGCACGTTTGAACGTGAGAACACTGCCGCGGTATGGATACCCTGATTTGTATATTGTCGGAGCCACCCATTTCTCCGGCTCCGGTCACTTGCCGCAGTCGGTTTTAGTAGTTACGCACACGCGATCGCTGATTGGCCGACGCGTAAATATACGTCATTATAGTTAATAATAAACACCAGGAAACACCCTATGTCTAGAGAACTGTAAAAAATTGAACACATTTTCAGGGTTTTGAGGTTTTATTTGGTGACAAGAACCAGATTAAGAACCACGCAGTGTAGAGGTAAGAACCTCATTTGGTTTCCATAAGGCCGCTAGCATCTAATCTGCTCCGAGGAGTCTGGAGTTCTTCTAAATTGAGCTGAACTGCTAAAGAAGAAAGTTGAATTCTAATTTACTAAATAAATTAGTGTAGTTAGTGAAGTGAGTGTACTTAAGTATTATTCAGGCTTCCTGTCGTTGTTGGTGGTAACCTTGATCCAATGAGCTTAGGCCTATAGGCATCAGTAACATCAATGGCTGTTTTTTATATGCGTGTGGTTTGTGAACATCCGTAAGCAAACCACAGTCAAGGCGCCTGCTCATCCTTTTATGACTTAGTCTGAATACCAGTCATTGTTACCGGTTCCCTACAACGTCAGACGCCAAAGCAACAACTGATTTTCAAATCAAACCTTAGGCCTTATGCCTATAATAGGCCTATACACTAAGTAATAAAATGTCAGTGTATGCTGAGTAGGCCTAGGCTAAACTATCGCTGATGGATGAAAACAAAAACAACTTCAGTTGAATTACAAATTGTTGCTTGGATAAAAAACTGAATATTAATGAAAGTATGGATCAAAACGTCGCGCAGAGAACATTATATCCGACATATGGTAAATTATCGGAGTTATTGAATTGAGGTAGGCCTAGTGTTCAAATGTTAAAGAGAGATATCCCTCAGGGTCCCTACGACTCCCTTGGAAACTCGTTCTAAACCAAAATGTTTTTCAAGGTACATGTACTGGATATTCTTGAATTTGAGCAAAATGTCTCGAAGTCCTTGAAAACTCGTTTAATTTTGAGAAATTGGCAATTCGATTTTGGAGTAGTCGACGGCAATACAGGGTCCGATCTAAGGAATGAAAGCCACTTGCCCGGGGGGGGACAAGCATATCTGAAATTTCGCTTGCCCCCCTCCAAAAGCTACTTGCCCTACACAGGCAGTCCGATTGGTGGCGCTATCATCCGTTGTATTGAGTGGGACAAAAGCTTTGTGACATAAAATTGCACTAGCCCGGGGGACAAGTGATAATGATAACCTACTTGCCCTGATGAGAATATACTTATCCCCGGCAATCAGACAAGTGCTTAGATCGCACCCTGCAATATTATGGAGATATTATGAAAGTGATGCAGTTTGAATTTTTTTCTCCTTGAAACGCCCTTGAATTCTGGAATGACTGATTTGTAGGAATCCCAAAAAGATCGATGTCAGACGCGAAAATAGATAGACATTAGCGGCTGGTTTGTACTTTCCCTAACCTATAGTTTAGTTTTAAGACGTGGCCAGTGCCGTAAGGTTGCTTGTCCCATACCGGCCGGCAGGTAGCCCTAGATGCCGGCCGGCGACGCTGGTTTGTTAAACTGAAAAGATAACAATGTGTTAGATTATAAATAGAGTTATCAGTACTGTTCGAGTCTCGTTATCGTAACGGTATCTCGATCCACAAACCGAGCGCGCGCTCGAGCCAGGGCACGAGTTATCTTATCTTCGAGATAAAATCATGTGACGCACTCAACATCAGTTATTATTGTATTGTATTGTTTGTAAATATTAGAGGTCGAACTTGTTCAAATCGAGCGATAAAATCACGACACCTGAAATTACCACCATATTTATCCCTCTTAGAATCTTAAGAATTACTATTCGTGACCTTGTGCGAGGACGCGGAGATTCTGTCATAGATTAATCCTATCGCGCAATAAAGGGACTGCGGCAGGCAAGGATCCTCCCCGGTGTCGCCAGACTTCAAGTTCTACATTTCGGTTAAATTCAAATCAACTTTTCTGATTGTTAGATTAATTTGCAGTGACAGCTTTACCATAGGCACTGTGAGCGAGAAAGTCTATCTTATCTGTTCACTCGTGATTAGGAAGGCTAAAAATCCCGGTTGGGATTTCATCGAAAATTAACAAATATTTTCACTACAAATAACCGAGTGTATTGTGAAGCGCCATCTGGTGTGTCAGGGTGCGATCTAAGCAGTTGTCCGATTGTCCGGGACAATTATATTCTCATCGGGGCAAGTAGGTTATCATTTATCACTTGTCCCCCGGGCTAGTGTAATTTTTTGTCACAAAACTTTTTTCCCACTCGATACAACGGATGATAGCGCCACCAATCGGACTGCCTGTGTAGGGCAAGTATTTTTTGGAGGGGGCAAGCAAAATTTCAGATATGCTTGCCCCCGGGCAAGTGGCTTCTATTCCTTAGATTGGACCCTGTGTGGGCCGCCAGTACCTGATTTCCCAACTAGCCTTATTAGTGAAACGATGGCGATATTTTATTTAGAATACCTCGCGTTACGACCCGTCCGATTTCAGCCGCTCGACTGGCAACTTGCCATCCGGTGAAAATAAGCCGTTCGTTCATTTGTTTATTTGTGTATTATTTGTGGCATGAAATTTTCCGCGTGGTCACATGTGACCACCAGTGACTGAGTTTCGAGTGTGTGTGTGTTCTATAAAAATCCGGTGACTCGAATGAGAAAAATTGAACTTCTGCCAAAAATTTCACTCAAATGTCAACATATGCAATTCATTTAATTCTGGATATTCATCCGAAATCAAGGTGACTTAGTTTCATTGTGAGCTGAATGTACAAAGAATGTATTACGAAACGTCATCGAGACAAACTCGCGATATTAATTTAAACAAACTGTTATTGCTTTTTCCTCACTTTCGGGCGAATGTGAGGAAAGAAATGATTGATAAAATATGTTAAAATTGATGTAGTGGGTTTTCTCTTAAAGATATATTCATTACCACAATGCGGAAATATGATTAATTTCGAAATTAATTATTCCCATAATTTCAACACAGCTTCTTTTCTTCATCGAGCAAAAATGAAGTTCTTTTTTTTTCAAATATTGAATCAGACATAGGAAGTGGATATTTTGCCTAGATTACTATAGTAAACATAATCATGCAAATCATTCAAATCATTTTAGGTAGGAGTTTAAAGAACGTCAGCATTATGGCATTTCAAAATAACAATTACAAGTGTGAATTTGGCATTTATTTTGTAACTAAACATATTTCATAAATCTTATTTCATTTCTGATAGATCTTGATATTTGATCTTTGAGAGAATGTACGCTACACCGTTGATATATCAGGGCTACAGACTGGTTGCCGGTCAATTCAATCATTATCGATATATTCAAATCTAAAATAGATTATTCACTGATTTATACGCCGCACCGCGGTGTAGATGCACTGAAAGGGTTAAGCAATACGTCGTTTTTCAAGGGCAGGCGTTGATAAACATTTTCAGTCGGTTTTCTCATCGATGTTCAATCCTGAGGATTTCGTCTTGGTTTCTAGGTTTTTAGGTACCGATTGTAGTCACAGGTGATGAAACCGCGCGACGATGAATTACGTCGGTAAATTGCTGTCGAATTTCAAGGGTTTCTACAGCGAGATCAACTCGGCGACGTTAACCGGCGCGATCGACACGGTCGTCGTTGAACAGGATGACGGATCGTTCGTTTGTTCGCCGTTCCACGTCCGCTTCGGTAAAATGGGCGTGTTACGATCGCGCGAGAAGAGGGTAAGTCGAATTCCGCATTCCGAACGCGATTTTATAACGTTTTTGAAAACTATTAAATGTATATTAAAATATATATATATATATATATTTAAAATTATATTAAAAGCTATTGAAAATGCTATATTTTTTATTTTTTTTGGAAAGGATTGATTAGTTTTTGCCGAATAAATCCTATACAAATTTTTCATGTCATCGAAATTCAATACTTCAGTTATTAAACCTCGCCTAACTCTGGCAAACTGGAACCGGCAAAATCGGTCTTGAGTTGACGGTAACAAGTTAAATCCCCCCAAATTTGATTTTGTAGCAAAATTCAGTGAAATGCTTCCAATTATTGAAAACTTAAAATCTTTCAAAAATTTCAAATTTTGTTTTTGAAAATATTCACCTTGGATAATCTGTGACTTAACGAAGCAACGCGCTCAAAGATGACATTATTCTGTAACCGTTAGCCAGCGAAATGATATAATAGTAGTTTTGAAGAGTTCTATGAAAAAATCTAGTTAAATAGTTATAGTAAAATATCTATGTACCCTAGATATAATATTGTAAATATTAATATCTGTTTTCATATAGGTTTTATACTTGAGTTTGATAGAAAACTGATTTTTGGGGGTTTATTACCTAGGGGGTAATTACCGGGGGGTAATTAACTACATTGGAATTGGGCCTTACAGGGTACTTATGATTCCTTGATTCCTTGAAAACTGCTTCTAAACCAAAAATGTTTTTAAATGTCCTTTCATTTGAGCAAAATTCCCGATGGCCTTTGAAGACTGCTTGAATTCTTCGAAGTAGACAGTTAGAAAATTGTTAGAAAAAGGTTTACTGTAACCTCATTGAGAGTTTGATTTTCCAAAAAAAGGTTAAATTGTCTTTAAATTGCTCATCGAAAATGAACTGATATTCCCTGGGTATATCCCAGTGTTGTATTAAGCGCCATCTGGTGTTGCCGGTATTCCATTCACTAGTATGACATCACTCGTAGCACGCCCTCTGGTGGCAGTTCGATCGTTGAATTGATTTTTTTGCTATGCGATCGATTTCAGGTTGAGATTACAGTTAACGGCACTCCCGTCGATCTGCATATGAAACTAGGCGATTCCGGCGAGGCTTTTTTCGTACAGGAATGCGATGAACAATCTGAGGTAAGAGCCTACTGAGAAACCTACTGTACCTACTCCTACTGAGAACCTAGCGTACCTACTGAAATAGGGGTCATTCATTTATTACGTACGCATTAGGGGAGGGGGAGAAGGATCAGTGCAGTTGCGTACTGTAATGCTTAATGTATATGAAAAAATGGCCGATTTTGCGTACAGAGGGGGAGGGGGGTTGAAAAATTTAAATTTTATGCGTACGTAATAAATGAATGATCCCATAGCATTTCGATAATTCTATGATTTCATTTATTACTATTGTTAAGCGCTATGATTATCTTGTAAACAAATTATTATTATTATATTATATTATTATTATCATAATTATTATTATTATTATTATTATGAATGTACTGAACCTACTGAACCTACCATACCTACTGCAATCTATAATATTCCGTAGGTTTTTCTTGATTTGTTTCTTTAAAATCCCGGCTAAATTGAGGAATCCAAGCCTCTTGAATTCTCTGAGAAATTTTTGCTGAGTTTAAAAGTCGACCCGGCCAGTCGTCTATCTGTACATTAATTTAAAAAAGAAAATTATAATCAACCTAACCTTACAATAACAACAATGGGCCTAGTTATAGAAATGAACTGATTACAAATTTCATTGCTGATTACAAAATGACCCGGCCGATTAGGCGAAACAAGGTATCATTTATTAATCTAAACCTAAAGGCCTAATATTTTGAGAATCCTTCGATATAATGAAAGATAGATTCAGTCTAACTGTTGTACGTTCATCCCTCAGAGTTGGTCATTTTATCACCAATTTCGTGTGGTCAACACTATCAAAGTTTGGAAACCTTTCAAATCAATTGACTTCAGGTTCATGATATGATGATAGGCCTTCTAAGAAATGTGTGCTTAGAATAGTGCGTTACGGCCTGATGCTTGTTTAGACTATAAATGTCTGTCTAGGTTAAACAGGTTTTTTAATTTAGATTCTGTCGGTTTTGGTATAAAAATTTGTACGTAATATTCCACCTACAACTAACACTAAAATATTATAACGATTTACAAGCTGTGACAACAACGCACAAAATAATTCAACCTCCCACGAATAATGAATTTAGTCGGTTTTAAATATTCATTCGCGCGTATAAACCGTGTTTAACGTTTAAAAACATGTGTCACTCGTTCTCTGTCGGCAGGGATTTCATGAGTGTTTAACCCATCAGTTCTCAATCCACCCTGACTATTACTCCTCAAGCCGCCCGTATCCACCCTCACTATTACTCCTCAATCCACCTGTATCCACCCTGACTATTACTCCTCAATCCACCTGTATCCACCCTGACTATTACTCCTCAATCCACCTGTATCCACCCTGACTATTACTCCTCAATCCACCTGTATCCACCCTGACTATTACTCCTCAAGCCGCCCGTATCCACCCTCACTATTACTCCTCAATCCACCTGTATCCACCCTCACTATTACTCCTCAATCCACCCTGACTATTACTCCTCAATCCACTTGTATCCACCCTGACTATTACTCCTCAATCCACTTGTATCCACCCTGACTATTACTCCTCAATCCACCTGTATCCACCCTGACTATTACTCCTCAATCCACCTGTATCCACCCTGACGATTACTCCTCAATCCACTTGTATCCACCCTGACTATTACTCCTCAATCCACCTGTATCCACCCTCACTATTACTCCTCAATCCACCTGTATCCACCCTGACTATTACTCCTCAATCCACCTGTATCCACCCTGACTATTACTCCTCAAGCCGCCCGTATCCACCCTGACTATTACTCCTCAATCCACCTGTATCCACCCTGACTATTACTCCTCAATCCACTTGTATCCACCCTGACTATTACTCCTCAAGCCGCCCGTATCCACCCTGACTATTACTCCTCAATCCACCTGTATCCACCCTCACTATTACTCCTCAATCCACCTGTATCCACCCTGACTATTACTCCTCAAGCCGCCCGTATCCACCCTGACTATTACTCCTCAATCCACCTGTATCCACCCTGACTATTACTCATCAATCCACCTGTATCCACCCTGACTATTACTCCTCAATCCACCTGTATCCACCCTGACTATTACTCCTCAATCCACTTGTATCCACCCTGACTATTACTCCTCAAGCCGCCCGTATCCACCCTGACTATTACTCCTCAAGCTGCCCGTATCCACCCTGACTGTTACTCCTCAATCCACCTGTATCCACCCTGACTATTACTCCTCAATCAGTGCTAATCAATACCCGTATAGTGCTGGAGATAATTTGAAAATTTTGAATAATTCCACCCTAGTGTGTTTAATAAAGGGAATACCGCTATAGTGCGTTGTTAGTTACTAATATTTCACCATGTTTGAAAGGTGCTGCCATCTTTCAAGAGAGATTATTACTAATTACATCAATACACCGCAGTGTGATGTACTAGGAAAATACATCACTGATTAATACACCGCACTGTCGTGTAGACGTACTGAAAGGGTTAACACTATTCACTTCTCTACAATTTATCGAGTTAACCCTGCCCTTCTGACTAAATGCTAACTGCTGCTCAAAACCTTATTCAATTGCGCCCAATTTTCTATTTCCAGTTTCCTGATAACCTGGCGACGTCTCCCCTACCGTCGGTGGAGGAACTCATGCAACAAGGCATCGCTGATTTACACAAACAATCGAACCGTCGTGAAGCGAGAGATCGGGCGAGCACGTCGGGCACCGATCACACCACCGGGTCGAGTAACATCGATAACGAGTCTGATTTCTATTTACCTCCGCCGGTAATAGAGGGCGCCGGCGTTCGCGAACGCACCGAATCGGAGCGAAGCAGCACGTCGACGTTGCCGTCGCGTAAGAACTCGGACACGCCGCCGGTCGCCGCGGACGCGTCGTCGACGACCAGGCGCACGCGGACGGAATCAGAGCGAGTCGGAGCCAACGAGATCGGTGCGGCGAGTTTAAAACGGTCGTACTCGACGCCCGAGTTGAACGACGCGTCGTTTAAACCGATCGAGACGGAGGAGTCGTACAGCGGTCGCGACGGCTCGGCCGTGCTCGTCTCGAAACCGCTGGCCATCTCGCCGAAACATATCCCGCTGACGTCGTCGTCGGACTGCGGCGTCGCGCGGCGCGAGACCACGACGAACGAAGACGACGCCGCCGCCACTAAGAAGAAGAAAAAGAAGAAAGGCAGCTTGAAGAAGAGGCATAAAGCGCGTCAGAATTCGAGCGCGACCGATTCCAGTTCGGCGGCGAGCCACGTCGTGAATACGGCCACCGACGCCGAAATCATATTCAACATGGACGACGACGAAGACGGCAGTTCGGACGCAGCGGCGGCCGCGGCGGTTAATGCTATACCGCGTACGACCAGTCTACCGATCATCGAAGAGAATCGTATGGAAATGACGAACGACTGGGCGCGGACTCAGTTCGCGGCGCAGTTTCATCCGTTCTCGGACGGAGATATCACTCCTATTGTCAGGTATTTATTAATTATTATTATTATTATTATTATTATTATTATTGATAGACCACTGAAAATTTTCCTTTAATTGTTAGCTTCCACGAGGAGTATTCTGTGGAGTCAATTTGAGTCATTTTTTGTTTCAGTCCGGTCGGGTCAAGGCCGCCGTCGCCGAAATCCGACACGGAGGTCGAGTGTAAGAAGATAGAATCGGATCCGTCTGGTCAGGAGCAAGACGACGTGAAGTGGATGTGGGGCGAACTTCCCGAAATAGACCGCAACAACAAAACAAAAGAATCGGCGACAGAAATGAAAAAAACAGGTGCGAGTTATACCATCTCCTCGCTTGCCAGGGGTCGGGTATCACTTCCTGAACAGGTTTGCGCCCCCTTGCCTCACGACGTGTGATTTCATTTCTGGCTACTTGCGAAATACTTCCTTGTTTGGTAAGACGTTTGCTGATTGGTCCATTTCACGGGAAAACCAACATAAGCCTGATTTTGTTTGTTACAAGCGCTGTGATTGGTTACGTCCGGATTCTGGTCGGCTAGTAACGACTGCAACGACTCGTGAGGTCAAGGGGTTCGGGGAACAGCTTCAGCGTATCGGGTTCGAATCCCTTGTTGATGGAGTTATGCCCGCAGATAAACTTGAAGTAGGATATCTAGATCGATGATTATCCATTTCAGAGGTGGAAAACGCCGGAGGTTTGTTTCATTTCATGCGCAAAACTAAGAAACTACGACATCAACCGGAACAGGAGGGAATTTATTTAGAAGATCTGAAACTTGATGAGATGGACCCTGAAGTCGCTGCACTTTATCTATACAACCCAAAGAGGTATTTATTGTTTATTTTATTTATTATTTTTTTAGTTAAATTTAAAACCGACTGAACTAGCGACACCTGCTGGTAGCCACAGAAGCTGTAGTTGGTGTCCTACTGCACACTAGCGACACGTGGTGGATCCTCACTTGCCACAAGTGGAATCCTCTATAAACTGACCGGATAAATGTCTGTTTGTATTTCAGCTCAGTCGTGTCTCACCCTCAACACGTGGATGAAGACAATGAATCGGGCCGCGGCGCGTCCTTGCCGCAGTCACCCGTATCAGTAGAGGGCACCACTAGTATCGAACTGTCTCACAAATCATCACTTGAAGATAGCGGGTGAGTAATCACTGTCAGTGCTGGAGATAATTTGAAAATTTGAAAAAATTCCACCCTAGTGTGTCGAATAACGGGAATAGCACTATAGTGCGTCTACACCGCGGTGCAGTGTATCATTAGTTACTAGTATTTCACTATGTTTGACAGGTGCTGCCATTTTTCAAGAGAGATAATTACTAATTACATCAATTCACCGCAGTGCGGTGTACTTGCAAAATCTATCACCGATTTATACACCGCACTGCGGTGTAGACGCACTGAAAGGGTTAATTGAGAGAAATAGACGATTAGAAATGTTTTTCTAGTTTGCAGTTGTACATAAGTATACAGTGTACTAGCAAAATCTATCACCGATTTATACACCGCACTGCGGTGTAGACGCACTGAAAGGGTTAAATGCCTTGAAATCATGCAATTATATCAGCGTGCGTAACATTTATCACATTCAATATTTCTGTCGTTTCTAGTGAACATTTGTCGGATATGAAGATGTCTATATGCGGCGGACTCAAGGAACACGAAGGTGAATTCCCCAGCGAACGGTTCATGCAAGGTTTAATTACGTACGACGATTTCTGTCAGAACCCGGGCATCTTAACGAACCCGGACCTCGTCATTAAACTCGCTGACAAGTAAGTGTTTCTGTACGGTAAATAAGATAAGAACCCTACTGCGTACAAATTAAAAGAATTTTAAAATCGAGAATTTATTTATGGTGAGATCGAAGCGTTGTGTCATTAAGATTTCTGAATAAACAAATTCTCGATTTTAACCTAGTGGGTTTTCATCTTATTTTTCCGCTCTTCACGTTTCGAGTCTGGTTATTGTACTGTTTCTGTACGGTATTCCTAGGCGTCTTACGAGAGAGTTCTGTAAGATAGTCAAAATTAGTTTTAAGGCTCTTCGTTTTTCAAAGCCGCCACAATTTCAGCGGTGAAGCATCGAAAACAGGCGATTTCTGTCAAACAAGGGCACAACTTTGTCCTACGAAGTTCGGGCAATGTTTAAGCGGACTCACAGAATGAACTTAATTAATTTGCCTAAAGTATTTAGTAAAGACCTCTCGGGGATCTAGCCCCTGGATATTTTTGTGCGTGATAGGAATTGTATTTACTCGACAATTAGGTTCAACGTTAGAAATACATTCCCAAGAAATACACTAGTCTCTTAGTCGTGTGTTAAATCGTTTTTTTGTATATATTTTGCAGGTATTACAACTGGCAAGTCGCTGGTCCTATCGTAATGTCTGTTCTAGCGTTCCAAAAACCGCTTCCGGAGGTTCGTATTTTTTTGGCAATTATAGATGATCATTCATTCTCGGCTTCTTGCATAGAATTCAACTACTTCAATTTGTCTAGTTATTTTTGATGAATAATGATAGCAGTAGTAAAAGTATCTTGATGGTTTACAAACTTTGAAGAACTGCATTTGGAAAACGCACTTCTTCGCGCGTTGCTGTGTCGAATTAACGGGTGTTCGTGATTTCTGCCTTTAGAAAAATCAACTGAAAAAGCCTGGGTCCTGAAACTGCCCCTTAGGGGAAATATCCGTAAATGATGCAATTTCTGAGAGGATCAGTTTGCGGCAGGTTTTAAAATGATTTCTGTCTCGGCGTCAAAGGGGGGCATCCTCTATGATGACGAGGCAGGATTCTAGACCCCAGAAAAATACCCCGTCGATATAGATCCGTCTGTGAGTCCTTGTACACGCGTGCTGTTGTGATTGGGCGATAAAGGCTGATATTAACTTTCTCTACTCCAGTTGATGCTTGATAAATTAAATGTCTGTTATTTGCTTGCGTTTCAGCACATAATCAACGATCTTCTGAAACAGCACATGCCGAAAAAAGAGAAGCCGAGAAGAGGAGTGTCGTCGTGGTTTTATTGGCGTCGTGCCAGCACCGACGACGTCGTTCAACACGCGCCGATCAAAGAGAAAGATTCGTCGGGGCCGAGTCCGATATTGAGTCCGATATCGAGTCCGTCGAGTTCGAACCAGGGCAGTCCACAACGGCTGAAACCTCATCGCGCGTTAAGGTATGGTTAGTCTATTCATTTTCAGGGAAGGGAAACATTTAACTCATTGCTGACTTATTAACCCTTTCAGTGCTGACTTATCAATACCCTATAGTGCTGGAGATAATTTGAAAATTCTGAAAAATTCCACCCTTGTGTGTTGCATAACGGGAATACCACTATAGTGCGTCTACACCGCAGTGCAGTGTATCATGAGTTACTGATATGTATCACTATGTTTGACCGGTGCTGCCATCTTTCAATAGATATAAATATTGATTACTAATTATATCAATACACCGCAGTGCGGTGTACTAGCAAAATCCATCACCGATTTTATACACCGCACTGCGGTGTAGATGCACTGAAAGTGTTAATATGAACGTTAAAAGAATTGAGTGCTGGGGCCAGTCGCACAGTCGTGACTTAAGTCCAAAAGTTGTCTTAAATCTGTTCTTAAGTTGTTAGATTGGCTTTAGAACTAAGTTGGTCTTGGACTGGTCTTAAGTCTATGCCATAACTATGCAACCGGCCCACGGTTACTAATATTTCACCGTGTCTGACACACGGGCGCTGCCAAGAGATTACAACTAATTACTAACGTTTAACGAATTGTCGTTTTAATTGTAGACAAGTGAAAGAAGATGACGAATCGACGTCGAGCGAGGCCGAAACCGACGCTTCCGAAATTATCATCACCTCACCGGCTTCAAATCAAACCAAGTCGCTTTACAGAAAGTCCGTTCGCTTGACGTCTGATCAACTGGTAAGACTTCATCCAATACTTATATAACCTTAGTGTTTCGCTGAATGCCCCGATCACCTGATTTAAAACACGGACATCTGATGATATTTGGTTAGTTGTCGTACGGGCATGGACATATAGATTTTAAATGGCGCGACTTAATTCCATTGCGAATCAATTGAACAGTTTGAAGTTCTGGGCCAAAGGAAATCACCCGTGTCTCTACTCTAGTGTCTCTCGGAATCGGATGTGCCTTCGAAATGTTTAAAAAGAAATATTCAGTAAATCGACCTTGTAGTTATTTTGAATATTTTGTCTCTTGTAGAAAAAGTTGAATTTAAACGAAGGAATGAATGAAGTGACGTTTTCAGTGACGACCGCTCTGCAGGGAACGACGCGATGTTCGGCTTACATCTTCCGATGGAGATTCGACGATCGCGTCATTATTTCCGACATCGACGGAACGATTACGAAGTGAGCGTCTAATTATCGCATGGGATATATCAGGGTGGAGCCAGTGACCTGGGAAACTCGACAAATCAGAAAAATCTTGAAAAAAAGTCAGGGAAAACTGCAGGGAATTAGACAAATTTTATTAGGGGCCGGTTTAATAGACTCGTATTAACTGGTATCATGACAATTGTCCCTGGACAACTGTTCCCAGACAATTGGTTCTAGAATCGTATTAACTTCAACCTGGGGGTTAACTTGACTGATAATGAATTGAGTTAACCCCCGGGTATAAGTAATTGATACCAGTCTATAAAACTGGCCCCATACCTCGGGGAATTTTGTGTAATAACATGGAGAAATGTGAGAAAACTCAGGGGATTTGTAAATGGGTGGAAAGTGGCCAGTCTCCTTATAAACCTTAAACATTAATGAGAGTTTATCAGGAGACAGGATTAGTCTAATTTCTGATGTAAGAATCTTAAAATCGGGATGAAAAGTAATTAAACATGAATAAGATATCGATTCAGCGTCTAACGCCATCTGGTGGGATAGCCTCAGGGCGCTGACGTCCTACGTTTATTTTACAGGTCGGACGTTCTCGGACAGATTTTGCCGATGGTCGGTAAGGATTGGTCGCAGGGCGGAGTCGCGCATTTGTACACGCGTATCCACGGAAACGGATATAAATTTCTGTATTTGTCGGCGCGAGCAATCGGCCAGTCGACGATCACGCGCGATTACCTGCGTAGTATACGACAAGGGGAACTTAGTCTACCTCTCGGACCTTTACTGCTGTCTCCTAGCTCCCTTATTAGTGCATTCCACAAGTACGTATAACCTGTTCATCCCTATCAGGACAATTCCCCCCCCCCCCCGGACAATTGCCCTCCAGACAATTCCCCCCATACATTTGCCCCCCAGACAATTGCCCTCCCCCCCCCCACCTGAAGTAAATCCTTTTAAATCTGGATTAACACCACCTAAATACATATATCAATAAATTTATCTGAATTAGTTTTAGTGTTACTTTAGCAGATCAAAACCTTTAAAATTCATCCTCAAGTAATTACAATCCACATAATAAATCAAAAGAAACTTACCGGTAGTTAGTCCACTTATTAGCGACTGATTTACTGGAATGAGTTTTAGTGTTTAACAAAGTATTTAGCTAAAGTTAGTTAGCTAGTCTATTTAGTTAGTTCTAAGTTAGTTAGTCTAATTTATCAGAAGTAGTATCTGTTCTACTTCAGGTTAAAATTCGGGCGGGGGGCAATTGTCCGGGGGGGAATTGTCCTAGAATCTCTGTCCATGAGTCGACCGGCACTGCTACTGCGGCAAGTGAGGGTCAACCGGGTGTCACTAGCAGATTCTAGCAATTTCTTCTAAATTTCAATTTAACTCAAAGTCAACCTTTCCGATGAAATCTATCTACAGTAGTAACTACTATAGATAGAAAATCTAATAACTACTAGTTTTTAGATATTCTGTGCTTTGATTTCTTCTTAAATTTCACGTTCAAAACTGCGTAAAAGGTTAAGTTAGATGTGGGTGTGTTTATATGCAGCAAGCGTGTTAAAAAACTGGAAAATGTTTGCGTGATTTAAGAAAAAAAATTTTTTTTTTGCAGAGAAGTGATCGAACGAAAACCTGAAGAATTTAAGATCGGTTGTTTACGCGACGTGCAGGCTTTGTTTCCGGCGAGTAGGAATCCTTTTTACGCCGGTTTCGGAAATAAAATCAACGTAAGATTTTTTATTATCGCCTACATGTCATACTAAACTTTTAACAGTCATTGAGGTTCGGAAATAGGTCTGGTGAAAGTCTCGGTATTTTCTGTACTCAATTGTAGAAGTTAAGCGAAGATTTGTCAGTAGCCCTGCTAGCTCAAGTGCTAGAGCACTCTACACCCGGACTGGGTTTCATAGATATGGAAGAAAAATAGTCCCTGGGAACATTTTGAAATTTGTCAGTTATAACCATGGTTTCTCATTGTTACTACGGTGGTTGTCAACCAGATTGAGGATTTATCCCTAGGGATAACTTTGATACTCAGTCTATGAAACCGGACTCTGATTACAAACTTTTTGCTGCTTGGCACAGGTCACGTTTCAACCTTAATTAAGTCTATATTTAATTCAATTACTGGCAATCATTCAATGATTCAAGGTCTCAGTGAGTAGCTCGGTGGGATAGGGCATGACTCACCATCAGTGCTGAGTGACTAGTGGGCTCGAGTTCTGCTGGCTGCTTACTACGTGCGGGCAACACTTTAAAGGCCACCGTGTCATGAGGTTAAATGAATAATCCAATCCGGTTAGTCTCGGGAAACCAAGATCTGAACGACATAAAGCAAGATAAACAAACATCTTGTTAGATCTGATTTTTTACTTTTTTATTCGATCAGCTGAAAACTAAAACATCAGAAAACTCGAAACCTCGCTAATTAAACTAACCTTATCGTGAATTTTTTACCGAAACCGATTATGTTTTGACGTGTGCTTTGTAGGATACATGGGCGTACCGCGCGGTTGGGTTACCTATGACGAGGATATTCACGATAAACCATCGCGGTGAACTACGCCATGAGTTGACGCATACATTCCAATCATCGTAAGTATAACCGATTCAGAAACCGGTTCAGCATCCTTAAAAACTCCTACGCTGAAAATGCTTTCAAAGTTGCTTGAAATTCCTCTCTAAGTTGAGCAGAATTCCTGAAACGCCTTGAAGACTCCTTCGATTTTGAAAAATTGGCAGTTAGAAATGTTTAGTAGATCAGTTCAGTTGGGACCTAGATTTATTTCATTACCCAATTAGGCGGTTACTGAATAAGAAACCGAGTGTGTAGTTAGTGTGAAGGATAAAATAGAACGATAACCACACTCAAACGTGGTGAATGAATAATAAGATAAAAACCCACTATCTACAGATTAAAAGAATTTAAAAACAAGAATTTATTTATTCAATCTAAAATATATAGAATACACGACGTTGATCTCTAGGGTGAAACGTTGTGTCTTATATATATATTTTAGATTTAATAAATAAATACTTGTTATTAAATTCTTTTAATCTGTAGATAGTGGGTTTTTATCTTATTGTGAAGGATATAAGTTTGTTTACAAAACCACTGAATTAAATGGTTTACTGAGATAAACAGTTCCGATTTAGGAGGAGTCTGCAGTAATTGGGACATGAAAGTGATGCAGACGCTTCTTTGAAATATGAAATTTTCTCCTTTAAAACTCCTTGACAAGTCTTAATATCCTGGAATGATCTGCAGGGTTCAGGGATCTGCGTGTTCTACAGAACTCTGCAGGGACCGTTAATGCGTCCTAATCTCGTAAAATGAAGTCAACTTCAAAATTAAAATTTTTTTTTTTTCAAGGTACTGGAGTCTTAGCGACGTAACCGATCACTTCTTTCCTCCGCTGCATCATTCGAAAACCTCGGGCGAGAAAGAACCGACCGGCGACTTCCACGCGTCCGATGAGTTCAGCACGTTCACGTATTGGCGCGAGCCGATCCCGGAATTAACGATCGACCTTGAACCGTTCGCGGACGACGACACAAACGCAGCTTCGAAATAAATTCGAACATCAAGTCTTCGACCGGAGAACGGTGGCTTTACTTGTATCTTTTTCCCCGGTACGCGGCTTCGCGCCTCGACGCTTGCACGGGCCTTAACTTAACCTTCTGTACACCCACTTCATATATTCCTGGATCCACCCTTTGTCAAACGCTCTTAACCCTTTCAGTGTGTCTACACCGCAGTGCGGTGTATGAATCAGTGATACATTTTGCTATTTTTGAAATATGACGCTTTTTATTAAGATAACCAGACAGTAGCTTGCTTTGAATTACGACTAGTACACGGCACTGCGGTGTATTGATGTAATTAGTCATGTCTAATTAACTCTCAGCACCAGTCAAACATAGTGAAATATTAGTAACTAACGATACACTGCACCGCGGTGTAGACGCACTATAGTGCTATTCCCGTTATTCAACACACTAGGGTGGAATTTTTCAGAATTTTCAAATAATCTCCAGCACAATAGGGTATTAATTAGTCAGCACTGAAAGGGTTAAAGAATTACGATATATCCTTGCAAAAGAATTTAGCTTTTCCGTGTGGTTCTAAGTGTGAAATGATTAATCAACCAATTCTCGATGTTTTCAATGTTAATAATGCAGTCAATTAATTCAGTATTATCAACAGCATCCATGATACAATAATTAGTGTAATTAATTAATATTCTATGTGAATGTGTAATAATGATAATCGAATTAATATTCACAGCAGTCGAACCGGTCTAATCAGGATCAGTTCAGACCGATAAAATGAAATTCATCCATTTTATCAGAAATCCAGATTAACTCTTTCAGTGTGTCTACACTGCAGTGCGGTGTATAAATCAGTGATGTAGATATTGCGGTGTATTGGTGGTACAAGCAAAATGCATCACTGATTTGTGCACTGATTTGTGCGGTGTAGACGAACTGAAAGGGTTAAACCGGTTTAGACCATGAATTACCGGTAAAGCGTGTTGTAAACTATCCTGAATGGAATTATTTGTTTAGTTTTCGTACGAACCTCTTTAAATCAATCGTTTAATGATTCGATTATTTTTTCTATCGATCGATAGTAAATTTGTACTTAAGAATTATTGTTTATATCGAAAAATCATCGAATATATATTTGTTATTATCAACGTTGTTTTGATGACTGATGCTTTAACCGAAACCGGTGTCGTTTGACTTTAAAAATAAATATTACAGAATTATTTCTCGGTGCACAAAAAAATGGTGATGATGGTTTTGTTACCGAATGACGATAGCTGCAAACTGTCACAAGGGTCAAATTGAAAATTCTCTTTCAATATATGATATTAAACCTATCGGTGCATCTACACCCTAGTGCGGTGTATATATAGGTGATTGGCTTTGCTAGGACATTGCTGGACTTTGCATCACGGTGTTTTGATGTTATTAGTAATCAGTTTTTATATCTATCGAAAGATGGCAGCACCGGTCGAACATTGCCAATGCACTTAAACGGCTTGCCTGCTATATACACCGCACTGGAGTGCAATTTTTCATTATGGTCGAGATATCAGCTGCCTTCTAGTCGAAGGAGCTATTAAACTGTCGGCAACCCTTTCATTCGCGGTGCGGCGTATCAATCGGAGTTTGACTTTGCTAGTACACCGCATCACGGTGTATTGATATTATACTCTGTTGGAAGATGGCAGCCCCCGTCTAAAATCGAAGGACAGTTAGTTATGATACATTGCACCGCGGTGTAGATGCACTAAAGGGATACACCCGTTATACAACACATTGGGGTGGAATTGTTAAAAATTTAAAATTATCTTCAGCAATTTTGGGTATTAATGAGTCGGCACTGAGACGTTTAGGAGGAAATAAGAATAGATAGAGGTTATTTTGCGTTTTGGTGCTGGTGCTATTGTCGTTATGGCACCTCCGGGTCCTACCCCAATAATACGTGTAAACTGGTCTCTTTGATACAATCAGGTTTGAATCATATAACTCAACAAATTGAACGTAATGTCACAGCCTACTCATATAGATGCATAATGATGAAATTAATTAATAGCTCAACTGTATTTGACAATGTAATCGTAGGCCGAGTACTAACCGGTTTAATTGTTTTTATATATGTTATTTTAATGTATATTTGTAAACACGCAAATTACTACATGTATCTTAGTTTAAGATAAGCTCCTCAGGTTTTGTTTGTATAGAAGTTTTTGACACTTGTCCACGAGAAAATCGCGCACAGCAGTCAAATCATTGTCACCCGATAATGATTATTATTGTTATGCTATTTTGGTCTCAGAAAACACGGACTGGTATTAGAGATGCATAATATAGCCGCTACACGACTTGGGCTGTCTCTTCGTTAGGGCGTCTATAACTCGTGGTTATTTAGTATCTTGTCTATTGATATTGCTAGGACTCTCCACTCTTAAGATCGATGAAGGTTTGTGATACAGTAATAATATCGAATACCGAAATACCAGTAGATTTGATAGTAAAGCCGGCGTTTGCCGTCCCAGGACTTGTTTGCCTAGACTCCTAGCCTAGTTTAACCCAGGGTCTCTTAGATTACTCCAGGGACTCCTAGTTTACCCCAGGGTCTCCTAGATTACCAGGGGCAGACTCCTAGTTTACCCCAGGGTCTCCTAGATTACCAGGGGCAGACTCCTAGTTTACTCCAGGGACTCCTAGTTTACTCCAGAGACTCCTAGTTTACTCCAGAGACTCCTTGTTTACCCCAGGGTCTCCTAGTTTACTCCAGGGACTCCTAGTTTACCCCAGGGTCTCCTAGTTTACTCCAGGGTCTCCTAGATTACCCTGAGCAGACACCTAGTTTACCCCAGACTCGGGCAGACTCCTAGTTTACTCCAGGGACTCCTAGTTAACTCTGGCAGTCCAAAGTTTTCTGATTGGTCAGTGTCAAAACAGTGTTGATATTTTTATTCTGTTATGGATTGTTTTATGATTACAGTTTGTGTAAAGTGTTGATATTATGTTTGTACATATTTTGTTTTGTCCTATGTAATTTTAACGTAATTTTCTTGTATTTTATATCGATGATATAATTGTATTTGGTCTCTCAACATTAGACACACACGTTCGTTGTGTAAAGCCTAGCCTACATCGACACTGCGATTGGAGACAACTAGTTGCCGGGCAGTTTTCGGCGCATGAGAGCAACTGGCTGGATACAATCAGTGTGAGCTAGCTTACGACTGGTTAGCATCCATCAATCTCCAGTTCCAGCCAGTCACCCATATTCTAATTTTGAGCAACTAGTTGTACTCAGTTACTGTCATATCCGTCGATGTGAGCGCTCCATAATCAAAAACACATGGTTGGAACTGACTTAAACAAAGCAGTCTGTCACATGATTCGAGATGCCCTGAGAATATTTGCTAGATTACACTTCTCAGTTGCTGTTGATGTGTGCGCTATGGACCTAGCGACTGGCATGAACCACGTAGTTGCTGGTTTTTATTAGATGGGTACTCGCTCACTAGCAACTGGCATGAACCACACAGTTGCTGGTTTTCATTAGATGGGTACTCGCTCATCAGCAACTAGTTGTCTCCAGTTCCTTTGTCGATGTATGCTTTGCTTAAGGTTAGTTTTTATGGGATGATATTTGTTGAGGATAGCTAGTATATGTCCTCGGGTTATGACAATAGCTGATAAATTTCCAGTGACCCCAGAACTGAGTTCGACTGAGCATAGAAACAAATTGTAGCGCTGTCGAACTGCTTCATGCCATCGTTATTGAATTGGAAATTTGAATTCAGAAATAGAGACACGACTTCATTGTCTCAGTAAAATTGAATTGGAATAACAAATTTGGACTCAAAAATAGAGATGACTTTAGCAATGTGACGACTTATGCAAATGATGACTTACACTTAGTAAATTGGATAAGAAATGCAAGTTGAGACTCATATATTGAGATGACTTCAGCATTGTGACGACTTATCCAAATGATGACTTACACTTAGTAAATTGAATTTCAAATTCAAATTGGTTTTCTACAGACTTGGCTAAGAAAGAAAACTGACTTGTCAGTTACATAAAAACTAATCCAAATGACGACTTACATTGAGTAAATATTAATTTCAAATATTGGACAACTTCAGTACTGTGAGTACTAACTAGCCTGTCCCACGAGATGTGAAACAAGCGCTTTAAAAAACCGTTCTAGCCTTTATCTTATTGTACAATAACCTATTAGTGTAGGTGTTTAGTGGAGGATAGTTTGTGATGAGTTCGCTGGGGTCGCTTCCATAGTCGAGACTCGAGACCAAAAGTGGTCTCTTAAATCTTGAGATTGGTCTCAAGTTGTAATTATTGGCTATAAAACTATAAAGTAGGTCTTAGACCTGTCCTAAGTCTAAGCCCTGACTTTGGAGCCGGCCTCAGGACCCAGTTCCGCAGTTTCGATTTCAGATTATGATTATATTATCGGTTCGTTTTCAAAATGTTCAAACTCAAAAATCTCTGGATCCTGTTTCGTAAAGTTTGATCGTTTTTTGAACCTCGGTCTTCCTGTGCGTGCGCAAGTCGACACGTTCGAATATCTGCTGTATTTTTTACGCGCTGTCGGGAGATTTATTTTTTAAATTCATACGTGACGTGTAAGAATCCGTTAGAAATCAGACCAATCAAAATGCGTGTCTGTGTATATATATATATATATATATATATATATATATATATATATATATATATATATATATATATATATATATATATATATATATATATATATATATATATATATATATATATATATATATATATATATATATATATATATATATATATATATATATATATATATATATATATATATGTTGTGTTATGTACATATCTCGCTATTGTTTATTACTATTTTCAACGATCCTGATCCACGAAACTATAGAATTATTTCATCTAAAATTCCTCGAAACCGATTTGCGTTTTATGGGTTGAATTTTTTCTTGTGTTGAATAAAATAATCTGTAGCCTGTAGAATTTGTATTGTAATTTTTTCTTGTCAAAAGCATTCTGACTTAGTACAAGCCTGGAGCCACCCCTTCAGATAATCTACAGCCTGAATAGACTGGTTACCGGTCTCTATCTTTAATTAGACTGGTTGCCGGTCTCAGACTATTCTGACTGCGAATGCGTGTGTAGACTGGTCGCCTGTCCAATTCTGCGCCACCTGCATTCGCAATCAGAATAGGTAGAGTCCGGTAACCAGTCTACCGGTCTATAACTGAAGGTAGAGACCGGCAAACCAGTCTAATTAGAATTTCGTCTACAATTTCAGACATGTTCGGTTCGAATCCCATAATTAGTAGCTGCCGAAGTTTTCCGGCCGTAAGCATCAGCGGGACGGCCCGGCCAATCAGCGCGCACCATCCGATCGATTGTTCCAATATCATAAATATCTCGATTACATTCATAAGTAACATTACAACTATCTGTCACAGGGATAGTTAGCTAAAAACAGTACTCATTGAGTTTATATGATATAACACTATTTCAGCTCAAGGATCAGAGGCAATATGCGTGAAACGGGAGGAATCGACCGATACAAGATGGATCATAAACACCGAGGCCTCGCTCTTATTATATCAAATAAGGAATTTGACAAACGAACTGATCGCACTGATCGCAACCAACCTAATTTGACTCGGGAAGGCACAGAGTCTGACGTGGAGTCTTTACGCGAGGTGTTTAGTGATTTAGGCTTCAAAGTTGTCGTCCATGAGAATTTGACTGCGGAGGAAATGAAATCAAAAATGTGTACAGGCAAGAATAAGAGAGAGTTTTATCATTATGGACTTTCGCTTTAGCGAAGTCATTTTAATCGCGTATTAAACTTTCTAAGGGGAAAATCATGATTTTGATAATTTAAGTAATCCATATCATACAGAAAGTGATATTCATGTCATAAATCAGTTTTTTGGTTTACCATTGTCAGCGATATGAAGTTGGCATCGAGCAAATTTTGTAAAATCGTGGTAAACTTTTTATCTGAGCATATATTGGTTCTCGGCCTAAAGGACGTATAATCGATGCGATTGAAGTCATGGCGAACCTCCGTCGATGGCATGGTCAACTTTGTTAAAATTCTACGAAAAACTGTTTTTGGTGGGAAAATTCCTAGCTCTTGCGCCCTGAACGAGTATTTGTGCGTGAGTTAAAATCCCCCAACAACTACTACACGGTCGTCTAACTGATGGGCGAGTATCTCGCAGCTTAATTCATTACAGAAATCGATATAAGATTATGAGTATTACATGACAGTTTCAGTTTCATTTATCTGACAAACCTATGATAATTTATAATACAAAAACAACTAGTTATAACGTTATAACATAAGTTTGTCAGGGGATTCAAAAAATCCGTTAGGATTGTCCAGTTGAATCCCCGACATGTAGACTAAACATAAATAAATATCTTGTTCTAACATGAAAAATTCATTAGATAACTTGACCCAAAGTACGTCGTGGGTGCTATCAATTTGCAAAAGATTTATACCTTCTTGGAGGTTAGATTTATATAAAAATAATAGTCCACCAGAATTTCTCCGCGCGCGCCGATGCTGTTTCCTCACATTATGATAAAAGCTATATCCGTTTGGTAGGTACATTTCACTTACTATCCGCTCATCCGCAGTTATGTTCATGTTTTCCTCACTTATTCCGTTTCACTTGGTGTCGGTTGATCCTTATACCTCATCTTTCAATATCGGTTGATCTAAAATATGTTCTGACATATCGATATCAACGAACACTCTGTCCCGCTGATAAATTTTTGAAATGTTCGAACAATGACTAGGCTAGGACGCTCACTCAATCACCCTTGAATTTTCTCCAGATATCTCTAGGATGACACGAGTCAATAGCGTATAAATAAATAACTTTAGAAACTTATTCCAAAACATTTTCTGCTCGCGAGTCGACGCGACTATGGATTTTTCGGTTAACGATAATTTTATTAGTGATGCACTTGGCGTGTGTCCGAATTCGATACAGACTCCAAATTTGATTTTATGAAAATAAAAAAAATATTGTAATTTTAACAAGGGGCCTGCTTGTTGAATAAATTAAATGAGACTAGATATGACATTTGATAAGATAATCGAATGATTTGAATAGGCAAATATTTCTTTTGCTACAGCGTAATAAATTTGAATACAGTTAACAGTTTGAATATTAACGATTCATTGTGTAGCCACGATTTTGGATAATATGCTAATGTAAGGATTTTCTTACCGAATTTGTGCCCATATGAAATATGTTTACATCATGTCCACATACAAGCCAAACCAATTCCCAACCTCATCTACACGGATATATAAGTTTACTTATACAACAACTAACCAAGTGTATCCGTATCCTCAAACAAAATCAGTGAAGCCTACAGGAATATCACATATAAAAACTACCTAAAGCTACCTAATTGTTTGTCAAGTTGTAGCTTTTGTGGTGCATTTCAAGGTATATATTTGATTGCCGTATTTGTTCAGCAGGGGGCATTGAGTATTAAGATTGTCAAGCATTCACTTAGTGGACTGTGGTATCCTTGATCGCTAGTTCAAAGGGTATATACATCGTGACCAAATGTGCAAACAATTAGCCTTTTTACAGTTTCCAGGCGCCATTTTTTGGGTACCCGCCGGGTCAGCATTGTTGAATTTTTTGTCCCTATTCTTCTCCGGTTTAATCTTTTTATTTCGTTCATATCTCTGGATTTGATTAAGATAGAAACAAAGATAAAATATCGATGAACTCGGCTGATAATAAACTTTTTTTAATGATATCACTCATTTATTAAGTTAACGCAAGAATGTGCGCTGGTGAAGTAATAAACATTGATATCGTCTTCCCGATAATTCAACTTGCGAAATCGAAATTGAAAAATCTAAATTCTGCAATTTTTCAGCTGCCGCAGATCCTATACATGGTGAATCAGATGCCTTTGTTTGTGCGATACTTAGTCACGGAGAAAAGGGTGACAAGGTTATGGGAAAAGATTTTAACACTGTTCGTGTTGAGGAACTTATCGAACCATTCAAAGGCAATGCGTGTAAAGCTTTAGTCGGAAAACCGAAACTATTCTTTATTCAGGTAAACAGTATTCAGGAAGCTACGATGTGAAGCAGGGTCCCTTGACTCCTTGAACCCTTGAAAACCCCTTCAAAGCCAAAAATGTTGTTCAAGGTCAGTCTTTCACTCAAGGTTAGTTACGCCAGGGCCACCTCCCTGATCTAATGAACTACTTCCTTAAAAACTGAAAGTACATTCTCAAATAGAAAATATTCGCAATTTGTTTAATCCGTTGGGCGGGTTCAGTCTGTGTTAGCTTATAGCCTGATACGTGGTTTCGTATTGACCGCGGTCCATTGAACCGCATTATGACAAACCGGTTTATATCACTTACAATACATTGTTTTCAGGTGTTTGAAAATTCAATTAGCGAAAACAATAATGAAGCCAACATATTGGAATTCAAGTTTATTTTCACCGAGGGTAAAATATCAGGTTTTGATACCGTTACTAGGCCTACCGCTGCAGCCCCCGAGAATTACATAGCATTTTATAATTATTTCAGCGTTGTGCAAAATGGATTTGAAATCGATTTAGGTGTTTTATCGATTTGTTTTATATAAATACCCCTTAGTTAGTTCCACTTTCACCAACTTGATCCGCAATCAGACCAGGCTCTCGGGAAGTTTATAACCGGGTCACGATTCGTAAGCTGCCCTGCTGGCTTTAGTTGTTTCTTTCTTTTTCGCAATTTTCTCACGAGACTTGTCAAAATTGAGAAGATTTGTAGAGTCTAAAATTCCCGTAATCAATATCGATTGTGGTTGACCAACTTGTTCTGTCGAGTTTGCGTGATCGCGTTGATAATCATCGTGATGGCCGCTAAAATATCATGCGTTTTCCGTTTCAAAGACGCAGTTTACGTATCGGGGAAATGCCCGTACGGACGACAAGGTCGGGTGATGTTGAGGTTGCCGTATAACGGGCTAGCTACAATGGCGATACGTGTCGATCTATATTCGTGTCTTGAAGATGTTTAAAAGAAAAATTTGCATTCAAAAATAAAACTACACAGGCCTCGATTCAAAAGATTGTCGACTCAAACATCGGTCTCTAATTCCTCAGCGATTCGCCTGAATAACTAAACACCGTTAATTGATAAATCGAATTAAGGAGATAAATAATTAATTTCAGATAAATAATTGATTCGAACCGACTATGACTATGTTACTCAATGACGTAACGGTTTAAGGGTTTTATAACGTGTTCAAAGTACCGAACATTGTTCGAGCAAAAATGAGATTTCCTGAGCGGGTAGCCGCTAAAATTGACGTTAAGTTGCTCTCCGCGCGCGAGCTCGCGAAAGACAATGTATATATTTTTGAAACGATAACAACAGCAGCAGATCCCGATATCGGTATATTGGTGCGTATAGCAACCGCGCCACAAGAACCGGCAGAAATATAAACTCGATGTGATCTAGCCGGCGAGAGCTGTTTGAGGGCCGCAGAGTCGATGGAGAACTAAAAATCTAGACACAAAAAATATTTTGCGTAGTTTGATTTTTGCCAGACGGATTGTAAGCATGGACGACGATGAAAGGTTAGTTTAAGCTTGAATTGTTTGTTTTAGCGAATTACGAAGATTTCATAAAAACTGATCTTAAGTTAAACTGTTTGAAAGGTTTTTTTTTCAAATCTGAAAATTTGAAGCAAATGAAATTATTTGCCCGCATTTGGTTTCAGAAAAATTATTGATTTTTGTGATTTCATATTTTCATGAAAAGGTTTATCGTAAAAGTCGGATACCACTTTTCGACTCGTCGGTTTTTTGCGGTCCAAAGACCGGTCTTGGAATTAGGGCCATCTTTTCAGTTTATTCGCTGCACCGCACCCTACGTTTTGTAAACTGATTTCCTATAAGTCAAATAAGTCAAATAATAATAATGATTATAATAAATGATTATATTTTGGGTTTGTTCTTAAAATCGTTCCTAAAATCGGTTCGTTTTGTAACACTTAATTTCATAACTACATGACATGCGGCTCTTTAAAATCGCTCTTCTTTCGGAAATCAAGATACTTGCATTACTAATTCTCTTTATACATCGAACATCAGGGCAGGGAATTCTGACTTCTCTGAAAAATGTAAAAACTGAATTTTTCTAGAATTTTCGGTTTCGTGTTGTTCTTGCTGGTGACGAGTGACACAATAAACCTCTTGATAAGAAACAGCACTCTCTGAGGATATCTCATGATTTAATCAGGGAATTTGAATTTTTGGTGTCTTGTTGTTCTTGCTGGTGACGAGTGACACAATGAACCTCTTGATAAGAAACAGCACTCTCTGAGGATATCTTATAGTTAAGGCTGAACAAAAATGATACCTTGTTTCTCCGCAACGGCCGAGTCATTTTGCCATAAAATTGGTAATTAGTTCGTTTCTATAACTGCCTGATCTTTCATGATTAAAAAAAGTAATGTACAGGGTAGATAGGTCAACTTAAGCTCAGCAGAGCGGAGAAACAAGGTATCATTTTTTTTAGCCTTAATCTGAGAATTTTTGCTTAGGCATCAGGACGCAGTTCCACAGTTCTGAGTTAATATCTGACTCAGAGTTAAATCATTGGAAATGAACTAATTTTAACCCAGAGTTAACTCTAACTCACGACTGTGGAACTGGGTCCAGGGAAATAGCAGGGTAAATAGGATCACCTGATCCGTAACAACCGTGTTTAATGAAATTAAGTGGAAACGCACTTTTTGCGAGGTTTCCCGCGCCTTATTTTATATTCAAAAGCGAAAAAGCGGGCAATTAAAAATATCGACAAAACATACACTTCCCATCGCGATGGATACATATTCTAACCCGGATAGTTCCTGGATCTCGTACGTACAAACAGTTCGTACTCTTCTCCCGATAAATTTAATATTTGCTTTTCGGGTGGTTCTCGAGCGGTAGTTGCGGTAGCGGGTATCGAAAAACGCTTCAACGAGTTTCCCCCCGGTAGACGGACCGAACACTCGTCAAGTATTCCATCGTTAATTCAATTGTCATAACGTTACAAACTGCAGCTCGATATTGCATTATTGAAGATGCCGCGTTCGAGCGCTCGCTGCGCGTTTCCACACGAAACGCGAGTTTTATTTTTGACGAATACTTGACGAATACTTGATGCTTGATCGCTTTTCTATGGTGGCTGTTTCGGGCCATATTAAAAAAATTTCTGTACGGCTAAAGCAACGATTGAAAAATGTTCACGTTGACCAATTTTTTTTGGTTTTCTCTCGCGAGAATTCAAAACTTTTGGTTTTCTCGTGAAAATTTTTTTATCGTTGCTTTAGCCGTATAGAAAAATTTTCAGTTTGGCCCGAATCAACCACCATACTTTTCCAAAGCGCGCTGATATAAAATACCTATGATATTTGATATATGGCGGTCGAGATCCATTTTGTAACTGGTATTTCAATTTCAACAAGAAAATGTGTTTCTGACGTGTCGTCCTGAAAATTCAGATATCTACATACAAAATACAAAGAGTAAATTTGAATCGAGTTTTCCTTAGTCAGAGAAGTGTCCTTTTACTCTCAATCTATGGTGGCTGATTCGGGATATGTCATTTTTTTTCATCCTCCGCGAAAACGTGCAAAAAAAAATATCATATTCGTTAAAACGGTAACTATGTGAAAACTTGTTAGATCTACCTAGTTTCAGCCCTCATTAACATAAGATTTGAAGATAAAATGGAACTTGTAGATCATTCTGAATATATCTTGTTCAATTTTACCCAACTATTATATCCAACTGCTGAAACATTGCAACGTATCCAATAGGGTTAGTCGTGGGAAACAAAGAGAGATCTAGCGACGTAGCAATATGAAATCGAAGATTATCTGATTTATTAGAAAGGGAAATGAAAGTTTATTTGGCTACGTTTCAGACTCTATTTAAAGATGTTGTTTTCTTGTTGGCAGTTACTACGAGCCTCATCGCGATTCTCGCTCCCGTAATCTGGTGGTTTGTCGTCCGGTGACCGGCAGTTCGACGCGACACCTAGCGGCGAGCGATGACAAATTCAGTTTACCGTCGATTAATGAGAAACCGGGCGCCGGCGAGCCGCAGACGACCTCGTCGACGTCGTCGGGTCTGGCTCTGAGAAAGGACACCGATTCGAATAAGAGAATAACGATTAAATTACCATCAGATCAGAGTCGTAATCATTATATAAAGGTATGTGTTGAAATTATCGATAATTCAAGATATAACTTCTAATGGAACATGAGAGAATTAGCACAATGACAACGGACCGCTTTGGGCTGCGAACTCAAAATCCAGTTCCACAGTTGTGTTGGTTTAATTTGAGTCAGGATCCATTTCCACAGTTCTGTGGGTTTAATTTTACCGTGGCTCCAGTTCCACAGTTTTGTGGGTTTAATTTGAGTCAGGATCCATTTCCACAGTTGTGTGGGTTTAATTTGAGTCAGGATCCAGTTCCACAGTTGTGTGGGTTTGACTCTGGATCCAGTTCCACAGTTGAGTGGGTTTAATTCGACTCTGGGTCCAGTTCCACAGCTGGGTTGGTTTAATTTGACTCCAAATCCAGTTCTACATTTATTTGACTCAGAAACCAATTCCACAATCGTGCGGTTTTTAAACAACCCAATGATTTAGTGTCTATCTAGCATTTCGAACATGTTTCAATACGAAGTTCACATTGAAACACGTTAGATACAGAACTACGTCAACTCTAGTAAACTACTATATGCAAACTTTGCTTTTAAATTCAAATTATTCAAATTACTTTGTTGAAGAATTTGACTTTTCGTAATCTATCTAGCATTTCTAACATATTTCAATATGAAGTTCATATTGAAACATGCTAGATACAGAAGTAAAGCTACTCTAATAAACTTCTATATAATTGCAAACTTAGCTTTTAAATTCAAATTATTCTAAATAGTTTGTTGAAGAGTTTGATATTTTGTTGTCAGGTGCCGGAGTTTTGGAGTCAAGATGAATCTATTCTTCGGGAGTCGCTTCCCAGACCGAACAACCAAACCGGTTACCACGATTGCGGTGAACGGGAGCGACATATTCACCTGGTGGTCCCTCCACCGGAGCAGCGCGCGGACTGGTCGCGAGCGCCGAGGGATCGGTACGCTCTACCGGCCGTCGGGTGTCATCCGCGAACCGAGACGGTGGCCATGTCGCTGCACGAGTACCTGAACAGCAGGAAGGGAAAGCGCACTAACAGACCGCGTCCCTGGCAGTCGAACATGAAACAGAGGAAATATAAAGATCAGGAACGAGTCGGTTGGTTTCATTCGGATTTATCTAGAACACGGGGGAAAGCTCAGGGGAATTTGGGAACAATTTTGGCCGAAATTTGGATACTAAGGAAATCGAACCAAAATGTGTAGAAAAATCCTGGAAAAACTAGGGATTTTACTAATCTTGGCAAAGGCAAAAAAGTGGAAAGAAATCAAGGGTTCAAAAAAATGTTTTACTTCAGGGATTTGACAAACTTGGCAAATTCTACTTCTAGTAGTCCTCATTAGAAATAGTATTAATTCATTAAACGCTGATTAAGCCCAAATATTTTCTCGATTAGATCAGGTTTTAAATTTCTTAATTTTTTACAAATTTGCGCGCAGAGATTTTCTACGAATGTTACCTGCCTAAAGATAAATGGGTGAAATATCGTCCGATGCAGTTCGTAACCAATCATAAATGGGGAGAGATGTACGAATGCAGGTCAGTTAGCGAGTTGTCTCCCGATCTCTTGAGCGAGACGAGGACTAATTTCTTCATTCAGGCCTGATCCTGGTCGGTTGCACAGTTAAGGCTAATCTATGATATGACCAGTCTATTGTGAGATCTTGGTTCTAAAGCCAATCTATCAATTTGAGACCAGCCTAAGCTCATTTTGATTCTACAACGCATTACCATCTTAAGACCAGTCTGAGCTCATTTTGGTTCTACTAATAATTTAACAACCTAAGACCAGTCTAAGATCATTTCAGTTCTATAACCAATCTAACAACTTAAGACCAGTCTAAACTCATTTTGGTTCTATAACCAATCTAACAACTAAAGACCGGTCTAAGCTTACGTTGGTTCTAGCCAATCTAACAACATAAGAGCAGTCAAGCTCATGCTGGTTCTATAGTCAATCTAACAATCTGACACCGGCCTGAGCTCATTTTGGTTTTACGACGAATTTAACATGAACTTAAGACCAGTCTAAGCTTATGTTGGTTCTATAGCCAATCTAACAACTTGAGACAAGTCTAAATTCATTTTGGTTCAACCAGTTTAGGACCATTTTATTTCTATAGCAAATCTAACAACTTAAGACCAGTCTAAGCGCCATTTTATTCTAGAGCCAATCTAACTTCAGACTAATGACATTTTAAGATCACTTCTTCTGTGCCACTGGGAGCGGTAGCTAGTAGCACGTGTCGCTTCACCGGGAACGTCTAGCATTCGTTCAGAAATACATAGAATGTATAATTGATCGATTACAGGCAGCCGAATCCGCGTCAAACGAATAAAAACAAAAACAATAACAACAACGAAGAGAAAAACTCAACGAAAACCTACGTGTTCGACAACGAGTACAACGTGTGGCTACTGGAAAAAATGAATCAAAACGATTTCAAAAACAAACCGAAACGACAAATACTGTAAGAACATCCACATTATCAAAAACTGTCACTTTAGTGGAAGATGAATTTGGGAGCTGCTGTGTTTCGAGTGTTTTAGAATTTCAATCGGAATTTTCCCGTTTTAGTTTTATTTGAATATTTTTCTAATGAACAAATAACGGTTTTATCGAAATATCGAAGTGGCCTTCCTTTCTAAAAAAAACTTGAACATGTTCGTATTTAACCAGAAAAGAATATTATGGTGGATATATTTCAAATAGATCTTCAATGTATTTTTTTTATTTAATTAAGTATATATTTTCTGCTTGTAGCTATGAGAAATACATCATGCCCAATGGTAAAACACCTCATATCAGCGCGCATCAGGAGCTGGTCGAGTGAGTATACACAATTTAGGTGCACAACAGGTGGATAACTGGGAAATAGTTCAGAATCAGTAGTAAGAAATCTGGTAACACTCCGCGCGGGATTCGGATTCACCTGCCGCAGATTCACTCGAGGAATCTCTCCATTCACCTGCCGCAGATTCACTCGAGGAATCTCTCCATTCACCTGCAGCAGATTCACTCGAGGAATGTTCTGCAAAACAATTGTTTTCTTTTTTAAGGCGTTTTCATTTTTACAAATTGAATCGACTGGAGCGACGCGAAGCGGCAGTGATTATACAACGAACTATTAGAGGCTGGCTCGTCAGAAATAGATTCCGAAAACTGAAGAAAGAGGTAAAAACATTTACATAATCTGTTCATGTTTTGTTTTGATTTGGAAGTTGACACAAATACAGTAGACTCGAGTTTAACCCTGTGTGTCGATTTAATGGATTCTTAGCCTGACAAGTCTGGGAAAACGACGAAATTGATCGTAGCTATCGATTCCTCGCAGATTTCTGCCATAATTCAGACGGCCGATTTTTCCGATCCTCGGTTTTATGGCATAAACGTCCGATGACCTACATGTATGACGTTTCGACGGAGTTTCCTCATTAACGGGGTTCCCTATGCATCGCAACAACCAATCAGAGCTAAGCGCACCTGCTACGGAGTCCCGTCAGTAGATTGTTTAGTACATGTAACACATTTTCCTTGCCAAACTTGTATTCTAAATCTATGTATGAATAGAAATATTAATTTCGAAATTATTCTATGCTCTAAAATTAATTTTTGGTGTACCAGTGCTTATTTTTGGATAATAAAACGTGCGTATGAATTTGCCGATGAATCCTACGCAATACTTATTTGCATATAGAACACACCGAACAGGTGAACTAGTATCGTTTCGGATATAACTTATCGTCATACATTGATCAGCGCCATCTCGTTCCCGTGTGTGCATGGACTTCGTATGGAGTCATGCGTGTAATACTTATGTTTCGTTATGACCTACTGAACTCGCAGCTACGTCAACATCGGCACGTGTCCGGGGCCGCGTCCGGGCCGTATGCGTCATGGTTTTGAGTCTAACTCTCCATGACGAAAGTGTCCGTGAGGCAGGGCCCCCATTTCCTTTTCTGATACATTTTGATCATTTTGGTCCTCTTGGTCCATATGGGCAGTTTTCATCTTGATATTAAATTTCATCTTAATCTTGAATTATTCTGTTTTGAAGGTTTTGTTGTGGCATGCGCGTTCGTGGACTGGATTTATCGGCAGCTATAAGGACCTGCTGTCCCGGGTTCAACGTCGTTACGGCATCGCAGCGCCACCTACTCCCGTCGACCTCGACGACCTGGCCGAACATTTACAAAACAAAAAAAGTAATCAGCGCATTTTAGTTCTGTGAAACAAACCGAAAAATTTATCAAAATAAATTAGTTTTCTTCAAGATTTTCTTCACTGACTTAAAACTTCATAGTTAAAATTATTTCGTTTTCTCAATAACTCTAATTCTACCGCCAAAAATTAGTTCATTCTCAATTACTTTTTTACACGTTCATTAAATTAAGGTTAAAATTGGGTCATTTTCGATGATTTTCAATTACTATGTTTTAAATGTTTCCAACGTCAAAATTGATTTAGGCAAACTGATAAGATCGTATTTTTGTTTATTATTTCCGCGTAGAATATGAAGATGTGTTTGATCAGTTGTCCATCGGTGGTAAACTCGACCGCGAGAAGTTGAGATCGTTTTTCACGAAATGCGGTCTGTACCCGGCCGACGAAGAAATATCCACCGCTTTCGACGTCGTATTCAGAGGTAAAATGAAATAGATTTTGTAAAGAATATATCATCACTAGGGCAGCTAGCGATTCTGGAATTAACTTCTGGCGTATCGTTTTGACAAGAACAGCTCCAATTTTTCCGTAATAGAAAGCATGATCAGTAAACCTGATAGAAAGTTTGGTAGGTTTTGATTGGGGCCTACCAACTCTTAAATTGTCTCTTTTGGGAAACTTTTCGTTTCGACTACAATGCACGCTACCTACCTATCCGTGAGACTTCCTAGAATATATCATGCCCTATACTTACATACATAGAATACGAGAATGGCCAGACCCAGTTGCATAGGCGTTCCCTGAACGAGCTTAGACTGATCTTCAGACTATATAGAACCAAAATGAACTCAGGCTGGTCTCAAAGTGATATATTGATTATGGAACCAAAATGAGTTAAGACTTAAATCTAAGCTTTGATAGCAATGGGAACCCTAACCGCCAAAAAACCATTATCGCTGCTTTGCAGCTATATTTGTTTTTTATTCTTATTTTCAAGTCTTCAAATATCTTGAAGTCAATACTGTTTCGCTTTTTAAGAAGATATTTTATTGTCTTGTTTTCGCAGGTTGCGGAACTCAAGCCGATGTCGTTTTCATTCTCGACCTGTCGGCCAGTCTCGGCCCGCTGTTGCTTCCCGTGCAAACGGATTTCGTCGTCAGCGCCATCTCGCGGCTGCAGATCAGCGCGGATCACGTGCGAGTGGGGGTCATACCGTACAGCGACGCGATCGGTCCCGACTCGATCAGACTGGGCGAGCACGATCGCAAAGAGGATCTCGTGACGGCGATCAGTGAGTTAGGAATATATCTGTGCAGTTTAATCAGTTGATTATTAAAATATAGAATTTTTCATTATCGAAGAAAACAGTTCTTATGACAGTGAGGTACATGTGGGTCGATCCTGATCAAACTTGGGTAGGGTAAGATGGTAGTATGGGGGGGGGGCTAGTTATGCAGTGCAAAGGATGGGCCTAAGTGCGCCACCTAGCGGCAAAACGAGGCAATAAACACTGTTTTTCTCTGACGTGACCTCGAGACTGAGAACAGTTGTAGCCTATCGCTTGTACAATTAGTAAATCAATTTGCTGTGAAATTTGCATTTATTGAGAAAGTGAATCTTATGCCTAATCAAGAATGTTTGATAATTTCCGGATTCGGGAGCTTAAAATACAGTTTGAATTTCATCGAAAATTAGCTTGTTTCACAATGCATAACCGAGTGTTTGGTGCACCATCTGGTGTGCGCCGGTGGTACCTCATAAAATACCTTTCTCTCTATTTCAGGGAACATTAAATACATGCGAGGTTTGACTCACACACATTTGGCCATCGAGAGAATGAGGGAAATGTTTAAACAGGTAACAACTACCAAAAGTTTAGTTTAAAAGAGTTTCACGTCCCAACTGCAAGTAACAGTGTAACCCTAGTTGGGGTTAAGAGACGGCCAAGGCCTTCTTATAGGTTGTTATGGTTCACAACCTGACTACGTTTGCAGGGCTTAGTCCATGCAAACGCCAGAAGTGGTTTGGAGCTCGGGACCTTTTGGTTTCCAGTGCTCCACTAAACCAACTGCACAGGACTGCACAGAAATGTTAGGATTGAAATTGAACTATTTCCCGCATTTTGTCCACTGCAGTATGGCCGGCCGGGAGTGCAGAAGATCGGTGTCGTGATAACAGACGGTAAATCGTACGAGAATTATCAAACGGTGAAACAAGCGCAACTCGCAAAACAGGAATTCATTAAACTGTACGCATTAGGTGGGTATAGAATACACTGTTATAGTATGTTTAATATTGGGGGCTCTCTTGTAGAAGTCATGGTTTAGATTTGAGAGCAACTTATTTTTACAGCTTATCTAATAATTATACCAGGGGCCAGTTGCACAGTCGTGACTTAAGTCAAAAAGTGGTCTTAAATCTTAAGACCAGCCTGAAGTTGTTAGATTGGCCATAGAACTAAGTTGGTCTTAGACCTGTCTTAAGTTTAAGCCATGACTATGCAACCGGCCCCAGTAGTCTAAGCTCACAATGTAAGACCAGTCTAAGTTAATGTTTACTTCTATAACCAATCTAGAAACTTAAGACCGGTCTAAGTTCATCTTGGTTCTATAAAAACAAACGACTTAAGACCAGTCTCAACTCATTTTTGTTTTCTAACCATTCTAAAAATTTTAGATCAGTCTAAACTAATTTTGGTTCTATAGCCAACCTATAACAATTAAAGAAAGATTTAAAATAACAACACCAAGATTTGAAACAACTTTTAAACCTAAGACATCTTAAGTACAACTTCGCCCAGCAGCCAGCTCCACCATTTCATGGTTAAATACAAGTCAGTTCATTTACGATATTCAAGTTCTCAGGATTCGAATTGTAACGAACAACAAACTATGGAACTAGTGTTTAGAGTTATTTTCATTTACGCAGGTATCGGGAACAAAGTCGATCGCAAAGAGCTTCACCAGATCGCCACCGACCCGACCTACATTTCATCGGTTTACGACTTTCACATACTGGAACGCATCAAAACCGACGTCTCCAGAACCGCTTGTCTAAGTATGAATATGCATCTCAACTTTACTACTACTAAAACCGTTACTCGATTACACTGGACAGTTCGACTTGGAAATGTTTATTTTCCGTCCATATTATTTGATTCACTTTCTGTGCCAGCTCTGGATTTTGGCATAAGCCGCGTTAGAATCCGCGTTAAATCCGTCCAGATTGTGATGAGTTACTGCTTTAAGTGTGTTATCGTATAAAATATATGTGGAAATTGAATTTGAGATAAGGCAGAAAATGCCCGAGTTCACGAATCAGCACATCGTAATAGACTTACGCATACTACTCAATCACCGGGCACAAATTACAGTGGACATGTAAACTATGGATTTCGGCTTCAGAAGAAAATTGTGGTCATTACAATGTGTTAAATCGGAGAAAATTGTCTGATCTCCTTTTTATGCCTCATATTCCACGGAGATCTGAATTTGTGAAAAAGTTCCGTCGATATTGTATTCGTATCAGTCCTGATTGCGGTCAGTAACTACCTCTCATGCCAAGAAACAATAACATATCCGAAAAGCAGTTATAACTGCTTTTAAGATATATGTGAAAAGTGCTGGTATTTTGTTCGCTGAATATTAAATGTGAAAGAAGCTATTTGTGTAGGATATTTAGGAAAAGGGGAAATTTCCCGAGTTCACCAATCTGCATCCTGCAATAATAGACTCACTACTGAAAATTGCCACTCGACAGATAAATACTTTTCCAAATGACGACTGACACTAAGCAAACTGAATTGGAAATACAGATTCGGTCCAAAAATATACGTTCTCTCAGTCATGAGATGACTTAAATCCAAATAATGAATTACATTCGGTAGTAAATTGAATTAGAAAAACAAATTGGGACTAAAAAAATGATGTAATAGTCATTTATATATAGCGCAGGTATCCTGAACAGAGTGTGTTCAGATGTGCTCCAAATTTGGTATTATTACCCCCAGCCTATAACTCTATTCCATGTATCAGTCATCTCTCCCTGGGGAGATGTGACATCCAAGCAGCTGCTAGACGCTCAGGAGTCATCTATCGGGCCAGGTACTAATATCTATATATATAATGTAATAGTCATTTAGGTATCTTAACCACAGTGAGTTCAGATGCCCGCCAGATTTGGTATCATATCCCCAGCCTATAACTCTATTTCTAAATTGGTCACCTCTCCCTGGGGAGAAGTAAC
The DNA here is from genome assembly GCF_964204645.1 of Tubulanus polymorphus. Classification (NCBI taxonomy): domain Eukaryota; kingdom Metazoa; phylum Nemertea; class Palaeonemertea; order Tubulaniformes; family Tubulanidae; genus Tubulanus; species Tubulanus polymorphus. Next base: position 659,505 of record NC_134032.1, read on the forward strand.
ATCCGAGCAGATACTAGACGCTCAGGAGTCATCAGACTAGTATCTTATTTTTTGATTGGCAACAGCATAATTTGTGATAATTGGAACAATTGAATAATTGAAACAATAATTGAATAATTGAAATAATGATAGAACAATTGAAACAATAATTGATATCTAATTTCTGAAATATTTATTTTCTTACCGGCGTAGAGAACTGTACGTTGTGCCACTTCATCGAACGGGATGAATGTCTGACCCGTAGTCGTGGTCTCTACAAGGCCGAGGTGTTTGAGATACTGTGGACGATATATGTACCTAAAGGTACCGGATTACGCAATACCCGCCGTTCCACCTGGATGCGCCCCCTGGTGGCGGGAGAAGAGGCGGCCAAATGGCTCGGTAAATATATCTTTCTTATTCGTTTGCGGACTGAGTGTCCCAAGATAACTTTTATTTCCAAATTGTTGCGGTTGTTAAGTCAGATTTTTGATGCTATAGTTACTCATCGAAAAAAAAAATTCTAACACGGCGTTCACAAGTGAGGAACTGGATCCTGAGTGCGCAGTTAACTCTAACTCTATCCTGAGTTCAGAGTGAACTCTAACACACATGTCGAACTGGATCGTGAGTTCAGAGTTAACTCTTACTCACAACTGTGGAACTGGATCCTGAGTTCAGAGTTAACTCTAACTCACAACTGTGGAACTGGATCCTTGACAAGTCAAGCATTAGTAAGGAAAAGAGTCCAATGATAGGGCCTACCTTCTTGGAATGAGTGTTCAAATGAGGGAATTGCTTCGGTGAGGGAAATTAGGCACTGATAAGCATCGGAATAGTTTATATCCATAAATCGTTTTTGTTTTCTGTATTTCGTTCAGGTCTTGTTCGTAGTTTGGAGGACGACGATTTCAGGACGTGTTTGCGTTACGTCATCAAATCAAAACTCGACCGAGACGGGTTCGTCAACTTCCTGTCGCCGACCGGAAACGGAAGCGGCGATCTCCAGCCTCGTCGCCTGACCGACTGGAACGCGGCGATGGCCGTCGTGGAGAATTACCTCGAACAAGAGGAACGCAAACGTGTGTCACGTGACCTGGAGATGAAGGCTTTGAAAGAGAAATACGTGGATATCAAACAGCGACAGACGACAGAACTGAACGACAGTTCATTCTGAGATCGCTCGGAACTTTGAAACTATCTCTGAAACAATCAGACAATCATCTAACAGAGTTTTATCGTCGTTTTAAACTGATATATCTCAATCTAATTATTCGCCTTTGATTATTATAAAGATTTTTCTTTTTCAATAAAATAAATTAACGGATTCTTTGCGGCTAAAATGATGCCTCTTCTATTTCTAACTGCAATGAAACTTGTAATCAGTTCATTTCTTTAGCTGTCGCTGAAAGGCGTGGATTTAGAGGAGTCGCGTGCTCCCACTTTTTGACCAATGTTCCTAAATCTTTTTCCCAAATCGAAAAGGAAGAGAAGTAACAAATTAGACGTTTCTAATTTCACAGCATTTTCCGAACGTTTTTCAAATGAATCGCTTAAAAGTTTCTATATTCCGGCTTCGTCTCCGGTTAAGGGGGATTTCTCACAAACGCGCTCCGCCTTATCAAAATACCTGGTTCCGTCCCTGGCCGGGTTAGCTTGATTATTGTTAGCTTGATTACGATGCTACAAAAATAGTACGGTCTGTGTCCCGACCCCGGGGCTCCCTCTTTATACATATATACAATAAGATTTCCGTTATGTAAATCTAACTAGCTCCCGTGTTCGATTTAAATGTGACGTCACGGTTTACTTCTGAGAGTACTTAATTACTGGGTTACACTCCGTTTGTTCACGACTCCGTTCAACTGTGTAGAGTACATATAATATGCTCATACTGGTTAGGACGTCAACCCGAACTCAGCTTAATTACTCGCCACACTAATCCCCCTAAGACACTAATTAGCCCGAATTTAAGACTCAGCTCGTCCGGCGTGACACTCGTTATTTAAAGATTGGTCGCGGTGCGTGAAACATAAAAACACAAACCACGCAGATATATATAGAAACGTAAACAACAGCTCTCAATCTTACTACGAAATGGCGACGTCAACATCGGTATCAGCGTTATCTACCGCGGATGGATTGGGGCAGCGAAATGCGCCGGAAGCCTATCTGAAACACGGGGGTACGATAAAACGGATTCGGGCAGCTCACGACAGTTTACGACGAGGATGCACGAGGGAATACGGCAGCGTGAAGTCAACGAAATCCGGCTCCGTCAAATCAAGGTATCCTGTCCCGTTTCAATTTCTTTTCCTTTTTTTATGATACTAAAAAAGATTTAGAAAATAACCTGTTGTATGCAAAAGAGTTTTAAAAACCAGGGTCTAGTTTTAAGGACTGCTTTAAACCTGAACCGTTGAGCTATTTAGTTCATTTACAATCTGGTTAAACCCCGGGTTAAAGTTAATACCAGTCAATGAAACTAGTACCAAGAATTTAAATCATCACGACGTTGGTTTTTTTTTTGATTCGATGTATTGGTGGCTATGAAATAAAACTTGTTTATCTTATTACCTGATCTCCGCGACTATTCTACTTTTAGGTATATACTAAACTTATAGGCTAAAGGGGAGTTCTAGTGTTAGGCTAAAAATAAATATAGCTGCAAAGCAGCGACAACGGTTTTCTGCCTTGCTGGTTTAAATGTCGCACTGGGAAGCGCACAAAATAATTCTTATCAGTTTATAACATGCGACTATTTTGAAGGAGCGCGACACATATTCGGGATATGTGGATCCACAGGGCTACCACGTCGGTCATCCTTATTACCGAAATCAATGAATTTTATTGCTAACCGAGTTTACGTATTTGAAGTCAAAATTCTTTTAAATAAGAAAATATGTAAAATATGACTCTAGAAGGTATTTATTACTGATATAACATGATTTCAAGTGTTAAAATCGATAAGGAATAAATAAATATGCTATATTTCATTTCATCTCGGTTCATCTCGGTAAAATACGTCATCTCGGTAATAAGGATGACCCTACCACGGAAAAACTACTGATGTACCTTGATTGGTGCTTTCATAGTTCCGTTGGAATTTGCATGAACTAATCGTACCCGACGTTTCGATCTCATCCTAGAGATCATCGTGTCAGATCTCTAGGGTGAGATCGAGACGTCGTGTATTTTTCACTGATCAGTTTCAATGACACATTTTTGATTCTCTAATTTTTTTCATCTTTCAGAAACGATATTTACACAAACTGCGAGACTCAAAACGTAGATGGAAGTAGAGTGGAGAAAGCAGCGTCCCCTAGCGACGAATCGGCGGTTTTAACTATGTTGCATAATTGGGTGGCATTTCGCACTCGTCTGAATAACGTTTTGATCAATCAGACTTTAGCGCCGAGACGGCGTCACAGACCGGCTCCGATTGAGACGATGCAGATTGACCCGGCCGTCAGTGAATTCGCCGTCCAGTACATCCGCAACTGTGACATCCATCGGCGCAGGTACGCTGCCGATATCGAGACCTTCCTGCAAATAGCGATACCCAGGGTGACGAAAACGACCAGTCCTAAGGCATCGCCTCGAAATAGAATCGACACTCTGACACGTGACCCGAAAGCAGCCTACACTCTGACACGTGACCCGAAGGCAGCCGACAATCCAACACGTGACCCGAAACAAGTCGAATCTCCGACACGTGACCCTAATGTACCACGTGACACACCGACAACGATGTCTGCAGATGTCGACCTCGAGCATATCGATTATAGTCTGTTCGATAAGCCGACTTCAGGAATATCTAGAACGGACTCGTCGCGGGATGATATGCAACTGGTTCGAGCCTCGGCCATCCGAATCGGGCCTCAACATTACACAGACACAACCCGCAGTCTTACAACCGTTTCATCGAACAGTTCTAGAAAACACCAGTCTTTCATGTCTCTGTGGATTGTTGATATTTGATTTAAGTGATTCTTAGCCCAACTTGGAGCTGGAGAAATATCAGAATTTGACTGATATTTGCACAGTGTTTCCGAAACCTTTCTACAAAAGGAAGGCGGGTCGTTTTCACAAAAGGATTATTTTTAAATTGGCCATATTGGGCCCTAGCTCGCTGGTAACCCTAACCCTAGCTCGGCCATAACCTTAACTTCAGCAGGACTCGAACCTGTGTCCGTTAGTCCGCAAGCCGAGCATGCTAACCACTAGACCATAGACCAGTAGTGATTGATAGGGTTTTAGCTGAATGTCTATTGAAATTTTCAAATGCGGGTGGTCCCAGGTTCGAATCTTGGGCTACGTTCAAAATGATCTTCATAATATTGGAAAACATCTCTTTCAAATAAAGAAATCCCTAGATGAAACCTCCATAGTCTTAGGGCTTTGTTTATCTGGTTGGATGGTGCTATTCCGGGCCTATTGAAACCTGTATAGAACTAACTGGTAAGCATTTGCCACAACCTGTTCAGATGTTTAACTGCAATATTTCAACGCTTTCAATGAATTCTATAGCATTCAGGAATAACATGTGTAAAATATAAATGATTAAAACCTAATTCATATTTTGTGCAATATTAACATTTCATAAATTGTAGCAAATTGAATATATTTTCTATTTAGTTCAGAGTGAATTGCATGAAATTTTTGAAACTATCTTCCTATTCGATGGTTACAATGATTGTGATTTCCATCTCTTCACAACTGAATGGCAGGTATAACAAAGAATGAAATGGTGCCCCTGTGGATTTCGTTGAAATTATATTAGTTATCCCGATTAGCGAGGACACACGGTCAATTCTAATACGTGCTGAGAAGACCGACTCACTGACAGACAGTTAGTGGATTCTGCGTTCTCCTTCATAAATCATGAATTCTTCTCAAATGCAGATTGGTCGACCTTATTCCAGTTACATCATCCTCATGTCTGTATCGAACAAGTCAGGAATCTACCGTACCGTGTCACTGGTAATTCTGCTAATCTTATTCCAGTTAGGAGCCTTCGGCAATTCGGCTACTTTCCTGATTATGATAAGTCGCAGATTCCGCAGTTTATCTTACGCTAACTATCTGCTTATTCTATCGGTCAGCGATTTTGTGGTCTACGTCAATCTAGTTCTGATGCCTGTTTTACAGTTTGTTCTCTTGCGCGTAAACTTCGGTCCGATATTCGTTATAAACTCCCTGATCGGTTGCCAAATCTACGAATTTGTAATGTTACTTTTCGGCTGCCAATAGTTCGTGGTTGATAGTAGCGATATCTCTAGAACGCGCGGCGGTTGTTCTCTTCCCGTTCACATCTCGTTTGGTTTGCACGCATAGATTCGCTAGATTCGCTATATTGATAATTACCGCAGTGAATGTCCTCGTCCTGTATCTCACGCCAGCTTTGTCGTTACATTTCTCCGACCAGTTTTTCGGATGTTACTACGAATTGTTGGACCAGTTAAAATATTTCTCCATCAGTACTATTTACATTAACACATTACCGTTAACCTTGATTGTTTTAGCGAATTCTCTGATAATAATTCAGTTGTTCAGAGGCTCGAAAATGGTTTCGTCCGATCAGAAAACTACGAAATCAAAACGTACGACAATAATGCTCGTAACAGTTTCACTCGCATTTGCAATGTTTAAAAGTCCAACTATAATTACCGTATTTTTACCAATCTCGACAGAACAGAGACAGTTTCTGTTGGACCTTTTCACGCAGTTTCAATTGTGCAACTATTCAATAAACTTCTACATATATCTTTTACTGGGACGAGAAATTCGTGAATATTTCTGTATGAAAATCCGCTGTGGTAGAAATTCTGGCAAATAATCCGCGATTCGATCGTACTTCATCAAGACCCAGTTCAATATTTGTGAGTCAAGATTTGACTAAGAGTTAAGTCATTGAAAATGAACTAATTTCAACTCAGAGTTAACTCTAACTCATAACTGTGGAACTGGACCTAGAGGCTTTCGGTAAATCGAATTTCGCTTTCGGTTGGTTTGTACAGATCCAAAAGAATTTGGAAAAAAGGAATCAAAATTCTTTTGAAGAAAAATTATTGAATTTCAGAATTTAGACCCGAAACCGAATGGGGCACCGGCAACGCTACTGTGGCAAGCGAAATTTCAATACAATCCGCCATGTGTCGCTAGTGTAACGACGTCTTCTTATTTAGTAATTAATGATTAGGTTAGAAGACTTATATTGATTCCTAATGAATTCTACCTACATCAGAGCGAAATTAAATACAGCGAATTAATTAACACACGAGATCCTGATATTAGAGCTAATTTAACATTCCTATAACTTAGTCATATTTTTCCGTAATCGATTAACTGTTCAATATCTAAAATATCGATAATATAAATTTCCGAGTAATAGTATTATTATAAAACCGACAAACTTTTTTAATTCTTTTTTATTTACCAAACTATATGAAGTACGCACATGTATTGAACTCCTTATACTGATCTAGTCAAGAGAATAAACGTTCATCTTGTCTTATCTTATCTACGCTGGATTTCTTCTCAAAATCAAAAAGATTCAAACAGTATTTTTTTTTAGTTTAGATTTTTAGTAGAGTATGAAGTTCCAACAGCGAGTAACAGTGTAATCCTATAGTGTGTCTTACGAATCGGCTGCAGGGCTTTCATAGGCATAAGCGCAAGTTCTTTAGATACGATTTCATAAATAATAGGTACACGGATATAGGTGGATGATAATGTAAGGTGAAATATGAATTATTCTTCACGTCTGATTGTGGCTTTTCTAAACCGCTTATCCATTCGTGCCCACCGCGCAGCTATACGCGCTAACCGCCTGTGTCTGTTGACCGTTACGAAGATGACCAGCGGCCTATAGTAATCCTTTAGTCGTATTTCGGCTATTGGCGATGCAGCCAATCATCGCTTACGAAATCTAAGAGGTCAGTGAAAAGATGGTGGGCGCCCATACAAGTCGTCATTATACTTGGAAATTCTATCGATGGAAGTCTATGCGCGCGTGCTTAGATATGACACGGAATTTTTAACGAATTTTCATGGGATACTACTCGGACCATTCGCGACCGAACTCATAAACTATTTGTGATAGATACAATTTGACTCTCAACTTGGAAACGGAATTTGAAATGACTTCAAAATTGACTCTGAAATCGAAGGATTAAATTGACTCTTAATTCCTAGGATTATAATGCATTTCTGGAATCTCTGGTCCATCGCGTCGCAAGGTTGCTGTAAGGTAGGTGGGATATTTATTAGCATTAGCGGCTGAAATTATGTTTTATAGGATTAGAATTAGGTGATTTAGGTTAGGTTGCAAAAATGCATATTAGGTTCCTGGTTCCCGTGGAAGATACAACAGACTCGGCAAGCGATGGTCGAAAACAAGACTTGTCCAAATCGTTTAAGGTAGGACATACTTCAGCGTGGACTTGTCAACTAGAGTTGATACGTCCATGATTTCAGTGAGAAGAAAAAGACCCCCCGGGCCACAGATGATCGAACCTGAAATTGACTGACGATGACAGAGTGGCCTGAAGAAAAATTCCGGTACGACCTGCTTGAAATATCTTCTTTTTAAATTGTTTCATAGAATAGAATTGATGTTAGCGATACATATAGCTAGTTAGTTGACCCTCATTTCATTAAAACATAATTTCAGCCATTAATTCCTTCTTTGCCAATTGCAAATACTTAAGTTAGATTATTTAAGAGTTTGTAATTTAAGTGTTACTTTGGTACGATTAAGGAGTTGAACTTATATAGCCTACAAGTGACCTTTACGTACAACTGCTTACAAATGGCGATTAGGGCTAGCGTTGGATGAGAGGCCCAACATGAAATGTAGGGTCTGGTCACCGAATAGTAACTAGGTTGTTTCTGGTAGATGGCGTTACAATGATTTGTAAACAGTTTTTGAATGGATTTCGCTGTTAGGCTCCGCTAGAGACCCTCAACCCCCTCACCTCACCAGGCGTGTACGTAATATATTGAGTTTGACCATGAGCCATTATTTGAAGTTATGTCGCGCCATCTTATTTTTAAATCATCTCGGGCCGTTTTTGTTGTGTAGTCATGATCAGACCTATCCGTAAATGACTTGCTCACAGAAATGCCGAGCACCGAAACTCATCGTTTGTACCGTAAACTTTCGTTAATTGCAGACTACAGCGAATACCAGATTCCAGACAAGAGACACCGAACGCGTCTTCGTTTTATAGACTGAACTCGTTATATAATCAATGACTGCACTCGTTATTTAGACAATGACTGCACTCGTTATATAGACAATAACTGAACTCGTTATTTAGACAATGACTGCACTCGTTATTTAGACAATGACTGAACTCGTTATATAGACAATGACTGAACTCGTTATATAGACAATAACTGAACTCGTTATTTAGACAATGACTGCACTCGTTACATAGACAATAACTGAACTCGTTATTTAGACAATGACTGAACTCGTTATATAGACAATGACTGAACTCACTTTATTTTCATGAGAAACACTACAACTATATATACATCTAGAATGGTTTAACAATATGCAAAAAACACTATCCTCGCTCGTGTAATATAATCCAAGCAACATAAACCAACCGCAGTAATTAACAATTAAAAGTTGGGTTTTTTTTCACAAAACAATTTTCCATCCGATAAAAATCTATTTTGCCGTTCGTTATAATATGGCCACGACGTAAGCTATGTGACGATAGTAAATAACGACCTCAAATTAATCGACGAACTGTTCTTCTTGATATTGACGATGTTAGGAAACATAAGAGTGACACTATCGGGATAGTTAAGCTACATTAACCGCCAGCCTGCCCCTGAGGGCTTTTGGATTGTCTGGACTTCCAACTTTCTCGACGAAGTTTTAAGGTCCATGGACCTCTTCTTGTACTTTGAAGTCATCACGAGCCATTTCTTTTAAAGTCTCGCGCCATTTTATTTTGAAGTCATCTCGCGCCGATTTATTTTTGAAGTCTTCTCGATCCGTGCCATTTTGAAGTCATCTCGCGCCATTTAATTTTGCAGTCATCTCGCGCCATTTCATTTCGAGTCATCTCACGCCATTTTGTTTGGAAGTCATGTCGAGTTATTCTATTCAAATCATTTTGGGCCATTTTATCTTAAAAGTCTTTATTTCGTGAAGTTTTAATTTGAATTCATGTCAGGCCATTTTGTTTCGAAGTCGTTTTGCGCCGTATTATCACGAAGCCTTTCTATTTCAATGTAGATAAAACCAATACTAGATTTAAACTCGCTCGATTCGGGCGTTTTGATTTTTAATTTCAGGATGTTAATAATCAGTAATTGCTGGCTAGAACCGAACAACGCCGCTCTACCCAGAACTGGGAGACTTTGGACGCTGACGCCTTACTGCGAATCTCTGAACTTCACAGTCTGACATCGCAGTTTATACTCGGTAAGTTTAATCGAAATAAATCGAATTAAATTTTTTTGAATTATAGTAATTGACCATCCGAAGATCAAATGATAATTTTTGGTTGTATCTTATTCATCTTCAGCTCCAGCAAACGAGTCGCAGCACAGAGCGGGCCCCGGTGGGCGGGGGGGGGGGGGGTGCTGCATTCTGATATTCGGTTTCAAATCATGTCGCTTCGAAACAAAATAAATTATATTGATTTTGATTCGTGTTTCGTGTCTATATTCCTGGTTTCGACTTTGCTGCAGCGTTTTTGGACGCCGATGAAAACTTAGGATTCGAACCCCTGCAAGCCCGCTTCTCCTGAACACTGAGGATGACTTAGGATTCGAACCCTTGCAAGCCAGCGTCTCCCGAACACTGAGGATGACTTAAGATTCGACGAAACCTTGCAAACCCATTTCTCATGGACCTCAGGGACAACGTAGGATTCGAACCCTTGCGAGCCCATTTCTCATGGACCCCAAAGAAAACGTAGGATTCAAACCCAGGCAAGTCCACTTCTCCTGAACTCTGAGGATAACTTAGGATTCGAACCCTTGCAAGCCAACTTCTCTTGGACACAAAAGACAACCTAGTATTCGAACCTAGTATTCGAACCGTTACGAGCAAATTTCTCATAGATACCGAGGAGTAGTAAGGGTATATTGTATCTATGTACTATCTTCCCTGTAACACAGATCGTAGTCCCGTAAAGAAGATATAATAGATTCCGCTTCCGTCATGTCTAAATCTGTTGATAAACCATTCTACGAAGTTATGAAAAAATACATAGAACCGATCATCCACGTTATTATTTCAAATATTCTCGTTTTCGTATCAAACATAACTCTTATTATTGCGTTACACGTCAAAAGTAAGCAACGTGAAACTCAGCGTCCAAAATCTCATTATCTCAAAATCTAACTAAAGCCAATAAAATTGTGCTTACAATCAGTTTAGTACTTACTGTTCTAGAACTTCCAGGTTTTGTCGGAAAGTTTGGGAAATCGGGGCTATCTTACAAGATTGTGTTAAATCAAATCTACGAGGTTGCATCACTTTTGAATTCATGCGTCAATTTCATACTATACACAATCGTAAACAAATAATTCAGAAAGAAAAACGTTTTTTCGTTTATTGAAAATCAGTTGAATTTGTCTGAAATTGTTCAGCTAGTGATTCCTGATTTACTTTGATGTGAAATTAACTAAATTAGTAAAAATAGACTGGCACATTTTTTCTACCTTATGGGACACTTTTTTCCTGGGACATTTCTACCTACATTCCAGTTTATCAGCAGCTACAGCGCGCTCCCTTGCCGAGATATATTCACATTTCATTCTATACACGCAGTTCACGAACCCTAGTACCGGTTTAGACTTCGGTTCTAAATGGGGGGAGTAAATAAAGTGTTTATATCATAAAATCCCAGTGATGCCTGATTATTGCTGTTATCCCAGTGATAGATAACTACAGCGTTACTGCCACACACTTTATGTATCTCAAATGTTAAACTGTCTGTAGAGTTCAGTATTATACGCCCGGGGGGATTTATAAACCCGTGGTCATTATATCTTATACTGATAACAGCACCTCTGTTACCAGTATCAGAGTATACCGATATCAATACATGATCATCATTAATAACACACGGGTGTCCCCCCAATGGAATTAGTCCAGAATCCTTTATATTAATGAAACTAATCAGTTCTGCTTCTGCTGTTAGATATATCAATCTATGAGTCATGTGACAGTAAATGAACATACGTCCCCGTGTATCGACATCTAAAGAGTTGAATGAGTAACCTCCATCTGGGAGTTGATATTTCTTCATTCGATTTCTATCAATTATTTTACCTACAGGGTTTTCTCGTAAAGGTAAAACATGAACGTCACTATCTCCTGACTGTATATAGATAATGTGATCACGGATCACTAAGGATCCACAGCCTCCAGACATGAGATCAGTGATATTTTCTTCGAAGAGTTTTATCTCATTTTTATATTTTCTCAGGTAGAATTCACTGTTTTTCCACACGACCACAAACAGAAACCCGTTATTATCAGTATCGAGTCCTTGTATCGAACCATCAATCTCTATGTATCTCTGTATATTATCATCATTCACACTATATATATAATCAGTCGAGCACCACTCCGCACATATAGCACGTGACTGTTCACCCTCGTGTTCACCGGGTATTGACGTCATCAGGTGGGGTCTGAAATCTGTATCTACCCGTTTATTGACCGTCAATGAATCGATTATTCCTACACGTAGCCGCGTGACGTCATCGATACATCCCTCCAGTTTATCAATTCTCCCTATGACGTCCTCAGTAGATCGTTCCGCTCTTTCCATTCTCTCTATGACATCATCAACAGATCCCTCCACATTTCCAATTCTCTCTTTGACGTCATCAGTAGATCTTTCCACTTTATATTTTCTCCGTATGAAGTCATCATTGATATTAGTCATTTTTGTCTCCAATGCTTTAAGTTGTTGTTCAGTACAGAACCGGTTCAGCCTTTCTTCAAGTTGTTGTTCAGTACAGCATTGGTTCAGCCTCTCTTCAAGTTGTTGTTCAGTACAGAACCGGTTCAGCCTCTCTTCAAGTTGTTGTTCAGTACAGAACCGGTTCAGCCTCTCTTCAACTGTTTCTATATTGTGTTTCAATTGACAGAATTGATTTTCTAAATTATCGTGAAACTGTCTGACATGTTCTATAAAAGAACTATGTCGTTCATCAATGTCTGATCGAACTGTTCGGGTTTCACTGATTGGCACACCTACTGAATTTACTTTATACAAATTATGTGCAGATGTCTGGTTTGAAGCGATCACATGAAGCCCCGACACTAATGAATGCGGGGCTTGTTGAAGATGTGTTTTTAAGTTTCGCGCTGTTTCATCGTCTGAGCATTTAACGATAAACACATGAATCGCTGGACAGTGATTAAACCCGATATGATGATTCGGTATCTCTACACCAGGGGGCGCTTCTCTCCATTCTAGTTTCACCTGGAATTGAAAAATATAGTTATATTAAGGGTGAAACTTAAGGGGGGGTTGCTGATACAATTTCATCGAAACTTATTGCAGCTCGAGCGCTGTAGGCATGGACGGGGGAGGCGGAGGTCTAACCCCCAGAAAGTTTTTGGAATTTTGCTGCTTTTAAAAATGCAATCTCGGAACAGTAACGGAACCCGGTTGGCTTCATGGTGTAGTAAATAAGACATAAGATACGATCAGGGTGGAATTTTTCCGGGGGAGAGGGGTGCACCAACTGCACCTGCCACCTCCCCCCACCCTACGGGCCTGAAATTGTTTGAGACTAAAATTGTTGGATTCTTGATATTCGTATTCTGTGAGTCGGGGTCTGGGTTTGGTAACGTTATAGGCCTATTATCAACTCTAAATTTTTATTCAACATTCAAGTAAAGAAATCAGATATTTCTATCGGGGTCGGAACGATGTTTACCTCGTCAAACGGCATCATTTGTACATTTATAACTTGTTCCGTATAGATCGATTTCAGTTCACATATTATGTGGTTCTCTAATTCTTCTGTCCACATCTGTATCGGTAGTTGTAATTGATCACCAGCAGTAGCGATCAGATCACATTCTAAATCGAACAACGGTTGAAAGTAATAATTCTGTATTGTTCTGTAGTCGTTGTCGTGATCCGACCAAACACCGATCTTGCGACCACGATAAGAAACTGCGAGCTCGAATCTGTACGTGGAATTAGACGCCATGTTGTCGGTGGGCGGTTTTCTCACTGTAGATTGTGCAGGCGTGACCTCCTCACGCGCGCGGGTCTCACGCGTCTTGCCATAAAGTTAAAACCACACGGCACTGATAACACGAAACAGCGATACAAATACAATACTTATCAAATGATGAATAGACATGCTTTGAGATCGCTTGTTCTGAACGGTGTCTCCTGGTGAGCAGGAGAACCTCTCTTCCAGTGTCGACGCGGTTCCTAACGTGATACCGGCAAGGCTACTGTGCGAAGCGAGGATTCATTGATGATCCATAGGTGTCGCTAAGTGGTACGGGGTTTCCGCTATTCAATGTCCTCGCACATTTTTTTTATTCGAGTAGACTTTTCCGATTATTAAAATCAATTTTTAGTTAAATGAATACCATACCCTCCTGAACAAAATCTCAAGTAGAATACCCTGTAATAAATTCGAGTCCGTTTGTCGTTTGGGCTGACTATACCAGGAAATATATAGTGGACTTCCGGAGCTTTCTCGGTAACTGATTGCTGTTTATGCTCGCTGTTGACTGAACTCACCTGACCAGTTTATTTTAGATGTCACATATCCCAGGGACAATAACTGATTATAACTTATCCATGAGGCTTCTCTCGAGAATTGGCTGCTTAGACAAGTGAACCGATTAGGATACTTAGGTCGGGTTTAGGCTTTAAAACCGACACAGATTGGAACATCGTTACAGCAAACAGTACTCCGTATACCAAGTACGTTTTATCAAACGAGGTTAACGAAAATATAGATATCTACTTATTTTATTATATTATTATTATCATTATTATTATTACGAGCTACAATTTTGCAATTGATTGGTGGTAACAATCTTCATTTTCTTAAATCAATCATATCAATCCGGGTTTCTAATGTGATAAAGAAAAACCCATTAAAGCAGGTTTTTGCGGCACGTTTTTTACTGCGAGGCCGCATGTTCGATGTACTTAAGGGTTAAACGAATATGATACCTTGTTTCTCCGCACGGCCGGGTCATTTTTGAAAAATATGATAAAATTTATAACCAGCACATTCCTATAGCTGCCGGGTCTGTTACGGGTAAGATCGATCACGATTTCAAAAAAAAAAGTAATGTACAGGGTAGATAGGCGGCCAGCCGGGTCAACTTTACAGCTCAGCGGGGCGGAGAAACAAGGTATCAATTTTCTTTTTAGCCTAACTTCAAATATTTTTTACAATTCTAGTTTATTTATAATTTCAATAAAGAATCATCTGACAAAGGTATACATTTCTAGCCTTAGTGAAAATATATTCTCTTCTGCGTCTTTTAATGTTAGTTTCATTAAAATCGATTGAAGTCAGTTTCGATACACTAGACCTGACCTAGTTGTCACTTAGTGGAAAAACTGGCGCGAATTTTTGGGCCGATCTTTCATCCTCGAGGGATCTATTAAAATAATAAACATTTAAATCCCCCATAATCGATCTATCGCTCTTGAACTACTGTCGTTCTAATAAAGGACAGTTCCATAACAAATTCACACTCGACCAAAATTGAGTCCAATTTAAACAATTTTCTCTAATTCAAGACGCTTAGGCGCTACATCCTAGCAGGCGCATAGCGCGCTTCGACAAAACGCAATCCGTGCATTTCGACTAAACTCTCTTTGAGACCGAACCGATATCGGATAACATAAAATTACAGGTCTGGTCTGGCGTTAGCGCAAGCGTCTGAAATTGGGCACCCTATATACCCTTCAAAATATGTATTTTACTTTGAAAAATATAGATAAATAGCTGAAGCACTGAATCCGGTGAATATTGTGGGGTCTGATCCCTTAACGACCTCCCCTGACCCCCAGGGGTAAAAGTTTTGATAGTAGCAGGTTTTTTTTCTGAAAGCCCATCTCGTGTTACATGAACCCGAGTTTGTTACCAATTTCTAACATTCGGCGCCTATAGAAGTATTTTATGATGCGTTTTGCCGGCGGACTACGAGTAGCATTTCATTGTATACACGTCGTTCTCGAACCCTAGAATCGGTTTAGACTTCGGTTCTAAATCGGGGGAGTTAATACAGTGTTTATATTGTAGAATCTCAGTGAGTTCTGATCATCACTGATATCACGGTGATGGATAACTACAGTGTCACTGTTACACACGTGATGTATGTCACATGTCTCACTGTCTGTAGAGTTCAGTATTATACGCGGGTGATCTATAAACCCCTCATCATTATATCTGATACTAATAACAGATCCTCTGTTACCAGTATTAGAGTATACCGATAGCAATACTTGATTATCATTAATGACACACGGGAATCCCATACATGGATCAAATGTCAGTCCGCAATCGTTCATAGTAATAAAACTGATCAATTCTGCTTCTGGTTTTAGATACAATAATCTGCGTGTACGCAAACAGTAGATAAATATACGTCCCCGCGTGTCGACATCGAAACCGTAGATATAAAAGTAATCTCCATCCGGGAGCTGATAGTTCTTCACTCGATTTCTATCGATCAATCTGTTTTCAGGGTTTTCTAATAAACGTAAAACATGAATTTCACTATCTCCTGTCTGTATAAAGATATTGTGATCACGGATTACGAAGGATCCACAGACTCCAGGCAGGAGATCAGTGATATTTTCTTCGAAGAGTTTTTTCTGATTTTTATATTTTCTCAGGATGTATTCCCTGTTTTTCCTCACGACCACAAACAGAAACCCGTTACCATCAGCAGCGAGTCCATGTATCCAACCATCAATCTCTATGTATCCCTGTATATTATCATCATTCACACTATATATACAATTAGTGGAGCGATACTGCGCACATATAACACGTGACTGTTCACCCTCGTGTTCACCGGGTATTGACGTCACCATGTTGAGTACGAAATCTGTATCTACCTGTTTATTGACCGTCAATGAATCGATTAATTCTACACGTAGCCGCGTGACGTCATCGATATATCCCTCCAGTTTATCAATTCTCCCTATGACGTCCTCAGTAGATCGCTCCGCTCTATCCATTCTCTCTATGACATCATCAACAGATCCCTCCACATTTCCAATTCTCTCTTTGACGTCATCAGTAGATCTTTCCACTTTATAATTTCTCCGTATGACGTCATCATTGATATTAGTCAGTTTTGTCTCCAATGCTTTAAGTTGCTGTTCAGTACAGCATTGATTCAGCCTCTCTTCAAGTTGTTGTTCAGTACAGAACCGGTTCAGCCTCTCTTCAAGTTGTTGTTCAGTACAGAACCGGTTCTGCCTCTCTTCAAGTTGTTGTTCAGTACAGAACCGGTTCTGCCTCTCTTCAACTATTTCTATAGTGTGTTTCAATTGACAGAATTGATTTTCTAGATTATCGTGAAACTGTCTGACATGTTCTATAAAAGACCGATGTCGTTCATCAATGTCTGATCGAACTGTTCGGGTTTCACTGATCGACACACCTACTGAATTTACTTTATACAAATTATGTGCCTGATTTGAAGCGATCACATGAAGCCCCGACACTAATGAATGCGGGGCTTGTTGAAGATGTGTTTTTAAGTTCCGCGCTGTTTCGTCGTCTGAGCATTTAACGATAAACACATGAATCGCTGGACAGTGATTAAACCCGATATGATGATTCGGTATCTCTACACCAGGGGGCGCTTCTCTCCATTCTAATTTCACCTGAAATTGAAAAATATAGTTATATTAAGGGTGAAACTTAAGGGGGGGGGGGGTTGCTGATACAATTTCATCGGAACTTATTGCAGCTCGAGCGCTGTAGGCATGGACGGGCGAGGCGGAGGTCTAACCCCCAGAAAGTTTTTGGAATTTTGCTGCTTTTAAAAATTATTTCCTGCAATCTCGGAACAGTAACGGAACTCGGTTGGCTTCATGTCGTAGTAAATAAGATAAAAGATACGATCAGGGTGGAATTTTTCCGGGGGGAGAGGGGTGCACCAACTGCACCTGCCCCCCCCCACCTACGGGCCTGAAATTGTTTGCTGTACGAGACTAGAATTGTTGGATTCTTGATATTCGTATTCTGCGAATCGGGGTCTGGGTTTGGTATATTATTCAACATTCAAGTAAAGAAATCAGACATATATATTTCTATCGGGTCCGAACGATGTATTGTTTACCTCGTCAAACGGCATCATTTGTACATTTATAACTTGTTCCGTATAGATCGCTTTCAGTTTTACTTCGATAATAGTCTCTAATTCTTCTGTCCACATCTGTATCGGTAGTTGTAATTGATTACCAGCAGTAGCGATCAGATCACATTCTAAATCGAACAACGGTTGAAAGTAATAATTCTGTATTGTTCTGTAGTCGTTGTCGTGATCCGACCAAACACCGATCTTGCGACCACGATAAGAAACTGCGAGCTCGAATCTGTACGTAGAATTAGACGCCATGTTGTTTTTGGGCGTTTTCTAACTGTAGATTGTGCAGGCGTGACCTCCTCACGCGCGCGGGTCTCACGCGTCTTGCCATAAAGTTAAAACCACACGGCACTGATAACACGAAACAGCGATACAAATACAATACTCATCAAATGATGAATAGACATGCTTTGAGATCGCTTGTTCTGAACGGTGTCTCCTGGTGAGCAGGAGAACCTCTCTTCCAGTGTCGACGCGGTTCCTAACGTGATACCGGCAAGGCTACTGTGCGAAGCGAGGATTCATTGATGATCCATAGGTGTCGCTAAGTGGTACGGGGTTTCCGCTATTCAATGTCCTCGCACATTTTTTTTATTCGAGTAGACTTTTACGATTATTAAATCAATTTTTAGTTAAATGAATACCATACCCTCCTGAACAAAATCTCAAGTAGAATACCCTGTAGTAAATTCGAGTCCGTTTGTCGTTTGGGCTGACTATACCAGGAAATATATAGTGGACTTCGGAGCTTTCTCGGTAACTGATTGCTGTTAATGCTTGCTGTTGACTGAACTCACCTGACCAGTATATTTTAGATGTCACATATCCCAGGGACAATAACTGATTATAACTTATCCATGAGGCTTCTCTCGAGAATTGGCTGGTTAGACAAGTGAACCGATTAGGATACTTAGGTCGGGTTTAGGCTTTAAAACCGACACAGATTGGAACATCGTTACAGCAAACAGTACTCCGTATACCAAGTACGTTTTATCAAACGAGGTTAACGAAAATATAGATATCTACTTATTTTATTATATTATTATTATCATTATTATTATTACGAGCTACAATTTTGCAATTGATTGGTGGTAACAATCTTCATTTTCTTAAATCAATCATATCAATCCGGGTTTCTAATGTGATAAAGAAAAACCCATTAAAGCAGGTTTTTTGCGGCACGTTTTTTACTGCGAGGCCGCATGTTCGATGTACTTAAGGGTTAAACGAATATGATACCTTGTTTCTCCGCAGCGGCCGGGTCATTTTTGTAAAATATGATAAAATTTATAACCAGCACATTCCTATAGCTGCCGGGTCTGTTACGGGTAAGATCGATCACGATTTCAAAAAAAAAAGTAATGTACAGGGTAGATAGGCGGCCAGCCGGGTCAACTTTACAGCTCAGCGGGGCGGAGAAACAAAGTATACATTTCTAGCCTTAGTGAAAATATATTCTCTGTTGCGTCTTTTAATGTTAGTTTCATTAAAATCGATTGAAGTCAGTTTCGATACACTAGACCTGACCTAGTTGTCACTTAGTGGAAAAACTGGCGCGAATTTTTGGGCCGATCTTTCATCCTCGAGGGATCTATTAAAATAGTAAACATTTAAATCCCCCATAATCGATCTATCGCTCTTGAACTACTGTCGTTCTGATAAAGGACAGTTCCATAAAAAATTCACACTCGACCAAAATTGAGTCCAATTTAAACAATTTTCTCTAATTCAAGACGCTTAGGCGCTACATCCTAGCAGGCGCATAGCGCGCTTCGACAAAACGCAATCCGTGCATTTCGACTAAACTCTCTTTGAGACTGAACCGATATCGGATAACATAAAATTACAGGTCTGGTCTGGCGTTAGCGCAAGCGTCTGAAATTGGGCACCCTATATACCCTTAAAAATATGTATTTTACTTTGAAAAATATAGATAAAAAGCTGAAGCACTGAATCCGGTGAATATTGTGGGGTCTGATCCCTTAACGACCTCCCCTCACCCCCAGGGGTAAAAGTTTTGATAGTAACAGGTTTTTTTTCTGAAAGCCCATCTCGTGTTACATGAACCCGAATTTGTTACCAATTTCTAACATTCGGCGCCTATAGAAGTATTTTTATGCGTTTTGCCGGCTGACTACGAGTAGCATTTCATTGTATACACGTCGTTCTCGAACCCTAGAATCGGTTTAGACTTCGGTTCTAAATCGGGGGAGTTAATACAGTGTTTATATTGTAGAATCTCAGTGACTCCTGATCATCACTGTTATCCCAGTGTCGGATAGCTACAGTGTTACTGTTTAACACGTGATGTATGTCACCTGTCTCACTGTCTGTAGAGTTCAGTATTATACGCGGGTGATCTATAAACCCCTGATTATTATATCTGATACTGATAACAGCACCTCTGTTAACAAAGGAATCAGAGCATACCGATAGTAATATACGATCATCATTAATAACACACGGGTGTCCTGCACATGGATTAAATTCTAGTGCACAATCGTTCATATTGATAAAACTAATCTCGTTCGCATCTGCTGTTAGAAACAGTAATCTATGAGTCGTTTCACAGTAAAGAAACATCCGTCCCTTTGAATCGACATCGAAACAGTTGATATTACCGTAATCTCCATCCGGGAGCTGATACTCCTTCACTCGGGTTCTATCAATCAAACTGTTTTCAGGGTTTTCTAATAAACCTAAAACATGAACTCTTCCCCGTGACTGTATAAAGATATTGTGTTCACGAATCACTAAGGATCCACAGCCTCCAGGCAGGAGATCAGTGATTTCTTCTTCCAACAGTTTTTCACAATTTTTATATTTTCTAAGGTAGAATTTCCTATTTTTTTTTACGAGCGCAAACAGATCCCCGTTACTATCAGTAGCGAGTCCTTTTACGCCACCGCCATCAATCTTTATGTATCTATCAAATTCATCATCATAATCAAAATCATCGTCATCATCATAATCATCGTCATCATTCACACTATATATATAATCAGTCGAGCACCACTCCGCACATATAACACGTGACTGTTCACCCACATGTTCACCAGGTAGTGACGTAATCAGGTCGGGTGTGAAGTCTGTATCTACCTGTTTATTGACCGTCAATGAATCGATTATTCCTACACGTAGCCGCGTGACGTCATCAATATGTATCTCTAATTCATCAATTCTCCTTTTGACATCATCAGTAATTTTGGATAGTTTTGCCCCCATATCATCATTGATATTGGTCAGTTTTTCCTCAAGTTGTTGTTCAGTACAGCACCGGTTCAGCCTGATCTCTTCAAGTTGCTGTTCAGTACAGAACCGGTTCAGCCTCTCTTCAAGTTGTTGCTCAGTGCAGAACCGGTTCAGCCTCTCTTCAAGTTGTTGTTCAGTGCAGCACCGGTTCAGCCTCTCTTCAAGTTGTTGTTCAGTGCAGCACCGGTTCAGCTTCTCTTCAACTGTTTCTATATTGTGTTTCAATTGACAGAATTGATTTTCTAGATTATCGTGAAACTGTCTGACATGTTCTATAAAAGAACTATGTCGTTCATCAATGTCTGATCGAACTGTTCGGGTTTCACTGATCGACACACCTACTGAATTTACTTTATACAAATTATGTGCAGATGCCTGGTTTGAAGCGATCACATGAAGCCCCGACACTAATGAATGCGGGGCTTGTTGAAGATGTGTTTTTAAGTTTTGCGCTGTTTCATCGTCTGAGCATTTAATAATAAACACATGAATCGCTGGACAGTGATTAAACCCGATATGATGATTCGGTATCTCTACACCAGGGGGCGCTTCTCTCCATTCTAGTTTCACCTGGAATTGAAAAATATAGTTATATTAAGGGTGAAACTTAAGGGGGGGGGGGGTGCTGATACAATTTTCATCTGATTTATTGCAGCTCGAGCGCTGTAGGCATGATCGGGGAGGCGGAGGTTTAACCCCCAGAAAGGTTTTAGAATTTTGCTGCTTTTAAAAATGATTTCCTGCAATCTCGGAACAGTAACGGAACTCGGTTGGCTTCATGCCGTAGTAAATAAGACATAAGATACGATCAGGGTGGAATTTTTCCGGGGGGAGAGGGGTGCACCAACTGCACCTGCCCCCCCCCCCACCTACGGAACTGAAATTGTTTGCTGTACGAGACTAGAATTGTTGGATTCTTGATATTCGTATTCTGCGAATCGGGGTCTGGGTTTGGTATATTATTCAACATTCAAGTAAAGAAATCAGACATATATATTTCTATCGGGTCCGAACGATGTATTGTTTACCTCGTCAAACGGCATCATTTGTACATTTATAACTTGTTCCGTATAGATCGCTTTCAGTTTTACTTCGATAATAGTCTCTAATTCTTCTGTCCACATCTGTATCGGTAGTTGTAATTGATCACCAGCAGTAGCGATCAGATCACATTCTAAATCGAACAACGGTTGAAAGTAATAATTCTGTATTGTTCTGTAGTCGTTGTCGTGATCCGACCAAACACCGATCTTGCGACCACGATAAGAAACTGCGAGCTCGAATCTGTACGTAGAATTAGACGCCATGTTGTTTTTGGGCGTTTTCTAACTGTAGATTGTGCAGGCGTGACCTCCTCACGCGCGCGGGTCTCACGCGTCTTGCCATAAAGTTAAAACCACACGGCACTGATAACACGAAACAGCGATACAAATACAATACTCATCAAATGATGAATAGACATGCTTTGAGATCGCTTGTTCTGAACGGTGTCTCCTGGTGAGCAGGAGAACCTCTCTTCCAGTGTCGACGCGGTTCCTAACGTGATACCGGCAAGGCTACTGTGCGAAGCGAGGATTCATTGATGATCCATAGGTGTCGCTAAGTGGTACGGGGTTTCCGCTATTCAATGTCCTCCCACATTTTTTTTATTCGAGTAGACTTTTACGATTATTAAATCAATTTTTAGTTAAATGAATACCATACCCTCCTGAACAAAATCTCAAGTAGAATACCCTGTAGTAAATTCGAGTCCGTTTGTCGTTTGGGCTGACTATACCAGGAAATATATAGTGGACTTCGGAGCTTTCTCGGTAACTGATTGCTGTTAATGCTTGCTGTTGACTGAACTCACCTGACCAGTATATTTTAGATGTCACATATCCCAGGGACAATAACTGATTATAACTTATCCATGAGGCTTCTCTCGAGAATTGGCTGGTTAGACAAGTGAACCGATTAGGATACTTAGGTCGGGTTTAGGCTTTAAAACCGACACAGATTGGAACATCGTTACAGCAAACAGTACTCCGTATACCAAGTACGTTTTATCAAACGAGGTTAACGAAAATATAGATATCTACTTATTTTATTATATTATTATTATCATTATTATTATTACGAGCTACAATTTTGCAATTGATTGGTGGTAACAATCTTCATTTTCTTAAATCAATCATATCAATCCGGGTTTCTAATGTGATAAAGAAAAACCCATTAAAGCAGGTTTTTTGCGGCACGTTTTTTACTGCGAGGCCGCATGTTCGGTGAACTTTAGGGTTAAACGAATATGATACCTTGTTTCTCCGCACGGCCGGGTCATTTTTGTAAAATATGATAACATTTATAACCAGCACATTCCTATAGCTGACGGGTCTGTTACGGGTAAGATCGATCACGATTTGAAAAAAAACGTATTAATGTATAGGGTAGATAGGCGGCCAGCCGGGTCAACTTTACAGCTCAGCGGGGCGGAGAAACAAAGTATACATTTCTAGCCTTAGTTAAAATATATTCTCTTCTGCGTCTTTTAATGTTAGTTTCATTAAAATCGATTGAAGTCAGTTTCGATACACTAGACCTGACCTAGTTGTCACTTAGTGGAAAAACTGGCGCGAATTTTAGGGCCGATTTTTCATCCTCGAGGGATCTATTAAAATAATAAACATTTAAATCCCCCATAATCGATCTATCGCTCTAGAACTACTGTCGTTCTAATAAAGGACAGTTCCATAAAAAATTCACACTCGACCAAAATTGAGTCCAATTTAAACAATTTTCTCTAATTCAAGACGCTTAGGCGCTACATCCTAGCAGGCGCATAGCGCGCTTCGACAAAACGCAATCCGTGCATTTCGACTAAACTCTCTTTGAGACTGAACCGATATCGGATAACATAAAATTACAGGTCTGGTCTGGCGTTAGCGCGAGCGTCTGAAATTGGGCACCCTATATACCCTTAAAAATATGTATTTTACTTTGAAAAATATAGATAAAAAGCTGAAGCACTGAATCCGGTGAATATTGTGGGGTCTGATCCCTTAACGACCTCCCCTGACCCCCAGGGGTAAAAGTTTTGATAGTAACAGGTTTTTTTTCTGAAAGCCCATCTCGTGTTACATGAACCCGAGTTTGTTACCAATTTCTAACATTCGGCGCCTATAGAAGTATTTTTATGCGTTTTGCCGGCTGACTACGAGTAGCATTTCATTGTATACACGTCGTTCTCGAACTCTAGAATCGGTTTAGACTTCGGTTCTAAATCGGGGGAGTTAATACAGTGTTTATATTGTAGAATCTCAGTGAGTTCTGATCATCACTGATATCACGGTGATGGATAACTACAGTGTCACTGTTACACACGTGATGTATGTCACATGTCTCACTGTCTGTAGAGTTCAGTATTATACGCGGGTGATCTATAAACCCCTCATCATTATATCTGATACTAATAACAGATCCTCTGTTACCAGTATTAGAGTATACCGATAGCAATACTTGATTATCATTAATGACACACGGGAATCCCATACATGGATCAAATGTCAGTCCGCAATCGTTCATAGTAATAAAACTGATCAATTCTGCTTCTGGTTTTAGATACAATAATCTGCGTGTACGCAAACAGTAGATAAATATACGTCCCCGCGTGTCGACATCGAAACCGTAGATATAAAAGTAATCTCCATCCGGGAGCTGATAGTTCTTCACTCGATTTCTATCGATCAATCTGTTTTCAGGGTTTTCTAATAAACGTAAAACATGAATTTCACTATCTCCTGTCTGTATAAAGATATTGTGATCACGGATTACGAAGGATCCACAGACTCCAGGCAGGAGATCAGTGATATTTTCTTCGAAGAGTTTTTTCTGATTTTTATATTTTCTCAGGATGTATTCCCTGTTTTTCCTCACGACCACAAACAGAAACCCGTTACCATCAGCAGCGAGTCCATGTATCCAACCATCAATCTCTATGTATCCCTGTATATTATCATCATTCACACTATATATACAATTAGTGGAGCGATACTGCGCACATATAACACGTGACTGTTCACCCTCGTGTTCACCGGGTATTGACGTCACCATGTTGAGTACGAAATCTGTATCTACCTGTTTATTGACCGTCAATGAATCGATTAATTCTACACGTAGCCGCGTGACGTCATCGATATATCCCTCCAGTTTATCAATTCTCCCTATGACGTCCTCAGTAGATCGCTCCGCTCTATCCATTCTCTCTATGACATCATCAACAGATCCCTCCACATTTCCAATTCTCTCTTTGACGTCATCAGTAGATCTTTCCACTTTATAATTTCTCCGTATGACGTCATCATTGATATTAGTCAGTTTTGTCTCCAATGCTTTAAGTTGCTGTTCAGTACAGCATTGATTCAGCCTCTCTTCAAGTTGTTGTTCAGTACAGAACCGGTTCAGCCTCTCTTCAAGTTGTTGTTCAGTACAGAACCGGTTCTGCCTCTCTTCAAGTTGTTGTTCAGTACAGAACCGGTTCTGCCTCTCTTCAACTATTTCTATAGTGTGTTTCAATTGACAGAATTGATTTTCTAGATTATCGTGAAACTGTCTGACATGTTCTATAAAAGACCGATGTCGTTCATCAATGTCTGATCGAACTGTTCGGGTTTCACTGATCGACACACCTACTGAATTTACTTTATACAAATTATGTGCCTGATTTGAAGCGATCACATGAAGCCCCGACACTAATGAATGCGGGGCTTGTTGAAGATGTGTTTTTAAGTTCCGCGCTGTTTCGTCGTCTGAGCATTTAACGATAAACACATGAATCGCTGGACAGTGATTAAACCCGATATGATGATTCGGTATCTCTACACCAGGGGGCGCTTCTCTCCATTCTAATTTCACCTGAAATTGAAAAATATAGTTATATTAAGGGTGAAACTTAAGGGGGGGGGGGGGGTTGCTGATACAATTTCATCGGAACTTATTGCAGCTCGAGCGCTGTAGGCATGGACGGGCGAGGCGGAGGTCTAACCCCCAGAAAGTTTTTGGAATTTTGCTGCTTTTAAAAATTATTTCCTGCAATCTCGGAACAGTAACGGAACTCGGTTGGCTTCATGTCGTAGTAAATAAGATAAAAGATACGATCAGGGTGGAATTTTTCCGGGGGGAGAGGGGTGCACCAACTGCACCTGCCCCCCCCCCACCTACGGGCCTGAAATTGTTTGCTGTACGAGACTAGAATTGTTGGATTCTTGATATTCGTATTCTGCGAATCGGGGTCTGGGTTTGGTATATTATTCAACATTCAAGTAAAGAAATCAGACATATATATTTCTATCGGGTCCGAACGATGTATTGTTTACCTCGTCAAACGGCATCATTTGTACATTTATAACTTGTTCCGTATAGATCGCTTTCAGTTTTACTTCGATAATAGTCTCTAATTCTTCTGTCCACATCTGTATCGGTAGTTGTAATTGATTACCAGCAGTAGCGATCAGATCACATTCTAAATCGAACAACGGTTGAAAGTAATAATTCTGTATTGTTCTGTAGTCGTTGTCGTGATCCGACCAAACACCGATCTTGCGACCACGATAAGAAACTGCGAGCTCGAATCTGTACGTAGAATTAGACGCCATGTTGTTTTTGGGCGTTTTCTAACTGTAGATTGTGCAGGCGTGACCTCCTCACGCGCGCGGGTCTCACGCGTCTTGCCATAAAGTTAAAACCACACGGCACTGATAACACGAAACAGCGATACAAATACAATACTCATCAAATGATGAATAGACATGCTTTGAGATCGCTTGTTCTGAACGGTGTCTCCTGGTGAGCAGGAGAACCTCTCTTCCAGTGTCGACGCGGTTCCTAACGTGATACCGGCAAGGCTACTGTGCGAAGCGAGGATTCATTGATGATCCATAGGTGTCGCTAAGTGGTACGGGGTTTCCGCTATTCAATGTCCTCGCACATTTTTTTTATTCGAGTAGACTTTTACGATTATTAAATCAATTTTTAGTTAAATGAATACCATACCCTCCTGAACAAAATCTCAAGTAGAATACCCTGTAGTAAATTCGAGTCCGTTTGTCGTTTGGGCTGACTATACCAGGAAATATATAGTGGACTTCGGAGCTTTCTCGGTAACTGATTGCTGTTAATGCTTGCTGTTGACTGAACTCACCTGACCAGTATATTTTAGATGTCACATATCCCAGGGACAATAACTGATTATAACTTATCCATGAGGCTTCTCTCGAGAATTGGCTGGTTAGACAAGTGAACCGATTAGGATACTTAGGTCGGGTTTAGGCTTTAAAACCGACACAGATTGGAACATCGTTACAGCAAACAGTACTCCGTATACCAAGTACGTTTTATCAAACGAGGTTAACGAAAATATAGATATCTACTTATTTTATTATATTATTATTATCATTATTATTATTACGAGCTACAATTTTGCAATTGATTGGTGGTAACAATCTTCATTTTCTTAAATCAATCATATCAATCCGGGTTTCTAATGTGATAAAGAAAAACCCATTAAAGCAGGTTTTTTGCGGCACGTTTTTTACTGCGAGGCCGCATGTTCGATGTACTTAAGGGTTAAACGAATATGATACCTTGTTTCTCCGCAGCGGCCGGGTCATTTTTGTAAAATATGATAAAATTTATAACCAGCACATTCCTATAGCTGCCGGGTCTGTTACGGGTAAGATCGATCACGATTTCAAAAAAAAAAGTAATGTACAGGGTAGATAGGCGGCCAGCCGGGTCAACTTTACAGCTCAGCGGGGCGGAGAAACAAAGTATACATTTCTAGCCTTAGTGAAAATATATTCTCTGTTGCGTCTTTTAATGTTAGTTTCATTAAAATCGATTGAAGTCAGTTTCGATACACTAGACCTGACCTAGTTGTCACTTAGTGGAAAAACTGGCGCGAATTTTTGGGCCGATCTTTCATCCTCGAGGGATCTATTAAAATAGTAAACATTTAAATCCCCCATAATCGATCTATCGCTCTTGAACTACTGTCGTTCTGATAAAGGACAGTTCCATAAAAAATTCACACTCGACCAAAATTGAGTCCAATTTAAACAATTTTCTCTAATTCAAGACGCTTAGGCGCTACATCCTAGCAGGCGCATAGCGCGCTTCGACAAAACGCAATCCGTGCATTTCGACTAAACTCTCTTTGAGACCGAACCGATATCGGATAACATAAAATTACAGGTCTGGTCTGGCGTTAGCGCAAGCGTCTGAAATTGGGCACCCTATATACCCTTAAAAATATGTATTTTACTTTGAAAAATATAGATAAATAGCTGAAGCACTGAATCCGGTGAATATTGTGGGGTCTGATCCCTTAACGACCTCCCCTGACCCCCAGGGGTAAAAGTTTTGATAGTAGCAGGTTTTTTTTCTGAAAGCCCATCTCGTGTTACATGAACCCGAATTTGTTACCAATTTCTAACATTCGGCGCCTATAGAAGTATTTTTATGCGTTTTGCCGGCTGACTACGAGTAGCATTTCATTGTATACACGTCGTTCTCGAACCCTAGAATCGGTTTAGACTTCGGCTCTAAATCGGGGGAGTCAATACAGTGTTTATATTGTAGAATCTCAGTGACTCCTGATCATCACTGATATCCCAGTGATGGATAACTACAGTGTTACTGTTTAACACGTGATGTATGTCACCTGTCCTACTGTCTGTAGAGTTCAGTATTATACGCGGGTGATCTATAAACCCCTCATCATTATATCTGATACTAATAACAGCACCTCTGTTAACATGTTGACCACAGTATACCGATAGTAATACTTGATTATCATTAATGACACACGGGAATCCTGCATATGGACCAAATGTCAGTCCGCAATCGTTCATATAAATAAAACTGATCAATTCTGCTTCTGGTGTTAGATACAATAATCTGTGTGTACGCAAACAGTAGATAAATATACGTCCCCGCGTGTCGAAATCGAAACTGTTGATAGAGTAAAATCCATCCGGGAGCTGATAGTTCTTCACTCGGCATCTATCAATCAATCTGTTTTCAGGGTTTTCTAATAAACGTAAAACATGAATTTCACTATCTCCTGTCTGTATAAAGATATTGTGATCACGGATTACGAAGGATCCACAGACTACAGACAGGAGATCAGTGATATTTTCTTCGAAGAGTTTTTCCATATTTTTATATTTTCTCAGGATGTATTCACTGTTTTTCCTCACGACCACAAACAGAAACCCGTTACCATCAGCAGCGAGTCCTTGTATCCAACCATCAATCTCTATGTATCTCTGTATATTATCATCATTCACACTATATATATAACCAGTGGAGTTATGGCTCGCACATATAACACGTGACTGTTCACCCTCGTGTTCACCGGGTATTGACGTCACCAGGCTGAGGAAGTCTGTATCTACCCGTTTATTGACCGTCAATGAATCGATTATTCCTACACGTAGCCGCGTGACGTCATCGATACATCCCTCCAGTTTATCAATTCTCCCTATGACGTCCTCAGTAGATCGTTCCGCTCTATCCATTCTCTCTATGACATCATCAACAGATCCCTCCACATTTCCAATTCTCTCTTTGACGTCATCAGTAGATCTTTCCACTTTATAATTTCTCCGTATGACGTCATCATTTATATTAGTCAGTTTTGTCTCCAATGCTTTAAGTTGTTGTTCAGTACAGAACCGGTTCAGCCTCTCTTCAAGTTGTTGTTCAGTACAGAACCGGTTCTGCCTCTCTTCAAGTTGTTGTTCAGTACAGAACCGGTTCAGCCTCTCTTCAAGTTGTTGTTCAGTACAGAACCGGTTCAGCCTCTCTTCAACTGTTTCTATAGTGTGTTTCAATTGACAGAATTGATTTTCTAAATTATCGTGAAACTGTCTGACATGTTCTATAAAAGACCGATGTCGTTCATCAATGTCTGATCGAACTGTTCGGGTTTCACTGATCGACACACCTACTGAATTTACTTTATACAAATTATGTGCCTGATTTGAAGCGATCACATGAAGCCCCGACACTAATGAATGCGGGGCTTGTTGAAGATGTGTTTTTAAGTTCCGCGCTGTTTCGTCGTCTGAGCATTTAACGATAAACACATGAATCGCTGGACAGTGATTAAACCCGATATGATGATTCGGTATCTCTACACCAGGGGGCGCTTCTCTCCATTCTAATTTCACCTGAAATTGAAAAATATAGTTATATTAAGGGTGAAACTTAAGGGGGGGGGGGGGTTGCTGATACAATTTCATCGGAACTTATTGCAGCTCGAGCGCTGTAGGCATGGACGGGCGAGGCGGAGGTCAAACCCCCAGAAAGTTTTTGGAATTTTGCTGCTTTTAAAAATTATTTCCTGCAATCTCGGAACAGTAACGGAACTCGGTTGGCTTCATGTCGTAGTAAATAAGATAAAAGATACGATCAGGGTGGAATTTTTCCGGGGGGAGAGGGGTGCACCAACTGCACCTGCCCCCCCCCACCTACGGGCCTGAAATTGTTTGCTGTACGAGACTAGAATTGTTGGATTCTTGATATTCGTATTCTGCGAATCGGGGTCTGGGTTTGGTATATTATTCAACATTCAAGTAAAGAAATCAGACATATATATTTCTATCGGGTCCGAACGATGTATTGTTTACCTCGTCAAACGGCATCATTTGTACATTTATAACTTGTTCCGTATAGATCGCTTTCAGTTTTACTTCGATAATAGTCTCTAATTCTTCTGTCCACATCTGTATCGGTAGTTGTAATTGATCACCAGCAGTAGCGATCAGATCACATTCTAAATCGAACAACGGTTGAAAGTAATAATTCTGTATCGTTCTGTAGTCGTTGTCGTGATCCGACCAAACACCGATCTTGCGACCACGATAAGAAACTGCGAGCTCGAATCTGTACGTAGAATTAGACGCCATGTTGTTTTTGGGCGTTTTCTTACTGTAGATTGTGCAGGCGTCACCTCCTCACGCGCGCGGGTCTCACGCGTCTTGCCATAAAGTTAAAACCACACGGCACTGATAACACGAAACAGCGATACAAATACAATACTTATCAAATGATGAATAGACATGCTTTGAGATCGCTTGTTCTGAACGGTGTCTCCTGGTGAGCAGGAGAACCTCTCTTCCAGTGTCGACGCGGTTCCTAACGTGATACCGGCAAGGCTACTGTGCGAAGCGAGGATTCATTGATGATCCATAGGTGTCGCTAAGTGGTACGGGGTTTCCGCTATTCAATGTCCTCCCACATTTTTTTTATTCGAGTAGACTTTTCCGATTTTTAAATCAATTTTTAGTTAAATGAATACCATACCCTCCTGAACAAAATCTCAAGTAGAATACCCTGTAGTAAATTCGAGTCCGTTTGTCGTTTGGGCTGACTATACCAGGAAATATATAGTGGACTTCCGGAGCTTTCTCGGTAACTGATTGCTGTTAATGCTTGCTGTTGACTGAACTAACCTGACCAGTTTATTTTAGATGTCACATATCCCAGGGACAATAACTGATTATAACTTATCCATGAAGCTTCTCTCGAGAATTGGCTGGTTAGACAAGTGAACCGATTAGGATACTTAGGTCGGGTTTAGGCTTTAAAACCGACACAGATTGGAACATCGTTACAGCAAAGAGTACTCCGTATACCAAGTACGTTTTATCAAACTAGGTTAACGAAAATATAGATATCTACTTATTTTATTATATTATTATTATAATAATTATTACGAGCTACAATTTTGCAATTGATTGGTGGTAACAATCTTCATTTTCTTAAATCAATCATATCAATCTGGGTTTCTAATGTGATAAAGAAAAACCCATTAAAGCAGGTTTTTTTGCGGCACGTTTTTTACTGCGAGGCCGCATGTTCGATGTACTTAAGGGTTAAACGAATATGATACCTTGTTTCTCCGCACGGCCGGGTCATTTTTGTAAAATATGATAAAATTTATAACCAGCACATTCCTATAGCTGACGGGTCTGTTACGGGTAAGATCGATCACGATTTCAAAAGAAAAGTAATGTACAGGGTAGATAGGCGGCCAGCCGGGTCAACTTTACAGCTCAGCGGGGCGGAGAAACAAGGTATCAATTTTCTTTTTAGCCTAACTTCAAATATTTTTTACAATTCTAGTTTATTTATAATTTCAATAAAGAATCATCTGACAAAGGTATACATTTCTAGCCTTAGTGAAAATATATTCTCTTCTGCGTCTTTTAATGTTAGTTTCATTAAAATCGATTGAAGTCAGTTTCGATACACTAGACCTGACCTAGTTGTCACTTAGTGGAAAAACTGGCGCGAATTTTTGGGCCGATCTTTCATCCTCGAGGGATCTATTAAAATAATAAACATTTAAATCCCCCATAATCGATCTATCGCTCTTGAACTACTGTCGTTCTAATAAAGGACAGTTCCATAACAAATTCACACTCGACCAAAATTGAGTCCAATTTAAACAATTTTCTCTAATTCAAGACGCTTAGGCGCTACATCCTAGCAGGCGCATAGCGCGCTTCGACAAAACGCAATCCGTGCATTTCGACTAAACTCTCTTTGAGACCGAACCGATATCGGATAACATAAAATTACAGGTCTGGTCTGGCGTTAGCGCAAGCGTCTGAAATTGGGCACCCTATATACCCTTCAAAATATGTATTTTACTTTGAAAAATATAGATAAAAAGCTGAAGCACTGAATCCAGTGAATATTGTGGGGTCTGATCCCTTAACGACCTCCCCTGACCCCCAGGGGTAAAAGTTTTGATAGTAACAGGTTTTTTTCTGAAAGCCCATCTCGTGTTACATGAACCCGAGTTTGTTACCAATTTCTAACATTCGGCGCCTATAGAAGTATTTTTATGCGTTTTGCCGGCTGACTACGAGTAGCATTTCATTGTATACACGTCGTTCTCGAACCCTAGAATCGGTTTAGAATTCGGTTCTAAATCGGGGGAGTCAATACAGTGTTTATATTGTAAAATCTCAATGAGTGCTGTAGGCCTATATTACTGTAATCCCAGTGTCGGATAACTACAGCGTTACTGTTTAACACGTGATGTATGTCACGTGTCACACTGTCTGTAGAGTTCAGTATTATACGCGGGTGATCTATAAACCCCTCATCATTATATCTGATACTAATAACAGCACCTCCGTTAACACGGTGATCAGAGTATACCGATAGCAATACTTGATTATCATTAATGACACACGGGGATCCTGCATATGGACCAAATGTCAGTCCGCAATCGTGCATATAAATAAAACTGATCAGTTCTGCTTCTGGTGTTAGATACAATAATCTGTGTGTATGCGAACAGTAGATAAATATACGTCCCCGCGTGTCCACATCGAAACTGTTGATATACTTGTAATATCCACCCGGGAGCTGATAGTTCTTCACTCGGCATCTATCAATCAATCTGTTTACAGGGTTTTCTCGTAAAGGTAAAACATGAATGTCACTATCTCTATCTCCTGTCTGTATATAGATATTGTGATCACGGACCACTAAGGATCCACAGACTCTAGCCAGGAGATCAGTGATATTTTCTTCGAAGAGTTTTCTCTGATTTTTATATTTTCTCAGGATGTATTCACTGTTTTTCCACACGACCACAAACAGAAACCCGTTATTATCAGTATCGAGTCCTTGTATCCTACCATCAATCTCTATGTATCTCTGTATATTATCATCATTCACACTATATATATAACCAGTGGAGTCATAGCGCGCACATATAACACGTGACTGTTCACCCTCGTGTTCACCAGGTAGTGACGTCACCAGGTGGGGTCTGAAATCTGTATCTACCCGTTTATTGACCGTCAATGAATCGATTATTCCTACACGTAGCCGCGTGACGTCATCGATAAATCCCTCCAGTTTATCAATTCTCCCTATGACGTCCTCAGTAGATCGTTCCGCTCTATCCATTCTCTCTATGACATCATCAACAGATCCCTCCATATTTCCAATTCTCTCTTTGACGTCATCAGTAGATCTTTCCACTTTATAATTTCTCCGTATGAAGTCATCATTGATATTAGTCATTTTTGTCTCCAATGCTTTAAGTTGTTGTTCAGTACAGAACCGGTTCAGCCTTTCTTCAAGTTGTTGTTCAGTACAGCATTGGTTCAGCCTCTCTTCAAGTTGTTGTTCAGTACAGAACCGGTTCAGCCTCTCTTCAAGTTGTTGTTCAGTACAGAACCGGTTCAGCCTCTCTTCAACTGTTTCTATATTGTGTTTCAATTGACAGAATTGATTTTCTAAATTATCGTGAAACTGTCTGACATGTTCTATAAAAGAACTATGTCGTTCATCAATGTCTGATCGAACTGTTCGGGTTTCACTGATCGGCACACCTACTGAATTTACTTTATACAAATTATGTGCAGATGTCTGGTTTGAAGCGATCACATGAAGCCCCGACACTAATGAATGCGGGGCTTGTTGAAGATGTGTTTTTAAGTTTCGCGCTGTTTCATCGTCTGAGCATTTAACGATAAACACATGAATCGCCGGACAGTGATTAAACCCGATATGATGATTCGGTATCTCTACACCAGGGGGCGCTTCTCTCCATTCTAGTTTCACCTGGAATTGAAAAATATAGTTATATTAAGGGTGAAACTTAAGGGGGGGTTGCTGATACAATTTCATCGGAACTTATTGCAGCTCGAGCGCTGTAGGCATGATCGGGGAGGCGGAGGTTTAACCCCCAGAAAGTTTTTAGAATTTTGCTGCTTTTAAAAATGATTTCCTGCAATCTCGGAACAGTAACGGAACTCGGTTGGCTTCATGCCGTAGTAAATAAGACATAAGATACGATCAGGGTGGAATTTTTCCGGGGGGAGAGGGGTGCACCAACTGCACCTGTCCCCCCCCCCCCCACCTACGGTACTGAAATTGTTTGCTGTACGAGACTAGAATTGTTGGATTCTTGATATTCGTATTCTGCGAATCGGGGTCTGGGTTTGGTATATTATCAACTCTAAATTTTTATTCAACATTCAAGTAAAGAAATCAGACATATTTCTATCGGGTCCGAACGATGTATTGTTTACCTCGTCAAACGGCATCATTTGTACATTTATAACTTGTTCCGTATAGATCGATTTCAGTTCACATTTTATGTGGTTCTCTAATTCTTCTGTCCACATCTGTATCGGTAGTTGTAATTGATCACCAGCAGTAGCGATCAGATCACATTCTAAATCGAACAACGGTTGAAAGTAATAATTCTGTATTGTTCTGTAGTCGTTGTCGTGATCCGACCAAACACCGATCTTGCGACCACGATAAGAAACTGCGAGCTCGAATCTGTACGTAGAATTAGACGCCATGTTGTTTTTGGGCGTTTTCTAACTGTAGATTGTGCAGGCGTGACCTCCTCACGCGCGCGGGTCTCACGCGTCTTGCCATAAAGTTAAAACCACACGGCACTGATAACACGAAACAGCGATACAAATACAATACTTATCAAATGATGAATAGACATGCTTTGAGATCGCTTGTTCTGAACGGTGTCTCCTGGTGAGCAGGAGAACCTCTCTTCCACTGTCGACGCGGTTCCTAACGTGATACCGGCAAGGCTACTGTGCGAAGCGAGGATTCATTGATGATCCATAGGTGTCGCTAAGTGGTACGGGGTTTCCGCTATTCAATGTCCTCGCACATTTTTTTTATTCGAGTAGACTTTTCCGATTATTAAATCAATTTTTAGTTAAATGAATACCATACCCTCCTGAACAAAATCTCAAGTAGAATACCCTGTAGTAAATTCGAGTCCGTTTGTCGTTTGGGCTGACTATACCAGGAAATATATAGTGGACTTCCGGAGCTTTCTCGGTAACTGATTGCTGTTAATGCTTGCTGTTGACTGAACTCACCTGACCAGTTTATTTTAGATGTCACATATCCCAGGAACAAAAACTGATTATAACTTATCCATGAGGCTTCTCTCGAGAATTGGCTGGTTAGACAAGTGAACCGATTAGGATACTTAGGTCGGGTTTAGGCTTTAAAACCGACACCGATTGGAACATCGTTACAGCAAACAGTACTCCGTATACAAAGTACGTTTTATCAAACGAGGTTAACGAAAATATAGATATCTACTTATTTTATTATATTATTATTATCATTATTATTATTACGAGCTACAATTTTGCAATTGATTGGTGGTAACAATCTTCATTTTCTTAAATCAATCATATCAATCCGGGTTTCTAATGTGATAAAGAAAAACCCATTAAAGCAGGTTTTTTGCGGCACGTTTTTTACTGCGAGGCCGCATGTTCGGTGAACTTTAGGGTTAAACGAATATGATACCTTGTTTCTCCGCACGGCCGGGTCATTTTTGTAAAATATGATAACATTTATAACCAGCACATTCCTATAGCTGACGGGTCTGTTACGGGTAAGATCGATCACGATTTGAAAAAAAAAACGTATTAATGTATAAGGTAGATAGGCGGCCAGCCGGGTCAACTTTACAGCTCAGCGGGGCGGAGAAACAAAGTATACATTTCTAGCCTTAGTGAAAATATATTCTCTTCTGCGTCTTTTAATGTTAATTTCATTAAAATCGATTGAAGTCAGTTTCGATACACTAGACCTGACCTAGTTGTCACTTAGTGGAAAAACTGGCGCGAATTTTAGGGCCGATCTTTCATCCTCGAGGGATCTATTAAAATAATAAACATTTAAATCCCCCATAATCGATCTATCGCTCTTGAACTACTGTCGTTCTAATAAAGGACAGTTCCATAAAAAATTCACACTCGACCAAAATTGAGTCCAATTTAAACAATTTTCTCTAATTCAAGACGCTTAGGCGCTACATCCTAGCAGGCGCATAGCGCGCTTCGACAAAACGCAATCCGTGCATTTCGACTAAACTCTCTTTGAGACCGAACCGATATCGGATAACATAAAATTACAGGTCTGGTCTGGCGTTAGCGCAAGCGTCTGAAATTGGGCACCCTATATACCGTTAAAAATATGTATTTTACTTTGAAAAATATAGATAAATAGCTGAAGCACTGAATCCGGTGAATATTGTGGGGTCTGATCCCTTAACGACCTCCCCTGACCCCCAGGGGTAAAAGTTTTGATAGTAGCAGGTTTTTTTTCCTGAAAGCCCATCTCGTGTTACATGAACCCGAATTTGTTACCAATTTCTAACATTCGGCGCCTATAGAAGTATTTTATGATGCGTTTTGCCGGCTGACTACGAGTAGCATTTCATTGTATACACGTCGTTCTCGAACCCTAGAATCGGTTTAGACTTCGGTTCTAAATCGGGGGAGTCAATACAGTGTTTATATTGTAGAATCTCACTGAGTTCTGATCATCACTGTTATCACGGTGATGGATAACTACAGTGTCACTGTCAAACACGTGATGTATGTCATATGTCACACTGTCTGTAGAGTTCAGTATTATACGCGGGTGATCTATAAACCCCTCATCATTATATCTGATACGGATAACAGCACCTCCGTTAACACGGTAATCAGAGTATACCGATAGCAATACTTGATTATCATTAATAACACACGGGAATCCTGCATATGGAACAAATGTCAGTCCGCAATCGTTCATATAAATAAAACTGATCAATTCTGCTTCTGGTGTTAGATACAATAATCTGCGTGTACGCATACAGTAGATAAACATACGTCCCCGCGTGTCGACATCTAAACTGTCGATATTTAAGTAATCTCCATCCGGGAGCTGATATTTCTTCACTCGGCATCTATCAATCAATCTGTTTACAGGGTTTTCTCGTAAAGGTAAAACATGAATGTCACTATCTCTATCTCCTGTCTGTATATAGATATTGTGATCACGGACCACTAAGGATCCACAGACTCCAGGCGGGAGATCAGTGATATTTTCTTCGAAGAGTTTTTCCATATTTTTATATTTTCTCAGGATGTATTCACTGTTTTTCCACACGACCACAAACAGAAACCCGTTATTATCAGTATCGAGTCCTTGTATCCTACCATCAATATCTATGTATCTCTGTATATTATCATCATTCACACTATATATATAATCAGTCGAGCACCACTCCGCACATATAACACGTGACTGTTCACCCTCGTGTTCACCGGGTATTGACGTCATCAGGTGGGGTCTGAAATCTGTATCTACCCGTTTATTGACCGTCAATGAATCGATTATTCCTACACGTAGCCGCGTGACGTCATCGATAAATCCCTCCAGTTTATCAATTCTCCCTATGACGTCCTCAGTAGATCGTTCCGCTCTATCCATTCTCTCTATGACATCATCAACAGATCCCTCCACATTTCCAATTCTCTCTTTGACGTCATCAGTAGATCTTTCCACTTTATATTTTCTCCGTATGAAGTCATCATTGATATTAGTCAGTTTTGTCTCCAATGCTTTAAGTTGTTGTTCAGTACAGAACCGGTTCAGCCTTTCTTCAAGTTGTTGTTCAGTACAGCATTGGTTCAGCCTCTCTTCAAGTTGTTGTTCAGTACAGAACCGGTTCAGCCTCTCTTCAAGTTGTTGTTCAGTGCAGAACCGGTTCTGCCTCTCTTCAAGTTGTTGCTCAGTACAGAACCGGTTCAGCCTCTCTTCAACTGTTTCTATATTGTGTTTCAATTGACAGAATTGATTTTCTAAATTATCGTGAAACTGTCTGACATGTTCTATAAAAGAACTATGTCGTTCATCAATGTCTGATCGAACTGTT
The DNA here is from genome assembly GCF_964204645.1 of Tubulanus polymorphus. Classification (NCBI taxonomy): domain Eukaryota; kingdom Metazoa; phylum Nemertea; class Palaeonemertea; order Tubulaniformes; family Tubulanidae; genus Tubulanus; species Tubulanus polymorphus. The sequence goes on from NC_134032.1 coordinate 697,874, forward strand.
CGGGTTTCACTGATTGGCACACCTACTGAATTTACTTTATACAAATTATGTGCAGATGTCTGGTTTGAAGCGATCACATGAAGCCCCGACACTAATGAATGCGGGGCTTGTTGAAGATGTGTTTTTAAGTTTCGCGCTGTTTCATCGTCTGAGCATTTAACGATAAACACATGAATCGCTGGACAGTGATTAAACCCGATATGATGATTCGGTATCTCTACACCAGGGGGCGCTTCTCTCCATTCTAGTTTCACCTGGAATTGAAAAATATAGTTATATTAAGGGTGAAACTTAAGGGGGGGTTGCTGATACAATTTCATCGGAACTTATTGCAGCTCGAGCGCAGCATGATCGGGGAGGCGGAGGTTTAACCCCCAGAAAGTTTTTAGAATTTTGCTGCTTTTAAAAATGATTTCCTGCAATCTCGGAACAGTAACGGAACTCGGTTGGCTTCATGCCGTAGTAAATAAGACACAAGATACGATCAGGGTGGAATTTTTCCGGGGGGAGAGGGGTGCACCAACTGCACCTGCCCCCCCCCCCACCTACGGTACTGAAATTGTTTGCTGTACGAGACTAGAATTGTTGGATTCTTGATATTCGTATTCTGCGAATCGGGGTCTGGGTTTGGTATATTATCAACTCTAAATTTTTATTCAACATTCAAGTAAAGAAATCAGACATATTTCTATCGGGTCCGAACGATGTATTGTTTACCTCGTCAAACGGCATCATTTGTACATTTATAACTTGTTCCGTATAGATCGATTTCAGTTCACATTTTATGTGGTTCTCTAATTCTTCTGTCCACATCTGTATCGGTAGTTGTAATTGATCACCAGCAGTAGCGATCAGATCACATTCTAAATCGAACAACGGTTGAAAGTAATAATTCTGTATTGTTCTGTAGTCGTTGTCGTGATCCGACCAAACACCGATCTTGCGACCACGATAAGAAACTGCGAGCTCGAATCTGTACGTAGAATTAGACGCCATGTTGTTTTTGGGCGTTTTCTAACTGTAGATTGTGCAGGCGTGACCTCCTCACGCGCGCGGGTCTCACGCGTCTTGCCATAAAGTTAAAACCACACGGCACTGATAACACGAAACAGCGATACAAATACAATACTTATCAAATGATGAATAGACATGCTTTGAGATCGCTTGTTCTGAACGGTGTCTCCTGGTGAGCAGGAGAACCTCTCTTCCACTGTCGACGCGGTTCCTAACGTGATACCGGCAAGGCTACTGTGCGAAGCGAGGATTCATTGATGATCCATAGGTGTCGCTAAGTGGTACGGGGTTTCCGCTATTCAATGTCCTCCCACATTTTTTTTATTCGAGTAGACTTTTACGATTATTAAATCAATTTTTAGTTAAATGAATACCATACCCTCCTGAACAAAATCTCAAGTAGAATACCCTGTAATAAATTCGAGTCCGTTTGTCGTTTGGGCTGACTATACCAGGAAATATAGTGGACTTCGGAGCTTTCTCGGTAACTGATTGCTGTTAATGCTTGCTGTTGACTGAACTCACCTGACCAGTTTATTTTAGATGTCACATATCCCAGGGACAATAACTGATTATAACTTATCCATGAAGCTTCTCTCGAGAATTGGTTGGTAAGACAAGTGAACCGATTAGGATACTTAGGTCGGGTTTAGGCTTTAAAACCGACACAGATTGGAACATCGTTACAGCAAACAGTACTCCTATACCAAGTACGTTTTATCAAACTAGGTTAACGAAAATATAGATATCTACTTATTTTATTATATTATTATTATCATTATTATTATTACGAGCTACAATTTTGCAATTGATTGGTGGTAACAATCTTCATTTTCTTAAATCAATCATATCAATCCGGGTTTCTAATGTGATAAAGAAAAACCCATTAAAGCAGGTTTTTTTGCGGCACGTTTTTTACTGCGAGGCCGCATGTTCGGTGAACTTTAGGGTTAAACGAATATGATACCTTGTTTCTCCGCACGGCCGGGTCATTTTTGAAAAATATGATAACATTTATAACCAGCACATTCCTATAGCTGACGGGTCTGTTACGGGTAAGATCGATCACGATTTCAAAAGAAAAGTAATGTACAGGGTAGATAGGCGGCCAGCAGGGTCAACTTTACAGCTCAGCGGGGCGGAGAAACAAGGTATCAATTTTCTTTTTAGCCTAACTTCAAATATTTTTTACAATTCTAGTTTATTTATAATTTCAATAAAGAATCATCTGACAAAGGTATACATTTCTAGCCTTAGTGAAAATATATTCTCTTCTGCGTCTTTTAATGTTAGTTTCATTAAAATCGATTGAAGTCAGTTTCGATACACTAGACCTGATCTAGTTGTCACTTAGTGGAAAAACTGGCGCGAATTTTAGGGCCGATCTTTCATCCTCGAGGGATCTATTAAAATAATAAACATTTAAATCCCCCATAATCGATCTATCGCTCTTGAACTACTGTCGTTCTAATAAAGGACAGTTCCATAAAAAATTCACACTCGACCAAAATTGAGTCCAATTTAAACAATTTTCTCTAATTCAAGACGCTTAGGCGCTACATCCTAGCAGGCGCATAGCGCGCTTCGACAAAACGCAATCCGTGCATTTCGACTAAACTCTCTTTGAGACTGAACCGATATCGGATAACATAAAATTACAGGTCTGGTCTGGCGTTAGCGCAAGCGTCTGAAATTGGGCACCCTATATACCCTTAAAAATATGTATTTTACTTTGAAAAATATAGATAAAAAGCTGAAGCACTGAATCCGGTGAATATTGTGGGGTCTGATCCCTTAACGACCTCCCCTGACCCCCAGGGGTAAAAGTTTTGATAGTAACAGGTTTTTTTTCTGAAAGCCCATCTCGTGTTACATGAACCCGAATTTGTTACCAATTTCTAACATTCCGCGCCTATAGAAGTATTTTATGATGCGTTTTGCCGGCGGACTACGAGTAGCATTTCATTGTATACACGTCGTTCTCGAACTCTAGAATCGGTTTAGACTTCGGTTCTAAATCGGGGGAGTTAATACAGTGTTTATATTGTAGAATCTCAGTGAGTTCTGATCATCACTGTTATCACGGTGTCGGATAACTACAGTGTTACTATTTAACACGTGATGTATGCGATACGTCATACTGTCTGTAGAGTTCAGTATTATACGCGGGTGATCTATAAACCCCACATCATTATATCTGATACTGATAACAGCACCTCTGTTAACACTGTTATCAGAGTATACCGATAGCAATACTTGATTATCATTAATGACACACGGGGATCCTGCATATGGATCAAATGTCAGTCCGCAATCGTGCATATAAATAAAACTGATCAGTTCTGCTTCTGCTGTTAGAAACAATAATCTGCGTGTACGCATACAGTAGATAAATATACGTCCCCGCGTGTCCACATCGAAACTGTTGATATACTTGTAACCTCCACCCGGGAGCTGATATTTCTTCACTCGATTTCTATCAATCAATTTGTTTTCAGGATTTTCTCGTAAACGTAAAACACGAATGACACTACCTGTCTGTATAAAGATATTGTGATCACGGACCACTAAGGATGCACAGACTCCAGACATGAGATCAGAGATATTTTCTTCGAAGAGTTTTCTCTGATTTTTATATTTTCTCAGGATGAATTCACTGTTTTTCCCCACGACCACAAACAGAAACCCGTTACTATCAGCAGCGAGTCCTTGTATCCAACCATCAATCTCTATGTATCTCTGTATATTATCATCATTCACACTATATATATAATCAGTGGAGCCCCAGTCCGCACATATAACACGTGACTGTTCACCCTCGTGTTCACCGGGTATTGACGTCACCAGGCCGAGGAAGTCTGTATCTACCTGTTTATTGACCGTCAATGAATCGATTATTCCTACACGTAACCGCGTGACGTCATCGATACATCCCTCCAGTTTATCAATTCTCCCTATGACGTCCTCAGTAGATCGTTCCGCTCTATCCATTCTCTCTATGACATCATCAACAGATCCCTCCACATTTCCAATTCTCTCTTTGACGTCATCAGTAGATCTTTCCACTTTATAATTTCTCCGTATGACGTCATCATTGATATTAGTCAGTTTTGTCTCCAATGCTTTAAGTTGCTGTTCAGTACAGCATTGGTTCAGCCTCTCTTCAAGTTGTTGTTCAGTACAGAACCGGTTCAGCCTCTCTTCAAGTTGTTGTTCAGTACAGAACCGGTTCAGCCTCTCTTCAACTGTTTCTATATTGTGTTTCAATTGACAGAATTGATTTTCTAAATTATCGTGAAACTGTCTGACATGTTCTATAAAAGAACTATGTCGTTCATCAATGTCTGATCGAACTGTTCGGGTTTCACTGATCGGCACACCTACTGAATTTACTTTATACAAATTATGTGCAGATGTCTGGTTTGAAGCGATCACATGAAGCCCCGACACTAATGAATGCGGGGCTTGTTGAAGATGTGTTTTTAAGTTTCGCGCTGTTTCATCGTCTGAGCATTTAACGATAAACACATGAATCGCTGGACAGTGATTAAACCCGATATGATGATTCGGTATCTCTACACCAGGGGGCGCTTCTCTCCATTCTAGTTTCACCTGGAATTGAAAAATATAGTTATATTAAGGGTGAAACTTAAGGGGGGGTTGCTGATACAATTTCATCGGAACTTATTGCAGCTCGAGCGCTGTAGGCATGATCGGGGAGGCGGAGGTTTAACCCCCAGAAAGTTTTTAGAATTTTGCTGCTTTTAAAAATGATTTCCTGCAATCTCGGAACAGTAACGGAACTCGGTTGGCTTCATGCCGTAGTAAATAAGACATAGATACGATCAGGGTGGAATTTTTCCGGGGGGAGAGGGGTGCACCAACTGCACCTGTCCCCCCCCCCCACCTACGGTACTGAAATTGTTTGCTGTACGAGACTAGAATTGTTGGATTCTTGATATTCGTATTCTGCGAATCGGGGTCTGGGTTTGGTATATTATCAACTCTAAATTTTTATTCAACATTCAAGTAAAGAAATCAGACATATTTCTATCGGGTCCGAACGATGTATTGTTTACCTCGTCAAACGGCATCATTTGTACATTTATAACTTGTTCCGTATAGATCGATTTCAGTTCACATTTTATGTGGTTCTCTAATTCTTCTGTCCACATCTGTATCGGTAGTTGTAATTGATCACCAGCAGTAGCGATCAGATCACATTCTAAATCGAACAACGGTTGAAAGTAATAATTCTGTATTGTTCTGTAGTCGTTGTCGTGATCCGACCAAACACCGATCTTGCGACCACGATAAGAAACTGCGAGCTCGAATCTGTACGTAGAATTAGACGCCATGTTGTTTTTGGGCGTTTTCTAACTGTAGATTGTGCAGGCGTGACCTCCTCACGCGCGCGGGTCTCACGCGTCTTGCCATAAAGTTAAAACCACACGGCACTGATAACACGAAACAGCGATACAAATACAATACTTATCAAATGATGAATAGACATGCTTTGAGATCGCTTGTTCTGAACGGTGTCTCCTGGTGAGCAGGAGAACCTCTCTTCCAGTGTCGACGCGGTTCCTAACGTGATACCGGCAAGGCTACTGTGCGAAGCGAGGATTCATTGATGATCCATAGGTGTCGCTAAGTGGTACGGGGTTTCCGCTATTCAATGTCCTCGCACATTTTTTTTATTCGAGTAGACTTTTCCGATTATTAAAATCAATTTTTAGTTAAATGAATACCATACCCTCCTGAACAAAATCTCAAGTAGAATACCCTGTAATAAATTCGAGTCCGATTGTCGTTTGGGCTGACTATACCAGGAAATATATAGTGGACTTCCGGAGCTTTCTCGGTAACTGATTGCTGTTTATGCTCGCTGTTGACTGAACTCACCTGACCAGTTTATTTTAGATGTCACATATCCCAGGGACAATAACTGATTATAACTTATCCATGAGACTTCTCTCGAGAATTGGCTGCTTAGACAAGTGAACCGATTAGGATACTTAGGTCGGGTTTAGGCTTTAAAACCGACACAGATTGGAACATCGTTACAGCAAACAGTACTCCGTATACCAAGTACGTTTTATCAAACGAGGTTAACGAAAATATAGATATCTACTTATTTTATTATATTATTATTATCATTATTATTATTACGAGCTACAATTTTGCAATTGATTGGTGGTAACAATCTTCATTTTCTTAAATCAATCATATCAATCCGGGTTTCTAATGTGATAAAGAAAAACCCATTGAAGCAGGTTTTTGCGGCACGTTTTTTACTGCGAGGCCGCATGTTCGATGTACTTAAGGGTTAAACGAATATGATACCTTGTTTCTCCGCACGGCCGGGTCATTTTTGAAAAATATGATAAAATTTATAACCAGCACATTCCTATAGCTGACGGGTCTGTTACGGGTAAGATCGATCACGATTTCAAAAGAAAAGTAATGTACAGGGTAGATAGGCGGCCAGCAGGGTCAACTTTACAGCTCAGCGGGGCGGAGAAACAAGGTATCAATTTTCTTTTTAGCCTAACTTCAAATATTTTTTACAATTCTAGTTTATTTATAATTTCAATAAAGAATCATCTGACAAAGGTATACATTTCTAGCCTTAGTGAAAATATATTCTCTTCTGCGTCTTTTAATGTTAGTTTCATTAAAATCGATTGAAGTCAGTTTCGATACACTAGACCTGACCTAGTTGTCACTTAGTGGAAAAACTGGCGCGAATTTTAGGGCCGATTTTTCATCCTCGAGGGATCTATTAAAATAATAAACATTTAAATCCCCCATAATCGATCTATCGCTCTAGAACTACTGTCGTTCTAATAAAGGACAGTTCCATAAAAAATTCACACTCGACCAAAATTGAGTCCAATTTAAACAATTTTCTCTAATTCAAGACGCTTAGGCGCTACATCCTAGCAGGCGCATAGCGCGCTTCGACAAAACGCAATCCGTGCATTTCGACTAAACTCTCTTTGAGACTGAACCGATATCGGATAACATAAAATTACAGGTCTGGTCTGGCGTTAGCGCAAGCGTCTGAAATTGGGCACCCTATATACCCTTCAAAATATGTATTTTACTTTGAAAAATATAGATAAATAGCTGAAGCACTGAATCCGGTGAATATTGTGGGGTCTGATCCCTTAACGACCTCCCCTGACCCCCAGGGGTAAAAGTTTTGATAGTAACAGGTTTTTTTTCTGAAAGCCCATCTCGTGTTACATGAACCCGAGTTTGTTACCAATTTCTAACATTCGGCGCCTATAGAAGTATTTTATGATGCGTTTTGCCGGCGGACTACGAGTAGCATTTCATTGTATACACGTCGTTCTCGAACTCTAGAATCGGTTTAGACTTCGGCTCTAAATCGGGGGAGTTAATACAGTGTTTATATTGTAGAATCTCAGTGACTTCTGATCATCACTGTTATCCCAGTGTCGGATAGCTACAGTGTTACTGTTTAACACGTGATGTATGTCACATGTCACACAGTCTGTAGAGTTCAGTATTATACGCGGGTGATCTATAAACCCCTGATTATTATATCTGATACTGATAACAGCACCTCTGTTAACACAGGGATCAGAGCATACCGATAGTAATATACGATCATCATTAATAACACACGGGTGTCCTGCACATGGATTAAATTCTAGTGCACAATCGTTCATATTGATAAAACTAATCTCGTTCGCATCTGCTGTTAGAAACAGTAATCTATGAGTCGTTTCACAGTAAAGAAACATCCGTCCCTTTGAATCGACATCGAAACAGTTGATATTACCGTAACCTCCATCCGGGAGCTGATATTTCTTCACTCGATTTCTATTTATCAAACTGTTAACAGGGTTTTCTAATAAACGTAAAACATGAACGTCTCTTCCTAACTGTATATAGATATTGTAATCACGGATCACTAAGGATACACAGACTCCAGGCAGGAGATCATTGATATTTTCTTCAAACAGTTTTTGCTTATCTTTATATTTTCTCAGGATGAATTTCCTATTTTTTTTTACGAGCGCAAACAGATCCCCGTTACTATCAGTAGCGAGTCCTTTTACACCACCGCCATCAATCTTTATGTATCTATCAAATTCATCATCATCATAATCATAATCATCGTCATCATTCATGCAATATATATAATTAGTGGCGCTGAACTCGGCACATATAACACGTGACTGTTCACCCGCATGTTCACCAGGTAGTGACGTCATCAGGTCGGGTGTGAAGTCTGTATCTATCAGTTTACTGATCATCAATGGCGCGCATTCTACACGTAGCCGCGTGACGTCATCAATATGTATCTCTAATTCATCAATTCTCCTTTTGACATCATCAGTAATTTTGGATAGTTTTGCCCCCATATCATCATTGATATTGGTCAGTTTTTCCTCAAGTTGTTGTTCAGTACAGCACCGGTTCAGCCTGATCTCTTCAAGTTGCTGTTCAGTACAGAACCGGTTCAGCCTCTCTTCAAGTTGTTGCTCAGTGCAGAACCGGTTCAGCCTCTCTTCAAGTTGCTGTTCAGTACAGAACCGGTTCAGCCTCTCTTCAAGTTGTTGTTCAGTGCAGCACCGGTTCAGCTTCTCTTCAACTGTTTCTATATTGTGTTTCAATTGACAGAATTGATTTTCTAGATTATCGTGAAACTGTCTGACATGTTCTATAAAAGAACTATGTCGTTCATCAATGTCTGATCGAACTGTTCGGGTTTCACTGATCGACACACCTACTGAATTTACTTTATACAAATTATGTGCAGATGCCTGGTTTGAAGCGATCACATGAAGCCCCGACACTAATGAATGCGGGGCTTGTTGAAGATGTGTTTTTAAGTTTTGCGCTGTTTCATCGTCTGAGCATTTAACGATAAACACATGAATCGCTGGACAGTGATTAAACCCGATATGATGATTCGGTATCTCTACACCAGGGGGCGCTTCTCTCCATTCTAGTTTCACCTGGAATTGAAAAATATAGTTATATTAAGGGTGAAACTTAAGGGGGGGGTGCTGATACAATTTTCATCTGATTTATTGCAGCTCGAGCGCTGTAGGCATGATCGGGGAGGCGGAGGTTTAACCCCCAGAAAGTTTTTAGAATTTTGCTGCTTTTAAAAATGATTTCCTGCAATCTCGGAACAGTAACGGAACTCGGTTGGCTTCATGCCGTAGTAAATAAGACATAAGATACGATCAGGGTGGAATTTTTCCGGGGGGAGAGGGGTGCACCAACTGCACCTGCCCCCCCCCCACCTACGGAACTGAAATTGTTTGCTGTACGAGACTAGAATTGTTGGATTCTTGATATTCGTATTCTGCGAATCGGTCTGGGTTTGGTATATTATTCAACATTCAAGTAAAGAAATCAGACATATTTCTATCGGGTCCGAACGATGTATTGTTTACCTCGTCAAACGGCATCATTTGTACATTTATAACTTGTTCCGTATAGATCGCTTTCAGTTTTACTTCGATAATAGTCTCTAATTCTTCTGTCCACATCTGTATCGGTAGTTGTAATTGATTACCAGCAGTAGCGATCAGATCACATTCTAAATCGAACAACGGTTGAAAGTAATAATTCTGTATTGTTCTGTAGTCGTTGTCGTGATCCGACCAAACACCGATCTTGCGACCACGATAAGAAACTGCGAGCTCGAATCTGTACGTAGAATTAGACGCCATGTTGTTTTTGGGCGTTTTCTAACTGTAGATTGTGCAGGCGTGACCTCCTCACGCGCGCGGGTCTCACGCGTCTTGCCATAAAGTTAAAACCACACGGCACTGATAACACGAAACAGCGATACAAATACAATACTCATCAAATGATGAATAGACATGCTTTGAGATCGCTTGTTCTGAACGGTGTCTCCTGGTGAGCAGGAGAACCTCTCTTCCAGTGTCGACGCGGTTCCTAACGTGATACCGGCAAGGCTACTGTGCGAAGCGAGGATTCATTGATGATCCATAGGTGTCGCTAAGTGGTACGGGGTTTCCGCTATTCAATGTCCTCCCACATTTTTTTTATTCGAGTAGACTTTTACGATTATTAAATCAATTTTTAGTTAAATGAATACCATACCCTCCTGAACAAAATCTCAAGTAGAATACCCTGTAGTAAATTCGAGTCCGTTTGTCGTTTGGGCTGACTATACCAGGAAATATATAGTGGACTTCGGAGCTTTCTCGGTAACTGATTGCTGTTAATGCTTGCTGTTGACTGAACTAACCTGACCAGTTTATTTTAGATGTCACATATCCCAGGGACAATAACTGATTATAACTTATCCATGAAGCTTCTCTCGAGAATTGGCTGGTTAGACAAGTGAACCGATTAGGATACTTAGGTCGGGTTTAGGCTTTAAAACCGACACAGATTGGAACATCGTTACAGCAAACAGTACTCCGTATACCAAGTACGTTTTATCAAACGAGGTTAACGAAAATATAGATATCTACTTATTTTATTATATTATTATTATAATAATTATTACGAGCTACAATTTTGCAATTGATTGGTGGTAACAATCTTCATTTTCTTAAATCAATCATATCAATCCGGGTTTCTAATGTGATAAAGAAAAACCCATAAAAGCAGGTTTTTGCGGCACGTTTTTTACTGCGAGGCCGCATGTTCGATGTACTTAAGGGTTAAACGAATATGATACCTTGTTTCTCCGCAGCGGCCGGGTCATTTTTGTAAAATATGATAAAATTTATAACCAGCACATTCCTATAGCTGACGGGTCTGTTACGGGTAAGATCGATCACGATTTCAAAAGAAAAGTAATGTACAGGGTAGATAGGCGGCCAGCCGGGTCAACTTTACAGCTCAGCGGGGCGGAGAAACAAGGTATCAATTTTCTTTTTAGCCTAACTTCAAATATTTTTTACAATTCTAGTTTATTTATAATTTCAATAAAGAATCATCTGACAAAGGTATACATTTCTAGCCTTAGTGAAAATATATTCTCTTCTGCGTCTTTTAATGTTAGTTTCATTAAAATCGATTGAAGTCAGTTTCGATACACTAGACCTGACCTAGTTGTCACTTAGTGGAAAAACTGGCGCGAATTTTTGGGCCGATCTTTCATCCTCGAGGGATCTATTAAAATAGTAAACATTTAAATCCCCCATAATCGATCTATCGCTCTTGAACTACTGTCGTTCTGATAAAGGACAGTTCCATAAAAAATTCACACTCGACCAAAATTGAGTCCAATTTAAACAATTTTCTCTAATTCAAGACGCTTAGGCGCTACATCCTAGCAGGCGCATAGCGCGCTTCGACAAAACGCAATCCGTGCATTTCGACTAAACTCTCTTTGAGACTGAACCGATATCGGATAACATAAAATTACAGGTCTGGTCTGGCGTTAGCGCAAGCGTCTGAAATTGGGCACCCTATATACCCTTCAAAATATGTATTTTACTTTGAAAAATATAGATAAAAAGCTGAAGCACTGAATCCAGTGAATATTGTGGGGTCTGATCCCTTAACGACCTCCCCTGACCCCCAGGGGTAAAAGTTTTGATAGTAGCAGGTTTTTTTTCCTGAAAGCCCATCTCGTGTTACATGAACCCGAATTTGTTACCAATTTCTAACATTCCGCGCCTATAGAAGTATTTTATGATGCGTTTTGCCGGCGGACTACGAGTAGCATTTCATTGTATACACGTCGTTCTGGAACCCTAGAATCGGTTTAGAATTCGGCTCTAAATCGGGGGAGTTAATACAGTGTTTATATTGTAGAATCTCAGTGAGTTCTGATCATCACTGTTATCCCAGTGACGGATAGCTACAGTGTTACTGTTTAACACGTGATGTATGTCACATGTCACACTGTCTGTAGAGTTCAGTATTATACGCGGGTGATCTATAAACCCCACATCATTATATCTGATACGGATAACAGCACCTCTGTTAACACGGTAATCAGAGCATACCGATAGCAATACTTGATTATCATTAATAACACACGGGAATCCTGCATATGGAACAAATGTCAGTCCGCAATCGTTCATATAAATAAAACTGATCAATTCTGCTTCTGGTTTTAGATACAATAATCTGCGTGTACGCAAACAGTAGATAAATATACGTCCCCGCGTGTCGAAATCGAAACTGTTGATAGAGTAAAATCCATCCGGGAGCTGATATTTCTTCACTCGGCATCTATCAATCAATCTGTTTTCAGGGTTTTCTAATAAACGTAAAACATGAATTTCACTATCTCCTGTCTGTATAAAGATATTGTGATCACGGATTACGAAGGATCCACAGACTACAGACAGGAGATCAGTGATATTTTCTTCGAAGAGTTTTTCCATATTTTTATATTTTCTCAGGATGTATTCACTGTTTTTCCTCACGACCACAAACAGAAACCCGTTACCATCAGCAGCGAGTCCATGTATCCAACCATCAATCTCTATGTATCTCTGTATATTATCATCATTCACACTATATATATAACCAGTGGAGTTATGGCTCGCACATATAACACGTGACTGTTCACCCTCGTGTTCACCGGGTATTGACGTCATCAGGTGGGGTCTGAAATCTGTATCTACCCGTTTATTGACCGTCAATGAATCGATTATTCCTACACGTAGCCGCGTGACGTCATCGATAAATCCCTCCAGTTTATCAATTCTCCCTATGACGTCCTCAGTAGATCGTTCCGCTCTATCCATTCTCTCTATGACATCATCAACAGATCCCTCCACATTTCCAATTCTCTCTTTGACGTCATCAGTAGATCTTTCCACTTTATAATTTCTCCGTATGAAGTCATCATTGATATTAGTCATTTTTGTCTCCAATGCTTTAAGTTGTTGTTCAGTACAGAACCGGTTCAGCCTTTCTTCAAGTTGTTGTTCAGTACAGCATTGGTTCAGCCTCTCTTCAAGTTGTTGTTCAGTACAGAACCGGTTCAGCCTCTCTTCAAGTTGTTGTTCAGTGCAGAACCGGTTCTGCCTCTCTTCAAGTTGTTGCTCAGTACAGAACCGGTTCAGCCTCTCTTCAACTGTTTCTATATTGTGTTTCAATTGACAGAATTGATTTTCTAAATTATCGTGAAACTGTCTGACATGTTCTATAAAAGAACTATGTCGTTCATCAATGTCTGATCGAACTGTTCGGGTTTCACTGATTGGCACACCTACTGAATTTACTTTATACAAATTATGTGCAGATGTCTTGTTTGAAGCGATCACATGAAGCCCCGACACTAATGAATGCGGGGCTTGTTGAAGATGTGTTTTTAAGTTTCGCGCTGTTTCATCGTCTGAGCATTTAACGATAAACACATGAATCGCTGGACAGTGATTAAACCCGATATGATGATTCGGTATCTCTACACCAGGGGGCGCTTCTCTCCATTCTAGTTTCACCTGGAATTGAAAAATATAGTTATATTAAGGGTGAAACTTAAGGGGGGGTTGCTGATACAATTTCATCGGAACTTATTGCAGCTCGAGCGCAGCATGATCGGGGAGGCGGAGGTTTAACCCCCAGAAAGTTTTTAGAATTTTGCTGCTTTTAAAAATGATTTCCTGCAATCTCGGAACAGTAACGGAACTCGGTTGGCTTCATGCCGTAGTAAATAAGACACAAGATACGATCAGGGTGGAATTTTTCCGGGGGGAGAGGGGTGCACCAACTGCACCTGCCCCCCCCCCCCCCCCCCACCTACGGTACTGAAATTGTTTGCTGTACGAGACTAGAATTGTTGGATTCTTGATATTCGTATTCTGCGAATCGGGGTCTGGGTTTGGTATATTATCAACTCTAAATTTTTATTCAACATTCAAGTAAAGAAATCAGACATATTTCTATCGGGTCCGAACGATGTATTGTTTACCTCGTCAAACGGCATCATTTGTACATTTATAACTTGTTCCGTATAGATCGATTTCAGTTCACATTTTATGTGGTTCTCTAATTCTTCTGTCCACATCTGTATCGGTAGTTGTAATTGATCACCAGCAGTAGCGATCAGATCACATTCTAAATCGAACAACGGTTGAAAGTAATAATTCTGTATTGTTCTGTAGTCGTTGTCGTGATCCGACCAAACACCGATCTTGCGACCACGATAAGAAACTGCGAGCTCGAATCTGTACGTAGAGTTAGATGCCATGTTGTCGGTGGGCGGTTTTCTAATTGTAGATGCGCATGCGTGATCTTGTGACCTCACGTGCGCGGGCAGATCTCTCACGCGTCTTGCTGTTAAAACCACACGGCACTGATTACACGAAACAGCGATAAGAGTAGACAAATGTATTTACGAGGACTAGGACGGGTGGGAGATCCACTCTTCCAGTCTGAACGGTGTCTCCTGACGGGTGTGAGACCCACTCTTCCAGTCTGAATGGTATCTCCTGACGGGTGGAAGACCCACTCTTCCAGTCTGAACGGTATCTCCTGACGGGTGGGAGATCCACTCTTCCAGTCTGAACGGTGTCTCCTGACGGGTG